>NC_055664.1:13431656-14079781 GCF_017976325.1 Chelmon rostratus | reverse complement strand
AGGCATAAAAAACAAGACGAATAACTTGGATGGCAGAAGTACAGACAGAACTGAATTGTTAAGACACAGAGGTGCACCAATCATTCATTCATTTTTATAAACCATTAAAAACACTTAGGAAAAAACAAGTCATCTAAATGTATTTTATTGAAGCGTGAGAACATGAGCAGCATGACCCATTTTAAACAAAAAAGCCTTCCCCGCTACATCGACCGTGAGCCCGACATCAAGATAAGTTTGGTCCTATTCTTTGACTTTAACCGACGCGTTCGCTTGACGAGTGTCACTTGTTTTTCTTTTCTTCGCTGTCAAACATCAGTCCATCTCGCGCCTCACATTTCGTCTGGCGGTCTCAATGCGTTCTGCTAACCTGATTCGAGATAAACTTGCCGGAGTGAAAGCAGGCTTGCTTTTTTATTGTTCCCACATGATTAAGACTCATTCAACTTGAGATCTGCTCCACAGCCCCCCACCCACCCACCCCCAATCATGCGTGCCACCCCCAATCATGCGTGCCACCCCTGCAATGTCTGCAATGTGTGGAACCTTTTCGAGGCCCATATTAGTATAATCCACCAAACTTAGATGTTAGTTTTGAGTCTTATTAGCAGAATTGTTAGACTTTTATGAACTGATCAGTTGCATCAGTGTGTTGAGCAGAAGAAGAAAGTCCCTTTAGACAGTTTCACATCTCTTATTAAAGTAGATCTTTCACAACAGGCTGGCCTATACATTTTCACTGCACGCTTCCTGTTCTTGCTTCTCCTTTTAGACTTCACACTTCCTGTTTTGATGTCTTTTTCTTAATATGGTATGAAAATAAATTAGCACTGCGTCAGTGTGTTCATTAACAACAGATGTGTGACCTGCACATGAGAGCAAAAACAGCTTTCCGTGTTAAAGGCTAAATGCCTGTACATTTCAAACATCAGCTGAGTAAAGAACCCACAAGTGACATCAGTTTATATCATATACATCAAAAGGCTGCATTTAAGTGATGTTATGGATTGGCACTTAATTACACACATGACTAGTATATTAGTAACGATTTATGTAGTATTTGTAAAGCAGTGTGTTTTGGTGACACTTGCACTCTACATGCCCATTAAGATGCAGTGTTGAGTCATCAAAACCCCTGTTTTATCTCCTCCTTCAGTCTTAATAACTTGTGATTCTCAGGCAGTGTAAGGTTTAGTTAACGTTTAGTAACAGTTTACATGGAGCAGTTTAGGTTTTGAGGACTTGGGTGCCTTATTTATGCCTCAGAATTTAAGATGCTATAATCAGTATTTTTATATTAGCAATAGATCAAAGGCCTGTATGAGAGGAGTTGATCATAGTCCTGAATCCATAGTCATGAAAACAGAGAATTATCAGCAACTGTGCGCCACTGTCAGCTCTGTAGAGCATTTCAGCATCTGGTTGTTTTGGTTTGGTTTGGTTAGGTCTATTTCCAACAATATAGATAGACTGTAAATGTCTTATTTTTCATATCATTATTGAACTCAGTGATATAACAGTCATTTATTCGCAATGTACAGAAACATTATGCATCATCAGACATATTAAAAATGGATTTGTTACCTTATTCTCCTTCTCTATTTAGATATTCACAGAAATCATCTCCTCTCTGACAATGTTCTCATTTTCCACTGCGTGACAATATCTTTTATGTGAGTCACAGCCTTCAAGACATGGTGATTTACGTCCTGATCCTTAAAAAGCCTCGATGCTGAGGGAGCATTATCATAGCTCAGCTGCTTCTTGTCAGTGGACGTGTTATTTTAGGCCCAGCGCTTTAGTTTAAAGCTAAAATCAGCAGCGGGCTTGAGGCTGCCGAGCCGATTCATGACACAGCACACACGTCTTAGGCCGGAGGACAATAGGCCTCTCTGTGAGGAAGCGCTCACGCACGCATGCACACACGCATACATACACACTGCTGTGTTTATACAGGTGGGCCGAAAATGAAGTGGTTAGCGAGCTGTGAGTGTGTGTGTATGGTGAGTTTGGGTATTGAAAGGAAAGGAATGGATATGGCGTATGTGTGTTTAGCCTTGGCTTCCCTCCCAGGAATACATACCACAGTGACACTAGCAGTGCAGAGACCAGCAGAATTCCTTCTTATGAAAATAAGCATCATGGAAATGGAGAGGAGAGGAGAGGAGAGGAGAGGAGAGGAGAGGAGAGGAGAGGAGAGGAGAGGAAGGGAGAGCAGAGGAAGGGAGAGGAGAGGAAGGGCAATACAATACGCATGACATTCAGATGAAATAATTTCGACTCAAGGACTTTTTAACCAGCTTTTCCTTAACTTTCTCATGGCCTTCATCAACAAATGGATCTGGCTCGGGTGTCATCATGGTGACTAAGTATGGAAGGTCAGTCACATGATAAAAAGTGGCCACTGATTTGCTGATGAAGACCACGAGATGTGGTTGAAAGCTCAGGAACAGCTGGTAAGTGCACCTTGAGTTGGCATTGTTTTGTCACACACATATAACAAGGTCAACAATGAACTTCCACGCTCTATGCCATTATATTTACCCCATAATTAAGTGATAACATGGGAGATAGGATAGGACTTCTTTGCATGGGACAGCGTGAAATTGTACGTGAAATTGAAATTGTCTTCTGCCAGGGTTTCTAAAACAGCAACTATTATCACAAGAAAGCAGCGGTCAAGGAATCCAGAAACTACCATTTCACACAAACATACTGGTACAGCAGCAGTCAACCGCATGTGACAAAACAAACCGATGGAGCTGACATCGGGAAGTTACAAACAGTTGGGTACTTCTGTGCATGCACACGCAGAGACAGGCTGAGCTTTTGGGAAGTGACTTTTGTGTGAGGTGGTTTAGAGGCACTGACGACTGCAAAAAAAAAAAAAGAGGAAGCAAAGATTCTGATGACGCTGGCCAGAGCGTTTGGCTAGCAGCCCGACAGAGTGTTAACACAAAACAATGAGAAAAAACTCATTTTCGAGGGGGGGATTTTCATGATGGTTGTACCCAAAGGTGTTTGTCTTCTCCTTCTTTTAATTGTTCTTAAGAGAGTGTAGCTCAGTCTCCAGGTACACACACACACACACACTTGGATGTACACAGAGACATAGGAAAACACATTCAAAGTGTTATATTGTTAAGTGATAAAGAGGAAAGACAAAGAATGGGAGGAAAAAGACACCTAATGCCCACAAATGAACACACACACACTCACACACAAACACACACACACACACACACACACACACACACACACACAAACTGTTTTCATTATACGTTTCCTGGATACCAATGTATAAATAAAAGAAAGTGGAAGACGTCATCTGACACGAAACTCCAGATCCATCAATATCCCTCTGATCAAACACACTGATCAATATTATGAGCTGTTGCCTGGATACAGTCGAACGGGTGCAACGTACGAATATACAGACCAGGAATCATCCTCCGGCTCACAGTCAGGCATACACACAAATCAAATCCTATTGTAGCATTACTCCTGTTTGACTTGGGTTAACGGATAAACTGTTGTCTCCTATTGAACACACACACACACACACACACACACACACACACAAACACACACGCACACGCACCTTTACCATTATGTATGAAGAACATCTTGTCCCTGAGAGTGTACAAAGCTTTCAAATGCAGGTAGAAAGAAGTCTGCAGTTTATTCACATAGGCCTCTCACAGCTGACTTGGAGAGAGGTTGGTATGTTCAGGGAGTCAAAAAAAGACAGTGCACTGCTGTGAGAGACATCTAAACAACCATTTGAATAGAAAAAACCTGCTGCCCCTCTTCTGTCTAGATAGGGATCAGGTCAAACACTGAAAAGGACGTGTGTACATGCATACATAAACACACTGATAATGTACACACAAGATAATTCAGCCAGCCTCATGACAGCCAGTTTACAAAAGCATCACACAGTTTTGAAGAATATAATGTATTAGACAGAAGAAGTGAGCACAGATACACGCATTGAGACGCTGCCGGTGCTTCGAGTGTAATTGTTCTGTATGATTTTAGCATTAAGATTATTTTGTCGGAGCTGAAATAAACAGAAAAGCAGTTTAAAGAGCAATTGTTTGGATTGCACTAGGGACTTCATTATCTGTGCACAAATATCTCTGTGCAGCAACAACATCCATGTGCCACACAACACTGCCAAAAGTAAATATTTGTACTGCAGTTTATTGGATGTTCTTTATGTTTGTTTACTTTGAGTTTAAATTTTGTGTTTTTGTGAGTTTAAAGCGTCAGGGAATCAATCCCTGAGCCGCAGGTTTGGAGGCTGTGAGTCACCCACAGTCTTGTCTGTCAGTACATGTACTCTATTAAGGAGCATGCACACCTATCATCTCATCACAGTTTCCGTTGCCCGACTTCTAACTAGATTAAACATCTGGTACCTGCCATATCTCAAACATTCATCATCCCCGTTCTCTTTCAGCCGTCACAAAAAAAAAAAACACAAATTGGATGATGTCGTACGTTCGTGTTTTCCTCGCGTTCAGCAGACCCTGATACAAAACCAATAAACCAGCGGCAAAATATGTTGGGGATTTTCACACCCGAAAAAAGTGTGACGCTGCAGAGTAATGGACGAATGGCGTTCTCTCTGTGTTCCTCTTTAAACTACTTCAATAAATACATTTGTTGCAACACAGCTCCTCATGACGCTCAGTCTGCATTTGGCTGCACTTCTCTGTCCAAACACCTGACATCACTCTGCACTCTTGTTTTTTTTAACGTTAGTGATCTTGTTTCCCCTCTGAGCCTGATGTAATTACCAAAAAATCCCATTTGAGGGCTTTACTGATGAAGATTTGTACTAATTAGTTGAAACCGTTTTTGAAATTCAAAAAAAAAGTGTCTCTACTAAAATCAGGTGTGAAGAACAGCAGGACAAACTGTTCTATAATTACTTTTTTATTTCAAGGTACAATATTTGAGATGCACACAGCCCACTCACTGTCAATCTCTCTATTTAACATGTGGGCACACACCCACACACACACACACACACACACACACACACACACACACACACACACTCTCTCTCTCTCTCTCTCTACACATACACCTATGTTATATGTTGTTTTTTTTTTAACTTTAAAACATACTCACAACAATTTATGTGTCGTAGCACTTTTCCAGGAGTCTGTTTCTCTCACCTCTTCTTCCTCTCTGCTCTTTTTCTTCCCCTCGTTCTGTCTGGCTCAGCATGTTCCTGCTATTGATTTAAAACATCACGACGCCATTTTCACTTTCATCAAAATTGAAATGAAATTTGCTTGAATCTGATCACAGACTGTAAAACTGTACATATGTAGTTTCCCTGTTTAAAGCTTTGCTGCTCTGGTCACATGACGCTGACAAAAAGTGATAAACCATGTCTGTGTTATTACAACAGAAGATTTGGTTGTTTGTTTTGGGTTCAGGAGGATCTCCAGGAACTGCTTAACACACACACACACACACACACTGCTGTGTGGCTCGCTTCCAGGGACTTTGGTTGTGTAAGTTCCCCTGCCTAGCAGTCTTTGTGTTCACTTGGCAGCTCTGGCTCGCTGCCCTGGCCTCTTCCTCTCAAAAAATGCTATTGTTTCATGTGTATAGTAGTATGCAGAGACACGATTTAAAAAAAACAAAAACAAAAAAACAAAAAAACATGTACAGCCTAAGGCAGCACATGCAGATGATATGTCTCATTTCTTCATACAGAAACTGAATTGGCCAAATTAATCTCATCCAGTCAGCTAAGTCCCCCAAAATAACTTGGAAATGGTGCAACAGCTCCTCCCGCTGGTGGATCAGACACACAGAAGAAGAGTAAACAGTAGCACGGAGTTATAAAGACATGTCTTTATACATTCATTCTGATGCACAGTGATGATATAATCTCTTTCCATGTACACGACTAACAATTATAATATGTAACTTTTCCTTGTGGCAATTAAATCATGCACTGTGTGATCTTTGTCACGTTGGATGCGTGACTGTGATACCTTTGAACAACCTGTCACACGGACGTTTAAATTACACATCAGTTTATTGCTTCTTTCTCTCCTGGATTTCTTTCATCCCTCTTTCCGAGTAAGAAGTCAAAGTGTACAGAGACAGCACAGCCACCTTATTTATGATTACTATATCAAAAGCAGTCCTATGACTCATTTGGTCCTCACCCTTTTAATCTGTTATAATCTGTTTTTACTGTTTAATTGGATGACAGCACTCAACAGTTACAGTGCTGATTTGTGAGCACAATATTATCCAGAAGAGGGCAGTAGAATGAAGCAAATACGACCAACATCCCAGTGTGCTCATACAGGATGTAAAGGAGTGCGACACACACTGTTAAAGAAACTGCACAACTGACTTTACTGAGGTTGTTAATATAAAAAAGTATTAACTGGCAAGGACTATAGCTCTTTTCTATGGCTTGAGTATTAAATTATTTGTATGGCACCTTCCAGTGAGGAAATACAGAGTGCTTCACATAACAATAAGAATCACAGTGCAGCTACGGTGCAATGCAAGAATATCAGTGAAACATCACATGAAGTATCATTGTATGTTGAGATATTAAGAGCTTGTTTCACTGGTACTCATGGGCCTGGTCTAAACCATGAAAAACCACCCCAGAGCAGAAGTACAAAACATATGAAATCAGTGTCCACACACTTTTGGCCATATAGTTACCCAGTACGCCTGTTGTACACAGCTGACTCCTTCCTTCCCCCTCAAAACAAAGGTGTTGAACAAACTAACATCTTAGCCCCCCCATCACTTTCACACTCTGAATCATAGCCTCTTTTTCCGTGCTGGTCCGCCTGCAGACATTAGTCACTGTAATCTTGTTTTTAAAGCTTCTGCGCCCTCCTTCTCTCTCTGTCCTCTCTCCTGCTCTCTAGCTAGTCTAATTGAATCCACAGGAGTGAATTCCAGTGGGCAGGAGAGGAGGACGGGGAGGGGGGAGGTGATGTCAGAGGTCGAAGGTTAGGTTGTGACCTTTGCCCTGTGAGTAGAACCCTGCTGTGCGGCGGTTCTGGATGTGTGTGCAAGTGTGTGTGTGCGTGTGTGGGTGTGTGTGGGTGCATGAAACAGAAGGAGAGTGAGAGTCATAGTTGTGAAGTGTTTATGCATAAGTGAACATTCCAGCGCACTCGCTCTAGTTATCATGTCTATTCATGAGGTAGCTGCCATGCCTTATTGTTGGTGCTTTGATATAATATTACTTACCGAACGGTCTAAAATAATTACAGTCAGTGCCACCTTTACCAGCTGTACACATTAATGCAGCGATAATTATAATCCAATTCCAAAAAAGTTAGGATGCTGTGTAAAACATAAATAAAACAGAATGTGAAAAATAGCTTGACAGCACAGTTAATATTGTACCTCATCAGCTTCATTGATTTTGGTGAATATCTGCTTATTCTGAATTTGATGCCAGTAAAACGTTTCAAACATGTTGGGACAGGAGCAACAAAAGGTTTAAGGGTACAGGTAAACAGGTTTATCGGTAGCAGGTGAGAGCATCGTGATTGGGTATGAAAGGCTCAGTCGTTCACAAGCAAGGATGGAGTGACGTTCACCACTTTGTGTTCACATGATTGTATAAAGGACTTTACTACGTGCATGTGATGTAATATACCTTATTCTGAAAAGGGCCATTCTGCATAATGAGTACTTTTACTTTTGGTATTTTAAGTATATTTTGATTGTAATATTTTTGTACTTAAATAAGATTTTAAATAACTTTTACTTGTAACAGAATATTTCTACACTGCGGTACTACTTTTACTTTTATTTAATTATTTAAATTATTTATTTAATTAAAACTGCTTTTCTGAGTTTGTAAGTATTGTTTTTACAGAACACATCAGTTTGAAGAGAATAAACGTGTATTTCAGGAAGCTGCTGTCTTGATAGCATCACATAATACAACTGCAGAGTCTCTAAAATTTCACTGTCAGGGAAACTCTCTTCCCAAACACTCTGCAAACACAAACGCACACAAACGCACACATACACACAAGTGAATGGGCCAGGGGCTACATTGTGAAAGAAAGACAGTGGGGAGGGGAGTAGGGGGGTGGAAGAAAGCAGGGGAAAAGAGGAGCAGATGTTCATCAGGTCTATAGACCCCTCCTCCCCTCCCTTTAATATGTCACTGGTAATAGTAGCCTCTTATCTGAAGAAGCCTGTGTGGGGCTGTAGAGGAATGACTTCACTTAATCATGAGAGTTTCAATAGGCTGAGTGTGCAAGTCTTTGTGTGTGTGTGTCGCTCTTTGCAACACACACACACACACACACACACACACACACACACACACACACAAGAGATGTTGTTACAGTACATTTGTGTCACTGTTGACAATGTTGTGATTCTGGATGAGCTACCTCTCCTATCTCCTTCACTCAGGCCTCCATTCTTTGCTGATATCCCTAAACCAGCTCTCAGGCATCCTTCCCACTCTTCCTGTTGATAGAAACACACTGTAATGTTTGCTCATTAAGGCCTCTGTCAGCCATGTCTTAGAATAATGGATGGCTTCATTATTTCATCCCATTTCTTCAAAAATACCTTCGCTGGATTAGGTGTACAATGGCGGCGCCCCGCAGCCAGTCGTCCTTAACCCCACAGGGCCGTGTCACCTCTGTAAATCTCTTATAATATCAAACAGATGTTAAATCAGCAAATGCTTTCCTAATGACCTGGCTGATTATTTCACTGCAGGAGGATGATGTGACAAAGCAAGGGAATGCATCCCATGATGCATCATCATACATCTGGTTGATTAATGGCAAGTCTGCAGATAAACCTTGGTACAGATCCAGTTTTAATGAATCTCTTGCCTCTGATTGCTTCCTTCAATGCTCGCTCTCCTTCCCATTCCCCCTGTTTCTTCTAAATAGCCCCCAATCCTGCCCCTTCATCCCTCTCCTCACCCCCATCTCTTTCCTCCCTAACAAGCCCTTCTATCCCACCCATTCACCTCCCTCTGTTATTTCCGTGTGTGTGTGTGTGTGTGTGTGTGTGTGTGTGTGTGTGTGTGTGTGTGTGTGTGTGTGTGTGTGTGTACGGGGGTTGCGCCGCAGAGGGCGGGCCATTAGTTTGTTAGTTGGTTCTGCAGCTCATTGAGCTCATTGTGCTCCAAAGGCCCTCTAGCCCAGCTGGGCTCAACAAGGAGTAAGAACTCTCTTTCAAATCTCTCTCTACCTTTCTCCTCCCTTCTCCCCTCCCCCTTTTCTTCAGAATCCCCCCACCGCCACCACCAGCAGCACCACCGCCAGCACCACTCTCAGTAATCCCCACCTCACCCAAAAGGGATTGTTTATAGAAGTAAACTCCACTCTCTGAGCTAATAGCTTGTTTATAGATAACATTTGTTTACTTACCCAAATTAACAGAAGGGCCTGCTTACCTCAAGGCGCTCATGCTGTTGACATCTTGCTAATGGCTTGTTGTTCACAGTGGTGGTCTTCATCTCAGGCTAACAAACAAACACACACAGCCAACCGCTTAAGACGATGAACTAATTAGGGCAGTGTCTCACGTCTGGGTTAGCGCCCGAGGGTCAGTCGCAATATAATTAGGCCTTGTTCGCACTTGGCATTAAATGCACCTTGGGTCATATGATCAGTTAAATACAGGAGTGAGCACAACCAAAACGCACACTGGGATCCTCAGACCATACTTGGACGTGGTTTGGAAATTCATCCACCTATGTGAGGTGCTGTGGTGGCCTGGTGGTGGAAGACTGGTTCCATTCCCTGTCACCTTTTTCACGTCCCTCTTTGAGGACACAAATGCCCCAAAATACTTACAAATTCACCCACATGTTGCAGTCAGAGTGCAAATACATTCCTGACTGCACTGAAAAAGCCCACAGACAACCTTTTATGTGCATAATCTACAACAAAACCCAAAAAACTGTTGATTTACCTGTTCAGGATGAAATTTAACTGGATATCAAGATGATAGGAAGTTGCCTCCACAATGCTCGATGCTCAGATGTGGTCAGTTTCCTAATGATGAAATGAAATGTGAATGAGGAGGTGAGATAACAAAAGGCCACACAAAATGCATTCAAGATGCATTCTGCTGCTACAGGAGAACTGCAGTCCATCTTAATTGGAACTCCACACGGTCTGATCCGGATGATACTGCCTCGAAACTTTACATTAGAAAATGGAGGAGCTGGTTTCAGAGGCAGACACAGGAAATGAATGCCCATTCCCTTTGGAAAGATGGCGTTGCAGGAATTCTGATAGTAAGTGCAGAGAGTGACAGGGCAGAAAAAAGGGATTACGTGCAGTGAGGACGCCAGTTCGGCTTCATATACATATCACACAAGTCAAAACACAGCTGGCTGAGACAACCTTCAGGCTGTGTAGAGTGGACCTATACCATTACATCAGCAGAGTGCTGGGGGAAGGGGGGTCTGCAATCCTTCGCCAAACACACACAAGCATGTACACATACACAAACACACACTTAATGGTGACCACTTGGCTGGACCAAAACAAAGCTTTTCAGCAGGCTTTGTTCTCAGCTGAACTCATCTTTCTAAAGCGGCTCAGAGCCAAGGAGCTGGTTTCTCTAACTACCAGACGTTTTCCCGCAGCGGGGACACACACGTTTCAAAACTTTCATCGACGTGCAACTGTTTCACTAGTTTCACCAGTGTCTTTCTTTTCTTTTTAAGATAAGACAAGACTTTGTTAATCCCTAGCCGGGGAAATTCTGGATTTTTTGGGAGCTCTTGTAAAAGCTGAAAGCAAAAAACAAATATCTTTCTGAAAGAAAATTGATGCATTTCAATAGGTCTCAAATTAATTCAAGAACTTGCAGCGATTACATTTGCAGTTGCTGCTCAAAGCTGCAAAAATGCATTGAGAATATTTTTCACCCCTTGATTTTCAAAAAGTGCACACTGTCATCTTAAATTGAAGCTGCTTAATGCTTTTACTCTAAGCATATATGTTTTTTCTCTCCTGGCCCAGCGGGACTCAAACCCCTACATCCAGCCACTAGAAGCACTGAGCTGTACAGAATAAAGTGAAAGCCGTTTGTTTCCCTGCAGTTGCAACCAACTGTTTGCCAGGTTGTCAGGCCACTGGAAATACTGTCACAACCCTCTTTACAATCTCAGAGGTGTGACAACGTCACTCATGGCAGACCTGTGTGGGTGTGTGTGTGTGTGTGTGTGCTCTTTTTGAGGACCAAATGTCTCAGCAGCAACAGTAGGGGAACATGTTTGCGCTCTTTCCGCGGCTAGGGTTTAGGTTTATAAATTGGGTTGTGATTAGTCTCAGGTTTGAGCTAAGGGAAGTAAAATTTTCATTTTAAGGACATGTTCTGTCCTTGCAAAGATAGAGGAGGTGTGTGAGTGTGTGTGTGTGAGGGGGATTGTCAAATACTATCATGGCTCTGCACCACAGTGGAATTTTTCACACGTTACCTTTGAAATCAAAGGCTTCGCTCCTCCTTGTCTGTCTCACAGGGTTAAGCTGTCTCCACGCTGTCTTTCCTGCCCATGTGTTCTGCCCCTGCTACTTTTTTTTGTCCTTGCGGTTGCCTTTACTTGCGGGTGTTTGTCTGCTTTCGATTTCTTGTGGCCCCCTTTGTTTTCTAACCTTTCTTTAGTTTGTTTTAGCTACTACCAGTGGCACCTCCTCCACCCCCTCTGATAAATGCCATATGACTAATTACAGTCATTAACTGGCTCAAAATAATAATAAAGTGTGTGGACAGTTAGCATGAACATTAGCCAGGACCACTGGGTGTATGTACAGAATAACTTCATATATTATATATTATTGTAAATATTTAGCAGCAAACTGAAAAAAAATCCCTGAATATTAGCTTCCTGTGTACAGAGTTTGACTAAGGTCACAGAGCTTTGTTAGCCTGTGTTAGCTAAGTGAATTAGCCGTTAATTTGCATTCACTTATTCACTTAACTTAGCATGCAGCAGTGTTTCAAAACAGCGGTGTAAAAGTTGTTTGGAGACAAACTTTCCTGAAGCCCAACGTGTGCTATAAAGTTAAATATCCACCAAAAAGAAAAGTGCATGTTAGACGTCATTCAAGCTAACCTCATGGCTAAAGAGAGTGACACCAAAAGGCAGGATTGCTGCCATGAAAATGGCTCTTCTTTCAACCATAAGGAATGAAACAAAGGTCAGATAAAAGTACTTTTCATGACCTGGGTGTCCTCATGTGGTTCGGGACTGCTGGCTCTGGTGTAAACAACTTTCGGCTGACTCACAGAGGCGTGGGAGTGGCTAACAGCGATGTTAGGTTTTAAATCCACACGTGGTCTGGGTCTTGGTGCTTGTTTAGCGCCACACACACAACTAGAAACTTCCGACCAACTCATGCCAGCGAGTTGCCCACGTCTATCACTGCGGGGGCAGACGGGATCGGACGAAGCTTTTGATAACTCAGCAGAATGCCATCTTACCCCCTCGGCCAGTGCTCGGACCTGGAAAAGATGATGTGCAAGGTAAACGAAAAGCGCAAACAAAGTTGAGCGGAGAGTGGAGCAAAAGTTGGCTAGGTCAGAGGGGGTTAACGTTAGCTAGCTAGCTACGCTGCTAACTTTACTACGCTGTTTGCTATTCTCGTCTTCTCAAGTCGTGCGTGGCGGATGCTGCTATTGTCCTGAATCAACAGTTTAGTGTTAACCGAGCTTTTGCCTGTTTTTATATAATCTGAAAGTTAGCCTGGATCTGACGCGTGGACGCGTTGTTCAGGTTGGTGTTAAGACTCATCGCAACACAGGCCCATTTAACTGTCTACTAACTAGCTAGCTAACTTAGTTAAGGTGGTTTAGCAAGTTGTCGGAATCCCAGGTCACAGACAGTTTACAATTACTAACATTCGCGGCTCATTAACGGTTGACAACAACAACAAGTTGAATCACAACACCACCTGAGCTAACTTTGCATGCCTGAAACCTCTAAAAAGTTGCCAGCCAGCTGTAAAGTTGTGAGTTAAAGCAGCGTTGGTAGCATGGGAAGGTGTATAATTCACTCATTGTGCACTGCTGCTTTTACAGTAAGTTGCTGCATTGCGACGTACTGTAAGTTTTCGTGGCTTATCTCCATCACAATAGAAGGAGAAAGCATGTGTAGCACCAGGTTAAGTCTTTTGGGTCTTGTTAGTGTGGATTTAAAAAAGTAGGAAAGGTTATTGCTGGATTTTTACACTGTATACATGTAGCAAGTTTGAAAAAAAACACAGTGTCCCACAGCTCAAATCTCACCCTCTCAAATGTCAGCAATGTAATTATTATTTTCAATTTAGCATACAGTTATGACCGATTACAGCCTATAAGACAAACCGTGCCTGTTCGGCCCTGAGAGGAAACCTGCATCAGGCACAGCTGGAGAGGGTGAATCACATTAGACACATTGCTGACTGAAGCACTCTATGAAAAACTTCGTAGTGTCAGTGTTACGTGACAAAAGATATAAACCTGTAGGGGTAGACAGACAGCACAAAAGTAAATATTTGACCACAAGTTTTTTTTGTATGCTTGTATGTCAATCTTTAATGCCCATCATCCATGAGTACAGACCTTCATATATATATATATATATATTTATTCAGTCTGCTAGGCACAATGAATCTTTCCAATAACACTCACTAGAAATCAGAGGAATCAAAAATGTTAAATGCTTTCTCCATTGGTTGTACTTGTTATGCAATTGAAAGATGGAAAATCAATAAACTTTATGTCTGAAATGTTTTTTTTTTATTAAGGCTAATTAAAATCTGTAAACATGGTTGATAGTTAAGTAAATCTTGCCTGCTATGGCTGGCTGGCTGCAGGGAAAAACTGTGTTTTGCATTTGCCAAATGTAACTTCCGCAGCGTTCAGTGTGGAAAACTGAAAACAATTACATCCTTGTAACTGTTCGTAAATGGCACAACTGTCCTTTAATTGTTCAGTAATTTCCATGTGAAATGTCAACAGATGTCAGTATACAGATGTCAGTGATGGACAAAGAAACGCACCACAGGGATTTTTTTTTTTGTCATGCATCACTGGGTTTTAATTGTAGAACGTATGGGCTAATGTTGTGTTGTTGTCTGTTCTTTTTATTGCAGCAGCTGTTGAATCTCGACTTGAGGGAACAGAGCAGGCCGCAACCATCCCTCAGCATGGCAATGAGAACGCCGGGTTACATCGGTCAGTCACGTAGCAACACATCGTTTTCCCTCTCGTCTCTCCCTTGTCTCCCCACTGATCCAGCGGACGGTGTATTTCTAACCTCCAGCCAATGGGGGCAGCAGTCAGAAAGCCCACTGCCCTCCCAGCTTGCCAATTCTGCCCAGTGGGGAAAGTCAGACTTCCTTGCCCAGCGCTCCATCAGCATGATAGAGACCAGCAGTGCCACAGCAGCAAACCTTGGCTGGTGCGGGACTGACATCAAGCACTCCCAAAGTGACATCAGCCCCACTGCACTAAACACTAGCTCCTCCTCGTCCAACTCGTCTATTTCCTCTTCACGCTATAAGACTGAACTGTGTCGATCTTTCAATGAGAGCGGCTTGTGCAAGTATGGCGGGAAGTGCCAGTTCGCCCACGGTCCAGAAGAGCTGCGGGATCTTAGCAGACATCCAAAATACAAAACTGAGCCGTGTCGTACGTTTCACACCATTGGCTTCTGCCCGTACGGGATGCGCTGCCACTTTGTCCACAACGGTGAGGAAGAAAAGAAACCCTCCTTCTCTCGTTCTTCCTCCTCCTCTTCCTCCTCCTCCTCAAGCCTTATCCAGCAGCCACCTTCCTCCTCCCGCTTGAACAGGCCTCCCCTTGTCAGACAGAGCTTTAGCTTTGCTGGGTTTCCCTCTGCTCCCCTGCAACCCCTTCAGCCTGCCCATGCTCTTCATCCGCCTCCTGCCGCTGCTTCTTTCACACGCGCCCCATCGGCCTCTCCTCCTTCCTGCGCCGACATTACCGACCTCCTTTCTAATGCCTTCCTGGAGATGGACTCTGCCTTCGAGGCCTCCCCTGCCCACCAGTACCAGCCCCCCATGGGCCAGGCCACTGCAGCGGATCCCCGGTCTCCATTCCTGCCTTCCCCAGACTCCGGCTGTTGTCAATGTGGGCTGTCTCCCACTGCCTCCCCTTCCCTGAGGCAGAGTCCCGGTGCTACTGGGGTCTTTTCGGGGCCACTGGGTGCCCGATCCCTGTCCTACACCTCTCTGTCAGACCAGGACCAGGATGGAAGGAGCTCTGCTAGCTCGCTCAGTGGCTCTGAACCCTGCGGTGGCACCGGCGAAGCCAATGGCAGACGTCTGGCGGTATTCAGTCAGCTCTCTGTTCCTGAGGATGCTACTGAGTTCTGCCTTTAGGCTGCAGTGTGCCAGAGCACAAACACACACACTCATGGTATTCAGACACAGACAAGCAGACACTTAATACTCAGTTGAGACACAATATATGCAGTACACACATATCCATGCTCAAGCACACACAGTGCGTACACACTGGACCCCTATAAATGCACACCTACTACGCACACAGCCACTGGACTGAGACCTCAGACGTTCTTTGCACCTGTGTGGCGTCAAAGGAAACCAAGTCAAAGGACTTGGTGACTGACTCAGAACGTTCAGAGAGATTCGCCTGTTAGATTTTTGTGGTTAAATGTCACTGGCGTACATGTAAGGGAAGCCACAGTGACGCTGAAACTAAAATGTGTGTTGCCACCAAAACAGAATACATATTAAGATATAAGTTTAATGTGCTGGAAGCGTTTGATGCCTTATCTCATCTGTATGCTGAGCTGGCAAAATGCAACAAAAATATTGTAATCACAGTGTGATAAGCCGATCAGTGCCGCCTGTTGTTGGGTCCGACCACAACATTTATATTTCATTTTACTAACCATCTTCTGAGTGATCTAAAGAATGTGACAAAGCCAAAGACACCTGGTCTGATTATGGTGGTACACACACACACAATGTGACTTATGTTTAGGAATTGTTGTTTTTCCATTAAATGTACACAGTCTGTTTATAAGCTGTTGAAATATTTTTTCCCTCATAACTGTACAGTCTGAGGTCATGTTTAGATCACTGGCCTTGAACCTGAATGTTAAGTTTTTAAACAACAGAAGTGCCTGTAGAGTTATTTAACAGGTCGTGTTACAGTGTTGAAACAAGATTTGCCGGTTTGTGAGGATGTGACAAGGGGTGTGAGTCTTTTTTTTTTTCTTTTCCCCCAAGTAAGCTAGTGTGAGTACTCTGTGTTAATAAGATTACTGCTGTTGTTCTTTTGTCTCTCCTGCATTATTAACAAACTACCACCAGTGAAATGCCAAATGATCACCATTTAGCCTTTAACCCTCAGTTTGAACCTAACAACATGGCCAAGTGTGCCTGAGTACACTGTAAAATCTCATGTTCGGGTCACATCTTTAACTGTAGACAGAGCGTGGGACTTTAATGGGCTTCGATGTGCGAAGTGTGCCGGCACAAAAAGCAGGCGTTGCAGAAAATCCATCAACGTTGAGAGTCAAAGATGGACCAAAAAAAAAACTAAATGAAGTGCCATCACATTATTCTGCTGCTTCTTATGTGTAAACTGATATGATCTGAACATAGCTTGAGTTCCAAGGCACTTGACGCAGAAGTGAAGTTCAACCAAGCCGCGAATGTTTCATCACAGTCCCATCTTACCTCTGGCGTGTTTCCTAAAACCTTCGAGGTGCTTGTGTGTATTTCAGATTATCTTAAACAAACATTCCCCAGAGTGTAGTTTATTTAGTCCTCTCTTGTCCACAGGCAACACCAGTGATACACGTTATTGCTAAATATTATGTTTTTGTGACTCTCACTCCACTCGCAGTATTTCATCTCTCCTTTTCATTCAGTATTACTTCCTCCTGTTACAGCTTTGTACTGTTATGAATGTGTCCTGGTCACACGTATGTGAACTGTGCACTCAGGTCTGGCCTTGCTGAGCTAGATCCAGCGTTCTGTAGGGTTAGGGTATGTATGCTTAGTGTTACAGAAATTTTACTTGGCTGTTTTATGTGTTTATGATGTAGTTGCTTAGGAGAACAGACACCATGCTGTTACTGGTCTATTTAAATTTGCCTTTTCATCAACATGTTTGAGGCCTGTTTAGTGTTAAAGGTAATAATCTTTAGTAAATTAATTTCTTTAATTTATTTTAACGTATTTATAGAGGACTTTGAGTTGTTAATGCTTGTATCAAGTTTAATATATTTGTTTTTCTTGTTTGTTTTTTTTGTACTGGAAATAAAGTTGCTTTTTTTTTTTTAACTGACTGTTTTAGTTTCTTTTGCTTAATCGCCTACTCAGGGTTTCACCAAATCCTGTTCAGCTAAATTCTATACAGGCACATTTGACACCTCTTTGCAGAAACCTTGAATTGAGGTGCTGATGCAACAATGCAGAAGTTGCAGCATTGTGTATGTTTCCTTAAACTTACTGCCTCTGTGTGTGTATTATGCTTGCTGTAGTATATTTGCAACCACGTTGACGCATTTGTGAGGTTTTAGATACAAGGTGCTGGAAGGAAGGAAGCAAGCAGGAAACCAGCGAACTGTCATTTACTGTTTTCATTGTCAATCACTTTCCCTCAGTGGCCTCGACTATCTACACACAATGTCAGAAGTGAAGATGAACTACAGATTCATTTCACTCTGTAGTGATAACGCTAATGTTTTCCTGGAAAGCAACACAGAAACTGTATGACAAGGATAATAATTGCAGACTATTCATTTTATTTGTTAACTTAATTTTGAAATGATAAAATGGATTAGTGTGATTTTATTAAGTAAAGACAGGTGAATTTCATCAGTCCATAAAGGAACATTTAATTCTTTAGTTTATCTGAAAACCTTTACAAAATCACTGCATACTGGGACATGTTTTCACTGGACATCTACATTAGGAAGAAATCATTAAAAATATGCTTATGCTGAGGAGAAAATACAAGATACTTTCAAGAACCCCTTAAGTGTGACTGTATATGACTCAATTTAAGTGGCTAGCACGGTTTCATGCTCAAGTAGCACTACATGAGAGTGAAACACAACAGGTGCCTGATATTTCCTGGTGAAATTGCACCCAGGGAGCAGGAAATGAATCATACAGTTACTATGTGGTGCGGCCTCAGTTTAAAGAACGTGATTACAGCGCAGTGTTCTGGATTGATTCATAAGCAAGTACAATCCTCTATTCTTTTTTTATTACTGGAAGGCACTCAGCAATTTTTTTTCTTCTGAGTCCAGTAAAAGGAAGTGTATGAATTATTATGAAAATACAAACTCAAAAAAAAAATCTGCTGAAATCTGAAATGTTTGCTGATGAAAGTTCTGGTACTGCTTCACATCTTCATACACATTTTATGGATGTAAAAAAAGGATTTAAGCAAGCATTGTTAGGTCATTTCTGCTACAGGCAGTCTGCTATTACATAGTAAGACACTGGTGTGTGTGTGTGTGTGTAGTCATGCCATTGAGATTCCATGTGGAGATAAGAAGTCTTTTGTTTGGGGTTTAATCTGACCAATCCTGGACACCCACCCATTTCCCTTCTCCCTCACTGCCTCCACTGATTCCATCCTTCCTCCCTCACTTTGTTCCTCTCCTTTTCCTTCAGTCCCATCTCCTCACCGCTCTCCTTTCTGCCCTCTGCTAGCAGCCGTGTAGTAGTTTAATCTGCTATGACTGTGGTGAGCAACACGTGTTTGCAGAGGCAGGGTCCTCATTAGCAGGTTAAATCATGCAACTTAACCAGTCCTTATTAAATCAGACTGTATTTATTTAGTGCCACATTCAGGGAAGTGTGCTGGTCATACATATAAAGGTTAAGTCATGGAAGCAGTCTGCTATTTAACACCAATGTGGGGCCTAAATTGCCTTAATCACATCAAGTCAGTGGAGACTAACGGGGGATTTCATCAAAATCACTTAAAAAAAGAAGTAATGATCATAAGATGTTGTTTTAACCTCCATTCAGTGTCTTTCCCCCAAAAAAGGGGGGGTAAAGATGCATGCTCATGGCTGACCCTCCAGGAATCTCTCTTTCATGCACACACACACACACACAAGAGCTATTATCTTGTCACTGTTAACATGAGATGGGCTGGCTGTCTGGGAGTGATTAGTGGCCACGAAGGGGTTAAAGGTGTGTGTGTGTGTGTGTGCTGTATTGTATCTGACAGACATTCTCCCACACTCTTGCCCTGTGGGACACAGCAAAGGCAGGCAGATGGCTGCATTCAGGCCCACCGCGGGTCAACATATGGCCCCGAGAGACAAAGTTTGTGTGTGTGTGTGTGAGACAGAGATTCGCACTCTTGCTATGCATAAGTGGAGGACGCTGAATGAGCGGGCAGCGAGGAAGGAAGGTAATAGTGGGGCCAGAAGAGGAGCTGTGAGATAAAGAAGTGGGACAATTTGAGAGGATGAAAGCGGGCAGCATCCTGCGAGATCACACAGCAGCGTGGTCGTCCGCAGGTTTGTACTGACGAGAGTAAGACCGGCCTTTTGAGGCAGTGACACCTGACGCTTCAGTTTATTCTTCTACATGTGTTGTTTACCAAGGAAGAAAACACCCAAGTAGATGGAACTGGGAAGAAAAATATGAAAAACTGGTGGCTTTTAATTGCATCTGGTGACTTTCTGCCTCCAAACTGAAGTGAGCCGCCTCCAAGGCACCAAAGCCGGATCAATAGTCTCTGTCGCCACAGAAGGCCTCAGCCAGTGGACAGTGTTACTGAATTTTAGCAAGTCATCAATTTGAGGGGATGAATGCTGGTTTTACTTGCACACCCCCCAACATCTCCTTTCTTTCTTCTGGCCCCCTGAACACCTCCCCTCCTCCTCCTCCTCCTCCTCCTCCTCCTCCTCCTCCTCCTCCCTCCATTCACCGTGCCTCTTTGTGAGTGTATTGGTGATATTGTGTTGCAGGGTGGAGATGGAGGAAGGGGAGCGAAGCCGTGCAGAGAGCAGCACAAGACAGCTGTTGCTGGGCTCTCACCGTCGTCCTTCCGTTTCACTGTCCAAAGAGCTCCAGATTCCCTCACGTCACACAGACATTTGGGTACAAGGTACTAGAAGCCTCTCCTCACCCTTTCCTCTCCTTTTTCGTCTTTCTCTTGTCCCGCACTGCTTCCTCTCCACCCCCCCACTTCTAATAAACTTCTCTTGTCTACCATTCATTTCCCTCCAGCCTCCTGTAGAGGCTCTTCATTCTCCCCATCTCATTTTCCTCTTGCCCCTTCTCTCAATCTCACCCTCTCCTCCTCCACCCACTTTCTATAATTCTGCCCCCCTCCCGGTCTTTCTCTCTAATCCCTCCTTCTGATTTTTCCCCCCCTTCTTTCTTGAGAGGATTTGGGCAAAGTGTTTAATGGGTTGCAAAAAATGTGCAAAAGAGTGGGCTGCAGTCAGGTGCAGCACGCTGACGCAGACCGCAAACTCAATTTCTCTGTTTTCTTCTCTCATGGTATTCCTACGGTTATACAGATGTTCCAAAAACAAACACGTCATGCTGTCACCTAGGACGCACTGTGCTGCTCAGCAGGGGTAGCCTTGCACTCTACTTATAACCAGGGATCTTGTTTTCTTGAACTCTTAAGCTCATTCAAGGACTCTTGTCTCAAGGGTCTCCAAAGTGAAGTAAGGACATAACCCAGTGCAAGTGCTAACCCAATTTTAGACAGAGGAGGTAGGAATGCATTAAAGGGGTACTCCAGCGATTAAGTATTGCACTTCCATGAAGTTGAGGGACTTAGAAGAGATAGATCTTGAAAAAGAGTGATCAAAACGGATGCAGCTGAAGCCGGGGTATCCTGACCTTTAATCCCGAGCATGGGTCAAGCTCCGAAAGCACTGGATCCTTCACTTCCCATTATGCAACCAACAGCAATTCATGTTCTTCCCTCCTTAACTCCATGCTGCAAGCAGGATTTTTGTAGAAAGTATCTAGTCTCCAAAATCAAGCCAAATTAAACCCAATATGACACCTGGGTTTGTTTCTCAGACTTTAAACCGCTGCCTGGGGATCTATGGAAGCTGTTTTTACAACTGTTTTCACAGGCGACTGGATCCCTTATGACAAGTAAATTCTTCATGTGTAAAACTGGTGGTGTGCCTCTTTAACATGCAGTCCAAGTCATTGTCTTTCTCTCCTCCCACTATTGTATGGCAACCATTTATTCTTCATGGTGGGGTTTGTGATTAAACATAGGTGGGTGGCTATTTTTTCAATGCTGGTGAAGAGCTTCCACACAGATGTGCTAACACGGTCTGCAGCACAGAGACATAAACCAGTCGGTGTGCACACTAGATTTACTGCACAGTTGGTCCATTCATGTTAAATATTCAATGAAATACTGATACCAGGCTTTTTCCTTTCTTACCATAAAACTTCCATGTTGAGTCTAAGACAGTCAGCAATGAAACATTGCCAAAGCAGTCGGAGCAAACACAGAAAATCAACACGACTGTTTTTCAGGCCCGAGCCTGAGCAAAAGACACACTGTGGGAACATTAAATGTATAAAGTTACATGTCACAACCTTTATTGTGTAAAACTGTTACCCTGGTGGCAGTGTAATACTGGAACACAGTCAGGGGTACTTTATTAGAGCAGAGGCAAAAATAAAAGCAGTGTGAGCACCATAATCCATTAACTGGTGCAATGTGGTGCCATATGAAAGGAAATATTGAAAATCCAGAGTGTTCATATCTGAAGTGTAAAATTGAACTAAATATGATGATGGATTTGACTGAACCTGTTTAAACTGCTGTAAACACTAACTTGTGGCTTTCTTGAAAACTAAAGTTGCAGTTTAGCCTGCCGGGACAAAACTTTGATAATGACTAGTGCAGAACACTCACATACAGTAGAAGCTCTTAATACCAAGCTCATGATATGGATCAACAACATGAAAGACATATTAGTAACTTAAGCAGGGATGCTGGGAAATGGACCTGCTGCTGCTAGTGCACACAGTGAAATGTGCTGTTATGCAGAGAAGTAATAAAAAACTGAAACGGTCAGTTTACATAAGAACATTACAACTAAACAGTTCTTAAGAGTTAAAATACTGTAAATGAAAAATAGAACATAGAAAGGACATGTTCACGTCTTGTGGTGCAACAGATCAATTGTATCAATAATAAATATTTGCAGACTTAATGAAAGAAATCTGGTGGCTTAAAACAGCAAAATATTTTGAATAACTTCATTGTTACAGATTATTTTGTTACAGAAAACATCATGCAAACAAACACAGGGTTTTTTTTCATGGCACTGTGCAGCCAAGTTAGTTCAACTATGGGTTCCCTTTCTGATCTGAGAGATCAGAACAGAGAAAGAGATACTGGACATAAATTGCCACAAGTACATCTGCAAACTGGTGAAGCCACAGACAGTAAAGTAGTGACAGCTTTATGTGTCCCTCTAGTGTCACAATGATGTAACTGCATCCAAGATTCAATTTCATTGAGTTCATTGCGACGTCTTTTCTAGTTCAACAGGACTTGTATTTGTGGCGTTCTTGTCATGACATTTTTATTTTGGTTTATTTTTGCTGCTTAATTGACAAAATAAAGAAACTGTAATAAATTAAACAAACAGCTCATACTTATGGCCTTGCAGTTTTAAGCGTTTAGGACTCACATATAAGGAGACTCAAGGTGTCATTGACAATCATGACCCAGAAGTCCAGGTGAAGTAATTCCAAAACTTTACAACACGATGCAATCGCATTCACAGCTCACTGTATGCTAGGAAAATTCTATGTTTACATATCAATGCTGTACAAAAGACAAAAAAATGCACATCTTGGTACAAAAAAGTAATAAACGTGTAAACCCAGTTTGAGTTGTCAACTCTGAAATGTGACATCGCTACAGAGGAACGGGGTGATGCTTGCCAAGTAGACGCCATTCCACTTCCTAATTTGTAGAAAGGCTGGGCATAGAAACTCTTATCAGGCCTTATCGTGTAACATAATTCCCTGTACCAACGACTCATCCCAGATTTGCATTTTGCCTTAAAATGAACTGAAATTCAAACAACCAACAGCACACATGAAACACCTGGCTCCAAAAGGCAATCTGCTGCAAGGCAGAGCAAAGCACCAGGAGCTGGTTACAGCTGCTCAGTGCACAGAAACAAGTGTTGAACAATAAATATGAAGTTCCTGGTGTAGTAATTTCAAAGGTTCACTAGCTATTTGGATTTTGTTGATAGTCCTGAAATATCATCCAACATGATGTCTTATCCTAAATTCTGATTTTTCTTTTTCATTTTCTATTATTTCTTAGTAAGCACTCTCAATTTAGGGACTCGACATTGCAACACATTACAAAGAATATCACATTACTATGTGATTTACTATACATTCACATTATTGTATTCACAACAGTTGATATTTTTTCAAAGCTCAGCCAAGTGGGGTCAGCCAGTGCCTGGCACCGCTTATTTCGTGTTAACTAATATTGAGAACATCAAATGTTATTTTGCTGAAATGGGAAAATAACCTCCATCAAAATCAAGATGCAAAAGGAATAACACAAATCTTGCTCCGTGTCAGAGTACCACAAGTAAAAGGTAAGCCTTGGCTTGCCCTTCTTGCCCTGTCAGCGCTACCTGGTTGTCAGCAGAACTGGGATAGTCCTGTTTGACCCAGTTGTGGAAATCAAGGTGGTGTTTGGTTCCTTCTGTGGTTGGACAGGAACCAGTATCCTCTCTTTAGAACTAACAAAACCCCATGAGGCCCTGTTGATAGGCGCCAGGGCAGCGGAGAGGATCAGGTCACAACTTCTGGATCACCACCTGGAACTTACCTGTCAGGACAGTGTGAAGGAGAGGTGAACCATTTGTTTGGACCTTAACAGACTTATCCAAAAGTTAGCATGAATCTGCCTGACATGTCCTGACCTAGCTGCAAACAATCTGACACCTCACATGAGTAGCAACAGTTTCAGCCTCACTCATTTCTACAGTATAGAGGATCATGGCTTGGCGTTATGACAGTACTTACAGGATGGCATAACAGAGACCTCGGCTGTCACCACACTGTCCAGACCTAGGTTCGACAGAGCTCCTCTCACCACGCCACACGAAAAAGCAAGATACTGACAGAAAACACACACAAAAAAATTTGCCTTAGCTACAATGAGACTGATTCTGATTTCTTTGGCTGTATACCAAAAAACACAAAGCCATAAGGGCCTACTTGTAGTTAATCCACAGGTGATGGCAGTAGGAATGCATCTGTGTGTGTGTGAGAAAGACAAAGAGTGTATACTGACTTTGGGAGCCTGATCCAGGTACTGTTTCCCACTGGACATCTGAGTCAGCAGAGAAAACTTGTTGTCCTGCAGAACATAGGTACCCTGCGGCAAATATAAAGACATGCATAGTCACAACCTGAGAAACAAAAAGTCTTAACCAGCATTTTTTTCATTCCTCTTGACCAGTAAAGTTTGCTGTAATTCAAAATTAATCTTTGATTTTCTTACTTACTTAGGATCTTCTTTCTGATAACGGTCTGCGATAAACAGTAATCAATTGCATACAAAGTCACATTTTCACAAAAGAAATCCAGATTCCTGTTGGTTGAAAGACTACTAATCTGAAACCGAGCTTGTGAATGACTGGAGGAATAACTGTTTTGGAGCAGCAACCCCTGTCAACACGACACAGATGCACAAAAAGCTTGGCCAGCCTTTGATTTTTCATATATATTGTTACTCCGCCCTTTTATTTTACCTGATGGTTTGTTCTGAGGTTGTCGACCTGCCTCCTGAACACCTTTGTCCAGAAGTCTTTACAGATGAACTTCATTACATCCAGCTCATCCTTGAAGCTGGGAGTGTCCCTGGTCAACCTATGCAGAGTGAAGATGAGCACAGACATTAAGTGAGGATACATGTCGCAAAGCATTTACTGTTGCACATACAGCATGTGGGTGCTCGTCTACCTCTCAATGAGTCCCTGTCCCACCCTGAAGCCCATGCTTTCAAGTACCGAAACACAGACAGCTCTGTCCTGAAGAGAAGACATTCAAGAGGTTTATTCGGTTAGTAGACAAGAACTAGAGCTTAATGTGTGTCTTAGTATATTGTGTCCTGTGAAATGGTCATGTTGATGCTGTAATATAACAATATAACGGTGAGGGAAACACGTCGATTATAAGGTTGTTTGCAGGTAAGTATCTTCTGTATATTATGTGTCAGATGATTGATTCATGTCTTTATCAAACATACCTTGTTGTCCATTTCTCCTTTACTGGACTGCTGCTCCTTGTAAACATGTGACACGATCTCCATATGGAGAAAGTCAAACAGAGACTCGTCTGCCATTCCTGACAATCACACAGAAGCGATTATACAACCAGGTATAACGCAGAAGTAAAACAGTTTCACTTCAGCTGGTTAGCTGTGCTTCAAAAGACAAAATCAACAGGAACGCTAGCGTTAATTCTGACAACCGTTTTCATCCGTTTAGTGTTAGCTAGACAGTTAGCGGCAGATAGCTAGCAAGTGTTGTTTGCTAGCAACACTGTCCAGGTCGTGATAACTAGTTTTCCATATCGACATAGGAGACAGAATGAGGACACAGCAACGCATGTTTGTATGACACAACTTGCAGTTAATCTAAATTAGAAAAAGAGTAAATTCGACTGTACCTACCAAATGACTGTAGGCTACAGAAAACAAACACTAGCCCGCTTCTTAGGTTGCACTCGGTATTAATGCCAGGGTACGCCTCGGAATTAACGCAGGCGTAGTTAGCGGGAGTCAACCCCTCGAATAACGTAGAAAAAGCACCAGCTGATGGTGGGTTACATGCTCCTCAACAACCCTGTACAACCAAGCACATGCAAAAAGTCATACATCCAATAAGAGATATTGCTCTCAAGTGGTGGACGCCAATAAACCTCGAATCTAAGAGGTAACCCTGTATCACGCGAAACCCATTAGAAAATTGCGTGAAATCCGGCTACGCCGGTGTCATTTCAAACGTACTCTTGCCTATATAGCGCATGTCTTCCAATCCCGTTTCCAAACGTCACTTATCACGTGACACTATAACTCACATCGGATTGGGTCTGGGTAAACAACTCACTTCCTTACTGCTCATGTGATTTGTGTTTTTGACGTCTCAAAGAAGGTTTGACAGTTTTTTTTTTAAATTCATTGTATATTTTAGCATTCAGCTTTTAACTAACATTACATTATAGATTCCCACAGAGTTAACTTTCACTGAGAGTGAAGTGGGGCAGACCTGCTTAGTGTATCACTTACAGTTATTGTTTCAACCTATTTCAATACTGATCACGACGTTTTGGTGTGTGTGTGTGTGTGTGTGCAGTCATGTCCAGCAGATACCGGATAGTGGTGCAAGGCGAGGCCTCTGAGACAGACTCTGATGATGAGGTCTACATCACCTCCATGTCTGCTCCCCAAACTGCCACAGTTGGAACCAAGGTTGTAATAGAGGCATGCGCCTGTGTGTGTTTGAGAGTGATAGAGAGAGAGAAAGGTGTGTGTTCATAATCATCAACCAACTTCTCCACCCCTCTTGCCATGCATCTACAATCTTCTTTGTCTGTCTGTGATCATGGATGCTGTCAGGTTCCTGGGGAGGCATCTGAGACAGACAGTGAGGATGAGGAGGAGCAGGTGGACCGAGCCTCTACAGTGAGCCAGGAGAGCGCCCAGATACTCAGGAGAGACCTGCCGCCACTTATAGTAGTTAGAGACCATCCTGGTATACAGTCCATAGTGGAAGATAGACCAAGCCCCACACGCAGGCCTCATGGTGAGGAATTACAATAACAAATATTACAATTATAATATTTATTTTGCGACAGAATATGTTCAACTCCATTTACAAGCTTTTTAATTTCATTTGATATGTGATTGAAAGCTCTGAAAAAGCTGATTGAGTTGACCTTTGAGTTTAGAGTTTTGAAGTACTGAAAAATATGGGTAGCTCTACTTAAGATCATATATTGTGGAGTTGTATTTGCAACAATAAATGATCAGATTTGACCATTATTTGTAGTTTATTTTAAATGTGCATTTCAGCACATTTCATCCATATTTAGTGATGGATGGTTTCGATCAAATGCATAAGTGAAGACTTGTTTGGTTTATATCTCAGTTGGTGCAGTATGTAATTCTGTTCCCAGGTGAGACCCTTTTACAACAGAAGCTGCAGGAATCTAACTGCCGGCTGCATTCTGACGTGGGACAGACACTACGGCAGGTTTATGGCAGTGCCAGTAGAGAGGTATGCAAATGTCATTCGCTCAGGACGTTTCTCAACAAATATATGAACTAGGCATACACAGGTCTCCTAAAATGCCCTTTTTGCTACATCATTACCATAGAGGCCTCTGCACTTATTCTCCAGTGTTGCAGAACTGAATAAGAATATTTGAGCACCAACTATTTTGCTCTGCACAAGAAAAGTCAAATCTGAATAATGCTGCATAGTACAGAAAAAAATAAAGTGATGCAAAAGTGCATTAATTTGGGCATCTAGGATGGCTATGACAAACTAAGCTTATGATAGAATGTTAGTAATGATACAAATCCCATTCCAGTATATAGCCAGTGCCTTTGTAACTTGTAACTCGGCAGGTGTCATTTCCTTGACATTAACAACAATCCTATGATTAGCATTTTGTAACAGCTAATTAGGTGTCCTTGGCATGCATTCATTTCAGTAGTTTTCGTGGCTGCAGTTGTTTGACTCTGTTGGTTTTTGTAAAAGGTGCAGAATGCAACAGCTCAGTTGAACGCTTCGCAGAGCGCCATCATCAATGCCTCACACAGCATCAGATTAATCCTGGATGACCTAAAGGCTGTGTCAGAGAAGATTGACATCATCACCAGCTGTCAAATACTGCCTGATATTAACATCAATGATGCAAATCATTATACCGCTCCTCTACCTTAAAGAAACAGGTCAATATATACATTTAAAACATACTTATCATCACAGTGTTTTAACACTTTAATATGGGTGTAATTTCTTCCAACAGCTGGAAAGACTAGCATGTTAGCTTTACTTCAGTGTTTCTAAACAGTGCCTATGCATCTGAACAATATGTAAATTTAACAGTCACACACTACTGTTTGTATGTATTTATCTGTCAGGATTCTCTGTACTGTGTCTGCAGCTCTTCGCATAACTCTGTAAAGAGTAGGAGTCAAAGAAAAACAAATGTTCTGTCATGTTCGTTTGGCGAGACATTTTACGTAAGAATTTTACATATCCATTTTTATCTTATGCTTTGTAAATATAAATATAAATCAACACAATCCCTTGAATCACTCTATGCTTTTCTGTCTTTGTCTTTTCTTTGTTTTCTGGTCCTCTGTGATTCATCGAGGAAACAACTGTGAAGAACTTTCCCTTGAAACTTACTGGTTATAAACAAACTTAATTTAAACTGATGCAACCATTTGATGGCCAACTCTCAGGACACAAGACCAACAGCAGTAAAACATGATTGCTTAGATACAACTACAGCCCACCAGGAGAAGTTAGAAGTAGGTAACCATTGGCATGGCCAGCAGAGCCTTTCAAATGTATGGGTATCATGATATTAAAGGATCTCAAGAACTATCAGAATGCAACTAATCACCAATTACGTTCAACATATTACCAAGATTGACTCTGACAAGAATTGACTCTTCAAATCTGGAAAAGTGACTTAAAACACACTCAACTTGGTATATTAAAAGAAAATGTGAGAAAGAATCGTGTGAGGAAGAATGGACAACAACATGGCGGTTCTGTGGAAATCTAAAAGCAAATAATCACCATGTTTTTTGGGATTGTCCTGTCAGTAAAGCTGTCTGGAGCAGGATACATAATGCCTTACAAGATATTTTGAGATGAATGAATATAAGGCAAAGAAAAGATCACCTCTGATGAGTTTTCACTCTTCTTTTTATTTGTAGTTTGTCACAAATCTTAAAAATGGGTGTTTTCAGGCAATTATAAATGGACGATGTTTGCATATGAAACCCATTTTATGGAAATGTATTTGATGCTGAATGTCAATATAAAATATAGTTTAAAGTCAAGCAAGCACATACTCAGTACAAAAATACTGTATTGTAATTTTACACCTACAGATCAGATTGAACACCTGTTAATTATCATCAACACTAACAATGTCAGAGACTGCTACTGAAGCAATAGGCCTGTCATGTTTGCATTGTTATATTATGTTACTACAACACTCTCCTGTTTGGTCCCTTCTTTCTGATTGTCCTTCTGTCCATCCATCGGTTAGGTGACGTCCCATTTATTACACGTGTCCACCCAGCAGTCAGCAGCTTCACCATGGATCCGTCCATACAGTCTGCATGTAGGCGTGTCAGATAGGTGTGTAAATATAAACTAAAACCACTACCAGCAGGTTGAGAAATGTGCTCACAATACCCACAACGCCAAGCACATGGTCGGGGTCCGCCTTGCATTGGGACGCTTCAGGAAGCACGCTGACGGGATCGGCTTCCTGAAAGAGAGAAAGGGAGATTTACAGTGTGCACAATCTACATGCACTCAAAGCAGGAGATTTTTGATTTAACCTTCACATGTTTCAGCCACCTGATGGCGCCATCGACACACATATGGCAACACTCACTCTCCTCTGCTGAACCCAGTCTATTCCATCATTGCAGTTAAGTCCATATCTGCACACCTTTCATGTCCCGCATTATTATGTGTAATATATGCATTGTGTCTAATACAAAACATATGAGGATCTTTTATTTAAGTAAAAGTAGCAATACAGTGTAGAAATACTCTTTTTCAGGTAAAAGTCATACATATACTTAGTACAAAAGTATTAGCATCAAGATATACTTCAAGCACTAAAAGTGAAAATGCTCATTATGCAGAATGTCCCATTTCATTATTCATTATTGGATTATAATTACAATGTTAATGTTAATTAATGTTGCAGCTGTTAAAGGTGCAGCTGATTTTGATTGCTTTAAATACTGGCCTGTGATCCCAAAAAATCAATAAAGTTTTATCTCATCTAAACCTGTAAAAATGCATCTTAATTTAGCTGTTGATTATATTTTACATAACATAACAATCTGAACCTGCAAAGTAACTAAAGTTGTCATTTAAATGTAGCGGCGTAAAAAAGTACAATATTTAAGTTGTAGAGGAGTAGAAGTATAACGTAACAGAAAATGGAAGTACTCAGGTAAAGTACAAGTTCCTCAAATTACAGTCAAGTACAGTGCTTGAGTAAATGTACTTAGTTACTTTCCACCACTGCTTTAATTTAATATACAGGATAAGTTATATGTCATTCATTTATAGGCACATGATATTCTATTCCTTTCTCTGTCTAGTATAATATGGTGACAGTATAAACATAAAAAGCATACCAACCACTGTGTATTTTGATAGGAATTCAAAAAAAAAAGAGCCATCTTTCCTCTGCCGAGCTGATGAATATTTTTTATTTGATATTTACCTCTCTGCTGTTTCTCTTTCCTCTGTCATTCCTCGGTTCAGTCGGTGTGGTGGGCTGCATTTCTCACCCGTCAAACTCATTCAGAGCGCAACCATAATCCCGTCCAGTCATGAAAACAAATAGATCCAACCATTCACAGCAATGATGACTGGCAGGACTTTGTGCATAGCCCTTATAGCTCGTATAGCTCTTGGAGTTTAAGTCTTTCTTTATCCCCCTCTCCCAGGGCCCTGGAGACCCACAAGTCTGTAATAAATGAGAAAATAAAGAGATCCTGTTTTGTCTGACTGAGCGTCTAATAGCACAGACTGTCACACACACACACACACACAAGGCTCACACTATTTCTGTGTCAGGTCATAATGAAGTTGGCTTGTAGCTGCCTCTTTGTGTGTTTTATGCTGATTCACATCCATCATACTTAAAGCAGACAGAAGAGCAGAGTGTTTGCCACTGGGGAACCTCGATGATAGAGATCCGTTGAGGCGTCATTACAGGCAAAGCTGAGGGGCAGAGGTGAGGCGTTAGTGAGGGTCATATTGAAACTCCTGGGGGACATTTATCATCTAATACCACTGGTGAGGTCCATACAAATGATTGTTTGACTCAAGTAGAATGTGAAACATTTAGAAAATTCAGGTTTAAGAAGAAAATATTCATTCAAAATTTCAAGAGAGGCTGTCGTCTCTGATCTATGCAGTCAACATATGTGAGGACATAAATTTGACTCATACCCTTTGTGTGTGCTGTCATCTACTAAATGATGAAGAAAAATACACTCAATAGCCAATTTCTTATTTATCATCAGTACTGTTGATTAGATTATGATTATGTGTGATATGCTGAAACGGTTTTAAAGAGGCATTGATTGAACTTTCTGATCATTCTGGAGGATTGTGGTGCTGTTGAATTGAAATGTTGAAACAGGGGCGAAATACTTGAGTAAATGTGCTTACTGACTTTCCACCACTGTCTTTAAAACAACACATTTTCAACACATTACATGTAGTCCAAACCTGTACTTGCAGATAATAACGTATATGCATCTAAATTATGACTCAAGCCCTTCATTTGTTGGTAGTTTAAAATTCAATTTGCAATGAGCGGAGGCTAAATAACAGATGTGAGACGTAATACACTTTAACAACAACACAAACTGCTGCCTCATCAAAAATGACTTCTGTAATGTCTCCAAACCTTGACTAAAATGATCAACCTGATCTTTGCCCTCCCTCCCTCACTGGGACAGAGGGAGCATACAGTGAAACAGGCAGAGTGAAAGAAGTGATCAATCAACGGGTCAGGGACTCTCATGGGCTGCAGATGAGTGTAGATGAGCGTAATGAGACCCCAGAGATGCAGGAATCTGCGATCTTCATTTTAGGAATCAGATTTTCTGCTAAAAAAGCATTTCTCACATCCTCAGATATCTATTAATCAAATCTCTAACCAGTGTGACCACTGTGTGTGTGTGTGTGTGTGTGTGTGTACGTGTACTACTCATGTTGTGTGGACATAAATATGTTTACACAGTCACATTGTCCTTACGTTTGCAAAGTGCACTTCCTCATAACGTAATATGAACTTGGTTTAAGGTTATAGGTTGAGGTTCGGCTTAGGCAAGTAGTGGTTATGGTTAGGGTAAGTCCTCTGAAGTGATGGTGACACAACTATGTGTGTGTTTTTCTATGTGTGTGTGTGTGTGCATCCCTCAGTCCCAGCTGTGCTGACTGAGCTCCAGGCTGATAAATAGTTTGGAATGAAGGCAGACACTTAAAATTCCATTAGGACTAAAAACATCACATCAGCATCATCAATGACAAAGAAAAACAACCCCATCCCAGTGACGATGATGATGTTGATGATTACGATGATGATGATTGCCACATCCCCCTATCCTTCACTGCTTATTATAAAGATAGTTTGCTAAAATAACATTAGAAAATGGAAACATGCAGTTGCACTTTTTTTTCTTTCTCCTCACAGGAAAATGATGCCAAGTCTGTATTTGCTAACGGCTGAGGGAAAACAGCATATTTATACATATTAAAGACAAATAAGAAGTTTTATCATTTTTGAAAGTATTTTCCATAATTTTTCACAACGGAATTTTACAAATCTCAGTGCAACTGCAATTGTATTTTAACTATCAATTACTGTTTCAGCTATCACTTACAAGACACATCAAAATTTTTACAGTTTATTTTATATGTGTGTAACCACATTGCTGCTGAAAATATATATCAATACTAAGCCTTTTTTATGTGTTCCTTGACAAGTATGATTTTAATATGTTAACAAATCAGTCAAGAATAATGTTTTTTAATCTGTTTCCTGCTCCCTGTGACCTTATTATAAGGCTAGTGGTGTAGTTTGGGGTAAGCTAAACTGATATGTTGTCACAATAGATTCCGGATGACTCCCAGGGACAATGTGATTCTGTTGGAAAGTGAAATGCAATGTAAATGACTTGGATCTTTCCAGACACACTGGAGCTTGTGCATTGAGCAGAGACCTGGATGCCTCTCAAGTAGCATAGAAACAATAAACATGAGCAGAAAACTATGTGACTCAGTGGGTATTTTCCTTCAAGGCTCGGTGAATTTCTGAGGGAATTGTTACACTCAACAGGCAAGTAGGACATTATATTACTGTTTACATAAAACATCTTTCCTTGTTCCAGTGACAGTGGCTTGAGGCTCCGAGCCGGGGATGGGGTTCATGCTTGAGCTGGCAAACTAACTAAAGACTAAAATAGGAGCACAGTAAACCATGGGCCAAGGCGCTGAGGAGGGATCATAAATGTTTGTGCTACAGAGAGTGCAGAGGGTAAAGGGGGAACAGGAAGAGAGAAAGAGACGCTGGGTTATTAAATCATACTAGATTATACATTTGAGCTGTCGTCAGTTCTGTGCTGGAGACTATAGGCTGGTGTGTACGGGCCTGTTTGTGTGTATGCATAAATGCATTTGTGCTTGTGTGTGCACAGAGGGCAGCCACCCATATTAGCGAGGTCAGTGACTGTCTCATGGGGCGCCTGAGGACACACTGTTAGTTTAGCTGGCTGGCTGAACATGGCTGCACACAACAGCACAGGTCTGCCAGAGCAAGTATACTACTTAAAAAGAGGCCTGCTCTCTGGGTGATAACCTTGTTTTCATACCGCTAGTGCATTCAAGACAATACGGAATTAGTGTGCATCCCAAGCCAGAAGGATAAACAAGAGCAAGAACCCTCAGAGGAGTTAAAGGGAACAACAACGCCAAGCGCTCAAGTTGAATCCGGCTGATAAAAAGTGAAAGTGCGAACACACAACTAGACTGGATTTTAGCCTTAATTTAGTTATTCCAACTCATTTCAAGATCCTCAATAAATTAGAAAGCAGAACTTAGGGGAGTTCGGATTACAGCTCAGCTTGATTGTCTTGTCAGCTGGAAGGAATTTCAGGCTCCCTGATCTGAGGCAAGAGTCATCAGGACAGCAGGATAAAATCCCCACTGACACAAGGGCAAAAATGGAAACTGGAACTATGATCTGTACACAGAGGTGGAAGAAGAGCTTAACTTAAGTAAAAGTAGCAGCAGCACAGAGTGCACAGTAAAAGTAATGCATTCAAAGTCTTACTTAAGTAAAAGTACAAAAGTATTAGCATCAAAATATACTTCAAGCACAAAAAGTAAAAGTAGTTATTCTGCAGAATGGGCCTTTTCAGATTAATGTTTGTTATGATATTGGATTTGAATTGCTGATGCATTTACTGATGCATTAATATGCAGCACAGTAGAGCACTTTAATGCTGAAGCTTACAGTATATATGTACTATATGTATCGCTTGTGAATTCCACCAATGGATCAATAAAGTCTTCACCTTAACCTTAACCTATAATATGTTGTGACACATGTTACAAGAAAATCTGATGTCAGTTAAATATTTTGCCATTCATATCAAAAAACAGGGAAACTCTTTGAAAGTGTTGTTTTATTCATTTTTATTGGCATTACTATAACTATACATCATATATATAAACATTACATGAAAGTACACCAGATCTCACAGCATTTGTTCAACTGTAACTCTCAAAGATCGGAACAAACTGCTTCTTTATTGGCTTCACCAGGACCGGACATACTGTTCTTTAAGAATCCTAGAGGACGCAGATTCTTTCCTTTGACAAAATAACTTCATCAAACATTATCGGTGGGGGACTCGTCATGGACGTCTCCCAATTCAAGTCAACAGTTTGATTAGAAGTACAGCAGCTGCCGTCCTGGAATGTCAGGAAATCAGCATGTGGCACAAAACTTTGGTTACAGGATCATTTGTCTGGGCTTCTTACACCTGGCAGTTACCTGAACCATTGGCTCTGCCTGCTCAGGAAATCATTAGCTGTTCAAAGTAAAACGTGAAACAAAGACAAACAGTACGTGACAAAGCTTTTGCAGAAAATACTGAAAAACTGGAATCTGTTATGTCCATATTTGTGCAAAACAGGGCAGTATCAATTCAGCCTTCCCATGTAAATCTCTTTTTTTTTTTTTTGCAGCCAAAATCTAAGACAACTCAATATTCTTCAGCTTTGTTGACCTGAAACACCATTAAAATATCTCAGGGACCCTCTTGTCTCGTCTCACACAGACAGTCTGTGTCCAATGTGTCCTCTCAGGCTCAAAATCATTTCAGCTCATGCATCGTGAAAAAGCATGAGAATCCCTCTGTGCTTTGGCTGAACATAACACAGTGGCTGGCTGGCTCTGACTCAGAGTGAGCATTTGCCTGTCTTTGAGCATAGTTTTCTTGTTTGCAGTGTTTTGTGTTAACAATCCATGCCTGGGGCGGTGGGTAGGAGTCCCAGGTGTACCCTGATGCACCTGTTTTTCCTCTGGCATTGACGACTATTTCTATAACATACTGTGTGCATGTGTGTGTGCACATGTTAGCCTATTCCCCTTGAAAAATGATAAAACTAAATTCTATAAACAGGCATCAAATAAATCATAAACAATTTGATTACTTTTTTTAAGTCCATGCTGTGTGTGTGTGTGTGTGTGTTTGTGTGTGTGTGTGTGTGTGCGTACATTCAGGAGGTGACTGAATGTCTGTTGGGACAGCAGATGGCCAGGACTCGCCCTCTAGGCTCTCTCCTCTCATTGGTCAGCTTGGCGGTGAGTCTGACGCGTTAAAACTGGTCTCAACCGAAAACTGGAACCGCATGCAGAATACATGACAACATGCATCCCAGGTATCCGCAGCCACGGAGTTAGGCTTAACATAGAGTTTTAAATATATACCGACATTTTCCATCAAGTTAAAAAGATTTAATATTGGTACAAAATACATGTCTTTCAGTTGTAGCAGTCTAAAAATATTAGTTTTACCTCTGGGGACCCACGTTGGTACAAGTGGTACCACTTTCGAAAAAGGCGCCTTTTAAAAAGTGTTTATAAGTATAAACCACTTGCTTTAGCAATGGTTAATAACAATGGTTCTAATGCTTTTTTTGATCAATTGTGTTTATTATCTCTATTTGCTAATAATACAGTTAGAAGTGTTAAATTTGAATTTTCTAATAAGCCATGCATCATTACATGATAGTAAAGAGTTTATTAACCATTAATAAAGCCATTAGTTACAGCTTATAAACCCTTTAAAAGAGGACTTTATTAGAAAGTGCTACCTTAAAACCAGTATCTAAGTAGACCTGAGCTAAACAGTTGCTTGTTCATTTTGGTAGTTTTTCTGCCATCAGGTGACCTTTTAGAGGCAGCACAAATATCTGCAGTGCTTTCAGGTATTTCAAAGTCTATTCAAATGTGTGTCTGCACAGCTGGGGCTTTGACTGTCACAGTCTGACAACAGAAGTCTGGCAAACCAAAGGTGGCTCATTCTGTGCTTTGGCGCACACTTAAAGTGGATTTAGCTCAGCAGACTCAACCGTACTGTTATTAGATGTGACAGGAAGTAAATGTGCAAGTCACATCGATCTCAGCGCGCTGACGGTTGAATTTCCTGACGTGTGCTGAAAGATGGTGTAAAATTAAACTTATAAAGACAGAGGAAAGTAGCGAGCGTGTGCCTGTGGACTTTTTACTTCTGTCTTTGTGGGGACCAAATTGAGTTTTAGCTGGTGAGAGGGAGAATATTTTAGAGATTTTTGGCTGGTTCTCACTTCTTCAAATGGCTGTTTGAGGTCTTAAGGCTTGGCTTTAGGGTTAAAGACAAATCATGGTTTATTCTAATTTGGGTTTCATTTTCAGAGCTGAATTATTCCTGAGTGAATTGCTAACATCTCAGTATGGGGCAACTGAAGGTGAATGCACTGGTAATGTAGCTATTATTCCTTCATTGCATAGGAGAACCTTGAGTGTGCATAACTACAGCAGATATGGTGGGTTGAAGTTGAACCAGGAAGTTGTTCTGTAAACTGTGATGGATGTTTTCAGCAGAGAGGTATTAATGTTGACAGTAGACAAATACGTTTGACTCGTATCTTGCTGCGTTGGATATATTTTTAGGACTTCTTCTGCATCCCCAGATCTCAGTATTTACTTCAGTGAGTTCAGTGTTAACATAGTTGATAAACTGATGGTCTGAGTTTCAGAAATAGACCTTAAGTTGTGATAAGCTGTAGTTTTCTTTTAAAGGTTCAATATTTAAGAATTGGCCACCCGTCGAAGGTCACTCCAAACAAACAGGGGCCAGTGTATCGCCACAGTAACCACTGACAAACAAGACGATTCTGGTGGGTTTTATTTTGCTTGTGTCCAGTTTGAATGAGGTGTGTCTTAGTGGCTTAGCTTGGCAATTAAGCTCCTCTTAGTTCGGTTAAAGACGGAAACTTGAAGTCAGAAGCTGTGCGGTCGAATTTTTCTGTTTGATAAGGAAAATAGATGTCAGAATATTTTCTTTCTGGACATTTTGGGAGTTTATTTTGGTTATTTATTACACTAAAAAAAGCTAAGAGCACTTGTGAGACGTAGCAAACTCGCGTACATCTCCCAGCCGATTCCACGGGGGGCTATACTATTAGACTATCACCTCTTGAAGTACAAAGCAGTATTATGAGACAGGACAGGCTGCAGCTAGCTGCTTAGCATGCTAACGTCAGTAGATATCTCTGCGACACAGTACAAAGTCAGAACTCTTACTTCCTCACATTCTGCTCATAATGTTTTCAGTCAAATTCTGGCCATATCTTTCATATTGTATTTTTTAGACTTTTAGAACTAGGTTTAGGTAAAGGTCATATAAAGAGTGAGGGGTCACTGACTTAGAGAGAGAGAGAGAGACCTAAGGCATGTTAGTTGCACATGACAGGTAATAGAAATATGAAGGATTTGTCCTCTTTGCTGTTCTAGAAATCTACAACGCAAATAATAATTCTTATTAAAATTCTTAGTTATTCCTGCAGGCAAACTGTGTTCATCCAGCATTCTTATACTGAACCTGAACCTTCTACGCTTTATAAAAATACATTGTGGCCACCAGATATTGGTTGAGTTTCATGCCGAACATTTTCCAGTGTAGCGACTGTGACTTTCAGACCGTCCAACCAAAACACGCCATGATAAACCGATGCTAAAACTAAGAGCATACATACACAATTTAACAAGGAATATTATATGCAATGATTATCAAAATGTTGAGACTTATTCTCATGAGCCAACATGTAAAATTGCAGTACGTTAAGTGAGCAGTCAGAGTTTCTGGGGTCTTCGTCGTCGCGACTGCGCCTCTGAACATCTGACTGATGGTGTATGAAATGAAGTCCTCTCACAGGGTGTATGTGTGTATACATATAAAAGGACTGTGCTATGTGAGAGGACAGCATTGACTCTCAGTACTATGTCTTCTCTGGCGTTAGCTTGTTGGTGGAGAAGAGAATGACGAGGATGAAATGCAGATTCAGGCCAGTCCTCCCCGCTCGCGTGTCAACTGCATTTAGGTTTGCTCCTCCATTAGAGGCACAGCGCTTCAACCTAAAATCACATCCACAGTGACGTGCAGCTCCGGCGGTAATGCTGTAACCCAATCCCAGGGAGTTTTTTGTGCCTTCATAAGTTTCAAGACAGATGGTGCAGCCTTGTGCAGAGGTTTTATGTCGTCTTTTTTCAGACAGTCCACCTTTTGCTTCTTTCGTGTTGTGCTGCAATCGAGCGCTGTCTTCATTTGTGTGACGCTGTCTCAGCTCCGCACTTCGCCCTCTCGAATGCTGCTCCGTGCCCGGCTTACAGATCCAATCACAGACGCATGACACCAGAAAACACACCATTACTCTGCGGTGCTGACCTTCCACAGAGGGATCTTTGATGGTGTGCAGAGCTGCTGCACAGACTGAAACACTGATACCACCTGGTTCCATGTCTGGGTGTTTTCAACATCAATACACAGGTGGAACAAACAGAATTACTGTAAAAACGGCAGTCTTTACATCAGGTATTTTGGTCAAAGTGTGATAAAGATTATAGCAATACAAGTTTAAGTAAATATCTCATCATGCACATATGTGAAAGAGCACTGAATCTACAAAAACACTAAGTTGGGGCACAAATTTATACAAAAAAGGTACATTTTGTCAAGTGTATTTCTATTATAAACTAATCTGTGAACTAATCTCCTGATCTGAACATCCGGATGTCACTGCTTTGCCTCATCACTTTCTCTTCACCAGATCCCCATGTCATCGTTAGAGCATCACTGCATCATTAGGCACAGAAACCCACCTAGAATATCATTTAATGCCCCACTCAGCTATGAACCAGGATGTGCTTTGGTACAATATATACAGATGTGAGTTGAGGGACGCGGTCACTGGCCCACCTGGCTGATAGGTACAGATGCTGTCAGGTGTGGCTCATCTCATAACTGACACTGTGTTCAGGCACATGCATCAGGTGGAGGTGTATATATAGACGAAGACGAGCAGCAGGAGGTTGAGTACGATGCCGATGACTCCGAGCACAGCCAGGAATCTCTCCTCTGGGGTGCTTAGGTGTGGACACGTTAGGTCCATGTAAAACCTTTTCAGTGACTCTGCTAACTACGGAAAGAGCGATTATTATCTGTGTTAATGTTCTGCTCAAGGAGATTTAAGGGGAGTTTGGTTCCTTTTCACAGTTTTAGCAGTGTTGACTGAAAGGAGCCTTGTTTGTCAAACCATTTAGATAGATTTAACTGGCAGTGATGATAACTTCAGTAAAATCCAGGACAGAAACCACACTTTTACATATCATGTGACGTATTCCCACCATCAGATTAAAAACACTTCGCTCAAGTCACAGAAATGCCATACCTTACTCATGGATCAATATGAATACAAAGACATATCGCCATTACCAGAGTGGCCACACCGTCAGCAGCAGTTTAACATGTGGATGTGTGAAACCGTGTGAAAAATGGGGAGACGCAGCTTTAAAAGAGGAGCGAGGAACAGATGATTCCACCTGTAGCTCCTGCTCTGTGATTGGCAGCGGTCTTCAGCTAACGGAGCAAAGCTGTCTTAAGGGACAAGCAGTGATGCAGGTGTAGATAAATACAGCTACTATCCAGCTGAACACGCTGCAAATGATCCTCACATCTGACTGCTGGCGCTGAATAATCAAACCTTCTCAGAATATAAATACTTAAAGAGGAGGGTGGCGGCCTAGCGACTCCTGTCTCTCGCTCAAGTCTTGCAGCACACCTTAGGTGACGGAGGTGTAGATGTAGACAAATATGACCACTAAGAGATTGAGGATGGTCCCGATGATGCCCAGCACGGCTAAAATTCGCTCCTCGCGGTCGTTCGTAGAGTCTTCCTCTCTTGCGTGAGCGCTGCAGACATAGCGGCCGCCGGGGACCATGGTTACCATCACAGAACCCCACCCCCACAGGGCGCGATGCCTGGATGTGGAGACAGTCATGGAGGGAGGCAGAGGCGAAGGGGAGGGCAAGGTTGAAATTGATGGAGAGGAGGGAGAAACGGATTAATTATTACCAACAGAGAGTAGCTGAAAATTCTCTCTCTCTTTACACACACACACACACACACACACACACTTTTTAGCTACAAACCTTTTGCTACATGCATCTGGGCATTGAATATTAATCACAAAAGTTAAAAGTCAGTGGAGAATGAAATGAGATTTTATCTCAGTTTGTCCATTTTCCTTGTTTTCTGGAACTTTTCTTTCTTCTTGCCATTCATCTTGTTTTCTTCGCTGTTTTCCTCTCTTTCAGCTCTTCCTTCCACTTCTTCTACTGCTCCTATTCTCGCTACCTGTCCCTCCTCCATCCCTCACCTTTTCTCACCACTTTGACCGCCAAACGAGTCCAACTCAACATGACAACATCCAACACAGGAGCCTGTGTGTTGTACACAGACCTTCTTAACATTCACACTCCACCGTCCTCTTATGTAATACTTTGTTATTCTACTGTCAGTTCTTCTCTCCCTCCTTATATGCCTTAGCTCTGATTAAATCCCTTTTTTGGTATCACCTGAACAATCGATGCACTTGATAAAGTAATTTGTTTAAGCCTGTAGCAATTTACTTCACAAAATTAAAGCTGGTGTTCAGCTTTCTTATAGTCCTTTTGCCTCCTTATTTCTGCTCATCTCTCACTAAGCATCAGTCCTGACGCGGGATCAATGGCGTCTGTTAAAAATCAATGAGCTCGGCTGCTGATGAGGGAATTATCTGCAGTCCCCGAAGACAGTTTGGCCGAACAGAGAAAAGAGGAGGTTAGGAAGATGACAGTGCAAGTGTGTGTGTTTACATCTGTGTGTGTGTGTGTGTGTGTGTGCTAAAAGAGAACGACTCCAGGGCTTTACACAGGATGTGAGATTTCCACTACACTGAGCTGTCAACCATTAGGTCCACCGGTCAGTTATGTCACATGGTTTTGCCAATAATTCACAATTTAACCAATAAAGCACAGAACGATATAGATCATTGGACATTCACTGTTTTATGATGTATTGTTATGTACAAATGCAACCTCTCCCTGCACACACCCTAGATGCAAACACAGCAAAAGTTTCCCTTCTCCCGTTTGCTTTACTCTCCACTTGTTGTTCTATCTTTTCTTTTGTTTCAGGGTAAACATTTCAACATCCAGCAGCTGTTCTGACAGCCCAGGGGTGTGCGTATGTGCATGCGTGTATGTGTGTGTATGCGTATGTAGAGTAAGGACAGGGACATAGCACTATCTTTTGATGGAGCTTAGCCATTCAGCAGTGTAATGTGATTATTTCCAACCCAATTAGAGAAATGCATGGCACACCTCAAAACTCAGGGCCGTAAAGCGCACAGATAGAAGAGGGAAAAAAAGGAGGAAATGACAAAAAAAATGGGGAAAACAAAAGAGGAGGTGTTATGAAGGGACATGAGCTCAAATCAGACCTGCAGACTCCAGCTGCCCCAAATGTTGGTGATTTATTGATGCATTTAGCGCTGCAACAGTTTTGATTCATGATACTTTGGTGCTGTGATGTTTTGCAGCACTCTGATACCATAACTGTGACCCCAAACTGCACAAAACAATGTGTGCAAATAATGGTCTGAGAGTCTCTGCTCCTGATCGGGTTGTTTCCTCACCTGAACCTCGATTATATTTTCACCTGCCTTCTCTGGACTTCTGAAGGCGTTGAAATTAGACAGCGATGAGAGAGGATACTTGTTCAAGCCAACATAAGTGTGCACACACCTTTGTTTTTTTTGTTCAGTATCTGCATGTGGGTCAAATTGTGTGACTTCCTACAGGCATTCATAGGATTTAGATTTAAATGTTTGTTACAATACCATTGTACAATGTAAATGTGTGTATGAGTCAGTGCTTGGCCTGCAGCCTCATTCATAAATGGAGCATAAGCGTGATTTATCACATACACATACCCTGCATATTTACACATGCATTACATATTGTATAACTGCAGCACTCCAAGAACACACTCTCCTTCTTCTCTGCCCACCGCCCCTCCCCCTTCAAGAACACACAATCTTTAATGAACTGCAGCAGCTCAAGCATTTAGTCATTCAAATTAATATTTGAATACATCCATTCGATGTCAGCCATTCAAACCTTCACATTAAGCTTCTGTAACAGTAGAGGAGGAGGGACAAATGTGATTGTCTTGCAGTATTTTTTTTTACCCCTACCACTGATAAAAATCTGACATATAACACTAAAATATGATTTCTTATGAAGGTTTTTCCTGTGAATTGAGTATTGTCACAGGTGCAAGCAGAAGCTCATTTTTGTCCATTTTTGGATTTCAGTCGGGATAAGTTAAAAAGTTCCCCCTGCAGTATCAGAAAGCTGATTAATTAAAGGTGCAATTGAAATCACTGTTTAACAATCGTGAGTGGAGGCTGCACGCTATAAAAGCTGCACATCCAAATGTTATACTAGGCTTGTTTTTGAACCAAACAGTGAGGACACGGTGCTGTGTAGTGTAAATGCAGTAGCACTGGGGAATTCACCAACGGCTTCCCCGCTGAATGAGCAATGGAACGCAGTCTGCCCCATGAAGCTCATGCATAATATTCATCATAATTGGTGCAGATAGCTGCTCTGCCTATTCCACTGTCAAATTAATTTATGTAGGGTGTGATATAAATTCCCTACGGATGGTCCATCTGCAGTGCAGTGTGCAGTTACATTGCGATTATAATCATAATCTCATGGAAACGTCTAGAATGGAATGAAGATGTATATTTTAAATTACAGCAGGAAAGTAGAAGAAGTTATTAATTAAGTGAAATGATATATTTGGTGGAGGTAAATGTGAGCAGTTTGTTCGTGATATAGCTGGTAACAAATAACCGGCGCAGACAACCGGGAGGTTTAATGTTCTTGAGTAATTTGGACTTCATTACACAGGTAGTGCTCCCTCTAAGGCTGGGTAATGCTCTCAACAGTCTTCGAAGACTAAATGCTTAATTTTAGGCTTTATCAGTGAGATTCCAATAGGTGGAGTCTGTTGAGGATGAGGTTTGATTTTATCCGACACGGGCTCATCACTGGGGATTTGAATTGCATTACTACATGAGGAAATGATTTGTTTTCCAGCAGAATTGCAAAGACGGAACAAAATTCCAATCTTTTACAGGCGATATGGGGATTGGTTCAATTGCAGATTTGTGCAGGCACTGATAAAGTTATTGTCGCCTGTAGCCATCATTAGATATTTCACGTGACTTAATTACTGCTTCAGTTGGATAGGTGGCTCCACGAGCCTCCACATTTTCCACATATAGCTGGCTGTGTGCTAGTACCCACAAACTAAAACATCTTCGCTGAGACTCTTTCTTTGAAATTCTCAGTGCTTAAATCAAGACTGAACAAAAAGAAGAAGTGACAAATATGATATTTGATATATCTGTTACACATATATGTAAACACTGTGCAATAGAGAGAAAGAAACAGACAGGTCGAGTAACAGGCAGCCAGACAAATGCAGACATACAGTACAAATATGCCCTTTAAAAATGCATTTAATCTACATCCTCGCGCTGCTGCACTCTCTCTCTGAGTTCATCTCATTAAGAGATTAAGAGTGAATGTACAGTATAAATAGTGCACACACTGAACTGAAGTTTAGCCACTGCTGCAGTGTGCGTGAAGTAGTACAGAATGTCCTCGGCGTCTTTACTTGAACTGACTGGCACTGACTCCAATGCTGTTAATGAGCAACTGAGAATGCATAAAGAGTTTTGTCTCCTCCATCATCATAGGTGGCCATACATTCACATCGGATTCAGAGGCCATTAGTTTTACTCTCACATCACAAAACAGTCTGGTTACTGTTTGTGCCCACTGACCAAACTCAGCAACAAGGTGGCATTTAGTCCCTAACCTTTGTGTTATTGTAGAATAATTTAACACGGAATAAAACTCATTCTGTCTGGATGTGAAAAGAGTCACATTGGATCAACGCAGTGTTTTATCTCCCCATCAATCACAGTCAGTGCAGGGGCTGATGGTAGTTTTGATAACAGCAAATTTCATCTTGTTTCTCCTCAAGAGGACGTTTTTATAGCTATGAATTTCATTTTGCTCCCCGCAGCCACCAGCACGTCACCTGTGCCACACGGCTGGCAGCTGTTAGCCATCGTCAAGCTGACAGAAAGAAAATTAATGTTTTACTGTTTCTCCTTTTCCTCTTACGTTCTTTTAGTGATGCAATGAATGTAATCTTTCTACAGTTGCAGTGTCTGAATCTCCACTAGTTTGACTGTGTCTTAATGTAAATACAGTTATAAGTCATAAAATGGCGTGGCCCCTGTCATGGTCCTGGCCTCGGCTCCAGATTTTCTCCTGTTTTCCCTTCCCTGGTGTTTCCAGTGTTCCTGTCTCTCTCTCCCTCCGCTTCCTCTCATTCCTCAGTTTGTACATCCTGAATTCCTTTCCTTGCCTCCTCTCCTCACGTCTTGGTCCATCCCACCTGAGGGGTGAGGCAAAGAGGAGAGGCGTCGTTTTAAAGCGCCATCAATTATACACGACGTGAGGCGCGGCTTCAACATCTGCCCGGTGTTTTGTTACAGCCTTTCACTGTGTTTTATGATCAGTGTCAGATGAGCATAACAGTGTTTATGAAAATAAACACAAACACAGACACAAATATATATCTACATATAATTCAATTCACAACGTGGCATTATAAGGAACAATATTTTATCAAACCTCAGCATAGTGCTGAATGCAAGACAGTGTTCTTGTTGATTTAATAATTTGACGTTAGCAGCTCTTTGCACCTGTAAGCATCATGTTGCCATTATAGCAGTTGAGTAACACCAAGATGAAATGTCATTAAAGAATGCACTGAGAACGTGCCTTTGGTGAAAAGCAGAAAGTTTGATCATGCACTAAAACAACTTATGAATACAAAAGGAGCACTAATAGTGTCCTGCTGCCGCCATGGTTTGTATAGACCAGCTGTGTGTCGCGTGCAGAGCCTCTATCTGTCTGTGCTTGTTGTGTACCTGTGGGTGGGGCGATCCGTCTGCACACCTGCAACCCATCCACTCCTCCTCCTGATTGTATCCACTAGCGCACCTGCTCCTCATCACGTCATCAGCATGCAGTATTTAAACAGTGGTTCTCCAGTCAGTTGGGCTTGTGCCTCAAGTTCACATCCTCCTGTGATCAGCACTCCAAACCTTCCATCAGTCATATTTTCTAGTAGAACTGCATGGGACTGGTGCAAGCACTCCCTGTCTTCTGCTGTTCAGTCCTAAACTTAGTTTCACCATCAAGAAGGTGTTGCAAAACAATGTGGTCTGTATAGCATAAATGCCATCTACAACTATCTGTTGATGTTAACTGATGAACTATCCACTTTTCTTACTACTTCCCTGATCACCAGAGAGCTGAATTTCTGTTGCTGGTAACTGCTGGTTACTTCCACAGCATTGCAAAGCTGCACACACACTGCCTGCTACCCATCCTTCAGCCATATATTGTTTTATTTACTGAGGAGAAAAAAAACACTCTTGGCAAATGGCTGCTCTTACTGCACACTTTACAGTTTGCTCCTCATTCACACATTCTCTCACACAGAGATGACAGCGAGCTTGCATCAAGCTGGTCTGACCATCAGGAGCAAATGGGGGTTCACCGTCTTCACTAAGGACACGTGGACATCCTCTGTGACCGACAGCACTTCTATCTATTTTGGCCTGTTTGTCTTGATAACAGCCTCAGAGGCCGTCTTCAGTCTCCGGACTCTTGCAATTTCCGACGAGCTCTTATCTTCCCAGCCTGCCAGTCCATGCAAGTTAATCTGTCTTGGGGCATCCTGGGGGTCTTAAAGGGTTTGAGACCTTAACCTGAGTAATTGCAATCTTCCAGATTTTGAGTACAGCTGTAGATCTCTGTTGCATCCCCCCACCTCTCTCCCCTCATTTCCTGTCTCACTATCTGATAAAAGCAAAAAAAAAGTACTTAGAAATAAAGATCTATCTCTCACTCACACACTGTCTGTCTCATCCTTATTATCCGGATGATTATTTAGTCGGGCAAATCATCACCAGCTGCCACTGAGATTCCCGACACATTAAAGTGGAAACAGACAACGTATCAGCAAACCCTCAAATGCCGATGGTTTCATTATTCTATAGCCATTAACTTGTTCAATCAACATTTACGTCATGATGATACTCTAAAGTGAAATCTTGCCTATTGCCAGTTTAACAAAAGAAAAAATTATCTCCGCTGTCAAGTGAAACAAAGATAATCTGGGAGAAAACCCTTGGCTTACTCTCATTGTACACTCGGACCTCTTTCACCTCAATCACACTCCAAGGTATTCCAGTATTGGTATGTGGGACAAAATATAAATAATGTCAAATACAATAAAAACAAATTGAGATCCATTTGGCGCACTGTACTGTGTCTGCGATCAGGGAGAAGAGGAATAGCAGGTATTGACTGGAGTCATTGATAGTGTTATTGACTCCTCAGAAAGTCTCAATCAATGATCTTACAGCTTTGGTTCTGGCTACAATACTCCGACTCTTTGTTCAGTCTTTGCAGAGATCAATGATTCACACACACACACACAAGCACATAGAGCTTGTGTGGCCTCGGCTAAGCTGTAAAGACCAGCCGATTGTTGCCCAGAGATATCTCCTCGCATGACTGCAACGTCATGTTCTACAGCCCACATGTAAAAACATACACTTTAAATGCATTCACAAAGTCTCACACAAACACACACACAAGCCAGCATGCAGAGTGATGGTGTGGGAACCAGATCCGTATGACACTCGAACGTTCCACAGCCTCATTACGAGCTCGGCTGGCCAGCGCTGCGAGAATACGAGGCCTGCGGCCACGCAGCGACTGTCACTTCTCCTCAGCTGCAGCCCTGCTTCCTCCATGTTTGTGCATGTGTGTTTTTATAGTGTGTGTGTGAGAGGAAGAACTAGGGAGGCAAAGAGAGCATGAGTGTGCTTTACTGTAAGACGGAGTGACTCATTACAGTATGTACAGTGATGTTTTGATGACAGCAGGAGGAGGAAGAGAGAGAAAAGTGCATCAATGTGAAGGAGTAAATGTGAGAGAAAGCCTAAAGTGTGTGTGTGTCCGATACATGCCTTTGAAAACATAATCAGAATAATGTGGGCATGTGTACTAAACACTATTTAGGTGTGCGCTTCATAAACCACAGCAGCATATGAAGCCCTGAGAGGTTCTCAGCTGTAAAAGCCTTGCAAAGCAACCCGAAAGTAATGGCATTGCCCTGCAGCATGTGATGCATTCGCTGCCATGATATCAAATTCAGTTCTCACACAAACACAAGCAACCAAGCTAAACAGCAACACAGCTTGCCTGACAACAAAGTCAGAGCAAATAAGAGCCTCACTCCCCGTCACCCAGAAGCGTGAGAGGCATCCATCGTCTCCCATTTCAGCATCTCGTAGAGTGTTTTCCAGGTTTTGGTGCTGGGAGAATATTAATGTGTTCTCTGGTTATTGATGTTGGTGGATGATTACAAATAATTTTGTGCCTGCATATAGGAACAGGCGCCCTGAGAGATGCACACCTGTTTACTGCATGCAGGGCTGTAACATAATGTGACACACTGTGACAAATGAGTGCATGTTTGGATAAAGCGTCGTCTGACGTGAATACTTTAGGCAGCCTGTGTGATTAAACGTGACTTATGGGGTTGGTTCAGTTCACATTCAGGTGCCACACTGGATGTCATGTGACCCACTGGGCACCGCATCATGTGACCTACATTAAATTGTGGGACTGAGACATAATGTGGCCCTACAGATCACATTACCTGCATCCAATAACATCCACTGTCTTAATAGTCCTGAAGTCTGAGTCCTCTAATTGACCTTTGACCTTGGCCAACCTCCTGAGGGAATATGATGCTCATTGGTGGATACACACACACTTACACACATGCAGACACTGATCATGAAAGTGTACCATACATGTACTCACCACACATTGCACCAGGAGGGCAGCCAAAAACTCCTTTCTTTCTTCTCTTTATCCGAGCATGATGCCAGTTTTTTCTTCTCCCCCGTCCTGCTGGTTTCTTTCACCTCCCTCTCCGCCTCCTCCTCCTCCTCCTCCTCCTGCTCCTTCTCCCCCTCCCTGTCCCCCCTCTCACCACTGCTGTTCAGGTCCAGCTCTGTCGCTGGTGGGGAGAATCCAGGCGACGCACACACGCACAAACACACACACACACACACACAGCTCCGGGCGACGCTTTGAAAATACGCTCAGACGCAGCTGGGTTCAAAGCTCGGCACACACACACACACGCGCACCTCTACATCCACACAAGTATACGCACAAACACAGACGAGCTCCTCGACAACCCTCACGCCCCCACGCAGCCACACACACACATACACACACAGCTGGTCTGTCCACAGCTGAATGGAGAGTGTGGCGTTGTGTCTTCCTGCGTTATTGTCGTGATGTTTTGAGGAATCTGTAGGTCAGTTCGCACTGAAGGAAGTCTTTCTTAATGACATCAAGTTGGAGAATCACCCATCATGGCTTATTTAGTCATGCAGACAAAAACAAAGTATACATCCTGCTCCCAATTAAAGGATCCTTCGTGTTGATGCACATCAAAGCATTTCCACACTTATATTTCCTCAAGCCATAACAACAATCCTCCACTGGCCACATCTCAGTAATGAGGCCATTTTCAGAATGGTTAGAACAGCTCCAATCAGTCCAGGACAAAAATAAAAATAGGAGATATTTATGAATGCTTCAGCAGTGTTTGGCTTTTCTCATCAGGCAGTGATGCATCCCAGAGTGCCTGTCAAAGCAGGTGCAGCGTGCCAATCCAAAATAAATCTCATCAGCCAGGGCTGGTTCTTGTTCTCATAGAAAAGAACGAAGCTGCTCTGGTTCTGTTCTCTCGCAGACCTCTCAAATGTTAATTCTCCTCGTCCCTGCTGTTCCCACACAAGATAAAAAGTCCAGTTCCTCCCTCTGTAGTCGCTCCACTCTCCCCAAGAAACTGCACAGCTGGCCAAAAAACCTCCAGGAAGCAGAGTCCCGGCTAATTTGTGCGCCTTGTCTTAATTTGTAGCAACATCTCAAGTTAACCGCACTCGGCTGTCATCTGACGCACTTAACAGCTTGTCTGTTCCTGTGTAAAAATGCCTCAGAATAAAAAATCAGCCGTGTTTCTTCCTTCTGGTTCCCCCCTCTGTGGTGCAAGGAGCGAGCTCTTTCCAGAGTGGCTCGTCAGCATCAATATTTAACAGGAACTTCTTGCTGTGTTGCTGTCACAGTTAAAGTTTCCATGTCTATGTCGTTGTGCGTTGGATTACATGTTCTCTGGTCTGCTGTGTTCGTCTCTCTAACTGTCCTTTTTAGCTCTCTGGCTCGGATGTGAAGTTTTGCTCTGATCTGGCCTGATTTGTTGCTTATCTCTACGTTCTATTCTGCTCTTTTTTAACCCCTCTGCTCTCCATGTTCTGTCTTTTCCGTCCACCTTCTCCAAGCTTTGCCTGCCGTGTGCAAACCTCAGCCGAGTTCCCACCCTGTGACAAGACACAGTCACTCAGGACTTTCTCCCCTGTGGCTGCTCGAGCAGTTTTTCATTAAGCCCGCCCTTCACTGTGTTCTGTCTACCCTGCAGCAAACCTTCATTCAACCTTCCCTCAGCCCTCCTCAGTCATACCAAATCTTCCACTTTCTAAGCTCAACCTCTTCTCGCCTTCGTCTCCCTCCAGCAAGCTGATTCACTTGGCCTATTTGTCACTCACCACCTGCCAGTGTGGCTGTTTCTGTCCTCATCCTGTCCTTCGTCTGTCTAATGACTGCTCAATTCTGCTCAAGTCCTCTCTATTTCCCCCCTATATCGCTCTCATTGTTCCTCCATCTCCCTCTACCTCTCCTCTTGCATGCAGAATACACAATATTGTAGCTGCTGCGCTCTGACTCATACTGCTCTCTCCTCCCTTTTCCTTCCAGAAGCTTGCAAATGTTCCTCTGCTTTTTTTTCCCCGTCCCCTCTCTCTCTAACCACGCGTCAGGATCCGTTCAGCATTTCTCTCAGTCCCAGGCACCAAAATGACGCCTGTGCATCCTGCTGAGGCAGATGGAGGGACAGCCTGTGGATAGACAGCCAATCATGGAGACGAAAAGGAAAGAGAGAGACTCACTTTCCCCAACAGAGGCAGGGGCCTGCCTTTAAATTCTTGTCTGTGTTCTCGCAGCTGCTGTCTCTATTACAGGTGGTTTCTTCCCTCCTCTTCTGACAGCAGAAGTGTCTTTTCACTTGCTGTGGTCAGTGATGCAAGTTTGCTCCTTTTTTCCCTCTCTTTACCCCCTTCTGCAGCATCCTCAAGTGCATGTTTGTCACAGTCTGGGGAGAGAGGAAAAAAAAAGAAAAACAAAGAAAAGCTGAAGCTGTGGTAAATGTTCCCTGCAAACAGCAGAGAGAGAGAGAGACAGCGAGGGATGGGAGAAGAAGGGCATGTGGAGATGAATAAAAAAAAAAGATATGCCCTCAGGATCTGTGGAAGTGACAGCAGAGGAGATACGGAGGGAGAGAGAGGAGGCAGGGAGGAGGAGGAGGGGGATGAAGAAGAAGAGGGAGGAGGCGGAGGTTGTGGAGAGAAGCCTGTGTGTGGGTGGAATGGAGAGATGATTGTAAGATGGATATGGAGTGAAGTGAGAGGAGGAGCTTGCCAGATGAGGGAGAGGAATAAAAGAATGGATGGATGGATGGAGGCAGGGTCAGATGGGGGGTAGAGGAAGATGGACATATGTGTGGATGTATGGACGGATGGATGAAGGGTTTGACAGGTTGACTGCTCTTCTGTGACATCCAGGAAATCTTGGATGCAGCTGTCGTGGAAGAAAAGGCCTCTAATTATTCACGACTCTTAGAATTCAAAACATGTAAATATTTTAGAATTGGTTCATAGCTGTTTGATATTTTACCTGCGTGGGAATCCTGTCGTGCACTGCTCCTCTCCTCTCTCTTAATTTCTACCTCTCTCATCGATTCTCTCCATCCTTCTGTCTGCTCCTGCAGCCTCAGTCTGTGCTATCAGTAAAATGCAGCATCCCTCATCCCTCCTCCTCCTCCTCCTCTCTCTGTCTCTCCCACAGTGTTTCCCACATTTCCCTCCCTAACTCTCACCCCCTCCACTCCCAAGTTCTCTCTATATTTGTCCTCCTCTGCCTCTGCCTCCCACTTTATCCCTCCATCTCCTCTCCCTCTTCTTTCCCTACCTCCCCCCAAGCACCCCACCTCAGCCGCTGTCTCTGCTTCCCATCACCACCTCTCCACCTCCCCCGCTCTCGTTCGCTGTCCTCTGGTTTGCTTTTTTCACCCTTCCCTCACTAAGAGAGAAGCTTCGAGAACGCAGTGGACGGGCGCTGGGAGTGGAAAGCTCTCAGGACATGTGAATACCATTCATAACCCTGCAACATGAATAATACACACGCGATACATTCATATTTTCTCATATGCATGCACATGTGGAAAACACACACACACACACACACACACAGTCTCCCTCCCTCTCCATCTGGCTGCCAAAAACAAAAACACATCCTGCTGAAAAATGAGCACACAGCAAGGTTTTTGTTATGCACGCATACCTGGGCACACAAACACACACACACACACACACACACACAGAGAAACACACTCCAAAACACAACACACCGTAGGCATCGACAATGAAAGCCTTCCTTTCTGCAGTGTGGGACCACAGCTGCAAATCAATGAAAGATTGAACAGAGAATATATGTAGTGCATGTTCATGTGAGTGCAGCCACACACAAATCTACGCAAACACACACACGGCGAGCACGCTGGGTGAAGAGGGCTCTCATTTGAAATGGAGATTCAGTTTGACAAACAGCGGCCGAGTCATTGAACAAATAAATGAAACATCAGCTCCATTAGGTTTGTTCAAGCAGGGGAAAAAAAGGAAGACATGGAAGAGCAGAAAGAGAGAGAGTGTGTGTCTGTTGCCACATAACATTTGTGCATACATGTGTAAACTATGACATGTATGACTACCACATCGTCCTTTGTGTGTGTGTGTGCGTGCGTGTGTGTGTGTGTGTGTGTGTAGCTGGTTAGAGCTGTCCTTTTGGCCTCTAGCATCACCCAGTGCCACCATCTGTGCTGCCAGCCGGATGGGAAGGGTGTGTGTCTGCAAGATTTTTTGCACGTTTGTGTGAGTGTGTGTGTGTGTGCGTGAGTGTGAGAGAGTGTGGGAGGAGACATTTATTTGGCGACACTGATTAAAGATTATCATTAGTTATTCTAGAAAATCTATAAAGGCTTGTCCCGGTCACAGGATAAACTTTAGAGTCTTGGATAAGTCAGAGTTTTTAACAGCCCACTGGTGTGTTTAATTTAATGTTTCTGGATGCATTCACATGCAATTTTAAGTTTAAAAAAGTATCTTTTTAAATGTTTTGTTTTTGTTCAATTTCGCATTTTTAAAATTGCCTTTTGGCTCTTGAATGTCATCAATCTGTAAAACCGGCTCCTAATTAAGATACATAGATTTATGTGGTCAACTTATTGAGGAGGCCAAACAGTGACGAATAATGAGACCTAGTCTTTTGGGGTCTAAAACAATCCCTCTCTTGACACCATCAGTCCAAGATTCAACCTCTGCTTTTGGCCCTTAAGTCTTCGTCCATTGTGGTAATAAACTGCAGTCTAGTCAAGGATCAGCCAAAGAACTGCCAGCATCTGATGTTTCATCTGTCTTGTCCTATAAATAAGATTCATTCTTCAACATATGCAACATGAGGCATCTTTTGAGACGCCAACAGGACTATGACACTCGCAAGTGCGTGCTCATGACATGCAAGTGAATTTGGCAGCACAGACAGAGAAAGTGGAAGTGGGCCATGTCTCTTCACTTCTTTGCCACATATGTTTTGCGTCTTCTCTTCTTCACTGCATGTGCAAGAAAGTGTCACAGGCGAGCCTTTATTTCCACTATCCCACTATTTAGTCTGAACCTAACTCCAGTTATTAGACCGTCGGGTTCGTCAGTCAAATACGTAACTCAAACTCCACTCTGGTCTGTGGAGACAGTTGGTTTAAATTAAAGAAAAGTTGGCCATTAACCCGTTTTATCTGTCATTTTACTGCTTTTAATATGTCCTGTCACATCTGTATCCTCAGTGAACAGTTTTAACATGTGTACAGTTCTGTCAGGGGCATTGTGTTGTGCTGAACATTCCACTAAGACAATGTTGGCATTGGAGCCATAAACAGGAAGTGGACCATATCTCATCAATTCTTCCTCCAGTCATTCAAACATCCTTCAGTGTTTAGACAAGTCCACATTTTGCTTTCCCCCTGGATTTGTTGCTTGCATTATATATTTCTTCCACACAAACACCCTGTGAAGAGAAGAGTGAGAGAGGCAGCTGCACTGTAGCGCTGGTAATGCCTTTTGATAGTCCGCTGTTTATTCTGTATAACATGTGGTCAAAAAGATTAGTCTTCACAGATAGATAAACTGTCACACCAATGCCCATTCAATCTCCCTGTCATGTCTCTCACAGTCAAACCTCCATCTCTCCGGTCTCTGTTGCAACATTCATCCATTTAGGGACTGAACACCAAATGCATTTCAGCACCAAAGATGTCACATCGAGTCAAAATAACTGCACATTTCATTTCAAAGGCTCCTCCGAATGCGACAGAGAAATACATCTTACATTACTGGCTATCTTTTCCTTGCTTCCTGATTGGTTGTCTGTGGCTGAAATTCTGCTTGAATCCTGATTCCACTATGCTTTTCCTAATCCCCTAGGCTGTGTTTGAACTCCACCTGTCTTGTCTTTCTAACATTGATGCATCACATTAATTCAGCAAAGAAATGACAAAACAGCATCTGAATTTCTGGTCCAAAATTGGTCTTCTGTTGAACCTGTAATAACTGTTGTTTTGTTTGCTTTTTGGCTACTTGGGGGCAGCAGAAACCAACAATAAACATATCTATGACGTATCATCACATTTTAAGGCAGACAGTTGCATATTTAGCAATTATTCTGTTCAGCTGGCAAATGGAAGTCCAATATTCACCCTGTTTTAACTCTGTTTTTGGTCTCTACCAACTCGTGAGGTAATTATCTGTCTCTTTAGCTGCATCTCTTAAGCTGCTAAATGCTCCACTACATTCGCCAGCTTGTTGCAAACTGTGCCTGTCTGCTGTTTGGTGCAGAGCAAGTAGTGTACAGTGGGTTTTTAGAGAGTGAAGCTGCAGTCGAAACAATGTAATTACGATCATGTTGGACCTCACGATTTATGTCTTATGCCAGCGTCCGGTGCCAGCGCAGGAAGTAGTGTGGCCTTTATTTAGCAGAGCAGAAAGTGAGGGCATGGAGGTCGTACTGATGGAGTTTCATTAACTGTAAAATCCTCTCTTTGCTGACCTCCAGTCAACTTCTCACTTTGCTGCAGGGATGTACAGGCGTTCTTCAGGACTCCACTACATCATTGTTGGGTGTGGTTACAGGTGCAACACCCAGTCACATCCATCCTTGATGTTGGGTGTGGTCAGAGGTGAAACTTATAACCAGAGAGGCCAATAAAATCCTGCTTTTCAGCCTCATTATGATACTCTTTAACCGCAAACTTTGCTGAACCCAGTGTTTTAGCTGCCTAATCTTTAATTTATGTCCCATAACCCCATTCAATCACTAACCTGAACCACACTGTACTTGCCGTGTTCAGATGATTTGGAAAGTGACAATTTTAGGTGACTTTGACATCAGATTTAATACCAAAAAGAGTGATGTAATGATGATTAAAACTATGAAAAATAAGTAAGCTAGTGCAATTTCATAGCTTGTATGTTAGTAAAGATGCTCTAAAGTATGCAGTGGGTGATGTTATAAGGATGTTATTGCCCATATGCCCATATGGTGTCACAAATGTTCCCACGTGTCAGGCAGTGAGAAGACACCGCATGCATCAATGTACACACTGTACTTATTGGAAAAGGTACAGAAGGGCAGAATTGATGCAGTGGTTAATCCTACTGAATACTTCAGAACTGTGGCAACTCCAGTCTATTTTATGTGATGTGAATTTTAAAGGCAGAGGCAGAGACAGACGGAGCAGACAGACAGATAATAAGGAAAGTACTGACACAAGCATATCTGGCAGCAGACAGACAAACAGTACACAGAGGCAGGACAGCAGCAGGAACATCCGTCTTTTTGCTGCGTCATTACCCTGATCAGACTCGAGCTGCACTCTTTTCCATCATCTCTATTCCATATTTTCTTTCTCTCTCTCTTTGTCTCCCCCCTCTTACTCTTTTCATGAACCTAAACCTGCCTTGGTTTAAAAAAAAAAAAAAAAAAAAAAAAAAACTACTTGAAACTGAGTAATACAAGGAGATGGGAAATGGAGAGAGTGATTAAGACAGAAATACAGAGAGGGTGAGAGAGGGATGGCTAAATTAGGAACAAAAGACAAGAAGAGAAGACACTGTGGGGAAGTATCTGTGTGTGTGTGTGTGTGTGTGTGCGCGCGCGCGCGCTCATGCGTGCGTACCGTGTGTGCATCTTTAGAAAACCCTTGTGAAACCGCAGGCTACTTTATTCAGTTGCTGCTTAATTCTCTGGCTCTCTGCTTTAGGATTGTTGTATGTAATGAATTTATAGAAGGAGCTAAAACAGCAACATATATCAAATTACTTTTAGAAAAGAGAAAATAAGTGTTTAATTGCAAAACTGAAAAACAGTTTCAATCAAGTAATCATATGAACCTTTGCCTAAAAAATAACTAAATAACATTAAACAGAGAAAACAATTATAATTCCACTTTTTTTTTGCCTCTAGTATGCAGTATCCTCGTATTTTCACCAGTGATCCTGGAGCGGAAGTGTTCTACTATAGATCAACAAGACAGCCTGTCCATTCCTTTTGACTCCAATCCAGTTTAGATATTCATCGTCTTAATCGCACATAGATCCATTAGATGCAATTAATGTCACAGTTAACAGTCTGCTGGCGAAGATTATCGTCCCTCCTGCCTTTTACTGCTCCCGCTCTCAGCCTCTGCTCTTTTTTTTATTAATCATTGTCTGTCTCTTTTTTTATCTTCTCAGTATACAATATACTGTAGCAATCCTGACAGAAATGCACTAACTAACTAAGCTGAAGTCAAAGCTTAGTGCAAACACTAAACTAAAACATGCTATACACATAATATGCACATTTACATGATTCTAAACACATCCACATATGTTTTTCTCACCATAAATGTGGGTCAACAGCAGACCAGTCGACTGTGTAAATATGCAGCTGTAATAACTGCACAGGCTTGTGGCTCCCCCTTGTGTTGATGTTTGGGACTGCAGGATGTTCTTTAATTAAACGTTTCTTGCAGTTTAGTCACAGATCTGCTTCAATGAGTAGATGCTCATTTCGGCCTCTGAGGTTAAACTCAGGGAACACAGGGGACACATCATTACTGCCCTTACATCCCTTTTGAAATGAATGGCGCTGCAAGAAAGAGCCCCAAAAGCTGATGACTGAAAACCTGACAAAGCCTGACATTTAAAAAAAAAAAAAAAACATGCAGCTTTTTTTAAAGAGGCTGACCAAACAACTGAAGAAACATGTTTGTGTTGGGCGCTGCACCCTCAGGCTGACTCTGCATTAAAGCCTGCCCTGCTACCAACCATGTGCCCTTGAGCAGGACCTAATGCTCTGCTCGAGGGAAGCCGCTCAGGTGTGAGTGCATGTGTAGATTCAACCCTCTTTAGATCTAAAACTCCCACCCCAGGCTGCCACTGTCGCTGGAATGTGTTTTCGCGGTCGCCTTGCTTGGTTAAATAATAAAAACTCTGCATTTAAAAACAAGGTCTCCCCTGAGGCTTCAGTTAACACAGTATAGAACATTGTGAACAGCTGTGGCCAGCTTGCCTAAAGCGCGCTTTTATTGTTAGTATTTGGCTGTTTATGTCTAGAGTAGCTGACTCAAACATGCACATGGTACAATCAATGAGAATAATAGCATGAGCTCATTGATTGAAAGCTGTTAGAAAGCAGAAAAAGATCGATTTAACTCCCAGCTGCTGCAGAAATTCTCCTATAAGATAAGCGATAAGATAAGATAAAACTTTATTTATCCCCAGCCGGGGAAATTTGGGCATTACAGCAGCATGTGAAAGCAGTGGGAAGAAAAATAGCAGCGGTGGTAGAGAACATTCTGAAAAAAAAAATTACAAAATAAAACGTAGACTATATATATGTACATATTACAAAAGCAAAATGGAATTTGACTATATAAAAGAAAAAAAATATGTTGAAAAAAATATACAAAAAATATGTAAAAAGTGTGTATTGCCCCAGTAGCTGTGGAAAAAATGTAAGCAATGTAAGCTGCCTTCAGATTAAAAATAACAATAAATAGTGTTACTACTATTGCTATCTCTATTGCTATCTCCCTATATGTTTATTTCTATATAATACATCATATAGTTGAAGTTTAGTTGGTAGTATTTGTTTCTTTGTTCCAAAAAATGATCTGAGCCACCATTATATACGTTCTCCTTTGTGATCACTTTGGTCTCATCTTCCGGAGACCAGGTCTAATATCTACATTATCCATTACTCCTCATGAAGTCGTGACATTGCACAGTCCGGTTCAGCAGGTGGTGGCACACACCTTTCATGCTGGATTGTAGCCCAACATTAAGCAAAGAAGAAGATCACCGCTTCGCTCATTTTGTTGGCCAAGGAATCTTGTTGCATGTCGTGTAGCCTAAAATTTGGGATAAATAAAGTACTTGTTTTGAGAATCCACCTGTGACTCCTCACACCTGTCAGCTCGGTCGGTCACAGAGCCTCGATCTACCTATCGACCTTTCTTCATCAATAGTTGAGATGTTGACCACTAGGTGAAGGTGAATAAGATAGGTAAGTGTTGTTATGTAGAAAAGGTAGCAACGGTTGGTTTGTTGGTGTTTAATACTTCACAGCAGCTCTGGCACAAATGATGTTAGTTCAGATTATTATCTCACCACTCATATGTGATAAAACTTGATGCATGACTGCCTCCTTCTGGTCCGGAGGCAGAAGCAAAAACCATACCAGACTTCATTTGTTCACCGTGTAGGCTGCTATTCATGTTTCTAAGGCAAAAAACTCCTGTGTTCTCCTGTGATCACCATATATTTGGATTATTCACTGAAAAAAACTCACCATCTTTGCTCATTTGCACCGTTGCCTCCTGACCTGCCTGACTGGCTGGAGACGCTAAAACAAGACTCAGTCTGTTCAGGTCAAATGTGCTGCAAGTGAGACCTCCAACATGCACTCATACACCGAGCAATATGATAAAAAGATACCAACAGACACATACATGATGTTAACACACGTGCACAAAGCTTTTGTTCCTTCAGTCACTCGCACCGACCCCTCTGACTGACCATTACGTTGCACCTTATTAAGTTTATCATTGCGTGAGCTGTGAAGCATAATACATGGGACAAAACAGACATGTTTGTCTGTCACACAGCGAGGCTCATGCATGCATTCACTGCCTTTGGTCAAAATGACCTCTCAGAAAAGGAAACATAAGTAAGTGGATTGAATTCAGACTTCAGAAAGTTCAGATATTTTATAATGTGTAGTTGCAATTTTCACATGAAAAGTTGAGACTGGTGCAAAATTTTCTTACATTTGGTGGACACCGATTATCCTTTCATATGTGCAAACACCTTCACACTTCTACCTGTGCATTCAGCCACCTGTTCTGACATTCATTTTATGCTCTTGTTTTGATGTAAGCAGACATGACGGTACGATAAAGTACAATTTGGCTTCCATGACAAAGAAATAACAGTAACGGAAGGGAAGAAAATTTGAATTAGTCAAAACCAAAAACTAAGAGCCAGGAGCTACAGTGAGACCCGCCTGCACTGCACCGGCACGTTACAAGCCTTGTATATAAGGAGTCAGGGAAGCTCGACCTGCTCACCCCCAAAACAAATTCAGTTTCAGATCACAACATGTTGTTGAATACTTTAAATGCCTACAAGGTTTCTTCTCCTAAAGAAAGTGTGTAACACAGGCACAGTGCTTGCATTGGATGGCTCCATCGCAAGGCTGTCTCACTGCGATGAACGTTTTCTTCTGTCAATCTGTCACAATCTGTTTGTGTGAGCGTGTGTGTGCTGCAGAGTGTCTGGCTAACACATGGTGACTGACGGTTGGCAATCTAACAGTGCTGATTAGTCACATTGCTGCTGCTTTATCCTCCTTTTTTTCTGTTTGCTCACAGTCACGAGCTGTAAAAAGCTATGCGCTAAGATCTGCTACAGTTTTTAGAACTGTGAGGGCCAACGACATCAGCTCACTGCACATCATGGGAAGAATATCTTAAGTTTCCCAGTGAAACAGCTCTGTGCTCGCTGCTGGAGGAAAATCAGCATGAATCAATGTCAGCCATTGTTCTTCAGCACGTTAGAGCACATTGGCAGAAAATGATGGAGAATAACAGGGAAGCCATTTTGCTGTAAAACTTTATTCATATCAAAACTGGAAAAATTTTATTACATTCATCACACCGAATGTCCAGCATTTCCTTGTTAAAACTCTTGCAAAATGCAAATTAAAAAAGCTGCTTTAGAAAATAGACCTGCTGAAATTATACAATACAAAAATACAAATATCTTCTTCGAACACCATGGACTGTTTTAGTAGAATATGTTTTTTGTCTTGTTTTTTTTTTTTTTTTTTGCCTCGTGGATGTATGGTAAGCATGTAAACACAATCACAATCAGTAATTAACACTATTTTTTCGGTGATGTACATTTTTTTGCATTCCGCATGTAAAACTGGCAAAACTGAAAAAATACAAATGATGGAAATCTTTATAAAACTGTTATCAGCAACATTAATGCTAAAACATGTGCAGCCTCGAATCACCTTCCTCAATACTCTCTTCCTCTGTCCTTGCTTCGTTCTGGTCCAGTTATTTCCTGTATGTGGCAAACATCACTCCACCATCTCCTCCTCTCCTTCCTATACTGCTCCTTTACTTCCACCCCTCATCGCTAACCACAGATCACCCCTACATCTTCCCCATGTGAGCAGTTGTGCTTCCCGACCCTGGATCTCTTACACTCCAGCAGCGACCACTCCCCGCCCTCGCACTCCACGTCATCCAACAGGATCCTGACGCTCTTATCTGCCTCCCCCAGCGCGGCCCTCTTCATCACCGCCAACGCCGTTGTGAAGCCGAGCTGTCGACACACCACGGCACCCGCTTTGGCGGTGAAAAGGTCATCGCACACTGTCCCCCACTCGCCGCGGATGAAGATCTCCACTCTGCCTCGATCTGATAAACCGTCAGCGCTTACCAGTCGCACTGATCCGGCCCGCGGCCTTCCTCCTCTCATGTGACTGCGACCTCTACCTCTTCCTCGAGGCCTCTTATATACCTGGTTCCCCTCGCCGGCGATTTCCAATTTTTCTCCGAGCCACAGCTTCTCCTCCTGAGACTTGAGCAGCGTTGTGTTGATCGGTGGTCTCTGCGGCTTGTAGCCTGATGCCGTGGGCTTCTGGCTCCAATATGGCGGCCGTGGTGTAGTGAGTGCTCCGGGGCGCTCGGGGTAACGTGCAGAAGTTAGAGCCACCTGGGGTCGCTTCGGCGACGTGGTAGATGGAAAAGGTTGTGGTGAGGTTAAGGGTTGGGAGGTGGTAGGGTCGTGAAGGGGTCTCCCGTGTCTCCTGGTTGGGGGTATGGTGACGTTGGGGGTTTGAGCAATCCTAGAGAAGGCTGCAGTCGTGAGGGTTGTGCGATAACCTGAGGGAGAGACAAAATCACCCTCTTTATTTGAATATATGAAGATGAACATGATTTATTTTTCTTTAAAGTGGACATTTTGGGAATTACGCTTATTCGCTTTCTCACAGAGAGATCAAGAAGGAGGCTGATCCCACTCAGTATGAAGCCACTCCCTGCTTATCGTAGCCTAGCATAAGACTGGAAACAGGAGGGATATACTAGCCTAGCTCTGTCCAGAGGTAATAAAATCCACCTACCCGCTCTCTAATTCAGATTTTATTTGGTGCAAAAGCATGGTGAAAGTCACTGCTTCCGACCTTGAAATAGTTTGACCCGTGACTCCTGTAAAGCCACAAATGTTTGTTTTTACCCTTTGGTTTCTGGACAAAGAAAACAAACGAAATATAACATGTTAATTAGTGAGCTTTAGAGGTGCTTTCGCTTTTGGTAACTTTGGATGCAGGCAGACTAGCTGTTTCCTCCTGTTCCCACGCTGTATGTTAATTTAAGCTAATTGGCTGCTGGCTCCTCCATTATATCCCACAGTCTGAGAGTGGTATCGATTTTCTCATCTTGAATCTGTGCAAAAAAGCGAGTAAGCATATTATCGTACAAAGCTCAGAAGCCAATCAAAGCAACGTTATCCTCGAAGACAAGCAAAGTAAAGACTTCAACACAGACACACAAAGATGAATGTCCAAACTGAGGCTGATGCAGAACCATTTATTCAAAATAAATAATGCCAAAATACCTGATTTAAAGTAGTGCAAATACCCAACACATAAATAAGCACCATTTGTCCTGCTTTAGACTCTTGAACCAGCCAAAGAATAACATGCTAGCAGGAATTAAAGTCGGCCACGTTAGCTAAATTCCCCTACAACCTGAGTTTGCTTGTGCAAAAGACTCATCCTCACCATCTTCCTCCATACAGGCAAACTGAATCTGCTTTCAGTCAGTAAGCAGAACGTAAGTAGTTGAGACACTGGAACACTACAGTAATTCATATATAATTTAAGTTTCTAACAACTTGACTAAGTATTTAATGATATGAATACTACTGATCTCTTATTCCCTCACAGATTATGCGGTTTATTTTCGTCTACTTGTACCATGCAAAGATGTTGCAAATTAAATGTGAAGACTGATAAGAAGCAAAAAATAAAAAATAAATTAAAAAATTACCTGTTTGGGTGCATATTGATCTAAGGATTCTCAAGTGGTAAGTCTAAGAAATTAAACTGTATATAACTATTACATTACATCCCATTAAAATTGGCTATTTTAATAGACAATTTGATTCTAATTAAAAACATTAAAAATGATCATGAATTCAGTGATTTTAATGGATTGCAAAACTGTTTTTTTTTATTGCTGTGCTGCAAAAAAAAATAACTTAAAATGAGTCAACTGGCTGTTTTATTGTAATTTACTGATTAACTGGTAAAAAAAATGGAAAAAGAAAAACTAAACCGACTTAGCTGCCAAATGATTTAAATTAATTATTTTTTGTATGCTTTTATTTACAGTATAATCATTTAAAATTGAATATTCAACAGCATTAGCTGATATTTGTACGAACTAAGACCCCTGCGAGAAGCTATAAGTTACAGTTTATACTTCTATCAAAGCGCTAAGCTACATGAATCACCACAGGAAAGTATTTTGCACTGAATCTTCCACTTGAAAATATGCACGGAGGGTTGGAAAAGTGTTAATTTAGCTATTAGCATGTTAAAATGTAAAGCGAAAATAGAGCGCAGAAGAAGGAAACACCGGGCTTGATGCTGGTGGCTTCTCCTCGCACCAGGGTGTGCACTGGTCTACTGGTGGGCTTAATGTTAGTCCTAACGGCTGACTTAGTGGTTGTGTGGATAGAGGAGCTAGTGGTTGGGTAATGGGTGGAGCTGGCTCGGTAAACAGGTGCACCAGTAGGCCTACCAGTGGGTGTGGTTGTGGCGGGGGTTGTTGCCATCTGGACAGTTGTTGGTACGGTTGTTGGTTTTATTGTTGTTGCTGAGGTTGTTTGTGTAGTTGCTGCTTTAATAGTCGGTGATGTTGGTGTTTTTCTCGTTGCTTTTCTTGTTGTCTGTAATGTTTTTCTTGTTGCTGCGGTCGTAGGTGGTGGTGTTTTTCTGGTCGTTGCCGTCGTTGGTGCTGGTAGTGTTGTTTTTCTTATTGTTTTTCTTGTTGGCATTGGCGGTTTTATTATTATTATGGGTTTTCTCTTCTGTGGCGTTTTGGTTGTGGTTGTAGTTTTTCTCGTGGTTGTCGTGGGAACAGGTGTGGTGGTTGGTTTCTTGTTGATCACAAACTCTGCAAGCAGGGAAATGGAGAATTAAAGACAGCTGTGGCACATCAAAGGAAAACACAGAGAAAGTGAAAGTGGAACGGAAGGTATGGAGGAGGTGCTGCAGAGGAGAGAGAAAGATCACCTTCTTTAGGATGGAAGTGAATCAGTTTCCCTTTTATCTTAACAGGTGAAGGCTTGATGGTGCATTTTCCTGGTGACGCTCGCCTGTGACGTCCGGAGGAAAGGAATTAGCACACACATGCAACATATTACATGCTTCTTGAGTGCTGTAGCTTTTAAACTACTTTGTAAGTAATTTTAGTTAATTCAAAGAGCAGCTATTCTACTTTAACAAGAGCCAGGTTGGTAAATTAGTGGGACAGATATCTCATATCCACATACAGTAAATATCAAGAGGTAAGAAGAGTACAAATCTTGCTCTTAATTCTTTACTAAGTGAATTTAAGGGTCAAAGATGTTTGTTTATTTCATTTGCTTATGTGAAAAATCTATGTCAGCAAACAAATGCTGTGCTGTTCTAACAAAGTCAGGAGGATATTCCATGCACAGGTTGGTGCCTTGTTAAGAAATCTCAGAGAAAAGCTTACTTGTGATCATCATGGGATGAGACTGGCTGGTCTACGTGAGTAATACATTTGTAATATTTAGTTTATTCAGGCTTTACATAACCCAAAATGGCCAGTGTTCCCTTTACTTCAGACCATCATAGCACTTTCCCATGACGGCCCAATTATAGTCCAGAAAAACGTTTTATTTTAGGAGCAAATTTGACCAGTAAGACCCAAGCGTCTGCACCACACACCCCTGTAGCCATCATTAAGGTGTATATTTGTGCTGAGGTAATCTACCTGGAAGGGTCCACTATCTTGTAGATGACGCCTGCCCTGGCTGTGGCACTCGGGGCTCCTGTGGCTAAGAAATACAGCTCACCTAGAACGGATGGACAGAAGGAAACGAGAGAGATTGAGGTGGACAGAGATGAAAAACACAAAGAGAAAGACTCGTTGTCAAAACAGAGAGAAGAAGTTTGGCAAGAAAGATGGCAAACAGCAGGGAGACAGGAAGGAAGAGGGAGGGGGGAGATATTTACAGTGAGTAAGGACGGGAGAGGGAGCAAAACAGGGGCGACGGAGAGGGGAGGAAGAGGAGAGAGGACACATAACGAGTTACAAAATGCGTGCACAGCAAGGGGATTTGGACTTTGCTTGAACTTTTCAACTTGAATGTCCTCAGAGGCACTTTGAGAGCGAGAGAAGATATTATTCAAGACCAGCAGCATGTGTGCAGCTCTCTCGAGTAAATCAGCAGCCTCTTTAATTCAAACCAGATTTATCGTCAGGTCCAGCTCCTCTGAACTCCTCAGAAACGGAGGCAATTTGTATTAATTCAGTCTTATCAACGATTCCACAAATATCACAGACTGAGCCACACCTCACTGACCTCATTTATTTTTACTTTTAATTATGCAAAATATGTGCAGGTTATAACAACACACACACACAGTTATTACCTGCTTCATCCTCAGCGAAAGAGATGATGTATTTATAGTAACTGTTGATGAGTTTGGGGAATCTGCAGGTCTGGTCTGTCCCCATGCAGATCTCATTGTACTGCCATTCACCTGTGGTGAAGTTCTCCCTCAGAGACATCAGACGCCTGAAGAGAGACAGACAAAAAGCACCGACAGACACATCTGTCCTCAGAAATGCTTTCATATACATGCATCTTCAAAGTGTTGGTGTTGCTGATCTGTGCATTAATGCCGCAAATGGACGATGGGACTCTGCAGAGATGGGCAGGAATTCATCTAAAGAGAATGTATAGAATGTAGATTTTTTGAGTAAACCGGACACACATACCCACTCATGAAATCCCCGAAGATGTAGAGTCCGTTGAGGTTGGGCATCTGACAGCCTCTGTAGATGTATCCTCCTGTCACCGACTTGCCCAACTTGTGGGCGTAGGCAAAGATTGGCAAGATGTCATCTAGACATGGAACAATGCATCAGTTTACCCCCTTTATCGCCATAGCAACAAGACAATATTATTGCGTCATACGGTACACTGAAGATGAAGAATAAGAAATATGATGAAAAGCCACTTAAGCACACATGGTGACCACGAAAGCTATATTACTTTTAAGAGGCTGCCTTCAATGTTAATATTACATGTGCTGTAACAGCTGTCAGTGGTGTAGATTGTGACATATGAACATCATAAAATCTACTTTGTGTAAATCTTTGCTTTAGTTTATGGACTCTGAAGTGAGTGAAAGTGGCCTCACCTAGCGAGGAGTTTTGGCAGAGTTTCCGGTCGTAGCAGCTGAAGCCTTCTTTGGCCCTCCATCCATAGTTGCCTCCTTTAATCATACATTGACAAGTTAGTGCAGCTTCCCAGGAAAAGAGTTATTGTACCATCCTTTCTAATCGCATACTGTGAAAAAAAAAATGAAAATATCGTTTGGCTGGAAGCAGATTTGTGGATTATCTTCCTCCAGCTGTAATTGGATGTTGTTCATGTATTCGGGCCATTTTTGGATTTCGACATAACCTGATCACATTCAGTTTAATTGTTAGGGAGATTGACCTGTGATGTCCGCTTCGCTGCCCATGTGGAGGGAACAGCTTCACAGTGTATGACACGCCGATGAGTCGACAATGACCATCACCTCACGCAAGAGCGAGCAGTTGAGTTGGGAGTGCCTCGCTGTGATAACTAATGCAGAGGTAGTCACGCTGTGTTTAAATACTGTCTCTCCAAAGTACCTTTAACAATGAGGTCCACCTCTTCATATTTGTTCTGGCCTACGTCACCGCAAAGCATCCTGCCTCTGCCTCGGCCTGTAACGGGGTCGCCGCGGTCGATGGAGCAACGCCACATGTTGCGAACTCCGTAGGCATAAATCTCTGCAGAGAAAGTAACATGTACACACCGACATGAAGAGCAGACATCCCTTTTTTGACAGCGCTTCAAGAAACCGAAGGCAGATATTTCTGGACAGAATGGTGATTCGGCATTCATCGTGGCCTCAAGACGTGTTTGAAAATGTCAGTGTCAGTAAGACGTTTGCTCCAATGTGCTGAGTCATGGTTTCCTCAGTAAGAGCAGACTGTCTCACTGCAGTCACACGTCATGAGAAGCTCAAATAAACTCTACATTGATATTTGCAATCTTTAATTCATCTTAAAAGTCACCAGAGATAGTTATATGACCACACATATATAGAGTATTTTTTGGGGGTTTACCGGGTCGTGCTTCCTTCTCCCTCAAGAACGGGTTGTCGGAGGGGATGCTGTACGGGGCGCCATCGTCATTGTTCTCTACATCAATGCGCAGCACTTTGCCGAGGAGCGTTGACCTGAGCGAGTGACAAAGATTCAGATTGAAGACCTAATTTTTATTTATTTTTCTTTGCTTTCTTTTCACCTTTCATTACCTCTAAAGTCCCTTTATGCTGTCTCACCATCCTCTTTTTCTAATTGCATCTTCCTCTGCATTTACACTCATAATTCTCCATAAATCTTTCCTCTTTCCCATCTTTGCAACTCTATTCTTCAGCCTCACACCTTAAATCTCTTGCAAGTTTTCTGCAAATCATTCTTCCTTACACCCCATTCCTCCCTCTCTCCACCTTCGCCTTACTGTCTATCATCCACCTGAGCTAAATCTCTCTCTTTTCCTTTCTCCATCTTTTTCCAGCCTTAAATACTCCTCTCATTCACTTTGCACCTCTCTCCTCCCTCTGCCCTGATCGCTCTCTCCTTATACCCCTTTTCCGCTCCTTCCTTTTCCACCTTTCACTCTCACTCCTTCCCTTTCTCTCCGTCTCCCCCTCCACATACCAGTGTGTGGCGGCCCGCAATGTGTAGTGTCAATATTAGACTTGGCAGGGTGTAGCCTCCCTCATTCCCAGAACGGCTAATACAGCATGTCAACAAAAGCCCTCAGAAACAGCTAAAGAGCTCAGCTCTCCAGAAAACGGTGTCAGCATCCCAGATAAACCTCGCTAAATGTTTCGTAAGCGATTCATTAACCTGCGGCGGATACTGAGAATGAATGTTTTCACCAGAGGGTTTCCACCGTTCTGCTCTGATTTTTAACTGTTTTTGGAGACAAAGAATAGCATTAATATTCAAGTTTATCTTAAGTTTTTCTATGAACTTCAATTATACGAAGGCTATTTTTATTTTTGCACAAAGCTGCATTATCAATAAAATTTATTTCTAATTTAATTTCAAGTTTATATCATGCTCACATCTTGTTATGGTCCATAACTGATATCCAAGTATTAGTCCGCTCATTGCAACATGTGTCCTGCAAATACACTTCCTACCTTTTTGTCCTTTGGCTGTAACTGACATTCAAAACACTGTGTGTTGAACCAATGAGAATGAAGAATGACAGTTGTAGTTTATAGCTGAATGAAGTTCATGATGGGGGTAAAAACAAATCCACACACATAATAGCATCTGCATACACGTGTGCAGCGCTCCAACATCGCGCTTTCATGTAAACATGCAGCCTCTACCACACATCGCCTTAAGATACAGTTAACCTATCTATCGAATGAATCAAATTATAATGTAAAGGTCACGTGGTTTGAGAGATGAGTAATGTTTACCAACATGGTAAAAGGCAGATAATGCCCTGCGGTCCCTTTAAACTATGCAACAACTCCCACCAAACGCTGATGTGGCTTATTTTTTTATTTTTATTTTTTCATGTCTAAATGTCTAAAAAGTGAGAAGAGCAGGTCCTCTCTGCCCTGGTAAATCCATCCAAAAGTGGAAAATGATATCTGTCAATCAATAACATATCTATGCATGCTGCGGTAAGAATGAACATATGATATCTGATACTGTATATTCGGTCTGATATTTTCCTATCATTGCTCTTTACTTCTCCTGCAACAGTCTTTGGAGGTGTGCTTAAATTCAGCCCTGTTAATGCAGTTACACAGTCCCTCCCACAAGTGTTCAATAATTGAGAGCTTCTCAGTGAACCATAGAGTCTCTACAGCAAATTGATCTTTGCTCAGGGCCAGGCATGTATCGCGGATACATGATCATTTGTGTGCACACATGATTTCCCTTAAAATGATCATTTACATTATATGAGCAGGTTTGCGGCTCAGGAAGATCCTCCGTTTATGTGCATTTTCATAAAGTGGAAAATAACCTTAAAAAGCTGTCATTTATAGTTGCCACTCAGCAACTTGAGAGTCTGCAGAGTTTTGAGGATTATCTTCTCCATAATTTGGATCCTTTTCATTAGACTTAATTTAACAGGAATTTAATTTGAGATGGGAACTCGTTTTTGGCAGACCTGGCTGGCTCTAACTAGACTTCATGCTTACATAGCCAACCTTTCAGCAGCATCAAGGTGCCTGTTAATACTTCCCATGATGGAGCACCTTTATCATCTGAAATTTTAACGACCTCTTTGAGCCATCCAAAGGATGTGTTTATCTTATTTTGCCACATCATTTTAAATTACATGTGAGGCTGAAGCTTTGCAAGGAAAGGGATTTTTCAAACAATTATAAGTCAAACCTTTTCCCAGACTCATCAGATGAGCTGCTTGATTTTTCAGGTTGGCTGGATGAGAGTTCATTTGCAAAAACAGTCATTTTTTTCATGATGAGGAAAAAAGGATGAAGGGAATATCAGTGTAACTGGTTTTGAGTTGCTTCAATATGATTTTTGATTTTACTTTTCCGAAATATATATATAATTTTTATTGTGTACTCAATGGCTTTCTTCTGCTTTCGCAAATGATCTTGGAGGAATTTAATGTGAGGTGACAGGAAATCCTAAAGTCAACAGACCTTAAACAACTAACCTTAACTTTGTTAAGTTATACTTACTTGTTCTGTGAGTTGCCAAACTTTCCAAATGGGTCCCCAGCTCGGCCCCCATCACCAATGAAGATGTACAGATACCCGTCATGGCCAAATAGGAGCTGTCCTCCATTGTGATTGGATGCCGGCTCAACCACCTCGAGGATGGTTCTGAATGGAGACAACAACAGCTGGATGACTGCACACATCAAACATTCGTGCATGTACAGAAGTGTGCATGCACACTCATACAAAGCATGCGAATGCTCTTTCACTGTCATACAAGTACCAAAACCAGAACTTACAAAGATCCCATTACACGTAAAAGTCAGAACTAGCAGCACATATATAAAAAATAATAAATCTTAGTCTATTTGTTTCCATTCGTGTATGTTTGACTGTGAACTCCTCACCTCTCAGAGGAGTGGTCTAGTTGGTTGTCATCATGCGTTGACAGTGTGAACTCGCTGATTCGTATCCTCTCCTGCTTTTTGACAGACACAGAGTAGTACACGTAGGCTTTCCTGACCGAGGTGAATCTGAGCACAGAGAGGAAGCAGAAGTCATGCTTGATGCAAAACATTACGGTTAATACTACACAGCCCTCATGGATAACTGGTACTGTTAGTGTGAAAAGCATGAACCTCGGGTGTAGGGCTATGCAGAGGAACCCCCTCTCGTCTCCAGCCCACGGTGATGTTAGCACGGCATGGGTGAGGTTGAGGAAAGGACGGTCGATCCTGGAGCCGTTGGCCAGATACACCCACACATAACCCAGCTGCTCCGCCACGAAGAATCGATGAGTGCCATCGTCTGCGTGGATCATGGCCACGGGGTTACGGAGCCCATTGGCAACCTCCTGCAAACATAACTCCAGACATCCTTTGGGGTCCTCGCGTACAAAGCCGAGATTAGCATTTAGGTCTGGGCACAGAGGAGAGGATACAGTGGAGAGCCAGGAGTGAAAGCTTAATGGATTATAATGAGCTCACAGAAAAAGAGAATTGGTTGATTAGTGCAGCCTCAGTCCTCCTGGTTTCATGAGGTTAGCATGAAAAAACTGCCTTCAGAAAAAAACAACATGCTACTGCCTGGACAAAAACAAGACACTTAAACTACATAATGCCTTTCCCCACCTTACATTTCCGATTCATATAAATATTCATGGGCACCAACACCATCACTCTATCCAGGCAGCCACAATGAAATCACCAGGACTTTTCTAACCAAGCTCCTGTTGTTTAACACAATATTTTTGCTGCAAGGGGCAAACCATAGAGAGTTGTGTCTCGCTTAGATTTAAGCACACAGCCAACCTTATGTGCAGACTAAGGAGTGTCTGCACATAAATCATAATTAGACCTTCTTGTTAGCACAAGCTCAGGTTCTAACCGATGGGAATTTAGTTTATGTCTTGTTTTCTCAGCTTATGCCAACCTATTTGTTCATGTTGGATGTTTATTGAAGCAGGAATAATCAAATCAGTTTAACTTTTGAGCATTTCCTCAACTGAACTTCACCCGACATGTTCATTGATGTGTGTGTGTGTGTGTGTGTGTGTGTGTGTGCTGCCCAGGTGTGTGCACCATACCTGCATTTGTAAGTACATTAGGATAGCAGTACTGTTTGTCCCTCAGCTCCAGAAAGTCACAGAACCTTCTGCGATCTTCTTCTATCGTTGCAGTCAGGTTTGCAAACTGCTGCGGGCTGCCCAAGTCCTCCAGGAGGAGACTGAGTGTGTAGCGGCACTGGTGCCAGTAGTCGGAGCAGTAATCCCTGCACAGTCCCGGCAGCATCCGCATAGGTGTGTTGGCGTCTTCAGCATCATACAGGTGGGCGGCGTATGGAGAGCACTCCTGCAAAATGAGAGAGAGATGATTTAACATCTAAAAATGAGAAAACTCTCTTAGAAATGTCCCAATCTGTGTCGTGTGTCCATCTTATTCATGTTCTATCCCTGTTTTTATGGTCATTCTATGTCTTTTTATATGAAGCTCTTGGTGCTTGTGATTTCTTTTTTTAAAGCATGTTGAGCTGAATTTCTTGTCTGACAGGTGTTATAGCAATAAAGTTTATTATCATCTATCATTTATTTTATTTTTGCTTCCACTTATAGAAATCTTGATCAGTGTTTATACTTATTAACCCTCTTTTAAAGCGATGTATATCTCAGAGGTAGCGTTGAGGACATCACAGGATGGATCACATGGATCACAGTAAGTTCAGGGTTTGTTTGGATTTTTCCAAGGCAGCTCCTCACCGCCTCACTGTGAGTGGTCAGGTCTGGGATATATACAGGCTGTCTGAGTGCAGCCTGGTATAAATGGATCCCAGGAAGGTCCAGTCAGTTATTAAGTCACAACCACACTGTCCACACCCAGAATGGTGAGCTGCAGGCACAGGGAGTCACGACACCCAAACCATCATGTGGTCGACTGGTGTTTTTTACTCAGTTCCAGATCAGCCCAACAGATCATCACCAGGAAACGGAGCCCAAAGCACAAAAAGATCACTTGTGATGCAAAGCTTAAGTGCAATAGGTGGGTGTTTTAAGTATGTTGGGAGAAGTAATGATGGTAAAAATTAGATTTAATGTATTGTAGATTATAGAGAGACATGCATTTCATTAGTAGTTGATAATTATTGAGATGAGTACACTTTTCCAAACAACATTTTTGGCATTTAGGCAAAAAAGCAACTGTGGGAAAAGGATTAAATAATGCAGCACACATCAGAAGAACTTAGACTGGCTCTTAGTAAAATAGTCCATAAAGCAGTTGCAGGCCTTGAAACCAAATGCGCTGTTGTCTCTTATTTGACAAGAACAGATAAAAGTGTCTGCTGTGTTGTGTCACGGTCTCACGCTTCACCTTTTAGCAAATTGCCCCCAAACAACCGACAGATTTAGTCTCAAATGCACTTTGAGAACGTCACCGTGGACAAAAGTTGTATTTCTTGTATTTTTTAATGCGGCAACATGACTGTGAGTTACATCATCTAATTGCAAATTAATAATTTACTGTAAATATAACAAAGATGTCATTTCAGCTGAGAAGTCTGCTGGAAGAAAACACTCGCTGGTAAAAAAAAAAAAAAAGGGCAAAAACATGCAGAGGCAACAGAAAGTGCACAAACAAACAAGAAACTCTTAACTTTACTTGTACACCTGCACAGTCAGACTCCGTGTTTAACACTGCTTATGTGTGTAGTTGCATGTGCCTGCATCGACCGCTTATGAATAATTTCTGCTTTTATTTCTTTGTGCACGTCAAGCTCAAAAATCCCCACTGACTACGACACATTATCAATTATGAATATAATGCGGAGACAGAAAAGTTTTGTGTCTGCGGGTCTGAGTGTGTTCGTGCAGGTGTTGTTACAATTATTCCTGTTGGTTTATGTAAGAATTTATTTGTCTATTTGCCTTTTTATGATGTGATTCAGTTATTTCATTAATCTTATATTAATTGAGTTCGAGTTTTAAGACTTCTGGGTTAGACTTCCTCACAGATGTGCAGATGAAGCTCCAAATATGTCCGTGTACACACCGATGGTGCTGGTAATCATTCATAGTGGCCTCATACTGACTATAAGGGCATATAAATAATTTCCACATGATAATATGTTGTGTAACAGATGATGGCCCTGCACAACTTCAGCTACCGTCCCTCCTCAATGGAGCACCTAAAATGAACCAAAGCTTAAAATAATAATGAATAAATCATTATTGGCCAAACAATAAAAAACAAAAGCTCTTAGAGGGCAAAACAAAAGCTGTGCTCATTCTGAGCTACTGGTTCTGCTGATGAAAGCAGCAAACTGGGTTGTGGAGCAGATGGAGGCTCGATTGACTGAGTTTATGTTGTGTTTAAAGTCAAAGCCATTCAGATGGTGTCAGTTTGTGTTAATTATTCAGGAAAGGGGAATATAAAGGTAAAAGGTCACTTAAAAAGGTACAGCATAAAGTATTCTACAGTGTCTTTACTTTACTTTGGCCCACTGAAATTAAAAAACAGCCTTTGTTCTGAGACAGTCTTATTTTGGCTCCTACTATCATAGGGTAGGATAAATGCACGTAACTACTAACAGCTGTTCTCTAACAATGCAGCCACTTCAAACTACTATAATTTGGTGTTTACCCTGTACAGTTTAGAATAGACTGAAATTCAAACTTGAGCAGAAAAATAAAAGCCTTGTTTCAGCCGTCCATCTTTCTGACTCCCCGTGCTGCAGCGACAGGTCCACATGGTGGTGTTTTATCATATTTAAGAGACAGACGACTCATGACAAACAGATGGCTGGTAAATGTGTGAAGCTGGACTTGGAGTGGACCCCCGGAGAGAGAGACGGCTAAAAAGGGATGATATGAGGAGAAAGCGCGTGAAGAGAGGCAGCGGTGCCTCAACTTTCCAACACGATCCAGCTGGAGGACATCATGGCTGCAGGCAGTCGCTGGATGTGGATGCTAAGCCCCAGAACTTATGATTGTGGTCAGAGAACGAGAAGGAAAAAACAGCCGAGTGTGTGCGAGATTTGTTGTGGTATGGTGCATTCAAGTGCTGTTTAGAAACTTGAACATCTGCGTCTCTCTGCTGCTAAGCTAAACCCGACAACTTTTTAAACCGAGAGAACAGTCTGAAACATGCAGAAGCACAGCCCAAAAGTGCGTATTTAAAATGCAACACGGGAAACATTTATTTCAGTGGTTTGTTGTTCAAATAAGTGCTCACTAAATGGTTTTGAAGTAGCTTCAGGAGGGTTTTTTCATATGATGAAAGCAGAGACAGGCTGTGCAGTTATAACACACATGCACACACACACTATTCTAAACTATTCTTAACGCTTCGTGTCTCTGTCTTTATGGAGTCGGTTCATTGTTGTTCTGTTTCATCTATTCTTTATTATATTTTTATCTATTTTCACTCCCCCTCTCTCTCTTGCAGGAACTTGACATATCCTGTACCCCTGGCCAGAGCAGGAAATGGTTGTTTGTTTGGTCAGTTAAGCTGGGGGTTGATGACAATCTCCCTCTTGACTCCCTGACACACACACTCTTACTCATTTTCTCTGCATCTGTCTGTCTCTCTCCTCACTGTCGCATTGATATCAGTGCCAGGAAGCTCCTGCAGTGTGGCTGGAACAGAGGGCCTCAGTGTGGTGGGTTCACCCAGCATAAGTACCCTGGCAGCAGAGGGGTAAGTTGACCACCTCCAGGGCTTTTTTTTTTTTTACTTCAAACCATTGACCTGGGAGCTGACAACCGCAGAGTGGGTCGTCTTCAGTGGCTCCAAGGAAGATTAAAAAAGATCTAGACAAAAATATTCATAACCCAAAAAAAGAAAAAAGGACACAGCTCAGTGCTGTAGTCCACTTTATTTGACTAACTCAAAAGCCTGACTCATAAGAAATAGAAAAAGTTTGATACCAAAATAGTTTTGTTTACTGTTTTCATTTAAGAAATGAACAAATGGCTGCAAAATAGCAGTTTCATTAAAAGAGTTTCTCTAAAAGAGCTTGTTCACTAAAAATAGCTCTGCATATATTGTTAAAAAAGAAAGCCCTCTCAAAGCTTTACACTTTGTTCAGCTACATCACACTCCAACTAGACCAGCATTCGGTACGTGTGCTGAAGCTCAACACAAGACGCAGCCTGCACCGCTTGGAAAGAACCACAGTGGGCTGTAATTATCACAGTGATAGAAACCTATATTTTAGCAGTCGGATGATTTGTCGCCGTCTTAACATAGTGTATAATGTATTAAACTGCCAGGAAGACAGTTTTTTCAATTGTTTTGGCGTTCATATTAAAGATGAGAGTTTTATTGGAGGGATTGCCGCAGCCTGGCTGTTTTGGCTCATGCAGAATAAAGATTTTATCATTAGTTTATGAGCCAGGCTGAACGTGTGCTACACCTACCGTTCATTTTGCACTTACGATCTGCACGTAGTTAGTGTCTGAGCTGCAAAGTCAGCGCCTAATTATGTAATCGGTGTGTGGGACTGGCTTCAAGGCTCATTCCGCCAGTGAGGGAGAGGTGGGAGCTCAGTGCTGGGATCTAAGATTAGCGAGCTCAGAAAAGAAACCAAAAGGCAGTGATGCCGAAATAGAAATGCTCATTAGATGAAATAACATTCCCGAGCATTAACAAAAACTGCAGTCCCATTTAGAGGAAACTGCACCATTTGTGATGTGGATTCATTGCACAGTGTTGTGTCACCCACTCACCTTTTGTCTGCAGTCTTTGAGATTTCTGTAGAATTTGGGTTAAATGAGTTTTCCCATCCACAACTCCAAATCTTTTGATGATGTTAAACCTTTGAAGTGTGTTTTGTGGGATCACCAAAAAGGCAAATTAAATGTGCTCTTGAATTGTGTTGCAGTCTTTTTTCATGCAGTCATTGTGCTTCAGGGTCTGGAGTCCAGCTAACTCAGCCTGTGAGTCAAGATGCTAAGTGAGGTTTTGCAGGAAACTGGAAGGGATGAAGCATAGTTTAGTCTCTGTGGATCACATGAGACAACACAAGCTAAGTCATTGTTTCACCATTTCAAGTCAATAATTTGGTGTGTTGAGACGTTTTATGTCAAAAGTTGTGGCTCAAAGGATTTATTACCATCAAATGGTCACCTCCTGTTCATCATCCCAAACCAGAGCTGGAAAGTTTCCTTTACTGCACTCCACTATTTGGCTTGTTTAGTTTCACACCGCCCAATTACAAGCTAACCCATCAAGAGCACATGAACACTAGTTAAGGCTGCGGTGAAGCTCTCCTAGTATGAGTAAGGGCTGTTTAACAGATGTCAACATCCCCAAGTAGCACTTAAACCACATGATGCTGTGCTTTGTTGAGATTAGGTTGTCCACAGTTTCCTTTGGAGTAAGACAGTATTTTTCAGACGGGCTTTTCAGGGTTATTTGTCGTCCACTGGGATATGAATTGCATTATTATTACCTGACAAAACAAACCTGAGGAATAAATGCTCTTGAATTTAAATAACCTGCTCAAAATAGCACCCTGCTCATCTTAAAGACGTCTTCAAGACTCCAAAACCAGGTTTCTGAGTTAGGACTGCAAACATCCGCAGTCAGACAAATTTACACGGTGCATGAGAGACATATTTAGGTTCACAAACTCTGTTACTGTACAGTCTGTCTGTCGTATTTCTTTACTTTGGCCAGCGACAGGTGTTCCAGTGTGATGGTATAATGTCGGATTGGTGTTTTGCTTGAGGACATGTTGGAGATTCACATAATCAAATGCAATTAATAACATCTGGAGGAAAAGAGGAAAGCCCAGGAAAAGAGAGCTTCACATCATTAAACATGATAATAATCATTCGAGTTATTAAATGCTTCTCTTACCTGGCACAGGATGCTGCGTATGTACTTGCCACAGGTTACATAACCTGAATGGTCAAAGTTGCCCATGATGGTGTAAAACCGCATTGATATCTCCTCATCTTTCTCCTGATCACAGCATCCAAACTTGGAATACTCCTTACAGAAGACCAATGGCTGCTGGGGCTGAAACGGAGGCTTGTAGTCCAAACACTGGGGGTGACAGCACCCCCGCCAGGCCTGGAGGAGCGACAGCAGGACGAGGAGAAGGAGGTGAGGGACGAAGGCATGCTGCAAATTCCAGGTCTGTAGGGTCATGGTGTGGATGATGCTGTCTTTCAGTTCAGGACAGTGTGGCTCTTGACCCGATAGTGCAGTAAATCAAAGCAGCGTGTGTGTGATATTTCACTTTAATATGTGAGAAGACTTGTTGGAAGACAATGTGCTTGTTACATCTCCACCAGCAGCTGTCAAGCACAGGTGTGTGACTCAAAGTTAGCTTTTCTGAAAAGATTTAGAGCGCAGGATGTCCTCATTTGATGTCCTGGTCTCTGCAGTTTCAGGCAACCACGTGTGTATGTGTGTGTGTGTGTGTGTGTGTGTGTGTATCAAGCACACTGACCTAGTATCACACCTGCCTGCAAGTTGGCCAGAGACCTACAAAGCACGCTGACTGCTCTGTGTGTAAATACGGTAAAATAAGGTCAAACTGATGCAGATCCAGTGAATGCTTTTGATGGTGAGATGTCCTGGTGGTGTGTGGAGCTGCCACCTCCAACGTCCCGAAGTCCTGCTGATGTGTGTGATTCAGTCCTGGTCCCTCAGTTTCTGCAAAAATATCTTTGGATCACATCAGGTATTCTTCAAAGAGAGAAAGTTTTCCACTTACTATCACATGAATTTCTCAAAAATAAGTTATTTTCTGGATGCACAGAAATCCTCAAAAAAAATAAAAAAGTCACATTACTAAGAAGTAATCCAGCTTCTTAGAAAAAGGGATAAAATTCAAAAAGCAAGTTGCACCTTCAGCCAAAGTTACTGCAAAATATTTACTTCCAGCTCTGAGTCACTTGGAGAGACTTGCTGTGTTTGCTCTGGACATGTGCTCACTTGCTGCAGCGGACAGCAGCCATACATCCAGGCAGCAGCAGAGAGTGGGAGAGAGAGGCTCTTTCATTCAGACGCACAGCCACGCTGCAGCCTCAGCTTAGATCCCTCCCTCCTTGCTGCTTTCCTCCTCCTCCTCTTTCCTCCTCTCTTCTTTTCATTTGCTCTCCTACAAAGACACATGCATTCCTTCCCATAACATGCGGTCCATATTGCCCTGAAGTTGCAACTTTCCACCCCTCTCCTCTCTCCCGGCTCCCCCTCCTCTTCAGCATTCCCAGACCTCCTCTCTGTCTCTACCGTTTCCAGACAGACTCACTCACACCGGTGTGTGTGTGTGTTTGTGTGTGTGTGTGTGTGTGTGTGTGTGTGTGTGTGTGTGTGTGTGTGTGTGGTCAGATGAATCAGGACGTGCGCTGGAAGTGGAAACCAATGGATTCTCCAGGCACAAATCCAAATCTTATGTTAAAGAGCAGAACCAGCCAACTTTTCTATATAATTACATTGCCTCAAGTATTTGTAGCTGCATGTTGTCATTCTTTCATAACTCCTTAAAATGGTTAAAATTAATATTTTTGCATAAACACTGGATCACATGACTTCTTGCGAGAGGGGTCGCTCATACAGATGAACCCCTCACCTGGCTCTGCTGCTCTCCTCAGATCTATACAGTGTTTCAGCTCTTTGTTTTGATTTGGCCCACAACTTCTCTGTCTTGGTTCACTTTCACTGCTCTCGTAATGTCTTTTTTGGCCACAGCAGGCAGCTATTTTCAGCAGAAAAGCTCTAAAAACCAGCACCAAACAGCAGACAGACAGCAACTTACTGGTAAACACAGTGGAACATTTAGCAGCCATGATATAGCCACAAGAACTGGGGAGCAATGCAGCAAAAAATCAGCTATTAAAGGGTTAAATAAGCATAGGAAAAGTTACAAATACATTGCCAACATAGGCAGTCAAATGGCAGTTTGGTTCTCTAGTTCGTTGTTGAAGGAATTTCTTTTATTTTGACTGTGGAGGCACCTTTTCAGAAAGTGTACAGTATGTTTATACAGTAGTTTTGCCGACTAAAGGACGAGTTGTGTGAATGTGCATGGAGATTGTGTAATGTGTGTGTGTTTGTGTGTGTGGACATACTGCCACCATCTGTGTCTCATTATTGCCCAGCCACCTTTCAGATCGGAGAGTGACTCCCATCTGGCTGACTGTCTTCATCGCTCCGCACTCTCAGAGGGAAACACAATCTACAGCCAGACATTCCCCACATTAAGTAGACGGAAGGGCCCTTTATCATGTTACACAACTTCCTGATTCATCACCGTTCTAATAGATTGATGACACAGTGCTGAAAGATCGATTTTTTAAATAGAAAATATAAATGCGTCCCTCTTCACGCAACAAACAGTTGTTGTGTTCATCTTTCTTTGCGCAAACGATCATCACAAACCTTGTTAGAGATGATTTCATCATATTGCTGGATTAACTTGAGGTGGTCTGGGAGATCTGATTTAGGCTATTAGACAAATTCGCCCAAAACATCAGTTTAGCTACCTCTTGAAAATAGATGGAGTCTCCATGTGTAATTAGTTATTTTGGTGCATGACAACTGCAAATTGCTATGCTAAAGGCACTTCAGTACCAACAAAAACACCATAGTAAACAGGTGTGCAGGAAACAATGAAGTTAATCACATGTGGTGTCTCATCATCTGCCTGGATCAGACTGGATCGGTTCATCAATGACTGTCAGATTAAGATTTGTTGTCCATAAACTGTTTGTATTAGAAAATGAAAGTGTACAGTGTTCTGAAGCCGTGAGGAGATCCGATCTGCTGAGACATGATCAGGCCTGTGCCACGAAAGAGCTAGAAAGCATTTTCTGCCAACGTGTGTTTAAACTCAGCTTGTAAAGTGTGCTGATCTTTAAAATGACTAGAATGACTGAGCCAGTGAGTCATCCTTTACTGGAAAAGACACACGTACACACAAACACAACCGGGCTATCAAGGCACACCGGCTCTCAGACTGTGTGTCTCTGCCTTTGTTTTATTCTCTCACACACACACAGTGTTAGTGTGCAGATGTTGCTGCAAATCTTGTGGTCGTTCGCCGGCAGGGAGTAAACCCCCGAGGACAGTTAGTTACACACACTCCCAATCAAGTGCACTCTCATTGTCATCGTACTTACTGTATGATCTAGTTCAGACATCTGGTTGCATTCTTTCATCGCAGATAATCCTGCAAATCAGCAAAATCTGAATTAAGTTTGTTTTTTTATGTCCAGATGAAAGAAATAATTTCATTATGTGTGTGTTTGCAAGGGGTTGATTATATTCCAGAGTATATTTTTTCACGTATTTTACAACAGTAGATGACAGAATCAACCCTGTAGTTGATATCGGATGATTCTTCAAAGCGCTGCATTACGTTCCATTTCTTCTGTTGCTTTAATCTGAAACATTTTTCAGTATTTAACGCTCCGTCATGGTTAAGGTTAGAGAAAGATCCTCCTTGTTGAGTTAAGAAAAGCCAAACTGAATATGATAGCTGCACCTCAGTACACTACACTTGCATGTGGACTGCATGTTGGACATTGCATGCTGCAGAACTGTCCAGTATGACTGTAATTCCTTGAAAGACTTGCATGGACGTGCAGCAGCCAGGCTGCGGGAATGTGCTGTTGAACTGTGCTGTACAAACAAATAATAGATTATGACTGTAAATATGTTATGAGGTCAGTTTTACCTACAAATCGGACCATTTTCTCTGGCCTCACTTGCCTTTAAGCAGGTTTGACTGTTAAGGTGACACTGGTCTGTTAAGGTGAAACTAAAGTGCCAGCTTGCCAAGAAAAACTGGACCTGAGAGAGCCAAGTTTCCATCATTATTTCCCTCTGCCCTTTTCACACCATTTATAGACATCTTTGTGCCTGACTGGTGCAGCCATTCAATAAAAACACTGTGTGGGGTGTGTGTGTGTGTGTGAGTGTGTGTGTGTGTGTGTGTGTGTGTGTCCAGACCGCTCTCATTCCCAGGTCGTCCAATATCAACAAAGTTTTGTCACAGCTCTCGGCATCTGATACAGACGCACAACGCACCCTTCAGCATCTGTGTGAGATGCACCGGGCTTTCAACTAACTCCAACGTAAACCCATCACAGCAATATTAGTGAGAGAAAAGTGACGTAGTATACGAAAGGTCAAGAGGCCAAGCAGGGAGGAGGTCAGGGTGAAACACAGGACTTCCACCCAGGAGGTCGGGGTTGTGTCTCATTTGAAACTAAAAGTCAGCGTTGATTTATTGCAGCTTTCCTAACATATAAGTTACATTAACGTACGTAATACCACATACGTAAAGTACTTAACTAATGTCACCTGCGTAAATGTACATATTCTAACCCAAACCATGATCTTCCTCAACCTAGAAGTAGTTTTGTAGCTTAAATCCAACCAAAATGCGTTAACAACATGTCAGAAAGTCTTTCTACAGCTGCTTCAAAGTGCATTAAAGTTGCATTTAATATCCTTAAGAAAAAAAATAAATGTCAGCCACAATAGATAAAGATAATGTCAGATAATTACTGTGTCTTGGACAGGTATAACCACGTGTTCCCAGACACACCTGGTGGAGATCTGCACTCTCCTGAGTGAACTCTTCTAGTTGTGATATGTTTACGGCCCACTTTATTGGTCAGTAATTCAGCAATCCATTGAATTTATTTCACTAGCTTCTTATCTTTTGGCATCAGAGTGTACAAAGCATTTCAGCTGGAAGGTTGCTCGCTGGTGTTGTCCAAATATTTGATGAAGCGAGGTGTAAATTCTGTGTGAACTCTGGCGAATGGATTCTTGGTAACATCTTGTTTATCTCACTGATTAGCCTGTCGGGTCGGGCAGCCCTGCTCTCAGGACTAAGAAATGATAACACGTCAAATCATTTTACCCCAGCAGTCTGGAAACTGTTGCTTCATCCTTCAGTGTCTTTGTTTATCAGTCATTAATCCCTTTCAGTCCATACTGTCCTTGCCTGGCCCACATGTTAGATTAAATGTACTGCCAAAGAGGAAAGTGATCACTATGCAGCCACTATTATTTTTCCTTCCAGCACATGAAGTGCCCGGATTTTTCTTCAAGATCTGTGCTTTTACAGCCTTGAGCGTAGGCCAACCCTTACTGGTAAATGATATCTTCAGTGATGACTTCCCATATTTGGTCATTGTGAAGATTAGATTCTGTACGACGTGCGATCGTCTCCTCCTCGTCATCAGCGACAGGATATCTGTTGTTTGTAGAAGCGTTTCATGGTGTTCTCTCTCCCTCTCCAGGGTTGCAGTATCTCACTTTTCATCCACATCAGTGATAAGCTGTTTCCAGTGCTCAATCATCAGTCAATTGAAGAAAATAATAGTGAAAATAGAAACAAAAGGTTTGGCTTCTGGAAGAATTGTTACCTTGATGAAATTTTCAATATTAGAAAAAGAAGAATCAGTCAGTGTTCAATAATATGGGAGATTCTTTCATCCAGTAAGAGTGATGGAAGCACTGTGTGTGCATGTGTGTGTGTGTGTGCGTGTGTGTGTGCGTGTGTGTGTCCGAATTCATTCTGCTGTATGTGTTTGAGGATCTCTCATCTCCCCAAAGACAGCTGTGCCTGGCAGGACTACAGATGGAGTGTCTGGGATAGCCCGAAGTGATGACACCCAAAACACACACACACACACACAAATACGCACACCTACACACACACACACACACACACACACACACACAAACTGCAAAATCACCTGCTTAAACAAAGCAACATTTAGTCCATTAAGGTAGCCTGAACCATTTGTTTTCATCAAATACTTAATACTATCAGTCCGTCTCCTAAAGCTTTTGGGACTGGAGAAGCACATGATGGCTCCATTAAACTAGATGTATTAGATATCTGGATATATGTGAAAGCAGTCCATTCAGATAAAATAAAAATGATATCATCCACATGTGGAGATTACATCATTCCAGCTGAAAAATCCTGTAATCAGTGTCATTTTATATCACATGTTGTCTCCCTCCTGAAATCATGTATTTTGGTTTTATATGATGAACACACCAGCAGTAAGTAACGGGACATTAAAACTGTTTTGACCTGGTTCAGCTCATCTTCACTGACAAGCAGCAAATTGCGCATCCAGGCGTCTTCACAAAAGCGTGTTGTTCTGTTCAACTTGCAAAATTGAAAATCATGGCGCGATGGCATGCCAAAAAAAAGTTTGAGAGCCACTGGGTCCAAATAGCATCATCCTATTGTGGGAGAATGATGCCATTGTCATTCCTCTTGTATGTCGGAGATGCAGTCATGTTAGTTGAAAGAGGAGAGCCTGCGATCAGTATTACATCAGAAGAAGTTGAATCAAGATGAAGCCACATTACCATTAATTAACGTTTAGTCGTCGTCAGGAGGAAGCCCCGTCATTTCACATCCAATGGTAGATATCAACACCAAGCACTTTGAATTCATCATTTCATTCGTGCAGGGCAAAAGAGCAATTATGTGAACGTATCCTGAAGAATGTGACATTTATTAGCACTAATTATTCACCAGTCTGTCCACTACAGTTGTGCTGCCTTTCCTTGTGAGTCCTTCCTCCTCTGCAGGCAACTGAAAGTGAACATTTACGGTCACGCAGAACTGTGCCGACCTCTATAGCGATGCCTTTAGAGACGTTGAACGTGACACGCAATCATAAACAAACCCGACAGGACGGACAAACATCTCACATTCTTCTTATTTTAATGAAGTTGTGTCACAGAAGACTGAGTGTCATACAGTAGAAAGGCCTGTCTTTACAAAACCTCCTTTGAAATATGATGAGAACATAAGAGAGGAACTGCTCAAATAAAACTTAAAACTAAGATATAGAAAAAAAACATACCGTTAAAATATAGAATGAAATCTAAAGTCAAACCATGACACATATATAAACTAATAAATCTAAGACTGGGATTTATTTGACTGAAGTACAAATGGCTGACAGGTATTTGTGAAGAGGCAGTTTACAGTTTACTCCATCAAGGAGGACAGTTGAGGAAAAGCTAGTCGCCATGCATGTCACATGCGATACACACAATGCTGTAATGCTGAGACACTACAATGCTACAGTGGCAGTATGTTAACACTTAACACTGCTCCTCCTGCTCCACCTAACAGCGCTGCAGAGGTTTGCTGTCATACCGCTTTATATTTGCACAGCGATCCGTTGAAACCATCTGTAGCATGTATCATGTTGACACTGAACGTGTTGCATACGAGTCCTCAGCAAGTCATGACATCTGGAACCAACAAGCAAGAGTTCATTTCATGCTTGTACTATTTTGTTTTCTTTAAAATAAGTTTTGCATGAAAGGTTGCATCACAATTTAAATGTCTTGTATGTACAGCAGCATCTTCCTTCTAGCCCATCAATCATAGGTATTCAGTCCAGCAGCTTTTATTGTGTTGTCCAGACAGTGAAATGTTTACTTTCATGCCTTTTGAACAGTGATAAGTCTTGTTCTGAGTCTTTTCAAATCCAAAAATATATGAACAACGCCACCCTGGTATTTGATATCTGGGAAGTGAAGGGATCTTCAAACCGTTCTTATCAGCCAAACTGTTGAATGAGCAACCAAATATGACCTTCATGACACATTTGCCATCACAGCTGTTGTTGCTTTTCTTTATTTATCTGTCGTCTCATCCCCACGCAGCAGTTTTTACTCGTTCTCCACAGGCTGGAGTCGCTCTTCATGCAAATCCACTCCGTGTGATGACGTCAAACACAATCGTACTGACACACCTTTTCTCATAATCCAGGAAAGTGGATCAGGACAAAGTCAGTGTGCCAATGTTGTTTCTCAGGGGAAGACAGACCAGTGTTATTGTCACCTCTCCAAGCTGTTGTTTCCAGCCCTTCTTCCATGAAGATCGATGATCTCTACAGAGGCAGAAAACATGCAGAAAAAAGATTCAGTACATTTCCTTTCCAAGTTAAAAGCTTTACGGGACATTTGCAAAAACAGTTTTATGCTCCAGCTGATCCAGCTTTTGTACTTCATGTGGAAAATATTTTTTTTTTTATGTTGTCTTGCTCTGATAAGTTTTCTATGTGACAGGCAACCATGTGTTATTACAAATATATGAAACAAATATCTGCATAGGAGTCAACGCCTCTGACCCAAAGGTTGAGATTACACCATTACAGCATTCGATAGAATGAGCTACATAAATGTCCAATGAGGGAAATGGAGAGAGTGGGAGAAAAGAGGAAGACACAAGATGGATGGAGGAAGACGAGATTAAAGGTTGGACGAGTCAGAGATCCGGTGAGGACAGTGTGTGTTGGTGTGTGTGTGTGTGTGTGTGTGTGTGTGTGTGTGTGTGTATGCGTGTTACTCATATTGTGGGGACATAAATCTGTTGACACACTCACACTGTGGCGACTTGCTTCCTTATGGGGACGAAACACAAGTCCCCATAACATAAATCATTAAATTTACGGGTGAAAACTCGGGTTATGGTTAAGGTTCGGCATGACTCTGTGTGTGTGTGTGTGTGTGTGTGTGTGTGTGTGTGTGTGTGTGTGTGCGTGTGTTTGTGTGTACAAAGGAGGGGCTTCACAATGTGGACTTTACGGTCTGGTGCCTCACATGCATGAAAGGAGGGATGTATGCGATGGCAGAGGGAGAGATGGCAGGAGAGAAGAGAGTGAACATAGTGACGCAAAATAGGAACAGACCTACGTGAATATTACGCAGCACAAATAGAACTTTTAGATAAAAACAATAATTAGATCACATTTTATTGTTCAGCTGATAAGGAGTTCAAGCTGTAACACAACTAAGGTGTAAATTATACTCATCACCAGAGGAAAATCCAAGATTGAGGCTGTGAGATGCACAGTGATGCGTTCAGGGTCAGACTCTGAGTGCAGCAGCTCCTCTGCCAGACCAGCTTGTGGGATCATGTAGCTTGTTATACTGCCATCTTGGGTTCATATTCAGTGTGAAGGATTTTACTTCCTCACTGACAGCACTTTAAAGCAAAACACGGGAGCCTCTTAAATCAAGATACCTCATCTTTCACTAGAAATAAAGCAAAAAGGTTCACTAATTATTGTGTACTTTAAGCACCTTTTCACTGTTTAAAAGATTCATTATGAGATGTCTCGATTCATACCACTAAGATTACACAAATTCTACTGCTTTACATTGTACCGTTAATTTACTAAATATTATTTACTAAACTGTAGCTTTTTAGAACAACACAAGTGCGTTTTGTCATTTCTCCCACAAAATTTAGGCGGGTTTGTCTCCTTTAGTAACTTTTAGAGAGCCTGCATTTAATGCAAGAGGAAAAAACCTTCCCCGGGGAGGATGATCTGTTCGCTGAGTTAAAAAAAAAGATTTTAGGCAGAAAGGCTCTTGGTGAGTAATGTTTGCTGCAGACTGGCTCATCACTTTCACCGAGCAGTGTTACACTGATGCCGCTAACAGGCTCTTTTTAGAGATGAAAAGCAAAAAAAAATACTGTGTTCTTCCTAAAGGTGTATTAACTGTAACCGCATTAAAATTCCCAATTTTCTGCAACACATTTACATTTTGAAGTTTTAAGAATAGCTTTAAAGCAACATGTTGAGACACAAGCCTGTTTCTATTTAAATCTGCACAGATTTTGATGCTAAGCTTCAAATTTCTTTCAATGACTGGTGATCTCTTATATTCTTGTTCTACTGTTGGTCAGAGGCATGTTTGTCTCTTTCTTCCCTTTCATTTGTCAGTGTGGTTCATCCATCGTACTCTGTTTTGTTCCCCATGTACAAAACATATAGAACAACATCTATAAAGCTATAGCATCTATAAAAAGCCATCTGTAAAGCTGCGGCCTAAAAGCACATAAGATCATTCAGAAATATAGAGTAGTCCTCTCAGCCATCTGACTGTGTGGCTTTTGAGCAGTAGCACATGTGGCAGGGCTGGTCGAGCATAGTTTGGCCTCCTACTGTTTGATATTCTTATTATTATCTTTGTTTCGAGCTCTTCACTGAGGCGGCCTACGTCAGGTTGCTGCACCACACCGGTGACTACAGTACTTCACCTCTCACCTCCTGCGTGGATGGTGGAGTCCTCGGTGTTACTGGGTTGGAAACCACCATCTGGAGCTGGATGACGGGGCGGAGATGTTATCCTTCACTTGCATGTGACTGTCAGCAGTAAGACGGTGGGAATAACTGCCTGGTTGGAGGGTGTTGTAGACGTCTTGTCCATAATAACAGATGCTCATATGCTTTCTTCTCTGTGGAGTCCAAAAGCTTGAGATCACTGGGTGCAAACATATTGATGGTATCTTACTGGTTGTAGCTCCATTCTCACACAGAAACTGGCTGCTGATTGGACGGCGAGGGCGCTGGATGAGGTAAACTGTCAGTGGCGGTGAACCGTGGAGACCTGAGCCTCGACCGACCAAACGAAGACCACAAACACACTCTGTGGGGACTGTAATCATCGTGACGGTGTACTGTATGGCTGCTGTGGTGTGGACTAATGAGCTTTTTAAAGAAGAGGGTAAAAAACATGATGTTTCTTTCTGTTTCTGATGTAAAAATCAGCAAATTACATGAACGTGTCAATTTTAATAACACACAGGCCCATTCCTTTACTGCACACCTGTACCCTTTACTTTTCTCTCATTTTTCTTTTGTCATATAGAGTCCTCATGCGTCCTTTCTCTACTTTACTAATTCACCCTCATTCTCTACCATTAATGTTCTTTCATTTGTCATCCTCCTCCTTACACCACCTCCGTACTCTCCACTTTGCCTTGTCTCCTCTCGTCTCTCCTTTCCACTCATTTTCTCACTCTCCACTCTAATACGAATCCTCCTCGTCAGTCGTCTCAAGCATACTAATGGCCTGAAAATGAGCATTTCCTGCTTCATTATCTTTCCTCTCCTTCACGTCTTCCTTTTTCACTTTGTGTATCAATCATCGCCGCTCTTTATCTCAGATGACTAATGTTACAAATTCTTTCTCTATCCGCTCCTTTGAAATCTATCTTTGTCTCTGATGGCTGAAGTTAGCTTTATTCTGGCTGCAAAATCATCTTCTAATAAAGTCAACTGCAGAGATGACTGCTCTAATAGACACCGGGGGCTCTCTTCCCTCTGGGGTATCGAGCGGAGGGGGTCGTAAGCTCGAGAGGCGCGTTACGTCTCATTACTCTGCCGAGCTCTAACAGGACGATGAGGCAGCTCACACAGGCTGGATCTCAGCTGATAGACGATGAGATGCATGTGCAAACTCATGCATATGCATAGACACATACATGTGCAGTGCAGGACACTGGCTGCACGATCCAGCCTGACTGGACTGGATTAAAACCACATGATGCAAGAAAAGTATGTTGATAAGTCATCAGAGAAAGCAAGGTGGGGGGGGAATGACATCAATACACAAGGAGCTAGAGTTTCAGTTTTTCCTCACTGGCCTGATGATGTCCCATACTTTAAAGAAAAAATCAGGACAAAGGTACCTCGAACAAGTCCTCGAAATTATGACAATGTTTATAATTTCCCTCCAGAATTACACATATCAGGGTTTTCTGATCTGATGCACTTGTTGGCAGAGCAGAATTATTTGTCTAACACAGTTAGAAATCCAATAAATTACAAAAATAAAACTGTTATTATCGAGAATTATCGCCCTGCAGGGCCCCTCAGTTCTATGGTGTTTTTTACCATCTCTTGAATCACCGGTCTATTTTTTTTAATTGTTTGGATCATTTTTATCGCTCTCACCAGCTACGTTTTTGGTCACAGCAGGACTGACTTGCCTATCACCAAACTGCAGAGCGCAACTTCGCAACCGGCTGATGAACAAAGGTAGGTTTTGATTCTCCTGCTGCATTCAAGTTTTATGAAGTTTATATCCATGAAGCCACTTTTTGACCTCCCCTGACCTGATCTACCCTCATCTTTCTCATTCTGTATCTGCATGTCCTCTCTCTGCCTTGTCTTCCTGCCTCTTCCCTATCAGCTTTAAAAGATTTCATCTCCTCACTAACAATCTCAAACTGATATGAAGGGAGCTGGAAGTGAATGGCACTACCCTTTTTAATGATGTATTTATCCTTATAATGGGGGGGAAGTAATCCTGACAGAAAGGAATGCCCCTGCGTGACCTTCCTCGCTTGTTAAATTTCAACAAATCACTGCCCAATCACAGAGCTGAGCCCTGCTCCTTTCTACAGGGAGTTTGTTTCCTCTGGGCTTTTTAGGAGTGCTACACTTCCTTCAAATGCAAAGACATGCATGTCAGATGCACTGGAGCTTTCAACTTAACGATCCGGTGGATGTTTAAGGACTCTAGGAAGAACTATATAGCCCAAGTTACGTCATTATATAGTGGTAATTGTTCGTTTAAAACCTCCCCTGCACAGCAATTGTCCAATCACAGCTTAGCAGCAAAAATGAGACACAGCAGGCCTGGTAAGATTAACAGTTTAGGCCTACATGTGGCTGTGGTAGAGAGATGCTCCGTAAAGAGTTGAGGGTGGTGTAGACAGAGTTAACATCAAAGGAATGGATTACATATTGTGTTTGGCAGCTCTTATTGGCTGCAAACATTAGCATGTCTATCACACTAGCTTACAAGTGTTACTTCCAAGGCCAAGGAGTGTCTCATACCACATTAAATCCACTGTGTGCTATTTCCTCACTGTGTACACATCCAAAAAAGTGAATTTTTAACACCCTAAACAAGAGTTTTGTTCTGGAACGAGTCAGCCTGAGACATTAAAGTGTCAGAGGCAGAATCTGCATTTTCAACCAACTGGAGGAGCAAATGTTAGGCTTAATTAGTTATCTAGATACAGCTGAAAAACTCAAACAGGGACATTTGTCACTTCGGTCGCAGTCTAGAAATGAGGGATACATTTTTTCAACAATTACTATGAATTTGAGTAGCCGAGTCTGCCACCATTATCACTGTAAATATTATAACCAAGAGGGTGGGGCTTGGCGAAGGTCAGTTGCTCTGATTGGACAGAGAACTCAGAATTAGTCAAGCAAATATAGCGCCTGCTTAAAATGTAAGAATAAAAACAACAGAATAGAAAAGAACAGTATAGACAGCACGGGTTGGAGCTCAGCGCTTGGATCGAGCATCATCAGGAGGTTGCAGGCTTTTATAGGGCTTAAACGTCATGTGCAGCTTCAGTAGTGGATCTCATTCTGACGTCTGATCCCACTAAGAGATTAGGTATGATCTAATCTAATCCTTATAGTTTGAGGCTGACCTCTGCTGAGTTTGTGGTGTAACCAGGACTGGATGGGTTTATATAACACCAGCATGGCTTGCATAACCAACTGACCATTGGCAAGCATAGCACTGTTACGCTAAGACCACATGCTTTTTTTCAGCCCGGAGTCCAAAATGAATAAATTTAGTATTGTGCTACAGGCCAGATGCTCATTAAAAAAAGTTAATGCTGTCTTCAGGTGGAGGCTGAAATAAATGTCCCTGTGACCCATTTAGAGTCTCAAACTATAAAGGGCAAACCTGAGGACCAAGTTTTTCTGAATGTGGTGTCGCTGGTCTTAACTATTTACAGTACTTTATCAATGATTAACGTACACAAAAACAATAAGCACTAAATTGAATAGTTATTGTCATGTATTTTTATGTGTTTCACTGCTGTTTTTTCATGCCCTATAATATCTGAATTAGGAAACATTTCAGTAATAAGTAATATTAATGATAAGCCACAGAGGCTCATTGTAGTTTCAGGCTATTGTGCTTGTTTAAGGATTGTGATTGAGAGGCTGCTGGGTGCTGACTGTGGGACAACACCTGAATCTCTCTTCTGCAGCTCAAATTGATGTCAGTGCTACAAAGCAGCATGGTTTGTCTTATATCAATGACCTGTAGGTTTGATTTGGTTTAGTCAGATAAGATGTGCGCCAAAGTGTATGATGCAAGGTATCAGTCTGTGTGTGGTCTGGTTCGGTCGGTATGAGGTTTTCCAGTATTTTAAGTAAGATTTGCGTCTGTAACCATTCTTGAAATCCCTTATTGCGACTCTATGTTATATATGTCCAACCCTCATCTTGTGGCTTTTCTTTTAACAGTGTTGCGCTGAAGAAATGAACAAATTAAAGGTTAGACATACTCGTGTCTCTAACAGATCATTAGTTCAATCTGATGCCAGCTTTAAATGTATAAATAAATAGTTTTATGTTCCCTATTTTAACTTTAGTTTAATATTTCTTTCATTTGTTGAAAAGGTATTTGAATGAAGACTCCCATGCAAATTCCCTTTCAAGTTAAAGCTTACACTTCAAAAATCCAAGGTCATCAATCCCAAAATAAGGCTATTTTACATCAGTGCTGAAGAAAAATATGTTTTCAGGCTATGCAAGATTTCCCATTATCCGACAGCAGCACTATTTTTGCGTCCATCTTGTCAGAAGGCACAGGCGCAAACTACGGCCACCACCACTATGTTGCCAATGGTTGCCAGCACAGCGATCCACAGCCAGATGGTGTCACTGGACACTTTCCCATCATCCTCTGCTTCTGAGGGCCGAGAGTAACCGGCGTTGAGGTTGGAGGTGGACGTCTGCAAGGACGTGTTGCCATTGTACGGAGAATCCATGAAGGCCCCGCTCACAGCCGGGAAATGCTGCCAGGGAGAGAGAAAGAGGAGTTCAGATGAAGGTCAAATTCAGCAATAAAGATACTGAGAGGAAGAGGAATTTCAACTGTCCAGGAAAATAATCAACCAGTTGAAATAGAGAATATTACAGTACAGACTAGCAGATGTGTTGTAGATGACTGTTGATAACATTAACAATCATTAGAATAATATCACTTCTATTATTAAAGATGCTAACTTTACAATGAATGACCAGCCCTGTCTCCTAGAAATGTCATTTATATGCAACTAAATAGCCACAGCAAATATATTTTAATTCCATTAATAGATTTTTTTTTATGTACAAATAGTTTTAAAAAATCATATTTTGCAACTTACTTACTGAGCTAAACTATTAACAGAGTACTATAACATAGTTAAATTATTTCTTCTGTCATTTCTTATTCAAGGCACCAGTGTGTAGCATTTAGTGACATCTAGTGGTGAGGTTGCAGATTGCAACCCACTGAATACCCCCCCATTTCCAAGCACGGAGGAGAACCGACAGTGGCTGCATAACTCCTCTTTGAAGGCAGTGCTTGGTTTGTCTATTCTGGGCTACTGTTGAAACATGGTGGTGCAACATGGCGGACTCTGTAGATATAAAGAGCTCATTCTAAAGTAACAAAAACACAACAATTCTTATTTTCTGGTGATTATACTCTAATGAAGATATACTTATGAATATACACACTAGTCCTTAATTATTATGTGTATGGATTAGAACACAAGAATGTGAGAGTAAAGAGTCAAAACCAATATTTCAAAATGCTTTTGGTGCAGACAATAGCTCGAGATGACTGTGATAGTAGGTAACATTGGATAATGAGTTCTGATTAAGGTCCGATTTCCTCCCCACCGTGCAAAAAGCTACATATTAACTGTCAGAGTGCTGGAAATCACACGCATTCAGCCTAAAATGTGTCTTAGAATGATGAAGATGGCTACATGGCTGAACAATAACATGTTCTGTTCAGGAGGTTAGCATGACAGCTGTGCCTGGTCTCAGGACAGCTGTACCGTACACTGACGAGGAATCAGCATCTCAGAGGGATTAATTCTCAGACGGATTAACGAGGTCTGACACATACTTCACATACGCTGAACGAGGTTGGAGGAGAAAGGCAAAAAAGAAGCGAGGCGCCTAATGAATCTCCATTTTTATCTCAGCTGGATGTGGTTGTCCCTGGGGGGCTTCCATAGCAACCAGTCACAGGATGGACACTCCTTCACTATAAATGGAGCTATCGCTGGTAATTAATAACCTGAAATGTCTATGACTGCAGAAGAAGTAAAAAGCACACACTCCACTTCCTGTCTTTATTTCTTTTTCTCTCTCTCTCTTACACACACACACACACACATTTATACCCTTAAACTACCTCCAGTTTTAGCTGCTTGTGTTGCTGCCAGCTCTGTATTCTGGAGGTATGACACCTGTGTTGCAGGCACACAGATGTGCACTTGGTAAACTCAGGTGCGTGAACATAATCTACTGTAACTTCTCACACAAGCACACAACAACACACTGCAAAAAAAAGACAATAACACGAGCACACAGGCCGTCTCAGACTCTTACATACAAACTATAGCCTGAACAGTCTGATACAAAGAGACAGCTCGGTGACCATTAATAATTCCAGCTTTCACTCTGACAGCTGAAAGGTTCAAGTGAGTTTGACCCTTTAACTTGGGGGTGTTTAACACATAAAAGCACTATTCTGTGATTGCCGAACAGCATCGCTTCCACCCTGAGTGTTGAAAAATAGAAGTCAAGTCTGACATTTATTGGAAAAGTCCTTGTGTAAACTGCAGCACGTTTTACAATCCATATTGATAATTGATAATTAAGATAAGATTAATACATGTTTCTGCCTCTGCACCAGTGTGGCTGCAGCTGAGGTCAAACCCCTGTGATTGGAAATAGATTTGTTTTCCCCTCCAGTGTGATTTTGGGATGCGCTTGTCTCATCCTCATCCACCCTATCGCCACAACCAAGCTGCAAATGTGACTTCAGGGCAAATCGGCACTGAGGAAACCCTGCATACTGAGGGGAGTTAAACAGAACCAGTTTTTGCTATCACTGTTACAAGGGAAACCCATTATAACACATCAAGCGCATATTGTCGTCATTAGATTCCCCCCCATGCCTTCTCTGGGGGGTGGAGCTATTAACCTAAAATACTTTCCCACAGACTTTACAGAACAATCTGAATAAGTTTGCCACTGGCTTTGGTAGAGTATACTCACCCTCTTTAAAGGAGGGCTCAACAAGGAACCACCAGGGGCATGACATGAGGTTATGAAGACGCCACTTGTCTGGGGGGGGGGGGGGGTGAAGGCCACTGATGCATTGTTTAAATGTCTGCAATTTCTATGTATGCAGCAAGTCCCAGTCGATATAAAAACCATGGCAGCTTGAAGGAAATATTGATCCAAAAGATGAGTATTTTAAGGTATATAGATATAAATGTACCCATTATATCTGCCAACCAGTGTGGATTCCAGACCTCACATTGTGTACATTAAATCCCACTGATGGGACAGGATGATGATTTCTCTTTATCCATGCACAACTGTCTCATCTCATCGGCGTAACACATGCAGCCATCATCCATGAGTGTATGTGTGTGTGTGTGTGTGTGTGTGTGTGTGTGTGTGCGTGTGTTCTTTCCTTCTCAGAAGTGAAAAAACAGGGTCTAAAATGTTACAGCCGCTAATATATGGCGGCATAATTTATAAGGAAACTTTAAGAGCTCTCACATCAGCCACTTAATATGTATATTTAATTAAAACAGCCTCCCAGGCTTTTTCATGAGGGAGGGAAAGGGACCGCTTGCTCTTCTCCCTCTGGTTTGTAAGAATACAATTCAAAGCATCCGAACAAGCGAGTGGCTGCGAAATTACATCGACACAATCCCAACCTGAAGACAAAAAGCTTTCCCAGCCGAGGGAGCGCTGGACTTGGTCACCTCCTCATTAAAAAAGTCTCTGGCTGGAAGCAATGTCTCGTTCTGTGAGTGTAGCAGCACAGAAAGGTGATCAACAAAAGCGGCGGTGAGTATGTGAGCATGTGAAAGTGTTTTTACAGCACACACATGGAAGACAAACTGCCTGAAAGAAAGAGTGAGTTTGTTTTTAGTTTACAGAGTTTACTGATCAGAGCAGAGTGTACCAACATGGTGGTCTTACAGATTGCACTGTTAAATATTAGAGCCAACATTTCCATTTTTTAGCAGACAGAGCCCCTCTATCTTCAGTGCGACCTGCAGGATTTACCCAGCAGTCTTTGCCTCGTTGTTCTGCAGGAAAAATGTTCGACACACGGGATCCTCATCCGAAAAAAGCCACGTACTGTTTTATTGTAGAGTTTGACTCAATAAAATGCATCAAAAGTCAAAGAAAAAAATTAAGTGAAGCCTTTTAAATGTTTTTGTCCTTCTCTCAGTCAGCCCATTTGTTGCAGTTTTGGTGCTCCTAAAAAATGCATTTGATAAACTTAATGGCCACAGAATCCCACCTGCAAAGACGAACATCTGGCCTGTCACAGAAATGTATTTCCCAATGCAAACAAAATCAGATAAATTTATTGCTGAGGCTCTGACACTGTGGTGTGCATACAGAATGTTGTCTGTCTGGATGTGGATGGAGCAGAGACAGACAGACAGACAGACAGACAGAAAGCCCCTTATTGGTTTGAGGATGTAAGTTGCACACCAATAAAAGATGACTCCATTCTTATAGAAATCTGCTGCTGCTCACAATGTCGACTACAGAATCCACTTTTACCCTCAGATGTTAATTATAATCTATGTTTAAAACATTTTCCACATGTCGCCATGAAATCCTGCCAGTTTATCGGCTTTTCATACTAAATGCTAACAGCCCCGCTTGGTTCGAACGTTTTACGAGAAGGACTCAGCTAGTTAATATCAAAGCAGCCGCAAAAAATGAATTAGATGTTACAGTTAGATGTCACATACGCTGTACTCTGTCCATCAGCTGTCTATTTACTATAGAATATCGAATGAGTGGTGGGAACAGCAACGCTCCCAGACACACAGACATGCTTACAGTCACTGCGCTAAGTATCAAGCCGTGTAGAAAAGCAGCAATCTGTTCATACAGACTAAATTTACAGTTATTTAAAGACCTGACCTTTCTGCGACCGCTTCACAGTTTCTGTATCCACCACTTATGTTGTTTTTTTTTATGTTTGTTTGTACTTGATTGATTTATTGCTACCTTTAGAAATTCAAAGCTTTTTGCTGTCTTGTAAAACTGTGACATGCAGTTATTCTAAACCTCTTTTTCTTCTACATGAACACTCAATTTGGAGTAAAAATCAAAGACACACACACAAAAATTTAAATTAAAATAAATAAATAAAGTGTGTACATCAGAACATTTCCGGAAAATTGTGTTGTCTTTGTTTCACACTGCAATAGTCACTATTTAAAGATGACACTTCACATAATGGATGGGAGCTATTTCCACAACATTCCAGGTAGAGTTACAGGAAACTGACACCAGCTGTAATAGTATAGTTCAGGACCCACGTAGTGAACAGTGGTGTTATAGGGTCAGTGAGATGCAATCAGTCAACATAAGAAGAATAAATAAAGCAGCATAAACAAAGTAGCCTAATTAGAAATTTCTTAGAAAGTGATTAAAACACCCAGATTTTACCTCCCAAAAAATAACAAAAATATCAGTCTGCAAGACGAAGCCGATGCTGAAGCTCGAGAAGCTTCTTACTGTTCTGTTCTGAAACACTCTCAAGCATCACAGCAACATCACAGCCGCTATTATGTTGACTCTTAAGAGCTCATACAAGACTGCAACTTACACACATCCTGACGTATGACAGACTGTCTGTGAGTGAAAGGAGAGCCACTGCAGGTACCTTTGACTGAATCTAGTGTGTGCACACCAGCTATAATACATACTTAAATATTACTGTACGTTTTTTGTCTTTAATCTGGAGCAGCAGGGTATCATGTCACGTTCACAACACAAACAGTAGCTATTCAGGTAATTTATTCTGAATAAAGTCATTACACGACTGAAGCTGAGTTAGTTTCTTCTAAAACACGCTCTATAAAATGCAGCTAAAAGTATTTTTTAATCATTTATAGGTTCCCTGCCTGTTAGACAAACAGAAAAGAGACATGTGTTCATAGCTTGCATTGGGTTAGAAGAGATGGGAGAGAGGATGGTAAAACAGATACACAGTATGAAAACAAGGAGCACGAAAAGAAAGAGAGCTGTACCTACTGCCAGCTGTCTGTGAAGAAAGAGATCAGCTTTGTCTGTCCTGTCCTATACTCAGACTTACACTGAATGCATCCAGAAGAGGGAGAGAGGAGCAGCGCTTCATGAGAGCGAGAGACTGAACTCCATGTGGGAGAGACAGAGCGAGATAGTGAGAGTGTTCACAGAGAGAGAGAGAGAGAGATCCCTCCCAGTGAAACTGAGAGTGTGTGTGTGAGACAGATTTAGACATCCAGCGAATGTATGAGCGACGGAGCGCAGCATGGACGTGGAGGTGCATAAACAAAAGTGTGTGTCGTGTGTGTTTGGGTGACAGAGGACAGTTTGTATGTATGAAACAGCTGAGCTGGATGTTTGTAGCCTCACTCAGCTGAGCCGAGTTGCACTGTAGATATAAAATGAAGCATTAAAAAAAGCTACAACAGCCAGCCCCCACACTCATTTAGAACATGATTTCAGTTTAGGAGAAATCTGACGTGATGTTTACAGAAATTTCCAAATTGATGATTTAAAAAGGTCGATCGTAGCAAAAGTGCTTCCGTCCAGTCAGGCATCAATGATTCTTCTTTTTTGCAAATACACACATGCAAATGACTGTATGTGGGCCTAGCTGGAAACAGAATTAATGTTTTTGACATGTTTTTCTAATGGTATGTCTTAGTGTTCTCCAAAAGAAGGCTATTTATCATATTTATCTAGATAAATATCAATATTGATATTCAGCAACCAATATTTAGGCCATTTATATCCATACTTTGGGTATCTATACTCATAATTAAGCAATATATCTTTATATTGAGGCCATTTGCTGTATCATTTATCATTTCAAACCCTGTGTAATATCCCTGTGTGCACTGAATTTCTTGATTGGGCTGAAAGTTAACCGATGAAACAGCATATCATTGTTTCTTTCTTTCGCTATACGAAGCTGCACAATCGGCGAGGGGGAAGAAAAGAGGGAAGAAAACGAGGCATTACCTTTCAACACAGGCTCTCATTGGCATTTGTCAGCTGTCGGATTAAATGGAAGATCTTAATTGGTCAAATAAGGTGTCAATCAAAAGGTTAGAGTGCAGTGGCCATCTTGAGACCAACATGTCACCTATTTCTGTACATGCTTATTGGAGTTATAAGGAAAATAAAGTTGAGGACTTCATCAACAAGTTGCCTCAGTTTTCTAATCAGTTGTCTGTTTGTTGTTTGCGTTGATTGTACCTGCTGTTGTGATTGTATCTTGGTTTGGTTGGTTTTGTTTGCATCTATCGAACCACAAGAATCTTTGCTTTCCTAGGGCAATGTACCTGAAGTGCATTTTACTGATAAACTTTTACTGAAATAAGGTTTGGAATGCAGAACTTTTACTTGTAGTGAAGTATTTTATACTTTTACTTAAGTAAAAGATCTGAATCCTTCTTCCATCACTGCCAGAAACAAGACAAAGACAACCAACAGATTCTCACTCCCAACTCGTCACAAACAGATGTCAAGTCAGGACCCCTTGGCGTCGCCTTTAAAGATACTGGGAACCCCTTTATTAATTACACTAAGGGGTCAACCAGTGGCTTCAAAAGTGACGCCAAGAGGCCCTGACAGTGTGTCCTTATGTGATAAGTTAGGAGTGAGAACAATTCGGACAACCAGTTGGAACAATGGCGTGACTGGATATGTAGCGTGACAAAAAAAATCAGACATCAGATTTGAACCAACAGCAGTGCGAGCACATGGCGGGCGACTAAGCCTGAGTCACCAGAATGATCAGCTCTCCTGCATCTACATCTGAGACTGTGTGGACACGCAGGTAACAGCAAGGAACCAATCTGAAACGAGGCTTCTGATGCGTATTTGTGTGTTTTACACGCATGCATACATGTACATATGGCATGCACCTGCGTGTTTGCGTGTACGTCCGCTATGTTATGTGTGCATGTTGGTGTGCTCGCACAAATATTAATAGCATGCATCTGCACATGTGGGTGAATGAGCATGCACAGGTTAGAGGATGCGTCTCTGTGCTTGTGTGCCTCATGTCCTGTGGGTGAATCAATGCAGAAAACATCTGTCTCAACATATACAGTAATTTGAGTCATTTCTGATCTGAGAAGACAAGAATATGGAGGAAAAAAGAAAGGAAGAGAGAGAAAAAACAGAGACGTGTCATCGTGTCTTTCCCCCTTTCTCTTCTCTTCCCATTATCCTCTTTCCTTTTCCTTCTTTATAGCTGTTTTTGTCTCTAATCCAGCCTTCTGTTCCATCGCTCACCTCCCTTCTTGTCACTCTGTGTTAAATCCCATCTCATGCCATAATATCCAAACTTTTACCCACTTGTGTTCAACACTATCCTCCTGTTCCCTCTGTCTGTCTGTGTCTATCTCTACAAACATGTATGTCCACCTCTCCTTTTTTCTCTCTGATCACATGTATTCTATTTGTCATTATGGTAAAATCATTGCATTGCTCTTGCACTGTCTTTCCTCACCTGCGTTAACCTTCATCGTCTACTTTGTCTCCGCTCTCCCGTCCCTGTTTCCCCACTCATCCCTCCATCCCTAGCATCATCCCAGTGCAGTGACTGACTGGACACAGACGGGACACCCTGCCGTAGCGTGCAGGGCTGCAGGGATTGCTGGATTAGAGACATGTACAGCTTCAATCCTCTGAAAATGAGACCTCTTTGCTGCATGATGTATCAAGTGCACATCATACAGTAGCTTTTGTGTGTAATAAGTGGACATATGAGTCTGCTTCCTGTGCCCATCTGTGAGTGTGTGTCCTGTGGGGGCTTAGAGGGAGGAAGCGCATGTGCGTAGTCTTTGTCTGTATATCTGTGTGTGTGTGTGAGGTTGCATTTATTTGCCTTCCTCAGTTTTATATGCACAGGTGCATGCTTTGCCTGTATGTATAAATCTTCATTCTGTCTGTGTGTAGTTGCATGTACATGTAAGTGTGTGTGTGTGTGTGTCCAGGAAAGTGACAGTTTATTAAGTTATATAATCTTCTTCTACACTGAGAAGAGATTCAGAAACTGCCTCTGGTGATCACACACACACACATACACACACCCACACACACGTGCACACACAAGGCACAAATGAATGCGCACACACACAGCAGGAACACACATTCATCAGTCACTGGAAGTGCAAACACATGCACACTGGAAGCTGGGGGCTATTCAAAATGAGGGGAATTTGAGCGGAATAAGGAGATTTTGGGTGAAGAAAACCCTCCCATAATTAGCCGTGAACGTGGCAGAACTCACAAATCATTTATGAGGATTTGTCTCACAGGCTATTTTTTTCGCAAGCCATGAGTGCAGCCGTGATGCGAAGTCTGCTCCTGCATGGGCAAACTTCAGCTCTGTGCACACTGTCTCAAATATGAACGGAGGAGGGTTATATTTGCATTATCTATTTGAATTTTAAATTCCCCAGATGCATATTTCCAGGGCTGGAAATTTGAGTCCCCATGTATGACCGCTTCAACAGAAAAACAAGGATGGAAGAATAGAGGGGGAGGGACAGACGAGAAAGAAATTAAAGGGTGAATAAACAGCCCCACAGCAGCCAGCTGTTCCTCTTCTTTCTGAAACATCTGTCATAGGAGGAAAACACAGAAAGAGACAGAGAGGAAGTGAAGAGGAGAAAGACACTACAGAGGTGACGAAGAGGAGCAAAGGAGAGGCGAAGAAAGGGTAAAAAAGTACTGTATAAACCATTCTTTTCTCTAATGTGTCCAGTCTACCTGTGCAAAGTGTTACCAAAAAAGGAGTGAGTCGTACAGTTTACAGAATACATGTGTGTATTTGTCTGTGCTCTGAGATGTGTTTGTGTGTGTATAGTAGGTGCGCATGTGCCCTCACCCTGTTATGCAGACATTTTTATACAGTAAATGTCTATATAAAACTTTGTGAAAGTCTGTCGATTAGCTGTTGAAGCATTTCACTCAAAATGACAAATGTGAACCTCTAATTTTCAGACTGGATAGAAGTGGTGGGCCAACCAACACCGCCACCCATGGAACCACACTGCTAGCGTGGCTAAAAGCTGCTGCAAAACTTCATCCAAGTCGACAATAATTGTCCTGTGATGAGTATTTTGATGCGTTCATCTTAAAAACTGCCAATATGACAGAAGAAAAATGCAATTAACATTCAAACTTAGCCTTTTTTGGGTGAGTAGAGATGGAATCTGTGTCACTTTTCTACATTAGATAAATTAAAGACAGTAAAGTTTGATAAACGGGTGATTTGAAGTGCTGAGGATATGGTGTACTGACTGGTAAATTGGGTCTTTAGCTTTGTCCTGATAGCACTTTCTTCATTTCATTTGTCTCACTTCAAAACTTTTAATCACTGAATTTAAATTATTTATTATCTGTCTACTTTAAAATTTGCATCAAAATGAACCTTAGTTTAAAAAGAACCTGTCAGTACATTGAAAAAACACTCAAGAAAAGGAATTTATTTTAATAAGGTCATACATTTAAATGATTTTATTCTATTAAGACTTTTGAAAGACTGTCTCCTGCTGGCAGAGGGTCTTGATTTTGAATAAAAGCTCATTTGATTGAGTTCATTTCAAATGACTCTCATGGGATGATGAGTTTGTGCTGAAATAATGGACAGCAAGCAAACTGAATCAAAAAAAAAGTAGAAGGAGCTGAAAATATTTTCAATAATTTCTTGAGTTATTGAGCCGTGTGATGAAAAGAAAATACTGCTGCTAGAATACGCCCAGAGGGGACCTGAGCTGATTGAATCCATGACAACAACGGAGGGAACAAGAATAACTGAGAGAGAGGAAGATGGAGAGGAGGGTAGAGACGAGGGAACGAGCGAGAAGATGGGCGACAGAAGGTGGAGGTGTCCCAGGCTGAGAGAAAAAGAGCACACGAAAGAGAGTGACATAGAGTTACACAGAGAGAGAGAGAGAGAGCGAGGCTTGTTCTCATGGCTGGTTGAATCTTTGCTTAGTTTTGCTCGAGGCTTCGGGGGCTGCCAGACGAGCAAAGAACAGCATTCACTGACATCACTGAGTGACCTTATCCAGCTTTCATAAGACCCTTCACGCTTCAGACACACACACACATGCACACACTCACACATGCACACACTGAAAGGTGCAAATGTGCGTACACACACGTTTGCAAGCATACAGATGCCCATATGATCGTTTTGGGAATTCTAACTTTATGTAACTTCCAACAAGAACAACAGCATCAGTCACTGCAGCGAGTGCCCCAAAACAACATCTGTCGGGGGATGGCTCAACAAAACATGGGGCTGTGACACGGGAGAGCTGTCGCTTTTGGATCGTTTGGAGGATTTGATGCCTTTTGCCACTCAGAACTACTGGATAAAAACAAAAATGCCCAATAACAAATATATAAACTCTGCAGATTTCCAAAAACTCCAGTCCAATTCCAGCAAAATACACATTTTTACATAGAAAACCTTAGAATAATAAAACATCAGACCATGAATTACTGACAATCCATCTTTATAAGGCCAATTTGAACGTGCAATGTGATCAGCTCTAGATTTGAAGGAAGGTTAGTCCATTGTACTGCAGAGGAGTAAAGACCTGGGGAGCTGAGTTTCATGTCGCACCCCTCTTTTATCACGTTTCCTGTCTGTCTTCGTCTTGCTGGAACGTTGTTCCATAAATAACGTTTTTCAACAATTCTGTACATAAGCAACATATTAATATATTATGAAATCCAAAGGTTAGTGAATAAGCCAGTAAATCTGCAGCCAAAGCACCTCAGTGTGCAAACACTCACACAGCAGCAGTCACACATAGATGTGCGTGCAGAGGCTGCACACAGACACAATGCATCCCATGCACACTCCTCTTCCAATTATTCTTACCACACAGTATGTTTGTTCACGCCCTGTTAAGCACCATTTCATTAACTCTTTGCTTTGCTGAACAGACATTCTAGGCCTATTACTGTTGCATGTGCCGAGATGTAAAGGCTACAAAGTGCATTTCATGAAACCTGGCCTCTTGTTATCGCCTAAAAAAGCAAGTCCCATCACTTCTGTCACGACAAGTGAATTCAGGCAGCAGAGGGAGGACTTCTTTCCCTCCAGAAATCAGAATACAGCGAGTCATGCCAGTTATAAATGTGTTGGCATCATGGGATATTCCATTAAGTGAGTGACATGTAGCCAAGACCCCGGCAGGTTACTGTAAGAGCAAAACTACCTGTAACTCACAGACGTGAGAACTTTCTGCTTTTTGGTTTGTTATAAGAAAAAGTAAATATTTTCACTTTTAAAGTTACAACCTTGAAAATTACACATTACGTTATGCCCTCTGCCATTTGACCATCTCTGTCTTTGATTATATTAATGACAACAAATGTTCTGTATCTCTTCATATAGTAGTTTTGATTTTTAGTGGCGGGGTCCGCCATTCAGGCATCGGAATAATGCGCGATGGATTAATCACAGTGTCTCATTTTGCTAGCTTTTGGGTTAAATTTGAGCCCACAAGTGACCCAGATGTAACTGAGAGAATCTGGTCATTTTTCAAAATAAAAGATTTTTCAAAATAAAAGATTGTTCAGACTCAGGTAATAAATAAAACGGAAATAATAAATTATTTTTTGTGCAGCCCGGTACCAATTGATCCACGGACCAGTACCGGTCCACGGCCCGGGAATTGGGGACCACTGCTTTAATGCATGTGAAATGTTTCATCCATCACATGCATGGTAATGAATTTATAAGAATTGACTTTAAAATAGCCTCTCTCACAAGAAATAACCAGAATTGTTCTACCTTTCTAACAGAGTGTTTCCCCAAAGTGCTTTGCAGTCAAGGCAGATGGGTTGGAATCTGCCTCAATACAGGTACGCATGATTAAAGAAATAAAAGGTGCAGAGAAGGCAGTAAAGGTGTATACACTGGTTTATCAGGGATGTTTCTGGGGGTTGTGTCAAACCACACTGTAATGTAATCCATCATAATGTGCTGCGTGTGACAGAGAGATTATCCTGACAGCCGAGATAATACCATTCTGCCCAGAAATGTATGCACTGTTTACTGCATTTCAAATTTAAAGCTCAAGCAATGTGATATGATGTCCTACAGAAAAATGCTTTTTCACTCACACGATACACTTTTATGCAATGAGGTTACAGGTTGCACAGGCTTATGGCCAAATAAACATATAGCAGCTAAAATTCCACCATAAACGAAAGTGTAACTTTTGACCCTTTGGTTGATCAGACTGGTTTATAAAATCAAAACCAATCCAATGTAATGAAATGATCCAACTATGAATGCATTTGGCTGTAATATTAACTTTTTCTACATGACCTCATCATAAAGGAACAGAATAATCCCTGAGGTGAAGTGCGGGTTGACAAAAGGGCAGTTGTGCCGATCCATGTACATGTCTGATGTGTGCGTATGCGTATAAACGGTCATGCCATCCGTCCCAAATGAATAAAGCATTACAGAGCTTGATACTATGCGTGCCATGTGTGACTCATCTGCTTGTATGCTTAATGTGTTCAGCAGAGTCAAAACCTCTGCTTATCAACTCTCTATGTTGAAATAACAAAGAAAGAGACTCTGTAAGAGATGCTTTCAGATACTTTCATATTCCATATATTCCAAATAAAGGCTCATGCCAGACAGTGCATCTTTAAGGTGGAAGAGATGTTTTGTTAAGCCTGCAAAAGCTACTTAGCACCCATGCAATGAAAGGGACGAGGGGACAAGTAGCTGTAGACGGAGGGCAGAAAATGAGTTGTACAGCAAAATGTTGTGCTGTACATGTATCTCTATTTCAAATCAGCAGCTCAGGACCTGATTAATCCAAAATCTGGGAACTGAGGGAATGTGTAACCTGGCTATTCCAGCTGTTTATGGATTCCAGTTGATTTAATGGGCCTGAAAGCATGTGAAAATAAAAGGTCCACTCAGTTTAATCACAAGAGTGGATGTTTCGTGCTTGTGGGAAAGTAAAAAAAAAAAAAATGTTTTAAGCACATAGTTTCACCCTATATTCCTACAATGCTGTATGGTGACTGTACTGTGCTAACGTGCATCTGCAACACACTGTTAGAAAAGATCAAATTTAGTTATGCCTACCTAAGACTAAGCCTACAAACTTTGTGGATCAACTGAAAGGATCAGATGATGGATCAGAGTTGCCCCCCTGAAGTACCTGATAAACTCTTCAGCAGATGGTAATTTGACCTAACTCTCCATCACACACACCTTGATCGACGTGACTTAATTAACACCAATATAACATTCCCTCCCAGAAAAAGAGCTGACTTGGGATGGAAAGAGAGAGATCAACACAACACAACGTCAGCCACTGCTCAGTGTCTCTTTGCTCCTGCAAACTTCATCAGTGGTTGAAACACCAAAACAAAAATCAGCATCAGTTGAACCAGGAACACCTTGTATGGTGACATGACACTAAGCGTGATTAAGTGTTTTCATAAAGCACTTTAAGATGTAGTTTGTTCCCAATATGCTGACTTTGTACTGCTGCTGCATGAAAACATACCATAATTATTAAGCCCATGATGCATATAGTGACCCTTGAGACTTTCTGCATCTTTTTTTCAGATTCTGTGAAACAAAGTTTTGGAGGTGCATGGTTTTCTTTAACAAGAACAGCGAAGCGTTGACTGCAGAGTGTTCAGTGACAGTTAGCGTGGGGTGATTAAGGACCACACATTGAGCACACCTGATTAAATATCCGAGCACAGATGGCTATCAGATGAGGCTTTCCATCAAACTCCTTCAGCTGGACAGGGTTCATGTCTGGAGCAGGCTCAGTGACAACATTCAGGGAATTAAAGGGGAATACAGCTCAATCCAGAAAGCAGAAAATGGGACCCTGAATCTGCTTTTTGTGTAGGAATATTTAGGCAGAGATGCAATTTTCACCCGCAGTTCAGAAGTTGAAACTGTTGTTGTGTGGAAAAGCTTTGATCCTTGAGCGAGTCTTTGCACGGAGGGCTAGTTGATTTAGTACCTTTGAGCAGATGGTTTTCATGGGAGATTTTCCATCAAATCTGCACAGCTGGATAGGATACACGGCAGGAAATCGGTACCTCATCAGCACAACAGGACTTCTGCCTGTGCCATGCTATAACACATTGTATAGGTTTGTATTTGTTATTTAACGTCACTCCTGATGCACCGCGGTGTCATAAAATGTTAGCTCAAGCTGCTCAAGTCTACAAAAGTGGGAATTTCTGTGACACAGCCAGATTTTACAAACTTAAGCAGGCACTTCCCAGCTGACTGACAGCAGAGTTTCCAATGTGATAAATCTGAATTTTTGAGGCAAATGTCATCAGAAACAGTGAAATCTAATAAAATATGTTGTCAAATAATGAATTAATACATTTATCACCTGTCCAAATTCACAACCTTTTTTTATGCAGAAGATCAGTCTCAATAACACCATCTAGTGTTCAGCAGTGTTAATTTGTTGCATCTGTTGCCGACAATCCTCAAGGTAACTGAGCTATACGATACCAGAAATCGAAATGGGCTTGACCACATAACATTTTTTTTGTTTTACGTTAGATATGAAATATTCTCAGTTAAAGCTCTGCTAATGTGAACACATATCTGCAATAAGTCATTCTCCTCATCAGCTCATCATCATCCATTGTTTTATGACAGGAAAGGAAAAACTTTCTAAATTCCTCCTCTTGCAAATTGAGCAATGAAGTAGCAGCGATTCAATAAAAAAAAGAAGGAATTTCACTGTGCTTGCATTTGAAAGCCACATTGCAGTAATTGCTTTCTGCGTGGCCCTACACCTCACAAAGGGACCTCGATTGTAACACAAAGCTCTCCCCTCGGGCGAGTTAAAGCTCAACATCTTAGGTCAGAGGAGACGGAGGGGAAAAGGAACTGGTAGAAAATGGGACAAGAATGTTTTTACCACGATGCAGAGCGAGCAAATCAATGAGACTGCTGCAGTGACTCCGATAAGAGGACACAAACGCACCAGCAGAATCACTTTATCTGTGTTTTTTAGTGTTTTCTTGTTTTCAGATAGAGAACAATTGCAATTTCCTGGAGATGAATTCCCCTCATTTTTATGAAGAAGTTCTGATGAGCCCTGACGTCCCTTTACTTGCTGTTGTTTTACTTTTTAATGCCATTGGTCGATATCTTCATCAAACTTTAGAAGAAAAGAAAACCGTAAGTAAAATTTCTCTGAGAAGTTGCTAAAATGTCAAGAGGACTCCAAAACAGCAGCTTCGTAGTGACTCAGTTGCTTAAATAAAGCGTGAGCCCTTGCTTGCGTGCTTCTTTTGGAGAAGCTACTTCGCAGTCTGAGTCATCTCTGTATGTGTGCGCTGTCTAAAATTGCATGTCTGCCATGTAAATTTGTGCTTTACAAAAGTATAAAAACTTTTCTAATGATCCTATGACTCACTGTCTGCAGTTATGTATCATTCCCAATTAATTTGTTTTGCATTCTGTTGCTGATAAAAATAGACCATGTAGCATCTGCACTGCAACTTAATCCAATACATTGTATTTCATATGACATGATCTGATGAATTTCCTGATAATTATGAGATAAAAAGATACTGAACTTACTCACAAAAGTTTAAGGAAAAACATCTTTTCATTATTCAAAGCAGCAAACACACAAGAGAGTGACAGCAGACGATTTTAAAGAGCTCAGTGTTTAGATTTAATCATCTAAAAGTCTTCTAAGTAAGAACTTAAATGAATAAATTCTTACCTGCGCTGCCATCAGTGATAACTCCATTATCCCTGGATCAATGGTTGCCAGCCTGAAAGTGTAAAGGAGACACTGTTGATGGGAAAGTGAGAACGCAGGCTGCGAAGAAATGCAGAGGAGAAGAAGAAAAAGAGTACGAGGAGGGTCTGTAAACTGCAGAGCTGTGCTTCGCTGTGTGAGTGCAGTTGTGGATGTGCTCCGTAATGACTCAATGCAATGCTCTTCATGCTTCATGGAAGACTTTATTCACTCAGCACATCCCTCTCTCTCTCTCTCTCTCTCTGTGTATGGATGTGTATGTTGGGGGGCAGGGGTAAACTACTTGAAGCATGCCAGGCCAACCCTGCAGAATTATTGATGCCGGCGTGGCTTTTGCATGTAAGCTGTTTTGACACTGCTACCCCGTACATCTTACCACTTTTAGACGATTTCTTTGAGATGAACTTCATAATCCCATCTGAGGATCCTTGAATTATTCATCAGAAAATTTACATTAAATGCATCTTTGTATATATGTGCTTGTTTCTCTGTCTGTCTCTCTCTTGCACCCATCTCAGTTTCCAAAGAGTTAATACGTTATAACTTATGGTTTTATTAATAAGTCAGTTCATACTGTTTAAAAGATGAGGGGAAAAAGCATAACAATAATTGTTGGATTGCAAGGTTGAGAAAAGCTTGTTTTATTGGTGTGTATCCCCCTCGAGCATGACTGTTTTGACCCTTACCTCACTTTTAAATGGACCAAAATTCCTTTATTTACAACATAATAACATCTGCAGACTTATTAACTATTATAATAACCCTGATGACGGAACTATTTCTACCCTCTCTATGAATCGATCGGTCAGCTGTGTGGAGGTGATAAAGTCAAAAGAGTGCAACATGCATTCCAGGAGAGACAGCCTTCAAATATGCGCTCCCATATTGAAGTGGTTATCACAACTTGCCTCTCTCTGTGACAGCAGGCTTGTCCCTCCACCCTCGAGTGTGGCTGTTTGGAACAACTATAAACACTTCCTTTTCAACGTGGCTGGACAGCATGTCATGCGAAACAGTTCTGTTCGAGCATAATCCAGCCCGTACTGTTGTTCTGTTCGAGAGTGACACACCAACGAGCCTTTATTAATGACTTAATGAACATTTGTAACTGCAGACTTGAAGGCGTGTTAACAGAGAAACAGAAACCGAGTCATCATGGACTCATGACCCTTTATTAATGAATGCTTGCCAAAGAGACATTACACACTCTGCTAAGCAAGTTGTTCTTGTAAATGTCTTGTAACTGATACATAAAGGCCTAGTAAATGGTTTAATAGAGTCATAATTTTCAACTTATAGATAATATAATACTAAATACTTAAAGATAATATGTTCCTTCTGACAAATTGGCAATTAAATCTTGTTATTCTGTTCATTTCAGTCAGTTTGACTATATTTAATGGCTTTTGAATTTACTTGATTTAATCACAATCTGTTTTCACAGCATAAACAGCAAAAAATGTCAGCAAACGTTTCTTGTCAGGGAGCTGCTTCACCTACATTCTCCATCTGGCTCTTTGTATGAATTTATATGTGTTGGGTGAGGGGCACCTCATTATAATAAACAGCATTTCAGCTGTATCTTTTTAAAATCCATCATCTAGTGAGCGATGGTCACTGCATTCATGTGCTGTTCGGCAATGCATCACCTAAAATTAGCCAGGTTATGCTACTTAGTTGTTTAACTTTTTTCCCTTGTTTGTTGAAGGATAAGGTAGAATCAATGATAATATTGACTTGTTTGACACAAGATACTGCTCGAATGATGCAGTGTGCCTTTGTTAAACAAAAAGAAAGGATGTAAATAGTCCTCTCAACATTAAGATCATCAATCATGGATCCAGTAAATGACATTCTTCCCTGTTGGAAAAAGTTTAGAAGCTGCTTGTTCCTTGGATCTTACACAGACATAGTTTACGTTATCATCTGCATACATCAGAACACCTGAGCAGCCCGATAATAAATCTCATTCAAGATGAACAGGTGAGGTCCGAGGATGGGTTTCTGTGGAACACCAGTTTGAAATACCCACCCATACACACTGAATCCTTCCTACAAGACAGGACTTCATCCAGTTCTGTCTGTTAGAGGAGAAATTAAGAATGGCTTGTTCAGAGAGGAGTATTTGGTAGCTTTGGTATCAAATATCCATGTCTAAAAACATGATTCCAACAACACCACCTTTCTCCATTTTTAGTTTGATGTTCTCCAAGAAGAGAGCAGTAGCCGTTACACACTGCATCCAGTCCTACTGTTGAGTGGTCAGCTGTTCAGCAACACACTTCTCTGCAATGTAGAGACGATGGGTACGATGCTTAAAGTCCCCTAATTACTCACATCAGTTGGGTCCCATGATTTATGAAAAGGCACAACAATGGCTGACTTCCAATCCTTTGGGAGCTTCCCTTCTTTAATAGAGGCATTAGTTATCTTTGTTATCCAGCAAATGTGAATGGAATTCATTTACTGGAAATGCTCCAGTAATTGCATTTTTAAATTCACACAAATCACTCTGAGGTATTCTGAATTGACGGCGCTTTGTGTTAGAAGACGAGTAGGGCCAATTTTTATGGAGCTTTCTGGCCATGAGGATTAAATTGTCTTCATACAGACTTCACTAGCTGCCTGAAATCAAATTGATTGATTTTCTCAGAGAATAAAGAGTTTGCTGCAGGTCAGAAAAAACAACATTTGCACTGATTTCTTTCCTGAAAGCATTATGGAGAGGTAAGGTAGAAGATGGGGAGGTTTTATGAAGCCATGTTTCTGACAAAAGCCTGGTTAGAATCTGCTGGATGATGTTTCATTTGGGATAATGATGGTGTTGTGGGTTTAGCACAGGTCCTGACACATGGCTCAGCTCAGCTCAGCTTTTGTGTGTAGTTTGGGGACTGAGCAATGAGGGCCAACTGTCACTGTCTGGATCCTCGCAGCTCAAGTTTAGACTTATCACAACACCAGTTGGTCACTAATTGTGATTCCTTTATCGCATTTTGCTTTTATCGATTCGCTTAATTTTCCATCCCAACCAGGCATATCTATCTATCTATCTATCTATCTATCATATATATATATATATATATATATTCATGATATTTTGATGTTTCCAGCTTTATCACGCAGCTTTTTCATGCGCATGTTAAGAAACATGCATAAAACAGGTTGATGGAAATGCAATTTCCGGCTCACAATGTACAAAACTGAACTGAACTATGTGACTTCACTGTCTGGGATCCCGTGCGGCATATAAAGTGCATTTTCCTGTTGGTACAAATGGCCTCAGAAGATTTGAAAAAAACATCTCACACAAATATACCACAAGAAGACGCACACGAAGTACAGTGTACAGCCAAGCACGAGTGCACAAGCCATTTTTTTATGCTTGTCTGTGCTTGAAATGAGCTTGTCTGGGTTGCTGAATTTGTGTAATTGAATTGATGTAATTTACAAAGACAGATTCACCCCAAGCCACTTATGTGTCTCCAATGTCACAGCACACCAAGCTGTTAACTGTTGACCCCTATTGTACTCAGTGGCTTTTGGAGCAATTACTACCGCATGAGAAGGCCCCTTAAATAGTCCCTGTTTGGGCCTTTGTGTGTATGCTACGAGCAAGAAAATGACTGTACATGTATGTGCTCTACGTGTACATGTGAGTATGTGGGCATGTGTATGTGCAACAGGGCTGCTTTAGAGCAGTATGTGGCTCTTTCATACACAGCACAGACCACTTGAGGAGATTTTCCCTGAGGTTTATTGAGTCCAGCTGTCAGCACAGAGAGTGAAAGGCAAAGTCATTTTAAACAAAGGCGAAACAAAGAGGAAAATACATACTTTTTATATATTTTTTATATTTTATATCTATCTAACACGTTACCCACAGCTTGCAAGTTGGTGTGTTTTATATATCCATCCAAGATGAATTTGCCTGCAGCGTTTCTGCTTATTGTGTACAATTCTTTACGCATCCACTTCCAGTCTGTCTAAACAGGTGTGTGGCATAGAAAAACAGTTCAACGAACACTTTAATGTCACTACAGCCCCAAAAATAAATATGGCTGTTACTTTCCCCCCAAAGGCTTCACACACAGATATACATACACATATACATACACACACACACGTCTGAATGGATGACTAACTTCCAAAAGCTGCTCCTTTTCTGCTTTCACTGCGCACAAATGTGGTTTGCGGGTGAGGGAACACACACATAGCGAAAATGATCAACAAAAATCTGTTACATAGGACATACATACATTAGCAACAGCTCACTCAGCCAACGTTGCCGCGTCTCTCATATGCAATGACATCCTATGTGGAAAGTATTATCACTGATTATCACTGAATAGTGTTACACACAAAAGATATGAAGACGCATTTTTGCAGAATACTAAAAATTAAATAAAAAGACAATTTTAAGCTTAATTATGCTTCATCCATTCAAGTTGGTCACTTCACTGTAAAAGATGAGTTACATGTTTCTTAAGATACAGTACAAGCAGCTGTGCCGCTTATTTACTCAGTGCTGTTTAGGACACTGATTATGTAAACGCAGTCGTTACATGTTTTATTGTACAGAGCATTTCTTTTTCAAAGCTTTTGCAGCTGCTGGTGTCAACAGTCCTACTATAGCCCCCGCAACTCCACCCACCAGAGCTCCCAAACCTATGCAAACTGGACCTCCTACAGCTCCAGCAGCAGCCCCGATTGCAACACCCACTTCAGCGCTTGTTATGATCAGGCCAGCTTCAACAAATTTGTTTTTCTTCTCTGCCTTTTCTCTTGATTTTCTTTCATAGCTATCATGGAGATCCTTCAGCTTTGCCTGCAGCTGTTCTCCTTTAAATTTGGCCCTCAGTTTTTCTTCTTCTCTGCATTTTTGCTGAGTATTAGCCTTCATGATCTGCTCTGCTCGCTCTTGGATCGCTCTCTCAGCCTCCTGGAACATGTCAATTGTGTAAAATGCTCCTCCATTTTCAAAGACCATTCTTTTTATCTTTGCAAGCAGCTGACGTACCTGACTGTCATGAGGAACTGTGTTATTGAAGACATGATAACGCCTGTTACACTTTGCAATCAAATGGTTAAGTTGATCACTCTTACTAAAAAATTCTTCAATTCTTCTGTGTCCCAGTTGGTCACCATGAGTGAAGAGAACCATGGAGTAATCTGCAGCTTTTTCACCGAACACCATCTGCAGCAGTTCAACAGTTTTCTGTTCGTCCTCTGTGAATCTGCCCAAAGTGATCACAATCAGGAACACGTGGGGACCCGGGGCGGCGAGAGAGATGCACTCTTTCAGCTTTCTGATCACTTCGTCCTCTTTGTACTTTGTCTCATAAATCCCTGGTGTGTCAATGACCGCCACCCTGCGTCCATCCACCACTCCTCTGGCCTTCTCACACTCTGACGTCACACAGCATGGAGAGAGGTCGGACACAAAAGCCTTTCGATTTAGGATGGTGTTTCCCGATGCACTCTTCCCATTTCCTGTCTTTCCGAGCAGCACCATTCGAATTTCTTCATGTCGAGCAAAATCTACAAAACAGGATGGAAAATGCTTTTTTTAAGTAGTTGTTTCGTTGCAGTGAGCTATTCAATATGCTTCTAATAACAGCCACTGTATCACTTTTGCAGACTGTATAATGTATTGGCCGTTTACTGTTAACACTGTGCTCCTGTAGATAAGTGACTTTGCTTGATAAAAGGTGTCGGCCTGTGCCATCTAGCTCAGCTCTGTCCAACATTCAGAAATATGCCTTCCAACCTGTGGCAGCCGGTCACAGGTTGCCGCCTAGATGGAGGCGACACCTGACCCCGCCTCCATCTAGTCCAATTAAATGGGTGTAGATGAGGATGGCATGGTAGGTTGAGCTGTAGGGTGTTGCCACTTTTTAAATGCAATACTGCATATTTGCATTGTTGTAACTATCACAGACAAACTAGACCTATTAAGCAGAAATGCAGAATTTGAAAACTATGTCAAGACAACATTCAGCGTTTATGTTGAGTTTAATTGTTAAATATTTATTTAACGTTTTTCCCAGTCCAGGGGTTGTTTTTTTTTTCTTAGAGAATCCTTCTCCTTGGTGGGAAAATGATGTAGCAATGCTGAGCTGTTGGGTGGAGTGTTTGCTGTGCTGCTTTTCAATTGTTGAGTTGTTGACAGCAGAAACCCTCAGTGCCTGCAGCCCAAAAGCTCACTAATTGACGTGGCACTCTAAGTCACACTGCATCTTAACAATAATTTGCAATAGGTGTTTGCTATTGTCTTGTGGTCCATCAGTAAGTATATTTAAGGCACCCATGGTTTATAGTTTTGGCAATAGTTAAAGCGCATAATTCCTTCTGATTTGCTTGTGTTTTAGTCATTTGCCACATTTTTTCTAAATATGATGTAGTCTATGTGGATGTCAAAGTGGTGAAGATGTTCAGTTTTCTTCATTTGCTTTTTGTCATGTTTTGTCTACGTGCACGTTTTCTTATGTTTAAACCTGGACTAGTTGTCTTTTGCAATTCGGTACAGATATATTTAGTCTACAATGAGCAAGGATGAAATTAAGAAGGAACAATCATAAATTAAAGCAGGCATATAGTATATAATGGTCTGAACAATGCATGTGTGTTGGATAGCCAACACATACATGTGACCAAACTTCTTCAAATCAGATTAAGATTAAAATCTCTTTTCTAGTAGACGTGATGCCTGTTTTAGAAGACGGCAAAACACTACTGCACACACTTACTGTAACAATAAACAACACAACACAAACAAAATAAACATACAGATTACTGTATATAATTGACATCAGATCATGGTGTGGAGTTTCAAAGAAAATATGTATCATAACATCTTAAAATAATTCAAAATGATCTATGTTGATGATTACATACTTACTTTTCTACAATCTAGTGCTGATATATTTATCCCACATCAGGCATTTAAAGAGTGACAAACAAAAGGAACAATCAAACATTTAAAACACAAATAAAATTTAATAATCGAAAGACTAAAATAGTCAAGAAAATACAGTTTACCTCTGTTCCTTGTTGCTGTATTTCTCTGGCTTTGCCTCCGAACACAGTAGGCCATGGTTTTACAGATGTGGAGTTCACAAAAATCTAAATAATAAAGTTCTGTGGTCCCGGGAGGAAAATGGGAACTGATGCTTTCTGAAGTCATTCACAACTATTATCGTGCCCTTCAGTGTTTAGTTGGCAGTTTTCCCTCACCTTTGTTTAAAGGTTAGAACTCAAGTTCAATCACATTCCAGAGAAACAGGAAGTAAATGAGGTGCCAACAGTACATTACCAGCAAATACATGCTGCTGGAAAATTGCGAGGAGGTGTGGAAAATCTTTTGCACCACCCAGAAGAGGATAATTGGCATTTCTGGGAACTCTCAGCATTTCTTATTAAACAGACATTTAAATATTTTAAATATATGTTGCATATACAGATGAAGTCCTCTTTAAGTCCATTGTCACTCGCTGTTAAGTCTTGTGTTGCCAGGTCTCTTTCTCAGGATGAAATGCAGATGAACAAACAAAGCAACATCTCTTCAGGCTGATGTGCACAGCTGATCAACAGATCTTACAACTTGTATCAGGAATAGCAAGCTGAACATGAACCCGTTTCCTACCTTGGGAAAGCACACTTCAAACCAAACTTGATTGCTGTTGAAGTGCACCATAAAGCTGTGTTGTCGTCACTTGCTTACAGTCTTTAAAGACAAACACTTTGCAGCCACAGTAGTGGCCCTGTTAAGATGTGCTTTTGGCACAACATTGCTTTGAGCTAAATACTAACATGCTAGCATTAGTCAGGTATAATTTTTACCATGTTCACCTTCTAAGTTTAGCCTGCTAGCATGCTAAGATTTGCTAATTGGCACTAAACACAAAATCGCTGAGGCTGATGGGAATGTCATTAGTTCAGCAGGTATGTGGTTAGAATTGGACAAATCAAAAGTTTGACAACATGGTGTAAAATTGGAAGATCTTTGTTTAGATATTTACTTATGCTAACCTCATGGTGGCAAAGACAGAGGATCACCAAAATCATTAAGATTCATCCTCTGGGAACCATGAATGTCTGTACAAACTGTCATGTCAAACCATCTAATAGTTGTAGAGATATTTCAGTGTGGACCACACTGGTAGACCAACAACCAACATTACCACCCCCAGAGCTATGCTGCTAGCATTCCTATAAATGACCCCACCCAATCATTTACCTGCCTGTTTCTATTTTTGGATGACCAGGCTATAGGGTATAATTACCATAGTCAGCATTGGCAAAAATTGCAGTGTTCCAAACACAGGTACTGCTTTCAGATCACAAACATGGTTTCTCTTAGACCAGGCATGGGCAAACTACGGCCCGAGGGCCATATGCGGCCCGTTACAAAATTTAATCCGGCCCGCCGAACTTGAACAAATTATATCAATAAACCTTCTTAATGTTTTATTTTCCCTGCAATTCTGGCTTTTTCCCAATAGATGGTGCACTCTAGATACATTGAGCTTTGTTGAGGTGAAGCGTATTACTCCACGTTTGCGATTTACTCTTCGACCCTCAGCCCTTCTGTAAAGATGAGCGGAGCTAAGAATGTCCAGTTTTTAATAAGGAGTGGACAACTAAATATTTTTGACTGAACACCGATCAGACGGTGTTTAAAGACTATGATACAGCAAGAAAACTGACTCCAGACTTTGATGCGCTGGATAAAAAGGGAGACCAACAACACTGTTCCCACTGAAATTAAAAGTACGTTTCTCCGTTGTGTTATGTAAAAAATGCATTTGAAACTAATTTGTTCTGTCTGTTAAGGGATGCACATATGTGGTGCTCAGGTGCACGTACGTTCTCAAAACCAAGTGCGCAAATGCAGCGCGATCAAATATAACGCGCTCCACATACTGGCGCGTTGTCACTGTTCCGTCCTCGCGCTGCTCATTGTTGAGTTTTGGCATTAGGGATGATTGAATAGAAGGAGAGGACAAGTAGACCTGCATCTCCTATCGTTTTTTAAATGAAGACAGTCAGGAGGAGACTGATGATGATAATATCCTTAAGGATAACACAACTTTCAGTGCTTTAAAATAATAAAAAGAGTAATTTCAATAAATAGCTCAGTTCTGTGGGACTTCAAAGACAGATATTTAGTTGTAATGCTTTTGTTCATTTTCAATTGAAATTAAAGCACATGTGTTCTACATATCTCATGATATTTTATTTTCTCTTATGAGGTGGATTACCAAAACACTCCATCCATCTGCTCCTGGTCTGGCCCCCCAGTCAAATTTTAGAACCCTTTGTGGCCCACAAGTGAAAAAGTTTGCCCACCCCTGTCTTAGACTGTTTAAATGCAGCTTCAGTTCAGAGGGAATTGTAGTTTCATGCACAAAGCCCTCTTCCTCCTATAATGTCAAACCACCTCTCTTCTCCCTCAGAGACAATATTTCCCAGGAAATCCAATCTAGTGTCACATAGTATAAAATGCAGAGTAGTGACATAAATGGTTGCTCTTCTCACCTGCATAATTGTTTGTTGTAATTATACACCTGTCTCAAAATGTATGTGACAAAAAACTTTTCACTTAAACTGTACTGATCATATCTGTTAATAGTGTTGCTGAGTTGCATGCCATGTGCCATGTTTGATGCCTGCCTGTTTCTTATAGGCCCCATGATTTAGAACAAGTTACCTTTGCACATTTATACCTTACCCCTGACGCTGCTATTAGCCATGTGAGTGGCATGGCTTCAGCGATGAGGATGAATTAGCAAATATTAACATGCTAACAGGCTAAACTAAGATGGTTAACATGGAAATTATACATTACATGTACTATACTTGCTCAACATCAGCATGTTAACATTTGCATTGTTAGCATGTTATTAGCATTTAGCTCAAAGAACCAGTGTGCCTACAGCGTCACAGGACTGCTAGTGTGGCTGTAGACTTGTTCTAAAGTACTGCTGATTCTGCAGACAGAATGGTTATCAATTGTTTTTCATTTACTGTAACAGTAACACAGACACATTTACTGTCATTGCTGAAAACTGGAATGTGGCTGCTCCTGTTTCAAAAAGGCGTTCCTTACTTTCAATGCCTGGAAATCACCACGGTCATTCCCTGCTGCAAGCTTCTGCTATTGCTGTTGGCTATTGTGCCCTCTAGGGGCCCCCTATGAGAGATGAAATGGGATAAAGTGCCCTCTACGCTGGCCCGTTATGCAAGATAACTAGATGAAGTGCCTTCTAGGGTGCCCTTCCAGCGGAGAAAACGCGATGCAGTGACCTGCATGCTAGAAACTTAGTTGACCTCTATGCCCCTAAATGTTTTATAGCTAGTACTTCCCTGTGTGTTTTTATCAAAGAGGTTTAGTAGATATACTTTAAATAAAAATATAATACAACTATTTTAATCTGTTTCACCATAAATGCATCACTTTCCACATGCTGGTGCCTCATCACGTAGAGCTCTTTATTTTTTTGCCCTGGCCCCATAGACTGCCTGAGTCCACCACTGCAGCAGTTGTTAAAATTTTGGCAAACGGATAATTAAAGTAAAGTGACAATAGCATTTTCGAAAATGTTTGCAGCAGAACTGAAGCAAAATCAGTGATGCATCATGAAGTTCTCTGTTTTTTCAATGTCAAGGCTTGAACATACAAAACATGAAATAAACATAAATTACAAGTATCTAATATTTTATTTGAACATTAAAAAATGCAATGTCTTAGTACTTGAATAAATTGACTTTCCACCACTATGAAAGGGATAGTATCACATAAATGTGAGGGTTGTGAGGGTAAAGAAAAATGCAGAGCATGCTTGGCTGGAATGTGAAAAGTTGAAGGTATAAGAGAAATTTTTAGCATTAAGGTAGTAGAGGAGGAAAATGGAGAATTAGAAGATTGCTGGAGATAAAGGACAAACAAGATAAGAAAGAATATTTTAAACCGAGACAGGATGGACATCAGAACCTCTTCGTGCAGTAGGTGGCGATATTGGCATTTCAAGTTGGCTTGTAACCGTCATTAAGATTAAAGAAGAAGAAAAAGAGGGCGTTAGCTTCCGTGTACATTTTATGAATGACTCGAACTTCCCCGTAGCTTGCTAACTAGTAGCAACTGCATCGCAATAGAGGCAACCGCTACCATCAAGTTAGTCGAAATGGAGCATACACCAACTCAAAGTGGGTTCAGACAGCGTAAGTTACGTACGTGATTTTATCGATCAAATCAGTCTTTCATATCACCGACTGCACGTGCACATTTTGCACTTGCTATCTTTCTGGAATCCAAAGTAACGGAACTGAACGGTGCTGCTTTCAGCCGGCTGAGGCTAACAACTAACGTTAAACAACATGTAAAAAACACAGACACCAGCACGTTAATTGTACTGAAATCCACCAGCGTCGGACGTTAGCCAATGTAGAAGACCGCATTAACTAACTGAATCGGAATTAGTAACCGATACTTTGGCCACAGGCTATTATTAAACACCAACTAGGTCAACAATGCTAACGAGCTAATTTACCTAACGTTAGGGTTAGGGTTAGGGTCTGTAACATTTGTGTCCCCTCTGCGTGGAGGTTTCTGTGCAACAGCTGCACGATATTTGTGTGTTTGCAGTCATTTTAAGCCAAAGTGCTATGTTATGTCATCATATATGCTGATGTTAGGTGGTCCACGCATGCAAGGCACACTATGCTGTTTTATTAGATAGAAGTCAGAAGGCCGCTGTTGACAGACTGTGAGTCACACTGTAGGTTTTGTGTTAAATCCATCATATCGTTTTTGTTGTGAGGGGTGACAGGGAAACGAGGTCAACGCCGAAACTGTTTGTGGCTCTTTGGGATGTAATCTGCTCTTGTGATAAGTATGTGATAATGTTAGTACTCCCTTGGGGAATGGAGTTAATTGCTCTGCACAGAGCATTCACACTGACACTGTGGACACAGTTGCGCACAGAATTTGTATTTTGTGTACTGACTTAAATCTAAGTGCATTTTGATGGTACATGATACTATAACTTCACTTTATAGCCCCTTCAGAGGTCTGAAATGGACTGTCTGCTACAGATGTTCACCACTGTGCACACTCACTGTCACCAACACTCAGGTTTGCAGTCCAGCAAGATAAGGTGTTGTGACGCCTGCACCTTTATGGTGTATAGTAGTCATAAACAAACAGGGCTACACTTCTTATCTCCAGGCATTCACATTTCAAAGTGGTGAAAACAGGGAAAAAAAACACAAAGGCAGGTGTCATTTTAAAATGATGCAAAGTAGCTCAACGTTACCGCCGGTGTGCATGCACACAATTATCAGCACATCCACAGGGCGGCCAGTGTTAGTGATTGACAGGCCTTAAATGTCTAACAAGAGGGAAGGGTAGGTCCCTTCATACAAGCAAATGCATGCTGCTTTCTCTGATTTCCTGTAATCGTGGCTGCTTTGCATCAGCTTGCTTTACTAACTTTGCCCAATTTTTTGCAATGCCTGAAATTGTAAGTGATTTGAGAGGTCCTGATCTGCTCATTTGTTTGACACGTTTCGATCTCTAACCCCTCTCTTCTTTCATCCAGAGCCCAATATGCGTCTAAGGAATACCTCTGTGGATGGTCCAGGTGGCAGCCAGCTGTTTGAGGATATGAGTGGAGCTGTGGCTGGATCACAATCAGGGTAAGGATGGGAGCCCTGTCAGCCAGGCTGAAGTCGGGCTGGATATTAAGGGGTGTCAGTTTCAGTTCATTTTGCTTTCGATAGCCTGACACCCATCAACCGGTAACAAACCAGTTAATTTAGAGCTGAAGAGCACACTGGACTGCATCTCCCAGTCAGGATTTCCAGTCCATGTGTCCTGGAAGATTTCAATGTCCTGAGGGAGATTCATTCAAAAATCATGAGTTTGTCGATGCTATTGTCATATGTTTTTGCATCCAAGTGACTAATGGAGGCAACAATTTTTGAAATTGGTCCAGTATTGAGCAAGAATGCTGCAGCCAGCAGCCACGAAATGGGCTGGAATGTAATCCCTCAGGACGTTTGTGCACGGTCGATGTACGTTCATTAAAGGTGTTTATGTTTGTTTCTGACAAGCTCAGTTTGTCATTTTAAGTGTCAAAAATATAGACTCTTTGTGGAAGAAAAAACACATCTATCCTATATTAATGCACCCTTGCAGTCATTTGCATCATCACATCACAATACATGTATGTTTGTTTTAGTATAGCGGATACATCCATCATGTTCTCTCAGTTGACATTCAGTTTTCTTGTGTCATCTTGGCAGCCACCAGCAGGCCGGGCCTCAAGCAGCAGGATTTCCTGGCCAGTCCATCCTGTCAGACCCCATGTCCAACCTAGCCATGGCATATGGCAGCTCACTGGCATCCCAGGGAAGGGAAATGGTGGATAAGAATGTAAGACTGACTCACAAACATGTCTTTTGAATGATTCTGCTTACCAGAAAGCATGCGAAAGTGCTCCCACAAAATGGTTTCAAAAGCCTGCTGATACATCAGGCCAAGGCAAAAGAAGGCTGAACAGAAAGGCCACATTAAATGATTGATTGCCCAAGCTCAAAGATAACCCCATCAAATAAAGCATGTGTGCACGTCTCTCTGTTGGCTTGTTTCAGCTGGACAGGTTCATCCCAATTTCTAAGCTGAAATACTACTTTGCCGTGGATACATTGTATGTGGGGAAGAAGCTGGGCCTTCTCGTTTTCCCTTACATGCATGAGGTAAGTCTATTTGAACCTGCCAAATGTACATTATTCTCTTATTCCTGCCACTTTGAAGAGGCGTGATACTTTGCAAGTGAAAATCTGTCATTCTTCTCTGAGGCATTCTGAGGTTTTCCCGATGTGCTCCAGGTTGAGACAAAAAAAATCTGCTCCTAGTGCTGCCTGAAGCTATTGTAGTTGAAATTTCTTGAAAAAGTAATCCAGACTGTACTGTCTGCAGTAGGTTTTTAAGACCACAGATACCTTCTGCCTATGTCTTGAATATTTACACAGCAACAGGATGTGTCTGCAGGTCTTTAAGATGTTTTTTTTTTGGAAGTGAAATACTACACGCTTTTCCTCCAGAGTTTAAGGCTGTGGTAAGTTCTAAGTTTGTGATTATGTGTGTGTTGTAGAACTGGGAGGTGAGCTACCAGCAGGACACTCCTGTGGCTCCACGCTTTGATGTGAATGCTCCCGATCTCTACATCCCTGCCATGGGCTTCATCACATACGTCCTGGTGGCTGGATTGGCCCTCGGCACACAGAACAGGTACAGATTGCTTTGTTTTTATCAAAGTGATACAGGTTTGGAAAAGACACGCTAATTAATGTTTTACAGTCATTTGATTCTTTATCTAAGCAGTGGTCATTAACAGCTAGTTAGCTAGGATGTCCTGCTTTTTTTATTATTAAAGGATGAATTATTTACAGTGTTGCAATGATTCAATGTCAGTGTTCCTTCATCATTATACTTCCATTCCGTGGATTGCTAAATTATACTTAAATGGAAAAAGTCATATATATTCTAAAAAACACAGCTTGTGAATAGATAAATATGTGATACTTCATTGATGATGCATTTCAACTATGGAGTTCACAGAATATAAAGTGGCTGTATTCTTTTGTGCACTCTTCAGGTTTTCTCCAGAGCTGCTGGGAGTTCAGGCCAGCTCAGCGTTGGTGTGGTTGATCATGGAAGTCCTGGCAGTCCTGCTGTCGCTCTACCTCGTGACAGTAAACACCGACCTCACGACCATAGATCTGCTGGCTTTTTCTGGCTACAAATATGTTGGGTTTGTACGACATCTTTCTGTGTTTGTGTTTGCATTTCCATCACCAACTGAACCTCTTGCTGCCCCTCATCTCCCTTCATCACTTTGTGTGTCTTTACCATATTTCCTCAAATAAAAGCCAGGTCTCAGGGACGTCGTCAACACACACAAACAAAAAAAAAAAAGCCGGATGGATAAACTCTCGGTGACTGCCATATTATGTGCATGTCAACTAAGCATAGTGTACATTTCCATATCTTTGTTTTATTACAATCAGCAATATAATCCTGCTGTTTAAACACCTTGTCGTTCTGGATTACTTATCTAAAAAGTGTCTGATTTCAGTCACTGCATCTGCATGTGTTTATGTTTCAGCCCTGCTGTAACTTAAAACTGCTGTTTTCTAGTAACGTACAAGTGCCAGAGGGTGGCAGTAGCTACATTTCAAGGGCTATAAGGCAACCTTGCAAGTCTTAGCTTTCCACAGCACGTTCCTGCAAATGGTTTACGACAATACCCTTGTATTGAAAAGTAAAGGGTTTCTGTCCACTGACACAATAGAGGGCTTTTAATTTGAAACATATTCAGGAAATGTTGTATTAATGGGGTAACGCTGTAACTTTAAGTGGGCAAATGGGAGTAGATTAAAATGAGACTGCATGAAAATATGACCAATTATACTCATCAAACAGAGGGAATTAAAAGGCCAAGTCAATATTTGAGGCAATGTGGTATTTTGCTCAGTGGTTTACTCTTTTCTGATTTTACAGATTTATACCTAACCTCCGGCTGTGCTTGTGTGTGTCTCCTCTCTGTTGCTATAGGATGATCATAGGGGTGGTAGCAGGCCTGTTGTTTGGAAGGCCAGCATACTATCTGTCTTTACTGTGGTGCTGTGTTGCCATCTTTGTCTTTATGGTGAGTAGCTGCAATGTAATAACTCCATACAGTTTTAAGTGTTGATTCTCTCTTATATTTAGAAATGCAGCAAAACAATATTTAATATTATTAATTATATTATAATTTAAATATTATTTTTTTGTGCCACACACTGATAGACATCATCTTTAGCTAAAATGACACAGGGAATCCCAGTGAGAAATGGTAACTTGGGTTAAAGCAGTAAATTAGTTCTTTCATAGACTTCACCTTATCCTTAAAGTGTCCACAGAGGACCGCTCTACCTCAGCTCTAGGGTCCGGTTTCATATTCCTGCTGTTTGCAGGAATCACAAATGTATATTTTGAGATGTCTTGGCACTGCATATGCTCATATACTCTATTTGGTGGAAATAATGTTTTCTTCTTGGCATCCTGGGCATTTTTACTTCAATACCACCCTCACCTCCACTCACCATAGCTCTCTGTAATAGCCCCCGATTTCAAATAAATGCAAATAAATAAAAGCTTTCCCTGTACCTGCACATAGGTAAGATACAATGGTAACAAAAGACATGAACACACACATAAGACATGCTATAATTGCACACCTTCTGTCTTTTATTTAAGAATCTCACATTCATACATCCTATTATTTTACCTTACTCATACCCTCTTGACCCCCATCCTCAGTGTATTAGGTACACCTGTACAATCTTTTACAATCCAGTACAATAGCCCTGCCATAAATTAAACCTTTAGAAAGCTCACAATGTTCAATTTTGGTGACATTGTGGGAAATATGTAGACCCAGTTATATGCTTATTACTTAGGAGGTGTTGTACTCCCAAATGTTCAAACTCAAAACAGTCCATCCACGTGTCCGAATCCAAAGCAGATAGGTAATTAAAACATATATGCATGTTTGTTTAATGGCTAATTAAAGAATATCCTGAACCGGTATCTCCTCAGATCCGCACTCTGCGTCTGAAGCTGCTATCTGAGGCGGCGGCGGAGGGGAGGCTGGTGAGAGGAGCCAGAAACCAGCTGAGGATGTACCTCACCATGTCAATAGCAGCAGCACAGCCCATTTTCATGTACTGGCTCACCTACCACCTCATCAGATAAGACCTGGGACACACTCACTGTGTAGAAGATGAACTTGGCTGTCTGAACGCCATCTCACCCCCTAACAACCCTCAAGAAAACACACAGACACACACACAGCAGAGAAGCTGGCCTTGGATGAAACACACAACCGCTGCAGTTCTCTGCAGACATTAAGACATGTGTGCATGGAGCCTAACAACACATGCTACGAGACTATAAAGAGAAGATGTGAGGCGTCCCTGCCTTTCTCTCTCAGCACAGCCCCGTGTCATTATTGCCTCTTTTTTTGTCTTTTTATGTAATGTCTTCAGAAACTTGTAGCAAGAGCAAGTGGCTTTAAGTTGTTTTCTATACTGTGTAATTATTTGTTTGTAATTCTGTTTTTTAAGAATATTTAAGTATGTATGTTTGTGTATAGCACAGTATTGCAGATGTTGCTCTTCTTTGATATCGCGTAAGTAATTTATCTGAGCCGACTAAAAGAAAGCACACAAACCGTCCGTTTAATGAAAAGGAAGAACTGAAATTCAGGTTTGAAAGCAATCAGGTGGCTCTGTTTTGATGTTTGACTAGAATGACCTTTTCCCTGGTTTGTTCATGGACGGCAGAAGTCGCACACTGTGTGGAAATGTGCCAGTTCTGTCGTCAGTGGATCTGGAAAACTCTTTATAAAAACTCTGTAAAGGTGTAGACCTCACGCTGAAATGTTGACTGTGATGTGCTTTTTGAAAACAAACTAAATTATTTACTGCTTTTCACATTGAAAGTGAGATGGAATAAAGAAAAGGACAAGATGAGACGGTCTACTCTCTGAAAGTTGTTTTAGTCTCCTTGAGACACTTGAAAACTGTATAGTCAGAATGTTTCGTTGTGCTTTAATGTGCTTGTAAATCATCTAATGTCACTATGAAATATGCCGTCTCTTCTTATTTTATGTAGCCAATGCTAATTCAAACCAGGGTAGGGTTCACATTGACATAACCTGTGTCAGGATTTTTGCATTTTCCTCAGATGAAACTGATTATTATCAAGGCTGAACCACTTATTTCAGTTCACTGAGGTGCCAATAAAAACTTTTTCCAAATGCTTTGACAAAGTTCTCGTTTAAATAAGAATCCTGAAGTTGCAGCTGGAGGTTGTTTTTCATGATTAATCATGAATGGATCCCAGCCCTGACTGAAAGCAGACTGAAAGCATACTATCAAATCAAAAGTGGAAAATGACGACTGATGAATAAAGTCTGACTGATGGAGCTGCTGAGGTGCGAGTGGTGGTTTCTGTTCTCAAAATCCACTTGTGAATTGTTTTATCACAGAACACTCATTGTAGCTAAATTTGGGCAACAGAAAATGACTCATGATCAACCATTTATGAAGGGGAAGGAGGTTCAAATCCTCAAGCACTGCAATCTACACCTTCATCTTTTTATCCTTCCTCTGTCGCACTTTCAGTTTTTAAGCTAACTTTCTAATTTGATGTTGAATGTTTTATTTTGTTTTGGTATTTCTATAATGGTACTTTATAAAAGATAATGCCAATTTAGCTGACTATTCACTCAAATATGAAATAAACCAGGAAATAGCCAGGCCCCACTGGATATCAAAAGACCTGTGTTCTGACAGTGGGCCTGTGGTTTACAAAAAAAAAACATATTCAGTATGACAATAAACTGCACGCCAGTACTGCATGGAAATCATTTATTATGTAGGTTATTAAGGCACAAACATTTGCTTATGATTGAAGCTGAACAACATAAAATGAATAGAAAAAGCGCTTAATGCTAGGAGTGAAAAATAATGAGCGAAAAAAGTAAGGTTATCATCTCAGCGGTGTCCTGACAACTGAAGGGGGGAAAGATTTGGATGTTTTGGCACAACATGTAAAGAAAAGTGATCTGGATAGTGAATACCAATGATTGTATCTGTGCCCCCTGGCCCCGTATGTCACGCGTGTCAGGATTTCAGGACGAATTTATTTCCTTTCAATCTTTCCTACCTGTGCATGTGTTGCTTAGAGCTGATGAACATGTGGAAACACTCCAACTCTTTGTTAAATATCTCTAGGCTGTGCTGCTTTATCAGCATATAAACCAATATCAAACAAGAAGCGTACAATTGTAAAATTAAAGTAAAATTAAAGACCAAATACTTTCTCAGACTTCTAAATGACAGCACATGTGTGGGTGCGGGTACTGATCATATCTGTTAATAGAATACATGGATACCAAATTAGAACTGACTTCATGATATTAATACATCTATATTTAGAAGAATATAACATTGCATTTTGCAGACTGTGGTGTTTCTAAAGAAGCCACTTCAGCCGGCAGTGTCCTCTTTCCGGAAGCCTCTGTTGTCATTAATAGCCTGAAGGAGCCTGGTCCGCATTGTGCTATCCACTGGGTATCTGCGGTATATAGGCAGCAATAACAGAAAGTGACAGGTGAGGGATTCTGGGAGGTGGATATCAGACGCGTCTGGCAAGACGGCGACTCTCATCTTGATGCTCTCCATACCCAGGAACGGTACACGGTCACAGCCCGTGAGGAACACTGGCGACACAAGCAAGGAAGAGCTCACGTTAAAGGATCTGATCATCTTAAGTTCGATAAAGAAAAGTCTGGAGAGACGGTACCGCCCCGCTGTTAAGTCAAACTTACATCAGCGATAATAAGGACAATCGTGTGTGACACTTACAAAGGAATTTCTTCTTTTCCTCTGCCGTCAGCTGGTCAAACACCTTCCAGAAGGTCACGATGTTGGGATGCTCAGCATGGTAGTCTCCTTCATAAACTGTGTTCTGTTTGGAAAAATCAAAATAAATGCAACACATTAAAGGGCCATGTTGGTGCTTTTAGACATTTCATCCCAGCTACTGCAAACTATATACAGTGATGGAAAGGACATTAGTCAAGTCATGTACTCAAGTGCAATTTAGATTTTCCATTTGATCCCATTTATATTTTAGAGGAACATATTGTGCTTTGGAGCTTTTAAAATTAAAATTTTACATATAAAAGCTGTACTGTGCAACACATTGCTAAAGATTTAACCGGCGGTTTCTTATCCTTTGGCTTGTGACCCCACACCAACAAAAGTGCTGATTTGGGACCCCTGGTCACATCGAGTCGTTCGCACTATCAAAAAATATTTGGTTTCATTTAAAGATTTCATTTAAATAAAAAAAACAGTTTGAAGCGCAAATAGGTCAAATGATATTCCAAATAAAAGCAAAGACTGGAGAAAAGTTTTCATTTTTTTAAAGTATATATTTGTGTTGTGGAACTTTTTTGCTTTTCTTTTCTTTGCCATCGATCATCTCACAGCCATCACACAGATGTACTGTATCTTATCACTTAAGTAGGCTTTTGAATACAGGATTTTCACTTATAGTATTTTTAGATGTTGCTCTGGTACTTTTACTTCATCAGTTATCGTGAAAACACACCACAAGCTTTTCATTTGATTTCCTTTGTTATGTTATTGCTTTAAAAAGGTGATTCATCAAGTCCTCCTTTCATATGTTGAACTGTCTTCTTGTTGGTGTGTTCAGGTGATTCAGGAAATTCTGAAACTACCATAAAGCACTGAATTCATGAGCTCTGCTGGCAGATAGTGAAATCTAAAAACAAACACTGACACAGTAAACATGATAAGGTGAAAAGTCTTGGGTGACTTCCCCTCGACCACTTGAACACACGAAACTGTGGAAACTATTTAACTTCCAACACAGCTTAACTCAAATTTCAAGTCTTTGACAATCTTAAAACTCATGGTCTGCTTTTGGCAGGACTGATGTAACATGCAGACAAATGCTCGTTTAATCATGTTTTAATTTGATACCGTATTCTTTTTTTTAAATTAACTCCTTGGACCCAACTTAATATAAAATTAAGAATATTTTAAATGAAAATCAGTGCATAAAGATAAACAGCAGTATCTACATTTCTGACTCTCTTTTAGATTCTAAAGTTAGAGCGTCTTCCGGTTTTCAGCATACCTGCTTGAACACCTCCCAGTCGTAGTCTTCTTGGCCTACCATCACTGCTTGCAACTCCTCTGGCTGGAAGAAGTCCACCACGTCGACGTCACACACCTTGAGGAACCCTCTCTTGAACTCTTCGAACACTCCCTCCACTGATTTGTTGAAGGCATAGTTGACAAAGGCCTCTACGAACTCTTTCCTATTAAAAAAAACAAGAATTCAAAATTTTACAAGTAGCTACCCTCACCTCTACCCCAACAGGTCTATGTTCCTTGTATACACTAACCTGAAAGTGAGGCCAGTTAAGATATCATCATCAATGCCACACACACACACAGGAAAGACACACAGCAAAGAGACGTTGCTTCAGAAAGGCCTGAAGGCAGCAAGACAAAAGAAACTAGAACTAGCACCTGGAGGTTGTACGTAGTGAAGACTGACATGTATGACTCCAGAGAATAATGTCCAGAGAGAAGCATGCTGTCTTCACTTGGAGACTATTTTTCCAGAGCAGTACAGATGACTGATAGATAGCTTCATCACATGGTGCAACAACATTCTCCTGAAGCTCAAGATCAGCACCCAATGAGCTTGTGGTGGACTACAATGATTCAAACTTGAATGCTGCTGCAGAGAAGCTATAAATTGCAAAACATGGAAGCTTCACACACACCTTCACCTTTGACCTTTGACCTTTTGGACATGTCATTACTCCATCATTTTATCCTGTGAGACATTTGTCTAAAATTTTCTCATAATTAGTGTATGAATTCTTGAGTTTGGTGGGATCACAGTCACCCCTGACCACCAAATTTGAATCAGTTCGTCCTCGAGTCAAAAAGGACGTTTCTGTCAAATCTGAAGAAATTCTCTCAAGGCGTTCACGAGAATGGGACGGACAGACAACCTGAAGGCATCATGCCTCTGGTTACTGAGGGTATAACTGCGTGCTAGAACACGTGACCGCTGTGGTACTGATTGACAGCAGTTCTGTACAAACGCACCTGTTTGACGCTGTGACACGTTTCCCAGCTTCTGTGGGTTCAAGCTCGACGGTCTCACCGCCCCAGGTCACCTGTAATGAATTATACAGAGTGAGCCAAAGTGCAGAAATAAGACCGGTAGTCAAATTAACTGTGAGTCAGTGAACCTACAGCGAAAGGCACGTCCATGCTGTCGACTACATCAGGAGTGTAGTCCTCCAGCATGCACCGCAAAGACCTGGAGACACAGTGAACATGTGAGAGGCTGAAACAGCACCAACACCACAGCGAAAAGCGCACCAGCAGAGTGTCGCATTTTTAAATCTTACTCTGCAACGACAGGCTCAAACTCCCTCATGTCATCCAGGGAGGGTTTGACCATCAGCAGCTTCTTGAAGAGAGCCAGTGGGAAAGGCATGTGGACAATGTTGTGGTTGTAGAGAGCCAGGCCACACAGAACGCCAAACAGGAAGTACGTCTTCTCCTTCGCTTTGGGCTGTTCGGTTGATGACAAAAACACTTAGGTTAGGATTTAGTACAATTCAATAACCGTAAGTTTCTGAGCGTAAAAGCTCAAGGCCTTACCCGGGGAGGGAACCAGACCAGAGTCTTGCTCTCGTTGTACATGAACAGTTCAGACTCGGGAGCGATGAGCTCATCAAACACATGCAGGAAGAGGTCCCTTTTGTTGACATTCATCACTTTCCTGTTGTCCACAAATATCACCTAGGAAGGACAGAAAACTCATGTGTTCTGGAACACGAACTGAGCTACTGTTAGCTCTAATAGTAAATATCCATGCACGACTTCCCTTACAGCCATTTTCTTCTCTTCCAATTTGTAATTACTGATTTGGACAGGTTACCTTCATACCCCTCTTGGTGCAACTGGCAGGCCAAATTTTAAACTTTAGTCAATAAAATTTAATACTTAATTCACAATACAATAAAATAAACTTTTCTAATTGGCATGTTTCCTGTTTTTAATGTCCAGTTGTCACTAAAAATGAAATTACGGGGCATTCAACTGTTTTAGACATGAAGTGTTTCTCATCAGGCTTTAGTTGCATTATGGGAAGTGTAGGATCCAGCGTTGTTGAAGTTCTACCCAACATCTCAGCCTCTGCTGCTTTGATTCGGACCATTTTTTTTTCATCTTTTGTGAGTTCCAGAACTTTATGGCCGTGCAAAGCTAAATCGCTGGAGCACCCCTTTAATTATGAAGTAATATCTTTTTTACTTTGCTGGCACGTTTACCAAAAGCTCCCTTTGGAAGGCGCAGTGGTCGGCTGCCGCGAGCTGCCTGAAGGTGTCCTCGACCAGGTGAGCTCGTCTCAGAGTTAGCTGGAAGACCGGAGCCGGGGGGGAGTCTGTGGGATCTATCAACGACTGATTGGGCCACGCGTAAGCCAGGTCATGAACGAAGCGTTGCACTTCCTGTAAGATGGGTTGAAAGGATTCTAACGTAATTATACAAAACAGAAGGCAGACTTTCTATGAAATGAGCGCTTGAATTAAGAATCAGCTGCTGCCATATCATGAAGTGTCGTTGATACATACTGTACCTTTGTTATGTATGCAAAGACGTTGAACATGACCACCTTGCAAACCAGATTGAACAGGAATGGGTAGCGGCAGAATATGGCGGGGGTGGTCTCGTCATCCTTTAAGAAAATGATGGATGGTTTAGCAATAAATAACTACAACTACTACCTCACGGTTGTATGCCTCCGCCAATCAGTAAAGTCGCAGTTTACATCCATGTCTGTCCAGACTCATAAAACACAGTGACAAAGTGAAGACTTTTCAGGAATTTAACAAAAGTATTAAGTAGTAAGTGTCTTTTTTGGTGAAACGGAGGTTATCAATATATTGACATGTATGTATGAAGCTGCAGCATTGTGTGTACAGTAATGTATGTTTTTACCTTCACTTTAGACAATACCCGCCAATTAGTGATGTCCACCTCTGGCTGCACAGCACCATTGATTTCATCTACGTAAAAGGTGCTCAGTGGGACTTTGTAGGACTTTCCAGTTTTGCTTGCCTGTGAAAAAACATATACATTATCATACATTATTAAACAAAAGAAGAAGAACGGACTGTTTTAAGATAGCGTGTACAGCTGTAAAGCTCTGGTAACTTCTGATGGGCATTTGTTAATAGTTCTGAGATTTTACAGGCTAAAAAATAATCAACTAATCAGCAGTAAGACTATTTTAAGTCTCAGTAATTTAGTAATTAGGTGATCAGAGAAAAGGATAAATGTTTTCCAGAATTCCTTTAGAAAATGTGTTGTTTTGAGCCACTGGTACATTTTCAATATCGATCAAACATCATGCGTTTGTCAGCTCAGTCCCAGTTTAACTGATTTCCGTTCATCTTTGATCCCAGATTCAAAAACTACAACAGATCTTGCTCTAAACCTGATGACTGCAATCCAAACACACAGCACTGACTTTGTAGAGCAGCTTGAGGACTTCCAGCAGGTATTTGACTCCTCGGTTGTGAGTTGCCAACAGGCCATTTTTCAGCAGGAAGGCCAGGGCGTTTTTGAACACATTGATGTGCTTCGTTAGCATGGAGGGTGTCAGGGAAGACCACCACTGTCCTGCAGAACCAGAAACACATGCAGTACGTTCACACTGTGGGTCTTACACAGCATATATCAAGTGAATATCTCACATTTTTCAATGTTAGCAAAGATTCAATATCTAATGTCTGATTTTTGTAATATTTGTCAATACTGTACAAAAAGCTTCAGGATCGCTCCACAAACAAAAAGACCGCAGACAAAATCCTAAAGTTTACTGTAGCTGTTTACTTAGCATCTTCAGGCTCCTCTCATTCAGCTCTGTGATAACGAAAGCCAACAGCAACGCGCCCCTCATGACATGAGAGTCCTCTTGGAAAAGGGGACAGCTCAGCAGGATCAGGAGGACCTCTGGTGATTTCAGCGCAGTTCTTGAAACCACAAGCAAATCGATCAGGAGTTCAAGGTTTATCTGCATGGAAAAGAGATTTGTGAGACAGCATTGCAATGTCTGCACAGCATGCATGTGTTTCTAAATGGATAAATTCGGTAAGTCAAGACTGCACATTGAGTCGTTTTTTCATTCAGTCAACAAGACAAGACCAAATGACCTCAGCAGTGCATGAAAATGACTAAATGTACGTTCTTAACTGATTGTTTGATCCACGGTACTGCCAGCAGCTGGTCGAAAGCTCGGCTAGCTGCCTCGAGGTCCACAGTCAAGGCCCCGGCTTCTGATGGAGGCCCGCTGACACCGAAAGCAAAGCATTAATATGTCAAAGTGGCAGCCCCAAAATGCACCTTCTAATTCTGAAGTCTACTTCCATCTTAACATCAGAACTGCCAAACTTTACAGAAAAGCACTCACTTGGCCTTTGTGAAACTTGCAACAAGACTTGAACTTGTGAAAAACATTGAATTTATTTCTCTGTTGAAAGAAGAAAGGGAGAGCATGAACACTGTAGTTACTGCATACGAGACTGATAGTTCATATGTGCACCTCCAGAATTACAGCGACAATATAAACTGTGAAACAAGGACCTGTTGGCCTCGGCGCTGCTGTGTCTCATTGTCAGCCATGTTTGCAGTTTGTTCTCTTGCAGTCGCCCAGTTATCTGTCCTCGGTCCGAGCTCTTAAAAGACAGACATTACATATGATTCAAAAGCCAGACAGCTTAATGAACATGACAAAACAGACGTTTAAACTTAAAATCCATCTGTATTTTTACAGATGTTAGAATTTGGGTATCTTCCTTTGAAAGACATTACCTGCACAGGTGAAGTGTAAGTGAAGTTTGTATCCCACCCAGCTGATATTTTCAAGTCTGCTTAAACAAACAATAGAAACAGTAAAAACACACTGAACATTTCTGAGGGACTATCTGAGAATAAGGATCTTTAACTCAAATCTTCATCTTCAGCCATGTTGCCACCAGGGAGGAAGTGCTCTCCCAATTATACATTTAAGGAGGGAAGTGCCAGGAAGATCACGTACAGATCCGTCTCATACAGTTCACCTCATTAAAATCTACTAAAGGCCACACTGCCAGTGCATGCATACCTTTGGGTTTGGGTGCTGAACTATCAGCAGTCCACGGAAGCTGTACCAGACTGGGAGTCAGACTGTCCTCTGGTCGTCCACTCCCAATTTGACCTTTGGCCCCGTTGCCAAAAGCCCACAGCTGGCCAGAGGAGCCCAAAACCAGAGTGTGACGTCTGTGAGACAAGATGTGAATCTAATGAGAAGCTTAATATGATGTGAAAGTGTTCTATTAAATATATACTTCAATTAGACGTCTCACGTTAAACATGATTTTGTGTCTGCCACCCAAAATTAAGTAAGTCTTGCTTAAATTTCACAGTTCCAGTGTTCACATAAACTCCCTCATGGTTTTTACCTGCCGCATGAAATCTGTGAGGCGGGCCCGTCCACACCCTCGACCAGTCTGGGCTTCAGTTCATCAGCGGAGGAGCTGTGACCGAGCTGGCCATGGCGTCCCTCTCCAAAAGTGAAAACCTCGCCATCCTACAAATCACAGCATAGCTTTGTCGCATTCTGTAGATCGGGCCAACATATACGGCTGAGATGACAGGTGAAGTCTGTACCTTTGTTAACACAGCAGAGTGAGCCTCTCCACAGCTAATGGAAGACACAGCCAGAGGTCTGAGGGCAGGGACCATACAGATGTTGAACCTGCCTGTTAAAGTGAGACAGAATGATGAGACATACAATGAGTTCTGATGAATGAGATGAAATATATAAACTGTAGATTGATGCGAGGTTAAAGCCAAAATCATCAAGAAAACAGCTACTTTCAAGATGAAGCAGCAGCTGTGACACTCATTGCCTGCAGGTGGCATAAGTGGTAAAACTGCAGCCGCTGTTACGTTCTCCACCTGTAGGTGGTGCGGACTGACACGTGCATAACTGGTCTGACAACGATCAATGAGGTCCTCCTTTATGGACGATCAGTTTGTGACACAGTGGAAGCAGTTATTTGTACCTGTCTCGTCCACCCTGTTGAGCCCCAGCTGGCCTGATTTATTAGCCCCACAGCAGTACACCAGGCCCGGGAGTGTGAGGAACAGGGTGTGAGTCGCTCCGGCTGAAATCTGGGTCACCGCTACGCCGCTCAGAGCGCGCACCAGGACAGGGGTGTACTGCAGAGACACCTCCCTCCCCAGGCCCAGCTGACCATGACTGTTCAAGCCCCACGACAGGACATCTCCTCCTGCAAAGTGGAAAATAATGGATGGAGATGAAAAATATTTAATCAAACAAAAAGTCGTGCACTGTCATCACCAGATGATCAAAAACAGGTCGAATTAATGTTCAACTTTTCATATTTAAAGAACAAAGGTTGAGCTGATTGATGACTCACTATATGTAAACTATGACAATCAATTATTCCAATGAAGCTGCAGCAGTCATGACTTTATCTTATCAATGTAATGACAATGGGCTATTTTATATTCCACAAACACACCTTCACAAATAACACAGGGGGGATTAATACGAAGCTTATCCCTGAGAATATTCACATGCAGTTTTAAGGAAATCAACACATTTATGAGCTGTGCGGAATTCTTACCGAACCATCTACTCTATTACTCCTCTATCGACAAGGGAACCTGAGGTGCAAGGATTAAGTTTTCATCTCATACTTGTCCTATAAAAATGCCAGGTGGCAAGTGTTGCAGTGACATGAGTTTCTTAAAGAGCATTTTTTAACAGTATCTGGGGACTGAATTAACTTTTTTGAGAGGTGAATGCTGACTGGAACGTTGCAGCTGTGGTTCATTAAAAACACTAGTTTGCACACATTTGCACATTATGTCTGCAGGTTGTAAGAAAACTAGATTTGGCAGAGTGATACGGTCACATATGAAAACAAAACCAAATCCTTGCTACATTACACACGATCAACCTTACAGGTTGTTGAACTGGAGCTGGCAGCGGTCCAGGTAGACACACAAAGACGCCATCAGTGTGTTCACTGTCGTACCTTTAGTCAGCGCCAGGGAGTGGGAGTTTCCACAGGCAACCTGGATCACTGGTACTGGCAGCGGTATGGGCACCTGACTGCAAGTGGATGAGACAATAATATGTGAAAAAATGAAAACGCCGACTTGCAGTTTACTGATCACTTAGTTTGCTGTATGTACTGTACTCCACAGACTGAAACCTTGCCTTGGTCTGTGACTGTTGTGAAGCAGATCCAGTGGCACGCCTCGCTGTCCATCCTCTTTGGCACCCCAGGAGAACACCTGTCCAGATGCACTCAGAGCCAGACTGTGGTCTTGACCACACGCCACCGACACAACGGCACCCAGCCCCTCCACACGACCTTATACAGGACGACATATAAGGTCAGTACAATACCACACTAATCAACCCTCATTAAAATGCAACCGTAAGCGTTAAGTTCTTAATTCTTAAGTTCTTACAGTTGTGGAAAGCAACTTCACCTTTTACTCAAATGCTGTGTACTGTTGAGGTACTTGTACTTCATTTCAGTATTTCATTCAATGCTACGTTATGTTTCTATTTAACTGAACTTATTTGACAGCAATAGTTTCTACTTACTTTTCACATTATACTTTCACATCAAATCAGCTAAATATCATATAGATTCAATTATCCAACACTACGAAATAAAATTAAATTAAGTTCCGCTGCAACCTGCTACAAAAAAATGTTGCTTACATGTAAAAGCATGAATAATAACGCATTAACATAAAACTGATAGGAGCCATTAAGTTTTTTACGTTCCCTCAACTTTCCACCTTGCACGTGAACTCATCTCGTCATAAAGTGCAGTTTTAGTAAGTTTCGCTGCCTGGACTGACAAGAGGGAAACGAAACTGAAACTTAGCTCAGTTTCTCAGCCTGTGTAATGTTTCTTGATATGATTTACGTTGAGCTTTCGATGAAGACAACAAACTCATTTGGCTGTCAGTCTAAGAAAATACAAAATAAACTTCTCACTTGGGTATTTACTTGTTATTTATTCTGCTGCCTTAAAATAAAAAAAATCACGTAGCTTACCTGGTGTCCTTCCATCTTTACATTTCTTTCGTCCCAGCTGTTTCTGTGAGTTGTGTCCGCATGATAAAACGCCTCCATCCTTGGTGAGAAATAAAGTGTGCTGCTCCCCGCAGCAGATGTCGGTAATGACCCCGGGGACAGTCCAGGACACCGGACTGAGGGCCGGCTGTGGACCGAACTGTCCACTGGAGCTGTCTCCCCAGCAGTACATCTGCACCATGTTTCCAACTGGACTGAACTGATGGGCGCACAACCTGTCTGTGATGGTCTTTAGGTGCTGCCTTCACGTGCTGTCGGAGGTATCAACATCGCTTTCCGAAATACGCATTTGAACCGCTCATTCTGCGAGTGTAGCATATTGCATTGGTCTCTTTTTAAGAGGTAAGATGTGTAACCGGATAACTTAGTTTATTGGTCGGTCCAAGTTGTCATTTGCTTCCGACCAAAAGAGAGTAATGCACAACCAATTGCGTGAACAACAGAAGTTCTCTAATTTACGATCTTACCAGGTAACAAGGAAGGCAGCATACGGGCCACAGAAGTCACCATGAAATAGAATCTTTTTCAGGTCACTTTCGTTTCTTTAAGCTGTGCAAAAGAAACGAATCAATCATAATGTCGTGAAATTAATCGATCGGCAATGAAAATTAGTGTGGCAATTTTGTGTTTAGGGTGAACTGGCCCAATGAGCAAAATCATGTAATTGTTTATTTTTTTTCCTTTCTTCTTTGTTCTTGCAGGCAATGCTTTTTGGCAAAGAAAAGACAAGATAAATAGGCATTTATATGTGTTAAGATGTGTCTGCAAATGCAGCTTATATGGCACAAAATGACCGGCTGCTGTTTTTGTTTTCACAAGAGTTTCGTTTCACACAGATATGAAACTGGGTTCATGCTTTTGCAGTGAGGTGAATCATCATCATCATCATCATCATCATCATGGATTCAGACCAGCTGTGACAAAAGGTGCTGCAGTGTTTAGAAAAAGGTGCGTAGAAACAATCTACCAATTATTCCACACAGGTGTAGAACACATGCATAAATGCAATATGTTTATTTATAGATCTATATATACACATAATACAAATACAAAACAATATTCACTTTAGCCGCATTTCCACCACAGGAACTTTCTCCAGGAAGTAGTCCTGCGGTGGTCCCTGTGGTGTTTCCACTTTATGAGGAAAAGCGGCTATGGTGTGCTATCACATTTATCATCTGTATACATGCAGTTTAAAAACACAGTCCAACAACAGTGCTTAGCAACCTTAAGGCCATGTGATGTTGGGGGTTGCTAGAGGCATCCATCTGACTGGTTCTCTGTCAAAGGGGCATTGCCTCAACTGACCATTCAGATGATCTCTGCACCTGACTGACTCCTCCCCATTGACCTGGACATATGAAATCGAATACACACCTACAGACCCGTCCTCAAAGCCCACAAACACACACTGCTGCTCACACACAACCAAAGTCAACGGATTCTTAGACAGACACACACTTCCGATTCTTTCACCGTCAGTGAGTCGCACAACCGTGAGGACAGGCCGCGCATGCAGGGAACAGACGCAGTTTTTCTCCGGGGTGGTGGGCCGTGATAAAAAGGCAGCGTAGCATCCACTTTTATCCAAACAAGCTTTAATAACGGGACCCTCAGCCTTGAATGAGCACAGTCTGACGCGGGATAGGTCCAAGAGGATGATGGCATCATTATCAGTGGACATCAGGGCGTAGCTCCCATCAGAGGACATTTGGAAGTCTTGCGGATGACAGTGAAATGTGTAAGGCAGCTGAAAGTGCCTGCACACCGTCTCCTCCGCTACTTTCCAGGTGTACACTGCCCCTGAGGCGGTCATCACCACCACAAAGTCTGGGTGCTCTGAAAGTGTGTGGAAAGCCACAACATGCTCTGAGTTTGCTACGCAGGAGAAGCGCTTGCTGATCGAGCCCGACCACAGACTGGCGGCTAACAGGTCTCCATGGCGGCGGCCAATGAGGAAGGTGCTTTCAGGCGACACCTGGGCGTCAGATAGATACAGGTGTATACTGCACACAATACCGCCATGTGTCAGCTTCCAAACCCGAGACAGTCGTCGCTCAGAAATACTCACCCCGAAGTTACTATTAGGGGTGATGAGGATGTCTGTCGCTCTGCTGCCACTCAAACGTAAGATGTTCTGACCTGTTTCTGTCTGCCAAACGTAAATCTCCTCTGCTGAGAGCGTCACAAGGTGGATGTTATCTGGAGAAAGGCGTAGTTTTTCCACAGGACCATCATGCAGAAAGTTGCCAATCGGAAGTCCTGTTTCTAATCTCCATCTCCACACCGCCTCTGACCCATCAGTCGTGTAGAACCGCTCCCTTGTTTGCTCCACCACCACTTCTTTCACGCCACTCCCCATTCTCGGAGCTGCACCTGCAGCATCTATCATCTCAGAGTCCCACACTGTCAGGCAGCCGTCATGAGCGACGCACATGACATCTGAGTCCATTTTGAGGAGTGTGCGAGGCTGCTTCTCTGTTTCCAAGGAGAGGACACACTCCCCTGTGCTGACCCTCCACACCAAGACGAGGGGACAGGTGTCTAACAAAGCCAGGAAAAGGTGGCCATTCTGGGACAGCACAGCATGAGTAAAGGCCCTCCCCTGTGGAGCCAAGAACTGGTCCCACAGTTCCCAATCAACTGTTTCCCACAGTATAACCTGGTGGGATTGACACACCAATAAAGTGTGGCTTTCATCTGAGTAATCTGTATTGAGGATGTTATTAGATTCATCTCCAGTGAAGCTTTCTTTGACAAGTTTGGGGGGTTGTGTTTTGGCTGCCACATCCCACAGTGTCACGTTCCCTGTCCTCTCAACACATGCCATTTCCCACTTATCCTCACAGACGACTATCACTGTAACTGCTTTGTGGCTTGAGTTTGAGCACGTGCCAAGGAGACTGCTGGTGTTGGTGTCAAAGATGGACACTGTGCCATCCTCCTGCCCACAGTACAAGTAAAAGCCAGTAGAGGAGCAAACCAAACAGGTGACACTGCTCTGACACTGCAAATGATTCAAGGTCTCACTGGAGACATCAAACACACTCACAAAACTCTCATCTTTCCACCACATGAATAACTTTTTCTGACATGCAACAAACCCCTCAACTTTGTTCGGGGTTCGTTGGCTTGACTCCGGTTTAGACTCTGTCTTCAGTGGGTCTTTAAGCTGCAGGAGCATTTCTGGGCCTGTCACGTCCAACAAGAAAAGCTTGTCGCATTGTGTGGAAAGCAGCATGAATTCACAGCTACTCTTCACTCCTGCAAACTGCAGCTCCTTCTGCTCACAGGTCAGCGATAGTTTGACCACATCACCCCCGGAGCCTTTCCAAAACCAAGCCGTGCCGTCATCCATCACCTCTGCTACAACCCCACACTCTGTCCCAGCTGCTTCCGTAACAGAAACTTGCCTGGTTTTGGCATCACACTTCCAGCACAGGATGGAGGGAACAGATGAGGGAGCAGTGCAAAGCACTACTCCTAATCCACTTCCTCTTTCCCTCCTGTCCTGTCTGATCTCTCTAACATAAGCCTTGAGTGCAGGGAAGACCTCCACATAAGGGAGGAGGCTCGTCTCCATCACCGTGGGCAGCTGCAGGGGAGAGCTCTGCAGTAAGCAAGCACAAGACTTCAAAATGCTTGCCATGAGTGCTCTTTCCCTTGAAAAGCGGGAGTGGGATGACCCCTCCTCACTCTCCAACATGGCTACCAGATCTCCCAGGAGTCCTGCTCGAGCCATGGCCTGGTGAAACCCCAAAGACATTAACAGCCCATGCTCCAGCTCCTCCCATTTGTTACTTTCATGTAAGTGATGCGGCAACTCTAGGACCTTCCTGAAGTTCACTCGGCCAACCTCTTCGGAAGAAGAGGCGAGGACAAATGGCTGGCTGGAAGGCTGCCTGTCTATGTATGCTTCCATTTGGGTGACATCTTTGTTTGGTCCAGATTTCTGGTTTACAAGAAGTGGTTTAGCACTTCCACAAGCCCATCGACCGCTAAAATAGTCCGCCATCACTGAATGAATCTCCCGCCTCACCTCATGACTGCCTAAATACCTCTTAGCCACCACCAGTTTGAAATGCCTGCTCACCCAGGACAAAACATGCGACCCAGCAACTGTCCTCCTGATGAGAAACCTCCTCAAATCCAGCAGAAGTCTCTCCACATCGACCTGCGGGACCCTCATATTGGAGGAAGGCCTCTCACTCTGCTGGACATACTCAGACAGCACCTCATCTGCACTGGACAGCAGATCAGCGAGCTCGGCCTCAGTAAGCCCAGTCCTGGAGAGGGTGAGGTACGACACGGCACGGCCCACGATAGACGAACCGTGTTTCTGCTCGAGGTGATCCAGCAGCACAGAAATGGATGAATGGACGCCATCCGGGAGAGACGACTCAGTCACATCTGAATCTGACGATGAGAGAAGAAAAAGGGACGGGAGGAGAGACACGTGATGTAATTATTTTTGTATTGTCGACAAATCCCAGGAAAAGAATAAAATCAACAATGAATTTAACAACTATCACTTGTGCACCCAAAGCCTGACGTAGTTTACTCCTCAGAGCTGTATTGCATTGTCGCCAAAAAAGTCTAAAAGTAGACACAAATGAGGCGCATTGGTGTACTGGCTGACATGGCTTCATTATGATGAACACGGCCCCTTTTGTGTCAGTCCCACATCATTGCATAAATGCACATACATGTACATACACACTAGAGCAGTGGTCCAATGGCACTCCTTTATAAGAGTTCAATACATTTCATACAGCGTTGAGGCCTGAGATGTATCAGCATTTCTTTGTGCTCTGTTTATGCTACAAAATATTTCTATCATTGCTTTGAAAGTTGTTATTTCTCTTGGGTGCCAGAGAATGTGTTGCATTAAAACAACCTCATTTCCACTGCATGGTACGGCTCGGCTCGTCTCAGCACGACACAAACAAAGGAACAATGGAGGATTTCAATTATGGGGTGGCTGTTTGTCACAACAAGGACACAAACTTTATTTCAAAAAGGCGGACTACAGCAGGACAAAGGGAAAGAACAGGAGACTCTGGGAAGTCCAACATCAGAGCACAGATGGCAAGACGACTCTGGTTGCTCCATGTTGCACAAGTGATGATTCTCTCTGACCAATCAGTGGTCTGCAGGGTTTTAACTCAACTGTTCAGCAGGTGATACCAGGTACCAAACAAAAACAGTTCTGAGTGAGTCGTACTATGCTGCGGAGAAGAGGCATATGACAACTGTCTTAACTGCAGCATAACTTCATGTAACACACATTAGTTCTTCTTAATTGTTCTAATAATTCTAAATGTACCAGTACCAGAGTGCCAGAGCGAGGTGTGCAGGTGCAGGAGACGAGCGTGGAGAGCGAGACGACAGGAAGTTAACGCCTGGTTCACCAGCGCCTGTTGTCCTGACGTCACCCTCCTCCCTGAACTGCTCAGCAGTGACGCCAGCATCTGCGCGCACTGTTTCCTGTCCACCAATCCCAGCGGCTCACACACGTACCCTGACTCCTTCCCACTGCCCTGTGACACACAGTGCGCCAGACTTTGTGGGTTGATGGCTTGCAGGACTTGTGTTCGGCTGGAGGAGACTGTGAGGATGAGTTTGACGCAGGAAGGAAGGGGGGATGGGAAGCTCCCTATAATTTGAGGCGCAAAGTTGTTTTCGATGTGATCAAGGCCATCGAGGATTAGAATTAGAGGCTGTTTGGTGGACGGCATGAGGGAGAAGAGGGATGAGAGATGTTCTTTAAGCTCAGACAAACAGATGTCAGGTTTTCTGCTGCCACTGTTAGGCCCTCTAGGATCTGGGGATGCCATGACACTCATGTCTTGGTTGTCTTGTCTTGCAGCTGTTGAGGTACAGTTGGAATTGTTTTCTCTGTCGTTGGTTATACAGCTACAATGGTCCAGGTCGCTGGGATTGTGCTCAGAGGAAGATCTGCTACGATATCTATCGGCAATTTGATAACAAAGGCTCAACAACAGGTGCTTTGGGGAAGGGTTGATTGACTGATTGCAAAAATAAGTGATCACTACAGGATCACAGTCTGGGAGCCAAGACTTTATCTGTGGAGAGAGACAGAACACTTGTTTACATGTTATCAACACGTAGTCCAGATTCCTGTAACAATGACTTATAATGCAAATGTCCTGTTTGCTTTGCATTCTCCTTGGTTTGTTTGCACCTGTTTATTTGTTGGTTTATTAGTCTTATTTGTGAACCCTTTTATTTTAATTTTAGAGAGAAGGAGGTAAAGGCTGCAACTAATGGTGATTGCCACTATCAATTCACTGATGATTGCCTATTGTATTACTAATGGTTTGGTTTATTAAATGTCCGAAAATAAAGAAAAATGTAAATCATCATTTTCAGAATCCAGTGGGATGTATTCAAATGTCCAAACAGTCCAAAATCCAACCAGAAAATATTCAAATTTGAGAACATATGTGTGAATGTGAACATAACTTATCATATGTCAATCCAACGCTTCACCTCAGCGCACATGCAGTACCTGTCGAGCACAGTGTGCCATCAGAACTGCTTTCCCCGTGCACGGTCCTCCTGTCACAACTAGTGGGCGCTGTTGCTCGCTCTGCTTCACATAAGCTCTGACCTACATCAAATGAGAAGTAAGCTCTAGTGATGTAATATTGCAGCTCAAATTATTGGCATCAAGTTTCATCAGACTGTCACAACACAGGAATAATAGATCAGAACATATCCATGATGTGACTTTACACTGCTAAAAAAAAAAAAAAACTGATCATGAATGTCACACAACAAACTCTGTCCTGAACCTTTCTCAGTTATTAATCTTTCACACTGCCACAATAAAGCAGAAGTGACTGTATCTACACCTCAAGAAGTTACAAAATAAACACTGTAACGCTGCTTATTGTCCAGTAAAACACCTGCATCCTCACCTTCTCCTCTTCTGGGCGACTGACATCATAAAGTTGGGACAGGGTGTCACACAGCTCCTCCTGCTCTGCCTGCTCTCTGGCCAACGCATCACAGAGCTGAGAGTCTTTGCGGGTTTCTGAGACTTTCACGCTGTCAATCAACCCCAAGAGGTCAGAGTACACCTGCTGGCACAGACGCTCGGCATAGCCCCGCCTCCTGGCTGTCGTGTAACCGTGGCGAGGGTCACACTCTGTGGCGGTGGTATAGACTAGAAGCTGGGAGGAAGTGATGAGACCAGGGAGGAAGTTGTCACAAAGCTCTGAGAATAATTGTCCATCAGTTGGTGTTGTTGTGTTGTGTTTGACTGGAGCAAAGGCAGCAGCCTGAAAATACAAAATATGGAAAAAGAGAACACCTTAGGTCATATTTACTATTTCTATGTAACTAAAAAAAAACAAACATCCTTTTTAAAACATGAAAATGAATTGATTTCATGCAAGCAAACACTATAAACCTAGATAAGTGAGGCATGTTTCAAGCACATCTCTATTGTTGTGTAAAAATCACATTTCTCTCTCAGTAACTAATAATAAATTTCAATAAAACGTGTTAATGGAGGCTTGACTCATGTTATGCTTCTCACATCTCATTTACTTAAATCCAAATTCTTGGATGTTTGTAGTCATTCACAGAGGTGATTAATTAGCAAGCATTTCACATACTTGTTATACATAACTTGATAAACGGCACACGCTCCTTCTGTGAAAACAAAACTAAAGCTCTGGTTTATGACAGGCTGTTGTTTGTCAGTGACTATGATGTACGTGCCTCCTGAGTGAAAGTGGGGTGTATTATGATATTCAACGGCCTTCTTTAAGTGATCTTATCAAAATGACAAATTCCTCTAAAAACTTGGAGTAAGAGCCAGGTGGTCTGCAGAGTCAACGGGAAAGTAGCAAATAAATCAGTGCTTATGGGAAAGTGATGGATGACTCTTGCCTCTGACTCTGGCTGAGGCGGTGAGTTCATCTGCCTCTTCTCGCCTTCGGCGTTGACGACCCTGTGGATGTAAACCAGGCAGCGTCCCATGATGTCATTATCAGGATGGCTATCCAGAGCAAATCGCAGATCTGCGTCGAGGGCTGGGGGAAGGCAGCAAAGCACAAAAGTGAAATTAAACTGCAACGCCGAGCACAAATGCACAGACATAAACAGAAATCTCACCTGATCTGCAGTATTTCCGGGCTCTCTCTGGGCTCAGGAGACCGTTGTGGACACACAGACTCACAGTGGTCTGAAACACCTTCATCAGCTTGTCCTCTTTAGCCTTCATCTCCTCTTCCTCATTAAGCTCTGCCTGCTGAACAAAAAACAAAACAGTTTCACAGTCTAATAGTGGTAGTAGCTAGTTATACATGTTATTTATCAAGGCAAATAACAACTAAAATATGATAGACATGTATAGAAATAATTTCATTTATAGACTGGACACATGATGACAAACAGGATTACTAAATGATCAGAGTATTTACTCATGTTTCTAATGGATTAATATGGTTCTATGACAACTAAGAGAGCGCTAACCAATTAAAGAACTCTTTTATTCATAAACTCTGACCCATCTGTAAAAACAGAGATGCATCCTGCTTCTGAGGTTCGGTGTGTTCACCTGAGGACAGCAGGTGTGTCTGTGTGCAGGTCTCAGGCAGTAGGAGGGAGGGATGGTGTTCTCATCCCTCTGGTACACTCTCTCCAGCTCGTGGGTGCTGACGCCCGTCTGCTGGCTCTCCTGCAGCAGCAGCTGGTACTCTGACACCTCCACCTGGGCGGGCAGGCTGGCTGTGCCATACCGATGTCCTACCAGAGCCTGCAGCACCGCCATGTGGACACAGAAAGAACAGCAGTTTTTGGGAGCCATTGTTTTGCACTGATTGTTGCACACTTAAATTGATGTTTATGGATATATAAAGAATTAAAGCAACTTATTTTTCGCATTACGCTTTAAAAGACTAGTATGTGTGTGCTTTTAATATACGGTACATGATGAATGCACAATCACTGACTGATCAGCTTCAGTGGTGATCAGAAACACCTCTGAGAGAGTGCATCGTGCAAACAGCCCTGCAGTAAATTAAGGGATTCTTGCAATCGTTAATTTGTGTTGAGGCTGTATCACACAGGTGTTGATGGAGTGTCTGAGAACATTGTTGACGCTAATTGTGCTGCTACTGCAACCAATTCCAATAATAAATAAGCAACAACAATATTGTACCGTGAAAATGTTTTATGGTTGCAACCTAACTCTCAGGTACCCCAAAAAGCAACACTTTAAAAAACTCAAAAAACCTAAAAATTAAACAAGGACTGGTCTAACAGACTGATAGTCAGTGTGTATTATGTTGCTGTTAGCGCTTCAGGGCTGTTGGTTGCTGCGTATTGCTCAAACTATCATTTAATTGAATATATTTGCACACTGGTGCTTCTGTAGAGCCCGAGGCATGTACATGTACTGCCCGTACTACTGAACACTCATGACCAAATCAATCCTGCTGATTTATTTACCAGCAAAAAGGGTCCTGCTGAGCTCTCTCTGCATTCTTCAATCAGCCACTGTCGGATGTTTTCATCAGGCCAACGACTGGGATCATTGGACTCAAATGGGTCTATCACCTGCAGACACACACCCAAAATAATGGTTAAAACAATCTAAATGAGAGATGACTGACAATCAGCGTATAAAAGCACACAATGAGTTGTAATAACAATTGTCCCGGTGGTGGTTCAGTGACATATGATGTTCTTCTATCCTTATAATTACTCAAGCTGCTGAAAAGAGATCGGACAATGTGCTGGTTGACACTGCACTCAGCGTCGCATTACAGCTGCTCAGCCTCTTTTTTTGTTAGATTTAATTAGGCAAAGTTGAGTATAATTGAGTTCACTTTTACAGGAATGGCCTCAGGGGGACAGTGTGAAAGAATAAAGGCTGCACACACCAGGAAGTTCTGAAATAATATTGGTTTTGTATTCTGCTGTTGGCAGTGAGCAATGTTACGCAGATGAGTCTTGATGGTGCATGGATCTGACTGCATCAGTGCTGCAACAACTAGTCATTTATTCTTCCAGTCGACTGATGGAAAATTTACATGCTGCCTGCAGCTTTTCACATATCTGCATATTGTTCATAGATTTTTCTTTGACTGCTGATCAGACAAGACATTAACTTTAATTTATGCTTTTTCAGGACCGCTTGATCATCATTAGCATTTGTCAACCATGACTCTAGAAAAAGTTGAAAAACAGAATGCAATCATTTGCAAACAAACTGTTCACTGACGACAGATTTACAAAGTGTTCCTGAGTCCATGTAGTAACATCCTTTAAACAATCGTGTTCACAAAGTGGTGAACCTCGCTCCATCCTTGCTTGTGAACGACTGAGCCTTTCGAGGATGCTCCTTTCACACCCAATCATGATACTATCACCTGTTACTAGTCAACCTGTTTACCTGTGGAATGATCCAAACAGGTGTTTTTGGAGCATCCTACAACTTTCCCAGTCTTTTGTTGCTCCTGTCCCAACTTGTTTGAAACGTGTTGCTGCATCAAATTCAGAATAAGCAGATATTTACAAAAATCAGTGAGGTTGATGAGGTTTAAAATTAAACACATTGTCTTGTGCTGTTTTCAACTGAGCATTTGCCGAAAAGGATTTGCAAGTTATCACATTTGGTTTTATTTATGTGTTACACAACTTCATTAGAATAGGGGTGTATATTTAACATTTCATGAACAAAAGAATTAAACAAATAAATCTAAACAATATTCAGAAATTAATTGTTAATGAAAACTTGAAAGTTTACGATGATCTGCTTTCGATTCAGACATTTTACTCCTCTGAGAAAAAGATGCAAACAGAATAACGACACTCACTGTAAACAGAAACAACTTCATGTTGTGCAACTTCATTCCAAACCGAACCATTATCACAGATTTAAAAGTTACAGTGTTTCCTCCAAGGGGAGGACTTTAATAGTGTGAGTGGTTACAGTGGGTGTGTGTAGAATCAACAGTGCCTGCATCCTGCCTCAGTCAGTGTGTGCTGATGGTGCTAAAGGGACAGAAAGGATGGAAAACTTTAAGCTGTGCCTTAAAATAAAAAAAGCCTTTCTGGATGCAATACACACGAAACACACACAGAATTATCAGTGATTATCAGGAGAAAGCAGGAGGGTGTACTCACCAGGAGGTCCAGTCCCAGTGTTTGTCTACACTGCTCTCTAAGTCTGGGGAACACACTCTCTCTCAGAGCTCTGCGCTCCACCACGCTGTCTATACAGACCGTAAACACAAACTCCTCTGTTCACACAGTAACTCACAAAACGCGACCAAATAACATGTAAATGTAAATCATGTTGCTTTCTCAAATCTGAGGATATTCAGCTGTTAATTCAGTGTAATGAATCACCTACTTACCCTCTGGGTTGGAGCACAGATAGAGTTTCACACAGGACGAGCTGCGGGTGGACTTCGAAGCAGAGCGGTCCATTTAGTTTCCTCTGCAGCGCGTGACAAATCAATAGCTTTTGTTAAAACAAGGGAAAAAAGGAAAAGGAGAAAGCTTTTGGCATGAACACATTCAATGACCCAAATAAAAAGTTCACAATTGCTACTTCTCCTCTGCGCTGTTGTTCCTCTTTTCCCTCCTTCTCCACTCTGGAAATTCTGTCCTCTGGGGTGTGTTATCATGATCACACCCACTTCTGGTGACTTATATACAACACACACACATGCACTTACAAACACATGCAGTCAGTTAGACAACTGCTCCATCGTGTACATAATCAAATGCGTTGGAAAGGTGCATGAACACACACACACACACACACACACACACACACAGAATAACAACTTTTCAATATTTTTTTATTAATTAACATTTGTACACAATAAATACAAACTTTATTTTGTTTTTGTTTTTTTGTACAGCCAATAATAATATGCAGAAAGACTTTTGCACCTGTTCTTATTATTGTCACCATGGCAAGAGTCTGTGAGGAGAGAGAAGGCTTGTTGTTCCACCACTTTAACAGCAGCAGCTGTGCGGCTGCTCCAAATCCAAGGATGAAAAATAAAATAATTTTACAATACATAAAAACAAAACAAAACAAAAAAACAGGCCCATTGTAGTGGACCAGAGAGACTGCTAAAAAGGGAAAATAATCATGTCCAAAGTGGCAACTGGAAACAAAAGCCATAAATCTAGTATTTGACAGACTGATTGGGCATTTATGGCGGGAGGCTCTGTGGGACTTCAAAACAAGTTTGAAAAGCATAATAACTAAGATCTGAGCGAGCCCAAGGAGAGGCTGCTGTTGGAGCAGAGGTTTGGATCTGAAACTGTAACCAATTCCAGTGTGTCCATCTTTGTTCGGTGTTGGTGCTACAAAAAATGTTGTTTCTTAAAGCTGATGCAAAATACAGAAAGATGTGTTTGCATCACCTTCCTCCAACGTAATTCAACGTCACCTTGCAAAGAGGAAACTGAGCAATTTGTAAGCGCACATCAGGATTTTCTTTCTCTTCTTACACAAAGCCTAAAGCTGTGCCCCAACTCCATACACATAATAATACTACACAGTATGGACTTCATACTAATCTTCATATTTCGTGCTGTTTTTGCAGTTAGTATACAAGAAATTCACATACTTCACAGTTGTGTACTAACAGCAAATGTGCTACAATACTGCAATTTTGGAGCATGACTGATAAAAAGAAACACAGATTGAAAGCTTTATTTTTTGTTTTCTGGGGCATGATTAGTTTGAATTGCTTCAAGCTGTTTGGAGCTCCCACATATGTGTTGCATCTTGGGACAATATTGTCCATCAACACAAAATCAAGCAAATTCAGTATTCGTACTGACAGGTTTGAGCGTTGTTTTGGAATGTATTCAGTGCGAACGCTCTACGCAAGCAAACCCTGGTTGAAGTAAATATGCAGGAAGGAAGTGGGACACATCTTTAGATCTACAGAGACAAATACCTCCTCTCTCCTTTCAACAGTCAGCCACACAAACAGCCAGGCCTATCACATGACCAAAAAAAAACCAAAACACGTTCTCTTCAAGTCTTCATTCAAAACATCCCTCTCTATCATCATGTTTTTTTGTTTTTGTTTTTATAAGTTAAGGAAAACACCAAATTACATTGTCCACAATTAGCTCTCAATCTCTTTGGAAGAGCGGAGATTAAGAATAAAAAAACATCAGTCACACTGAAATAAAGAGGATCCACTACAGAATCAGAATGAAAAGAATGACTCTTTTCCAGCCATTCTGATGCTGTTTTAAGGTACTGCTACTTTCCAGGGAAGGTACAAATAAATAAAAGTGCTACACTGCCCTTTAGGCAATGATTTTTAAAGGCTTGAGGGGTATTTAAGAGGGAGGATTTATTTACTTTGAGTAAAAAACACAAAAGAATTGTACTTAGCTCCATTTGAATGTCGTTTGCTAGTTCTGTCCATTTAGCACAATGTATTTCTCTTGTTTTCTGTTTCTGCCACCATTAATCATAGCTGAAATGTAGGACACAAGGAAAGCAGAACGATGACATTGAATTGAAAATGTTAAAGGTTAATTTGTTTTTATGGATCTTTTCTCTGCCGTATTAAAATAGAAAAGAGACTCACATAGTGATGTGATGGAGTTGCTTGGCAAGACAACAGAGAAATATTCCTGCAAATGCGATGCATGTCAACTAAATGAGGATACATGTTATAGCTGAACAAAATCAATGTGAGAGGAAATGAGATCTCTAGGGATAAAAGCTTTACAGTTCATTCTGTGATTAATAAAAACTCCTGACCCCAAATACGGTCAGTGTCTATATCATCTCCAATAAAACTTTTCTTTGTCACCACATAGTGAATACCAACAATTTCAGTGCCTTTGAAAGCAGCACTGGCCTTCTGAACCAATCAGTGACACAAGCACACAGAGGGTCACAGAATGAGAGAAGATATAGCAACGTGTGTGTAATATAATGTAACTGTATGTGTGTATATGATAGCCAACGAGTCACACTTACTGCCAATGGACAGAACAGACATTAGAGAAAAGAGGGAGAGAAAGAAAGGAAGGATGGGAAGAGAGGTGGAGAAATGAACAGAAGGGAGGATCCAGCCTCCTTTTTCTCTCTTTCATCCTCTCCTTCCCTCTCCTCTTTCATCTCTCCTTCATACTGTATTTACAATGCCCTTTCAGTATAAGATGAGAATAAAACTTCCACTACATATCAGACATGGTACTCCATTCAGCTGAGTTAGTCTATATGAAAACGCTGTGCATAACATTCCTATGACAACAGTAATGTACTGTACTAATACACATTGAATACGTATGATGATAAGGACTATATATGGCGAGGGAAGGGCTGGCGAGGGGGGACACTGTGTCCACACACCACCCAGTTTCTCTGTCCATTTACTTAAACCCCAACTGCAATCCAAATCATGACACGTTTGGCAAGTTTTATACTTATCCACTCTCATCAAGCTTACTTTTCACAGAGCCCCGACACTCAAAATGTTTGTGAAAGTTATAACAGATAAGTCAAAAATATAACTTGGAAAATAAAGCTAAACTAAAATCTTTTGCTAGCTAATTTTATTCTTCAGATAATTTATTCTGGCACACATTTAGTTGTTTAGGACTGTGTGGCTAGCTAGCTTACCTTAAAACTGGTGGCTAAACACACTGAGCGCAAGCCTTTTGCTAGCAGCTAGCTTTTGGGCATAAAACTACACCAGATACTGTACCCAGTGCTAATCAGCAATATACTATACTGTAGCATTAGTCTATTCAGTCCTGTAACAGTAGCATGAGCATTGTAGCCAACAAACTACTTGCTATGCTAATACCCAACTTAGAAGTTCACTTCAGATACACGCTGCTTTCTTCACAACATTATTTTCTTTATCGAGGACCATAAAGGAAATATGTCTCGGACTTTATTGTCTTTAACAGTTTGTAGATGTGTCTTTTCTCAAAATGTCAACTAAAGTAAATACAAAAGTTCCAAGTTGTAGCTAGCGAGCTTTGTTACAATTAGTTTGGAGACTAAAACGCTTTAGCTACTGTTAGCAGAGTTTATACAGTAATGCTACAGCAGTATGCAGTACAGTATATGGGTGATTAATGTAGCTGGTGTAGTTTTATGAGGACAGTTCTGCTAGCTAGCAAGCTGAAAAGGTCAGTGTGTTTAGCTACCAGTGTTTTCAGCTAAGCTAGCTAGCCACACAGCCCTCTCCATTGCTTCAAATATTAGCAATTTTCCCCATTCCACTGTGTTACATACACAAGGAAAATTGGTAATGTGGCGTGGAAAAGGAAATATTGTATGTTGTATTCAGTCATATTTTTGACTTGTCTTATAACCCTTAACAAAATTTTCTCAGTTTCAGGGCTCAAAAAGTTTTCTAATGTTTCAATATTATTTGTTAGCAAGTGAGTAGAAAAAGTGACATTTCTCAAACATAGCAGAATGATCTGTGCAGAGAGATAAACCTCACAATATCTACAAGTAAGCTTAAGAAGGTAAAAGAAAACTTGCCAAGCCCATCGTTAACTTTCCCTCACACTCCCCCCTCTCTAAACATTCTTCCTCCTCTTCTTCTTCCTCTCTTCGTGCTCGGGTTTGCTCCCCCGTTGAGGTGAAGTTTTAAGGCAAGAATGGAAGGACGGGGGAGGGCAGAGGGGGGATGTGGGGGCGCCTACTGCTGCACTTCATTAGGAAGCTAATACGGAGATTATTTAATTGGATACTCTGCCTTTATCCCCTCTCTCTGCTCCCTTCCTCAACTTGAGGATGAGAGAAGATGCGGGGAGGCCGGGGGTGTTGCACGTGGTTCAGTTCGGTTTACTTCACATCACTTTCGCTGACTTCAGTTCAGAGCAGTTCAGTTCCCCAGCCTGTAGGATACGCATGTCTGTCATCTGTTTTTATTTTTTGTGTCTCTATAACTGCCTGCCAGCTTGTCTGTCTGTCACACCAGTGTGATCTCCACCTCCTCTGTCTTGTCGCTCTTTTCCTGCTGACGGCGGGAGTGCTGTTTGGGGGGAGGAGGAGCAGCTCGCACCTGAGGAAAACATAATAAATGCAAATTCAAGTAAAAAGTCAAAAAAAGTGAGGAAAACAACTGTCAAGCAACAGCACAGACGCCCTACTTTTCCACATTTCACAAACAGCATGATTTTCATTTCCTGCCTATGGGACACAAACCTTTCATCTCCAGAAAGTAAAGAATATTTGTTCTCTACTTTTAGAGCCATTTTTAAATAAACACACTACTTTGAATGGAAAACACAATTGGCATTCATGGACCAAACACTTAAATCACTTCCATTTAAGACAGAAAAGTAACAAAGAGAGAACCATGTAGCGTAAGTTTGTGGTTTATACAGGGCTGCAGCTAATGATTATTTTCCTTATCGATTAATAGGCTTGGTCTTGGTGGTTGGTTCGGTCAGAACAAGGAACAGTGACTGTTTGCCAGAGTTTTCACTTGAAAACCCTAAACGATCAATAGGTTATTAAAATAGTTGCCAATTCTTTTGCTCAATTAATGAACTGATTGATTGACGAATCATTTCAAGTGCAGCATATGCAGATTTTCTGTAATCCACGTCATAAACTTGACAAAACAGTACACTGAGAACAACACAATGTTCTTTCCTCTATAAATGTTTCCCGTCCTTGTAGTAACGAGACATAGCACAAAATAACGGTCCAGATAACCTTGCAGGAAACAAGTCTGACATACAGTTAATCAAATATATTGAAATAACAAACCAACCCTTCATCAAAAATCTAGACAACTTCATCTTTGGCTCTAATGACAGAAGTTGTGAAGACTTCGCTTTCTGGAGCTGTTCAACCCATCAAACACGTCATTACAGCTACCATCACAAAATATTGACAGCAAAGTTACATTTTACACACAAAACACACTTCTCGATGAAGTGTTATACTAACAGGTCGTAGTTTGCCTGGGCCTCCTTCAGGGGTGAATCTCAGTGGCTGAGGAAATCCTGGAGACACTGGACTCCTTCCAGAGCTTTGATCTGCAGGGGAGAGCAGCAGAGACATTTCTATATACTCACAGCAAACAGCCGCAGTCATGTCTTTCTTACAAACGTCTGCGTGTCTTACTGTGGGTGGACAGCGGTCCCTTGTGAGAGGAGGCAGGCGGCGGAGGCTTGTGCTCCCCATTGAGTGCAGTGGAGGGTGAGCGTGGGAGAGGAGGCGGGGTGGAGGTCTCTGGGCTGGTGAAAGGGCTGATGGGAGGTTGGTCATACAGCGGAAGAGGTGGCAGAGACGACGGCAACTTCAGAGACGGAGAGATCTAGTTAAAGGGATAGAAACAGAAACATACATCACTGGAAATTTGCTGCTCATCTGTGATACATCCCACGATCTCTCTCACAGCTCAGATCATATTGACAGCACTGACTGGACAATCATCTAACTGAAGTCAACTCCATTAACACAGCTAGACAATTTGAAAAGGCATCCAAAACAGTTAAGATAATCTTGACTCAGATCATCTTAGTCTCATCTTGACCAAAGAAAAAGAAGCTGTTTAAAACTGAAATGTTAGGAGAAAGGAAATGAGTTACAGTTTTGGCCACTTGGGGGCAGCACATAAGCTATAAAATCAACACGGTCATATCTCATAAGCTTAATTGGGCTAATATCTTAGCAAACAGTTGCCATTTTTACTCATCCAGCACACACAGAGCAACATAAGCATTAATATGGAGTTGTATTTCTGTCCACCTGATGAATGTAAGTCTGATATTCAATCTCTTTTAGCTCTGTTGTTGGTCTCCACCAACTCCTCAGGGAAATATCTGGCTTTTTAGCTGCTAATTGCTCCACTGTGTTCTCCAGTCTGCCGTTTGGCAATGAAATGGTAGTGCACGGTGGGATTTTAGAGCTTTATTACTGAAAGTAACGCTATAAGCACAGCTCATTTGCAGGCTGTTAAACCAAAGCAACACATTTAAAACATTTCATCGAGCTGAGGGGAACTGCGGAGTTGGGAGATAATTCTCTGTGGGTTTATCACTAGAAGCAGCCCCTTTCACATTAATACTTCATATCACTTCATCAGTAGTTACAGTAAAATATTGATTGAAGCAGCTTTAGGATGTAGGTCTTTGGTGGAGCATTAGGAATACTGTAAGGAACACCTTAGAGAAATATTTCTAGTTTACTAGTTGGAAATGCCACGAAATACAACTTGACTCTTTCCGTGGCAGCAACCAGGAGGTTTCAGATTTTTTTTACCAATCTTCCCTACATGCAACTTAAAAGACGTTAAGAGATGTTGTGCTGTGTTTTGTCTACAGGCTTCAAGGAAGGGAGAGGCTGCATCCTCTCTGCTGCTGAGCCTCTAATAGGGCAGCACTTTATGCCACAGATAAGACTTCTCTGTGTGATTGCAGTGCAGGGTTTTTATCAGAGCGCCGCAGGAACACGGCAGTTCTGATCCACTGTTTGTGAACTCTGCCCTGCTGATAGATCTACTGGACAACAGCCAGGAAGGGGGTGGCACAGTACATTACACACTATCCTTGGTATTTCTGCACAGAGGAAATACTGATAAGACTGAATAATCAGCTCCTCTAAGAGTGATGCACTGAGCATCTGTGTGTTGCTTCAGTGACGTCTCCTTTTTGAAGATTTTCCACAAAATGAAAACTTGATTTCTTGTGTCACCTAACCCCCACGCATCAACATACCTGTATGTCAGCCAGCCCTCCTCCACTGGTCTCCCCATTCTCAGTGAAATCTTCCACCAGCACGGAAGGGAAGACCCCCACCCGTCCGTTAAGCTCCCCCTCCCAGAAGCCGTCGTCGGTCTGAGTGTCGCGGCTCAACAGGCGTATCACCGCTCCCTCGGAAAAGGAGAGTTCCTCGTCCGCCTGGCCCTCGTAATCATAAAGTGCGCGGACATACATCACTGCAGAGAGAAAGGAAGACAAAGAGAGAGAGAAAGCAATAAGAGATACACAGAAGGAATAATCATTCTTGGGGAAATGTACTTCCTTGTCTGTCTGGTCCTCATTGTCATAAAGAGAATAGTGCACACCACTGGACAGAGGGAGATACAGAGAAAACAGAAAGGTGTAGCTGGAATAATAATTAGGTGCCTGAATTTCTCCATGTGCCTGGTCCACGCACTCAGGTAGCGCAGAAACACAGCATTAAAAGGAGAATAGAGGAAGAAAGAAGGCTGCAAAAAACGGTGGACTGGGAAGGAAGAATCATCTACTGTTGCGTTCATGAGGGTCTTTCACTCTCTTCTTTTTTTCAGAGAAAACATGTTTGACCAATCAGGTACCATGAAAATGACATGTGATCTTTATTATCTGAATTAATTGAGTGAGATCTCATTTGCACGGTCAATCAGACAGATGCAGCCCAACAAGCCTGGTCAACATTAGTCAAAGCAGAGTAAGAGCAGTGTGGCTGATAGTGAACCTTTTGTACACACTGTACACACTGGATACAACCAACAGTGTTATGAAGTATGAGAGAGTACACAAAGAGAGGGAATGTTTGTGATGATGCTCACATCACACAGGCCCATTTTTATGAAACTGGTCTTCAATTTCAATCACTGGTGTTTTGTTCTTTATTTGGGCAATTTCATACAACTGCCTTGCCCTTGTTTCTGTTCCAATGAGGTACTGGAATGGCAGTGACAGAAATTTGTACTTATTTCATGGTCATGCAAAAACAGTAGTTAAAAATCAACAGATGAAAAGGAAATCAGGAGGGGCAAAGCTTGTGGAACCTGACCTCTAATTTTTTTACTGAACATTTCACTTATTGCTGCTTTGCTGTCACACTTCTGTTCATTACTGCAAACTTGGAAACATTTTTACCTTTTTTTCCCCAGCAAGTCAGACAACCCACACTTGCTTACTTTAATAACAGCCTGCTTTGCAAACTGAGTGTTCTTTACAGCTGGATTCTGCGCAACTCCGGTGGAGCAGAAAAGAGACAAATGCCTTAATCAGCGGCACACAATAACCTCATTATGGGAAGAAAAAAAAAACTCATTTCCAGTTGTACAACTGGAACTAACTTGTTTTACTCAAACTCCTGGCATGCAGTTTAATTATTTCAAAGAATAATTTACCACTTGCCTGGTTTACAGCATACTTACTGTTTGTGTCTCCGTTGATGCAGTTGGAGTGCAGCTCTGGCTCGGTGGAATTGGACGAGGTGTGTGATCGAGCATCGAGTGTAGCCAGAGACTGGAGCATGCTCAGCAGACTGTTGGAGGTCGGGAACTGCAGGTATTTCTCTGGGACGTAGCCCACTTGGCCTGTCTTATTGCGAGCCTGGAAAACACACACAAGAAACCATACAAGGCTGTGAAATCAAACACAGCAAACGCACAGAGCTCAGCACATAATGCCCATATGTATGTGTGTTTGTGCACCTTGACCCAGTCCTCCATGTCTCCATCCTCAATGACCTCCAACATCTCCTGTTCATCAATAGTTAACTCATCTGGCTGAGAGGCCTGCAGGAGGGACACACCAACAGTGTTACAGATAGAGAGGGAGTGAGAACGAGGAAGGAAATGGGTTAACTACATAAAGGAGGGAATAATGCAGCCAGAACACTTGGCAGAAATCATGCATCTTGTTTTTGGTCGCCCTTGATTTATCCTTTCTGTGGAGAAGACAGTACTGTACCTTGTACGAGTACAGGACTTTGCAGGTTAGCGGGTAGTTTCGGAGGGTTCCTGAAGGACTGGAGCTGCTGTCGTCAAAAACCTCCATATTCTCTTCACACTCTTCTCCCTCCTCGCGCTCCAAGTCCACTGTGCCCTTCAACACACAAACACAGGCAGATAAAGACAAAACCTCTGATAACTGCAAGGACAAACAAGAAAAGATCCAATCACCTCTAAAGCGCCAGAGCGAGAAAAAAAAACATGCCGTTTTTATATGAAGTCAATCACATATTGAACAAATGAAAAATACTTGAAAAAGCATTATAAAATCAAAAGTCTACACCACCTCCTGGCTCAAACTCTGAGATGTGACGCCGCCGTTTGTCTGTCTTTGCCTGTTGGCTTGTAACGAAAGATCCCTTCATTTTTGTTCTCTCCCATTACCCTCGGTGTTCACCACCTCTGCCTTTTCCACTCTTGCTGTTTTATTATCCTGACTTCTACTTCTACCACCTCCCGTGCATTTGTTCACCAGTTTCAAGCTCTGCCCATTCAACAAAGACACACTTTCACTCGCTACCTTTTTTCCCCTCTCCCTGTGTGTTTGCGCTCTCTCCCTCTCCGTGCTAGTGTCACAACTGAATCCAGAGCGACGCTTACCTTTTCTTCCTGCCTGAGCTTCTCTGTCCTGCTCAGTGTGGGTAGTATAGCTTTCAGAGACAGGTGTAGAGGGACTACTGTTTCATATGATGCAGCCCCTCCCTCTTTTGTTCTATGAGAATTTCACTGGCTTATATGAAAGTCATGTGATCTGGCTGGTAGAAAGATCCATCACACACAGCAAGCTGAGCTGGCCACAACAATAGAGAGAAAATGTGTGTATGTGTGTGTGTGTTTATCCATTCCTGAGTCATTGTGTTTAGTCATCAGATTTCTGTTGACACAGTAAACTCTACACCAGTGCAGAACAAAACAGATGTGTGTTTTGTATATGACTTGATATCCCAAGTAGGTCTCCTAGAAATAAGAATCTATTCTCTGGGGAAAGAATAACCTTCAGGTGTGGTCCTAAGGTGTTCCCTTATAAAAACTAACACATTCCTAACACTCTTGACAAGGAATGGTTACTAAAGAGCCTTGCACCTGAAGTATGATGCATGCTTCTATGTTTCATGCTTTTCTTGAAAAACTTTTACTAATGTGCTTCACAGACATCAATGTAATATGTAAAGTAAAATGTTATGTAACATGCTAACATGCTCACAATGTCAATGCTCGAACACAGCTATGTAATATGTAACTGGGTGGAGACCTACATCAGTGTGACGGAGAACAACCTGTTGTCCACTTCCATATTTTGAGGTTTTATTTTTGTTGGCTCCATGTTTGTTGTGTTACCTCACCCTTATCCACTTCGCTGCATTGATTTTAAAGTATTCTGCACTGCCTCAGGGCCAATTCCATTTCATTCCTGAAGTGAAATGACCGGCACATATTTTTAGTAATAACCCAATAAAATATCACCAAAAACACATCTCAAAGTGTGTACCAACTGTACAGCCGAGATGCAGACCAGTAGCCGATTTTATTGGTCCTAGAGGTAATAACTGTGAAAGTGATATTGTAATGAAGGCAGAGGCTGCCTGAGGGACTTGATGGTTCATGGCTTACAGTATTTCATAGTGGTAATAATAAAGTTGAGTGGAATGAAGAAAGGGCAGAGGGAAGAACCTGCTCCTTGCTCTCATTATTCTTCTGTGCTCTCCTCTCCGGATTATTATTCACAATCCATCCTTCCTTTCTTCTCCCCCTGTCCGTCGGCCACTTCTTAACCTCTCCCTAATCAGAAAACTGCTGTTAACAATCCCCCCTACTGTTTGCCTCTCCTTCTTCATTCCCTTTATTGCATATTGTTATTATAATCCCTCTTTCTTTCACTGCCAGTCTCTTAAGGCTTCAGTACACTCCAAATAAAATCAAAGGCAGTTGAACTGCTGTCAAATGTTGGAATATTCAATGTGCCTCCTGGTCTGTTCTTTTAATGACACCCACGTCAGATGGAGGGGATTCAGCAAGTGTAGCCTCAAACTGGTTTATCTTATAAAGAAGGGAAGAGAAAATTGAAAGAAAAACACATTACCAACTTCTTGGAGGAAATTAGGTAAATGTAAATGTGTCAGATTCAATAAACAAATATTTGGCTTGGATCAAATCTGAACACAGTTCTTTGTTTTAGTCACGCTTTTCAGTACAAACACGTACATTCTCATGTTTTGTCACTGTGTACAGGGGACTTGCAATATATTTATCTATGTTCTCTGCAGTTTCCCTCCATCTCTCTCACCTCAGCATCCAATTTTAATTCAGCATTATCACTCTGACGCCACTCCCTCCTCACCTCCCCCTCTCACCCTCTCCCCCACATAACACCACCTCTTCTTTTCTCAGCTCCCACTCTCATTCTTCAGTGATAGCCTCCCTCTTTCACTGCACAGCTCCTTCTACCATTCCTCCTTCTCTCCATTCATCTCTTCCTAGGTTGCTCTCCCCCTCATTCTCCCAACTTTCTCTCCCCTTCTCACACTCAGTGTCTCTGTCTCTTCTCCCTGGTGTCAGCTGCTAGCTGCAATATCATGTGAGCAGAGTGTCAAGTGCTTCCAACAGAGCAGGCCGGCTATGTTTAGTCCTGCTGACAGACAGACAGACAGACAGACAGACAGACACACAAACAAGCACACGTCTTCCACACAAACATTCCTGTGCATTCCTGTTTGAAAAGTAGTCATTTTTAAGATTTATTTAAAGGAGTGAGAGGATGGACACCGCTATCATACCTGCGCACTAAATCTGAAGCTACCACCTTCAGCCGGTTAGCTTAGCTTAGCACAAAGACTGGAGACAGAGGGAAACAGCTAACCTGATTCTGTCCAAAGATAACAAAATCCACCTACCAGCACCTCCAAAGATCACAGATTAACATGTTACATCTTGTTTATTTAATCCAAACATTAGTAAGATTTAGAGGTGCTGGTAGCTGATTTTACAGATCCAGGCTAGCTGTTTCCTCCTGTTTCTAGTCTTTGTGCTCAGCTAAGCTAACTGGGTCCTCGCCCTAGCTACATACTTATCAAGAGTAATATCAGTCTCCTCATGTATCTCTTACCAAAAAAGGCCAAATATCAAACTATTTGTTTTTGGTGGAATGCCGTATCTCAAAGGAAAAATGACAGTATACTGTGAGTAATGAGGGGAGGGTTACGTGGAGCTGCCTGGAGTCCACCTCTTCCTGACAAGAATACAGTAAGCACACACATTCATAAACACTAAGGGGTGACAAACAGGTCCCTTCAGATCTGTACTCAGTCTATCCTGCCATTAAAGCTGAGGGTCTTGAAATAAAAACTGCGAGTTGTGCAAGGACTACATCAGTATTCCAGTGGGGAAGTGGGCTGTTTTAAGAGGCAGTAACTGGTGTGACAGATGATTAGGCAGAAGGGCTGAGGTCAGTTATCTTGCAATTTACATCATTTAGGGAGTGATTCGTCAGGAGAACTGTTCTAGCTGGGTGGTTTTCACTAATAGTGAAATCATAAAGAATGAGAGGTCTGTGATTATGAGTCAGTCCCTTAGAGTTCAAAATGACATTTTGGAGTTTGCTGAATTTAAGTGAAGTCAAATCTTATTTGTGTAGGCCAATATCACAAATCACAAGTCTGACCCAAGGGGAACTGAGTGCAGTAGTAGTTGTGTAGCACAAGAAGACAACCTGCTGGGAAAACAAATGAGCCAATAGCAGATACATGACTGACGTACAGTGACACAGTTCAGTGATATGGTGATCTTCATTTAAAGTGGGTAAAAGAGGCCACCATGCATGCAACACAAATTAACTACGACTGATGTTGTGTGGTGAAAAGATTTGCACTTTCCAGCCAAGTCAAAAACTGCTGCGACTTTGAAAACTGCTGACAAAAATCATTTGTGCATGTCCTGTATGTATTTAAGTATTTGCATAGAGGCTTTCACGTTAGGTTTTATGTTATGTCTACAGTTTTGTTGTTCATTAATTCCTCCAGTGTTTTCAAATTTCATTAATTAAGGTTCTGTTTTTGTGAAAACAGGAACGAGATATGCTGACTTGGCAAGAAAGCAGCAACGCACAGTGAGGGGAGGTGTCTCACCGACAGTGAGGGATCGTGGGAAGTGTAGCTCGCCCAACGTTCATTCTCCAGCTCCTCCATCACCTACAGCATGCAGAGAGAGTGAAGGGGGGTTTATACACATACTGCCAACAGGCACACTCACACACGCACACACAAACTGTACTACACAAACTGGAAATCATGCGTGAAAGGATTTATACACACACACACGCAAACACTCAAAGGGTTGTGTGTCTGACAAAACATACCTGGTTCATGGCGCTCTTTAGCCAGGTATCCACGGCAACCCCCACTTGCCGCAGAAGGTCCAACCGTGCCTCAGCTTTTAACTTTATTGTCTTTGGAGAGAGAGGGGGTTAAGAATGTTAACAACACCAAATATAATACTGAGCTACACACTTTCTCTTGCAGCAGCCTTTAAAAAAGCATCACTGTTTCTATTTTCGCAACTTGGGTCCCATTTTATTGAAATTAGGAACCTGTGAAACCTGTCTTACTGCCCTAATTATGGACACCAGTGGAAGCATTTGGACAGAATAACATAAATAATCATAATTTGCTGAGTAAAATGCTATCATGACAGGGAGGAATGATGGCCACAACTATGAAATTAAGAAGCTGCATCCATTTTTATTTATATCAGAGCCTAAAAATGTCTCAGTGTGGGGTCAAGAGTAGGAGCAAGCCTCTGAGCGCAGGTATCAACCAGCCTTACTACAAGGAATACAACAGCTGCAGTTAGTTTGGTCTCCAGTTACCAAAGTGCTTCATATTTAGTCACTAGTGGCAAAAAACTAGCCCCTTATACTAGACAGATGAAAAGACACAAATAGCTTTTAGCCATGATGCTCAAACAAAACAGACACAAGTCAATAACAATATAATGTGCTATTAGCAAACATCACTATATACAGTAAGCACCCAGGTGGGAGCCATTTCTCAAATATAATGGGATTTTGAATCGATGCAGGGAGAAGGACCTCAAGTGAACCTGTATAACAGAGCAAACAGTATAATGAAAAATGGTGTCTATATTTGATAGACCTCTCGCTATGCACAGTGTCATGTTTTAAATTACTTAATTGGAAGCTCATAGCCATCTTTACTTCAAATCTTCACTGGAAAAAGTTAACTTTTTGGGTCTTTTAGTTGTATTAGATCACATGCAGCAGAGTTCAGTCACATAGTGAGAATGTGAACTGGATCTGCACCCCAAAACGTGCTGAATCTGTGTCAAGGAGTCTTATAAATCATCAGAACTTGCTGTACTTTGTTTTAATGAGCTGTGAACACTGGGCATGTGCGGTGCTCTTTCCTAATGAGAAAATATGATGATGCTATAACCACCAGTAGGGAAAACCCCTGAGATTCAATCCGTTTAATCTGTCTCCCCTCCTCAGCGCTGTTTCATCTCTGATCCTTTCTGTTTTTTCCTGCTGTTTCTCACCGATTTCATCAATTTCCTTTTTCATTATCCTCTACTCTCCTTTCTCAATGCTGACAGAGCAGCTTGATAGCTGATAGCTCCCTCCCATAGAGACAAGCAGTCAGACAGGCAGACACACTGTCAAGACAGACTTCCCCGCTTTGATCAATAAAGACCTGAGCCCCTTGAGTGCCTCCATTTCTTTCCTTTTTGTTAGCAGCACTCAACGAATGCGAAAGGAAAGCACCAGCCTTTGCTGCTGCTGCTGCTGCTGCTGCTGGACCATAGACATACCAGACTAAAGAGGAGAAAAGTTAAAGCAGTCAGTGGCTCAGTGAACAGAATAATCAGCCAGCAGTGTGAGTACAGATCACTGTATGACCCCAGACAGTCCGGCTGGGCAGCTCTAATCAATAAAGCAGACAGACAGGTAGACAGAAAAAACAGATGGAGAGGTAGACAGGCAGAGAGATAATGCAGGCAGAAAACTTCGAAATTCTGAAATATGGGACCAGGTTTATCTATACAGTCTCCTATGGTAGCAGACGGAAAACATGAAGAATTCTGCTGCAGAAGATAAGATAAGAAGCTACATCCAGTGTGTGCGAGACATTAAAGAGGCACTTGGATCAAATTGGATGATCATGACCAGTACGTATAGAATTATCTAACATTAATATGCACCATCATCTGATTGGTCTGGGCACAATATGAGCACTGTAAATATGCAACATATTTACCAAAGGTATTAATATGTCAATACAAAACTGTGCCTAGAATATGAGTAGAAACTTCCAATCAATTTTCCAATACTTATTAGTTTGTTTGCTGGGAGCACAGTCTTGTCTCTGTCTGAAGGATTTTGACGTCATGTATTAATGAGGCCAACTTGTCTGGTGGAGGCAGTTTGAGAGCAGCCTTTAACGGCTCATTAGTATGGAGAAGGCCACTCGCCTAAACTGCTCTCACTCACTCATCCTCTGAGAACTCCTTAGAAAGAGGAAAAAAAGCAGAGACGAGGCCAATAATCAGCTAATATCACTGTGGGGAAAGTCAGATACTGTCAGTCTTACTGCTGTATGTGAAAACATGCTAGGAGAGAAGAAGAGCAAAAACAAGCATCCTTTTTTTGGGATTTCTACTATGTTGAAAGCTTTAACGCGTAGAGTTTTCTGTGAGAAGAATATTCTTTGAGAAAATCTATATCAGATACTATCCACTTCCGACATCACACTCTCCGAGACTAGATAGAGGTTGTTGGAACTTATACTGTTTCAGAAAGTAAGAGTAAAGCTGCTTTTTTCTCACATAGGTTTTATTTCTATTTTTTCCTCTAGGAAATCTGTGTATTCATTCATAACAAGAGCGTTTTTTCTCCTCTTCCTCTCTGAAGTATGTTGTTCTATTAATAAAGACAGCTCCAGTAGAGCGAACAAGTTAGCCTGGGGCACACTGCTATTACATAGAATTTATCTAAGAATATATGATCGGTTTAATTTTCACATGACTTTAATCGCAGCGTGTATCCCTTGATCGTGCTGGTAAATTTTGTTACAGTCATAAATACTGCAGTAATTTCATAGAAAGACTCTCTGGAAAGACTCTAGTTTCAATATCATCAAGCATTCATGCAGAGGCCTTTAAATCAGAGCAGCATTTGTACAGAGCGTAGAATACATAAGTCTGCTCTCTCTCTCTTCAATGTTTATTGATTCCATTCCAACAGACGTGAGAAAAAGAGGATAGCGGTGCGTACTGTTGAACACTGCAGAATAGATTCAAAGGCATTAAACATTCACACTGTTTTCCTTTCAGTTGTGCTGTTCTTTTCCCTTAACCTGTGACAACAAAGCAGCGCATTCAGTGCAACAGGGGAGACATCTGAATCTCATGCATGTGCTACTTTTTTGTTCAAGTCTTCCGTATAACATGTTACAAGAAATGAAATTCCACCTTAATCTTCACCCATAATGATATGAATACTACTCAACCCAACCTACTATTATGTCTAGTTATGGCCATTAAGGCAAAAGCCTCCCTGGATTTTTGATGTATTCTTAAAATAACTACCCCTGGATAAACAGTTTCTAAGGTAAATAAAAAGGGTCTGCAAGCTCTTGAAAGTTTTACAGGATTCAGGGCATTGATACTTATGCTTCCCGTATCGTGTTTCCCATAAAATATACAGATGGAAAACTGTGCGAAACCTGCTGATATTACTCTTACTCCAGCGTGTGTATTAAATCCTGAAGTATATTAAATCTCAAATAAACCTGAAAAGTATCTTTCTCACAGATCTGCCTGCAGACTGACATGCAGTAAACAATGGTCACATTTTTAGCACAGACAGTGCATCGACCCTAAATATTGATTTTGAAGCTCGTTTGGCCGTCAAAGCGTTTAAGATGTCACGAGGAAATTAGACAATTTATGAAAAATCAGTAAATGAGGACAAGTAGCGAAGCCAACTATGCTATCAATCTTTCTTATTGGCTGGTAGCAAACTTCTGTGCTTAAGCTTGCACTTCAGACATGCTGCTTCTGAAACAGTTTTTAGCTGATGGTGATATTGGAGGTGATACCAAAGTGAAACCTGGAGAGAAACACCATGCATTCCTCCACCGAGTATAGATGCCTCAAAAATAGCTTTCAATCGACAAATCCTAAATATAGACCTAGCTGCGTTTTCGCACTAATAAGGTGTTGCAAAGGCTACTGCAAGATGCTTGATAGGACGAAGATCAATTTTTATGTAAAAGGAAAGAATGGCGCAATCATTATCCAGATAATGGTGTAATCACACGTGGATAATGTCTTTTGTACTGCCTTCACTCCCTTTATAACTCTGTGATAAGAGCTCTGTGATGGAGCCATTTGTACCAAATGAGTTCATAAAATATTCATCATCTTACTCGAGGTAATGCTGGCCTAGAAGAGCAAAGAATAGCAGACAGACAGTGTGAGCACAAGAGACTGGAGAAGAGATGGAGGCTGGGGTAGGAAAAAGGTGGAGTGGTCACATGTTTGCACTTTGCAGGGAATAATTATTTTGTGAGATCACAAGCTACTGATAGTGTTGTGGAAATATTCCTGCAGTGTAAGATTGACTGAGACAACAGCATGTTTATCAATGAAAGCAGTAAAATGACAGAAAACATGCTCAACCAATAATTTGCAGAAACAGCTTTGTATATATGGGGGGATATATGGTGAAACAGTGAGCACGAGCACAGTAAGCATGAAATGTTTTTTGACCAAACCTGACAGCAGAGGGTGCCAGATATGTGAAAGCCTGGTAAGAAGGGTAGCATGGAGGCAAAGAGGCAGTGCTAGGAAGAGAATGAGCTCAGCAAAGTGAAGGAAGACAACAAAATTGGAGAGCAGAGATGAAAAGAGCAGCGATAGTGAGAGAACAGAGACAGGATCGAGTTGAGAAGGATGAGAGATGATGCAGCTATCTCATTCAGTGAGTGTGACAGGTTGAATCTTTGAGAATCAATACATAAATGATAGATAACTCTGCAAGTGGAACGGCTGAGAGGTGTAGAAGTGTGTGTGTGTGTGTGTGTGAACACAAGATAATAAAGAGGAAGAGGCAGATTATGTGATGACAGAGCAAAACAAGTGAGAAATCCAAGAAAAAAAATGGAAATCATGTTATTATATAGCTGGTCCTGCTGTCACACCTGTATGCTGCCAGACACACACAAACAAGTGTATTTAAACCTCTACCACTGAACAGAATGTGGCAAAACCATATACAGAGGGGCATCATTGGACTTTGTCAATAAGAAAGGCTAAAAAACTTGAATGATCTCCTGATATAAGAAAGGGGCATCGATCAATGCTGGGCTGTGTTAGTTAATTATACCCTGCTGTGTCGGCTGAGCAGATGAGCGGACTGAATGCCAATTGCCAGTGTTTGCATTTAAAATATTTACCAAATAATTAGCCACTCAGCCCAAACACTAGGCAGAGGAAATAATGGGACAGGGATGAATTTTATGTTGCCACTGAAACAGAGGGATTGTTGACTAGACTGATGCTGCATTGATGTAACAGCAGGAAGGGAGTCTACAATATGAAACATTTACTTTAAATTTAGCAGTGTGTACTTAAGGGGAAAACAAATATTTGCCATTCGTTACAAAGACACAGCTCTTATTCTTATGAACACACTTTTCTCTGTTTGTAGTGACAAATATACATATAGCCAAGTTAATTTAAGAATCTTTCATCTCTTTCATGTCAGAAGAGAGGAAACATCTATCCATCTGTGACCCAACTGTATTAGAGGCTGGAGCCTAGCCTTTAGGGAGAACACCTAAACTTCACAGAAAGGGTTGAGTTTAAATGCTGAGGCAACTATGCTAACGAAACATATGTTATTTCTTATCCTCTGTAAAATAGCGTTGTGATCAAAAATGAATGTGCACTGACCTCAGCTTTGCGCATGTTTTCTTTGGTGTCTTCTATCTTGATCTCTAGGTCTAGTCTGCCTTGCTCCGTGGGGGGCAAACCATGGCTCTCACACTCCTCCAGACACTAAAAACAACACACACAAACACTTAACTGGGTTAGAAATAGAGTTTCTGTGTTTTGGGTATATGTGCCAAATGTCGGTATGTGTGCATCTTACTCTCTTGTAATGTATGATGTTCTTGTGTTCTCTGGCCACTCTGGTTGCCCATTTCCTGGCCTCCTTGTTCAGACTGTGCTCCTCCGTCGTCCCCGTCTCCGACTCCAGCTGACGACTCTAATGAAGGCAAACACACATACAAGCATACATACCAGACAGGCATGGGTAAACACATACGTTGTCCCAGACCAACACACACACCAGCATGGCAAACACACATATACACAAGTGCAGACATTAAGTACACTGTTGGTGGTTATGGCACGAGGTGTGTGATATGCAGAAGCTGTTAAGCTAAAAAAAAGTGTGAGAAAAAGATTGTCTCCTTCTCACATAATTAATACAGTGTGTGATGCAAAGCTCTATTGTTATCCTCTTGGAATGATAGAAGTGCTATCAAAACCACATGTGAAAGAGCGCGAGTGTGTGAGAATGTTGTTTTTTCATATAAAAGCACATATGTGTGCCTGTCGAAGAATCTGCATGGCAATAAAACATTCAACATCAATTAGAACCATGTGGCAATTTTTCTTCAGAGACTAATGTATTAAATGTGTCTCTACGTTCCAAATTTACATACCTAGTCACTAATCCACCAATGACAGAAGCAGCAAACATTATGTCTTAAAGGTCCAGTGTGCAGGATTTAGTGTGTCTAGTGGTGAGGTTGCAGACTGCAACATACTGAATTCACCTCCACTCGCCCTCCCTCTGCAAGCGTGCAGGAGAATGGTGGTCGTGAAACTCACGAAAAACACAAAAGGCCCTTTTTAGAGCTAGTGTTTGGTTTGTCGATGAAACATGGTGAACATGGCAGAGGACCTGCTCCCTCTGTAGATACAAAGAGCTCATTCTGATGAAATGAAAACACAGCTATTCTTATTTTCATGTGATTGTTCACTTGTGAAAACACACTTATGAATATTATATTCCATTTCTGCCAACTGGTCCCCCGAAATCCTGCACACTGGCCCTTTAATGATTTTTGGAAAAGGGTGATGTCACGTACTTCTGTGCACCGATCAGAACAATTGAATCAAAATATGAAGACAGTTAGTGGGCTGTTTGGTCACTGTCAATTAAATACTGACCAAACCACATCTACACAGTCTTGATGAAGTAGGGTAACTGAGTTTTTGAGTGTAGCATTACCAATAAACAACACCTAAAAGGATTTTTTAACTTTATTGTCTGTAATTATGAAGGAAATATGTGTTACTTTGGTCCAAAAAGTGGCACTGTAGATGAGTCTTCTAATTTTCTGAATGCAGCAATAAGCACACAACACAAAAAGCTAATTTCTATGCTACTAATCAACTTCATATCATTAGCTGTTTTACATGAAAAACTAAGCTAAAAGCAGGAAGATGCCCTTTCTAGCTTTTCATTTCACAATATGTATATTGTACATATCATACATCTATACACCTAATTTAAAAACAAAATGTTATCTGTACATTTGCTGGTTTTTGCTTTTGCTCCTTCATTAAAATTGACTTCTCAAACGTTCCGTTTTTAGATACCTGCTAAAGTCTTTATCTATTCGTGTTTACGAATGTGACTCAGATTTGATTTGTGTAACTATAAATATTGAATACACAGTGAACCTTCACCCTGTGTTACCTATCGATGCCATGTCCTCCTTCTGATTTATCCGACTGAGATCAATGCAGAATCTAAACTTCTATGTGTTCCTAACAATTACATAGTGGTCATACATTCTTTGGCATATCATTGGCCTATACTGTTAAAATAAGCAAAAATGTGAAGCATGACATCTATTCTGCGTATAGACAGGAAAAATTGCCACTTCCCACAAAAACAAAATGAGCCGCAGGACATACATACACTAAGTGTCACTGATGTGTGTTCACAGACCTGAGAGGCTGATGTTTCCATAATCAGATAATAAAAGTGTGTTACCCATACTAAAGCACACAATATTTTTAATTGCAAGTTTCCATGCACATCATATCTATTAATTATGTGCTGCTTCAGTAACGAGAGGGCATAAATCTGACTTAGTATAGGTGTGAAACGAAGAGTATTACATGGGAGATTTACAGCTTAATTACATTCAGGCGAGGGAGTATGGCAGGGAGTGAAGGCAGGGAGGCAGAAAACTAGACTTGAACAATGGCTTTAAAGTGGCATGTTGTGAGGGAGCTAAGCTAATTTGATAGTTAACAGAGAAAATAAACTTTGCTTCAGGTGGCCTATCAGTGCCTACGTGCTGCAGAGAAAATGTGGCTGCTGACATGCAAAATACTTTGACTCCTTGCATGTGAACTTTCAGTGATGCTGTTTTGATTCCTCATTCTCCATAAATGTTTTATTTATACCTTGAAAGCATACTGGTTAGCCCCTAAAAGAAATCAGGGAGAGCCTGAAAATGTAGTTTGAGTCAAAGTGAAAAAGCAGATAGGCTAGTGTATGTGTAACCAATATTGGCCACAGTGCAGTACAATACAAAATGATTATTTTTTTCTTTTTTTCTATTTTTTCAATTATCACGATGTGGTGAGGACCTTTAACAAACATGACCTATGTTAATCAGATTGCATTCTAAGTGTGTTAAAGTGCCAATGACAATGATAAACCATTAGCAGCTGTTATAAATGTGATAACAGGCAAACTTATGGCTAGTCAGGCTCCCAGCTATGCCACTGTCATAATAACAGCAATTTAGATTGCTGTATGGAATAACTGTGTCATTCTAAAACCACAGGGATGAAGGGGTGAGAATGAACTGCATCGATGTGTAGTTAGTCGGTGTGGATAGGAAGAACAGATTATACTGGTGGTAAAGTGTTTATTCAAAATCTGATTTTCTAATTTTCATTAGTTTAAGACACATGTCAAGTAATCGCAGCATCTCTGGCTCGATTCCAGGTGACGGCTGTTGTTCTTTGTCTTCCACTCACTGTAAACATTTGTTAGTCTTTCCTGCCACATAAGTACAAGGGAAAAAAGCTAAAAAAGGTTCCAAATTGAATGATGCTTTTCTAACAATAACAACATACTACTGTCTCTTCTAATGGACGTTGGCATCATTTCACACAAGCCATCAGATCCCATTGTTTTCTAAAAAAGGATCCCTCTGCACAGCTTGCAGAAACATACGGCTGTCTTGACTAATATAAAACAACACGTTGAACAGCACCTGTACCACACTTAAGTCGAGGCAGCAGCATTTTTGTGCTAGCTGTTTTACTGAATTTTAAAAGCAGTGGGAGTCCAGGACTCCAAGTTGTCTTGCAGCAGAACAAACAGCAGTGCTTTCTGACTGTGACAAATGTATTGTTATGATTAGACATATAATGTGCATTAATGGAAAAAGAAAAACATATTAAAGGTGTTATCATAATAAACCAAGAGGAACAACATGTGTACAGGTACAGAGCTGCCTGTAAACCACAATAGAAGGACTTCCCACTTAATCCAATTTAGTTTTAATCGTAGGTTTAGTGTTATTTAACGTTCAGTACTTGCACAGCCAAAATTATATGTTTTAAGTTGCTGCTTACAGATGAAGACACCTAAAAGAATAAACTTCCTTGCTATTTGGACACAATTTACAATACTAACACTTTCACTTATTCACATAGAGCATGTAACTTGATTTTGGTGTGGTGGTTTGGTAAGGGTGAGCTCACACAGGATCTAACAAAGAAAAGATACACACACAAACAACAAAAAGAAAAACAAAACAAGTACAGAGCTGGTCAGTCTGCCTGCAGTGCCCATATTTTGAAGCCATGACACTACTAATGTGCAAATGAACATCACACACACCAAACATTTGGCTCATTTATCGACAGGAGGGCGATGACAGCGTAGTGTTATCTCAACAGATGATGCAACAGCAACAAGGTTACGTTATCCAACAAGTCATTTGGTGCTGGGACTGCATTGCTCACCAACACATGGTGGTGTGATTGCATTACAGTGCCGTGAAGCCACTGTCATAAGGGTGGTATTTAGTAAACCAGCAAAAGTTTGTTTAATTCTCATGGAGCAAATAGACAGAGCAGGGTATAAAAGCTCCTATAGCAATAATACTGTAACAAAGTTGCAGCTAGCTTTAATAGATACACTTCCTGCCCCTAGCAGTGGCTAGGCAACTCATTGGTATTAGCGATGTCAACGGTTAATCTGCAATCAGTTAACCACCAACAATATTTTTGACTGGTTATGTATGACAGTGTGTGGATTAATTTCCATACACACACTGTGTGATTCGTGTCAGTCCAAGGCAATCACCCAGTTGGTGTGCCGAATGATTGAAACAGATATGCAGCCAATTAGTCTGGTAGACGGCAAGATCAAGTATTTTATTTCCATCGAGAGCACTAAAGGTCAAGCTAGCCAGGAAAGACAATCTAGCTCTGAATTAAAGGTTTATTTTGACCAAACCAGAGATGGTGGTGATTTTTGGAAGACTGTAAGGATGAACCAAGAAGGTTTTGGTGAGTTTTACTTACTTACTCTTACTTACTCTTACTCTAACAAAAAGGTCTATCTGTATAATGTTGTCAGACACTCAGAATAACAACCCGAGCCTGTCAGTGGCAAAAACAAACACTTTTAATAAACATACGTTAATGCTGTGCAACCCCCCCCCAATGGAATTACATTGCAACCCGCTTCACAGCTGCTGACTGCAGCACTCAAAACCTGTTGTCCCCATTAGTCACTTACACACAAAAACATGGAAAATAGGGTCCATAAACACAGATAATATTTGAGGGAAACCATTAAAATTACTGTTTAGAGGTAAAACTATATGCAGCTCTCATCAATGCATTTCCAAAACGTTGTTGTTTTTTTTCAAACCACATGCCACCTTTGCTAGACTTCTGTCAGCTCCTTCTAGCTAACATATTCCAGTGAGAAACAGCAGGTAGCAGCAGTGTTAAGTGAACTCACACTGCACAGCTGAGCTCTGCAGAGAGTTTATTATTACAAAAAGCACCAAAGTTACTTTTGAGATTGATGCCGTTTAAGGCACAAAACAACTGCATGCAGATCTCCTCATAAGCTGTCAGTCATTCTGGTTTTGTTTTTTATCTCCTATGTGCATCTCACTGGTAACATCACACAGAAACCCATCTATTGTAATGGCTTATTTGACACCAGGTCACAAGACGTGTTGGCTTTAAAAGTTCCTCTTATCAACTCTGAGCTGGGGAAGACTAGTTTAAATTACTATGCACCGTACTGTATTCAACTGCAACACAACCTGTAGTTGATTAGATTCTATTTCAAATAATGTTTTAAATTGTTTGTGCATGTATGTGTGTGTGTGTGCGTGGGTGCGTGTGTAAGTGATTGCTGTTTTGAGCGGATGAATTTTCTCGAGATCTTGTGTATATGTGATTTGTTCTCTCTCGCAAAAGAGATGTTGATGTCAATGAGATTTCCTGAGTAAATAAAGCCAAACAAACTGTCAACTAACTACTTGTCTCACAACGTGTCCAATTAAAACCACTGGGGTAATGGTGGGTAGCTAGGGTAGGGAAGTGTAATAGTCAGTGAAATTATGACTTTATTAGATATAAAGTAAGAAACATGTGAAACAACTGCTGTTCTTCACTCTGGTCTGATTTCTCTGCTGTTGCATAAAAGGAAAGCTCAAGCTACAACTAAGGTCATGACTGCATAAATCGAAACCAGCGATTCAGAGTCTCATGCATATTTGTCATGTTTATTCTTATTTTTTACACCAGCAGTGGTCATGATGTCAGTAATTATAGCCACACCTGTTGACTTATGCTGCAGCATGCAACAGTAATGGTCATGTTACTTTAATGGACAAAGGAACTCTGATAAGTAAAGTTCCTTGTGATTACTTCTACAGTAATAAAGTCATGAAGAAAACTTGCACACATTATTGTCATGGTTATGGACCTGACCACTATTTGCCAAGATGAAAAAAGTTGTCATCTTCGAGCCCTTCTCAGTCTTTCTGTGCACTAAGATCCCCTTTGTCACAAAGCCATTCCATAGAAGCTGGCTAGACATGCTGTAATGGCTGCACAACTTGCTGTTTAGATGGAGGGATTGGTCCATGCTTCTTGCCAGGAAGGATAAGTGAGATTTAAAGGATAGTCTTGTTGACTAGTATTATGACTGTCTGCAGTCACTCAGGGTTAAGTCATGGAACAACGCACTGTCCACCAAAGCCCTTTATACTTATACAGTCTAGTTAGGCAGAGAGTGATATTTTTTTTTTGTATGTCTTGACATTGTGTTGTCATGTCAGTGACCTGGCACAGTTGCTATTTCATTACAGTTATTGGGCCTTGCCTCCTAAATCACTGGTTCTCAAACCCAGGCTGGGCGTGTTGCCCCCCCTGGGGGAGCTCAGAGACACACTGGCTATCATAATGAACTCTTTTCATTTATTTCACTAAAGGTGAACTTGGATCCTTTTTTTTTTTTTGGTCGCTTTGTGGGGTGGGGGGGCGTAAACTTTTTTTGGTTTCTGTAGGGGGGCATCCCAGAAAAAGCTTGAAAACCACTGTCCTAAACCACAGTTATGGACAGTATAACAACCATAGTGTCACAGTCAGAGGTGAGAGTATGCATAACCCTTTTCAGCAATTTTCAATATTACATTTATTTATATTTTTCAATATTAATCTATTTCTTTAAATCTGCTTTATTTGCAGTGTGTTTGATTCTGAGCATCCACCAGACTGATCATGAAGTGGACAAGATGCAAAGCAGTGTGCAAGTATACAACCCGCAGTCATTTTTGTAAGGCAACAGAAAAAGTCAGAGTTAAGCTGCTCTGTAGTCTGCATACATACACAGAGATTCATATATTACCAGTGTCATGCAAAATGCCTCTCATAGTAACAGGTGTTAAGAGCTGAACTGCATTATTAAAAGATTTAAGAAGGCTTTGTTAGGCAATACATGAGCATGTTGAAGTGAATGTCACCGGGACAGACAGATAAATAGACAAGAATGGAGGAGATGATCCATGGTTTGTGTCAGGAATGATGATGGGAATGCTAACAACAGTTAAGACTACCTGTGCCAGGGTCATTCTCATGGCACTGACGGGCGACGGCTCAATGTCCACCAACTGCTGCACCGAGCTCAGAGTCTGGCATACACACAGCAAAGCACCCGTGCACCCACACACCCAAGAGCAGCAGTGCAAGCACACAGACACACAAATACAAGGAGGGGGTTAATGGAAAAAAAGTTTAGGGAAAAGTGTTAGCAAAGGTTGAACAGGATTAGGAAGACACATGGAAGGAAAAGCACATTGTTTTTTAGGGAAATGTTAGAGTACCAGTTAATGTAAAAAAAAAGAAAAAAAGAAAAAAGGAAAAGATCAGAGAAGGAAAGAAAATTCTGCAGAACACAGTGAGAGAGAGAGAGAAAGAGGGAGAGAGAGACAAAGAAGCTGAGAAACAAGAACACAAGATGACACAGACACAAGAGAAAAGGGTAACTGTAGAGGAATTAGGACCAATGTCCACTGGGAGACATCTCTGTTCTAGCCAGCAATACTTAACAAGGCCCCAAAAGGGGTGAGACAGCATGATTCCCACCGCCACCGCCACTGATCGATTTATAAGAATTTCAAATATTTTTAGCATTCAGGAAACACTTGATCTCGCAAAAAAAGTTTAGTTTATGTAAGAGATGAAAAGAGGCTATGACAACAAAGACAAGCTCCCAGTGGACACATTTGGCGTCGAAATGATTAATATTAGAACAGAGCATAGATTCATGCTTCCATCATGCTGTCACCAGACACTAGTTAACTGGACAACTCCATACTAATATAATGAAATCTCCAAAGGCTGGAAACAAAAGAGCCAAAGATCTCTCTAGAGAATAAGAATGATCAGAGCTTTGAATCTCTGATTTCCAGCTTGGCAAGCCTCTCAGCCCCAAATGCATTACCGGGAATCTCTAAAATCACAAGAATAACAGGTACACAAATTCTGTTTAAGTGATTCAGTTGTTTAAGATGAACTAAGGACTGACTTCACAATACAATATTTGAGGGGACAGAAAACGTAAGAGGAGGGAAAGGCCCATATGTGGCAACACAAGGGGCTTATTACTATCTGTTTGTGTTTTAAAGAGACCGGAGGGGAGAGATGGAGTCACTGCACTGCTGTGTAAGCAACAACAAACAACATAAGTTCAACAGCGAAGTAATTGAAGTTCAATAACCTGGAGCAACATATGAATGGACATGAATACCGTGAGTGTGTGTGCAGCTACATGCATCTCACCGTGTCACATTCGCTGGGCTGGAACTGGAAGTCGTGTGCTTTGTGAAACACTGGGTTCTCCTGCATGAACAACTGCTGGTTGAACTCTTGTATTATCTGAGAGTAAGACGGAAAGAGACAGTTACAATCCATGGCCACAGAACACTTGTCAATATTGGAATCCATTGTAACCTCAGTGAAGCCACTCTGACCGGTGAAGGAGAAAACGTCAAACGTTTGTCAGCCACACGTCAAGCCGAAGGTTGGTGAGTATTTCATATTCATACGTAGATTTTGGGTTTGATATTTTGAATATCACTTTAATGGCATCCATGTCAAGCTAGTGAGTTGAGCTACGAGCTTAATTAAGTCCACTTCCTTTGGACAAAGACAGCAAAAAATAATGTCACTCTAGGTAAGCATGAAGTTTTGAACTCCACTGTTCTGCTAGCTAACATGCCCACACTGTGTTGATGAATACATATCGCAAGGATTTCAGTCACAAGTCATCCGTCATCTCTAGAAAATGCTCTATTATATTCCAGACATGTTTTCACAATAAGCCCATTATCTTCTTCTATGTGGTTTAACATTAAAGAAAAGGTCTTGAGCTACCTGAAGAGAGCACCAGTGGTGGAATGTAACTAAGTACATTATATATATACAACAGTTTCGACAAGTAGAGCTGAGACAATAAGTCGATTAATCGATAAGTCTACAGAAAAATGGCAAACATTTCCCAAAGTTTCCTAAATGTGATGATCTGCTGTTTTTCCTTTCAATTTTTTAATTATTTTAAATTATTTCTTAATGAAGCTTGGACTGTTTGTTGAACAAAGCATTGTGAAGATGTTACTTTGGGCTCTCCGTTATGGTGACGACATTTCTCACTATTTTCTGATTTTCTACTTACCAAAACAATCAGTGACTCAATCCAGAAAATCAGCAGCGTCAATAATAAAAAAACTCAAAATCTGCAGAATATAGCTCAATTGAGGCCCTCCTCCGCCAAAGTGAATGCTGCTTACACATTAATATATGAATAATAATCTAATGATACAACATATGATCAGTCAGAACAGCTGTTTTGCTGGCTGAGTACATTTAATACTGTATTGATGAATACAAATCGTGTGATGTCTGACAATGATTTCAGTTTAATTTGGAGTAGACTACACAGACACACAAAGCAACAGTTTTTTATTTCTAACTGTGTTGTCTTTTGGTTTCTTTAGAAATGTCAACAAATGAACTCAAAGTGTCAACGTGTCCTATTCGTTTCACTGAAGAAACACACAATGTTTTGGTAAAATAAGCACTTTGATCGTGCTATGATGTCAAGAAGATTGATGGATTTTCCCCACAGTGCCTGTTTTGCATTTCTACAAGCACTAACTTACAAACCAGTACAGAGGGTCTGTGTCTCTCACCACATCTGACTCACCCTGGTGGATTTGTCCAACAGGAACTGGAAGGTGTTGTGTGTGGCTTGGGAGGCCTCTAGCTCAGTGCGACACAGCGCTACCAGGTAGTCTTTCACGTGCTCATATATCCTGCCATCCAAGGCCTAGAGGACAGAGAGACAGAGAGAGAGAGAGAGAGAGAGAGAGAGAGAGAGAGAGAGAGAGAGGACCAGGGGTTACAGTGACGACTGGATTAATTCAATGTAATTCCATAATCCTTAATAATAAAGTCAAGAGAGTCAAGAGTTCAAGGGAATCAGGAGGAGACACCAAGAAAAGAGACAGAGGAGAGAAAGAGAGTCAAAGAGTAGGTGAATAAAGCCAGTTACAATATTTAGCAAAATGTTATACACTGTGTACAATAATGCCATATTCTCATCATCAAACTTCCAGCAGTCATTTAACCCCAACTACTGTGAGCCTGACCGTAACAAAGGTTGAGTGCTTCCTGTCCCTGTTGTTTTAGAGAACAACTTCACCCCCAGGTATGTGTAAGTTAGAAAGTTTCACTAGTTTGTTTAACTTATTGACACAAGAGGGGAATATGCAGTAGATGTTTCAACAGTTTTTCTCCTACAGGCATTGGCTGAGTAAATATTTATTTAAATGTATGTTTTCATAGTCAAAAATATATCAAAAGAAGAGGCAAAACAGCCTCAAACAACATATAATCTGCTAATGCGTGGATATGAGTTCAAGTGAAAACAAGAAGCTTTGATAGTATTTATCTACCGCTGGGAAAGTTTCCCAATCTTTTCACAATACCAGCAATCAAAACTCACTTAAACAGTGAGTGTCACAATCCTTAATAAGTTAGACGTGTTGAATCTTACCTCCGGTCATGATATGATAAAAAACAGAACCCACAGTCCACCCACACAAGTGTTTTCACTCATATTGTCTGATTAGAGCTCGTCTCAAGACTGCGTAGGCGTGCACACACTGTGATTGATTGACAGCTCCCTCACTCTGCTGTTAATAGTGTTTCACTCAGAGTTAGAGTGGGGCACCTTTCCCACAAGTTTTATAATTCCAAGCATAGCTCCACCCAGCTTTAACTTGACTAGTGGTCTAATCAGTCTGAGTAACTGAAAACACCTGTGTGGGTGTTTAAATAAAGGTTACATTAAAAACTAGAAAATTCCCTCTGGGAAATTTTGAAAGGGACACGGGGTGTGTTCGAGCCGACAAAATTATCTACGTTTTAAAGTTTGAATGAAGTCTCTAGGAGAAACTATGGCGAAGCAGCGGACAATTGAAAAAGGCTGAAATTTGAGGAAAGAGCAGGTATCAGAGGTAGTCAGTCCCTGATTAATGAATTGCTCTCAGCTGTGTTTCTGTGGCTTTCTCCTCTGCTTCATGTCTCTGTTAACATGAATTAATGAACTGAATCAATAAACATGAATGGAGCTAATGCTAACGAAGCTAACAGAGCTAACACTAACGGAGCTAACAGCTAACGGTGCGAATAGAGCTAACGGCGCTAACACTAACAGAGCTAACTGTGCTAACAGAGCTAATAGAGCTAACGGCGTTAACAAGGGGGCGGGGGGATGGGGTTTTCATTATGCATTTGTCTGTGTGTGTGTGTTTATGTATCTGTCATTGTGTGTGACTGCGTATGTGTGTGTCTTTGTCTGTTTGTGTGTGTGTGTCTGCTTGAACTACACAAGCAGCCCAACCAGCTCCTACATGGAGATGTGTATGGTATATATGTGTCTGAATGTGTGTGTGTGTGTGCGTGTGTGCGTGTGTAACTTCTGCCCCACCTGCTGATAATTATCTCTGCACCTCTCCCACTGTTTACCTGTTCCTGTTCAGTTTTGACGTGCTTGTTTTTAATCACTTTTTAGCTGTTGGTTAGCCCTTTTTGTGTGTGCATTTGTGTGACTACTGTCTCAACCTCTTTGGCAAAGAGCTTTCTGAAGCTGAGTTTAACTGCTTGTTGGACGGAGATTGTTTTCAAACAATGCCCTTGTTTTGACTGAGCTCGTTAAGATAATCATTTTCAGGCTTGTTGTCCTGCAGATGTGTGTGCGTGGGTTATTGACCGGTGTGTGTGTAAATGACAGTTGCAACTGTTAAACTCTTCCCTTGAAAAGCGGCTTTTTCGCTGTCGGTTTCTTCCGAACAACTTGCGATTGGGTCAAAACCGTAGCTGCTATCACAAAACCGATTACACTGTGAGATGCGGACAAGTCTGGGCCAGATGTACGTGTGTTTTATGTCCAGATATTCTTTAGAAAAATGACAAAATGGTCGACTTAAAAAGACTGTGCGACTCAGAGAACAGGAGTTTGTATTGTATGCAGTGAGATTTGGGTTCGGCGAACCTCCTGAACTAAATCCTCTGGTGAGAGAACCGTGCCTCGTATCAGAGTGTATAGATCATCGGACTCCCGAGACCTTCCTGAGTCCGACCATCTCCTCGTTTTATTCCTGAGACAACAACTTTTCGTTTTATGGCGATCTAAAGACAGGAGGCATTTCTGCTTTGCTCACAAAACAGCTCTGAATTTTAACATGGGACTTAATGGGAGAGCAGGAGGGAGATGGCTGCACAAAAAGCCTCACTATTTAAATTCAGTAAGTCTCTCGGCTTTTTCGAGGGCATCACACGAAAGAGGACAAGTTTGTCTACAAAAGATCCCAAAATTATGTGTCTCCTATTCACCGTTTGGATTTTACAGCAATTTTAGAAACACATTTCAGGCGATTTTTCACCGGCTGTCTCACTCTAACTTATGACATCACCCACTGTAGAGGGAGAGATTCTGAGCATTTTTGTGAGAAACTTGATGGTCTTCAGATGGTCATAGCTCGAAAACCGTAAGAGATATCAAAAAATGTGCCGGTATTAATTTTGAGCTGACAAATTTATCTACGTTTTAAACTTTGAATGAAGTCTCTAGGACAAAGTATGGCCGAGCTGCGGACAATTGAAAAAGGCTGAAATTTGAGGAAATGTCCCCATTCATTTCTTATGGGAAAGTCTTCGCAGTTGTTCGCGTCTTACGTCGGCCTTCGATGGTCATAGTTCGAAAACCATAAGAGATATCAAAATGTGCCGAGGGTCATTTGGAGCCGACGAAATTATCTACGTTTTAAAGTTCAAATGAAGTCTCTCGGTGAATGTATGCCTGAGCTACAGACGTTTGAAAAACTCCAATTTCAAGCTTTTTTTTTTCGCCCGTCCCATTCATTCTTATGGGAAATTTATTTGAGAAAAGTAATAGCACACCGATCCCGATCAAACCGCACGTTTTGATATATAATTTGCAAGGGTTTTCTCAAAGCTGCGGGACGAGTTAAGGGACAAAAATTTGAAGGAAGATGAAAAATAACTAGAAAATTCCCCCTGGGAAATTTTGAAAGGGACACGGGGTGTGTTGGAGCCGACAAAATTATCTACGTTTTAAAGTTTGAATGAAGTCTCTAGGACAAAGTATGGCCGAGCAGCGGACAATTGAAAAAGGCTGAAATTTGAGGAAATTTCCCCATTCATTTCTTATGGGAAATTTATCGCAGTTGTTTGCGTCTTACATCGGCCTTCGATGGTCATAGCTCGAAAACTGTAAGAGATATCAAAATGTGCCGAGGGTCATTTGGAGCCGACAAAATTATCTACGTTTTAAAGTTTGAATGAAGTCTCTAGGAGAAACTATGGCGAAGCAGCGGACAATTGAAAAAGGCTGCAATGTGAGAAAACTGCAGATATCAGAGGTAGTCAGTCCCTGATTAATGAATTGCTCTCAGCTGTGTTTCTGTGGCTTTCTCCTTGTCTGTCTCTGTTGATCACCTCAGCTGTCTGTGTCTGCTTCTCTCCTCTGCTTCATGTCTCTGTTAACATGAATTAATGAACTGAATCAATAAACATGAATGGAGCTAATGCTAACGGAGCTAACAGAGCTAACACTAACGGAGCGAACAGCTAACGGTGCGAATAGAGCTAACGGCGCTAACGCTAACAGAGCTAACTGTGCTAACAGAGCTAATAGAGCTAACGGCGTTAACAAGGGGGCGGGGGGATGGGGTTTTCATTATGCATTTGTCTGTGTGTGTGTGTTTATGTATCTGTCATTGTGTGTGACTGCGTATGTGTGTGTCTTCGTCTGTTTGTGTGTGTGTGTCTGCTTGAACTACACAAGCAGCCCAACCAGCTCCTACATGGAGATGTGTCTGGTATATGTGTGTCTGAATGTGTGTGTGTGTGTGTGTGTGCGTGTGTGTGTTTGTGTGCGTGTGTAACTTCTGCCCCACCTGCTGATAATTACCTCTGCACCTCTCCCACTGTTTACCTGTTCCTGTTCAGTTTTGACGTGCTTGTTTTTAATCACTTTTTAGCTGTTGGTTAGCCCTTTTTGTGTGTGCATTTGTGTCTCAACCTCTTTGGCAAAGAGCTTTCTGAAGCTGAGTTTAACTGCTTGTTGGACGGAGATTGTTTTCAAACAATGCCCTTGTTTTGACTGAGCTCGTTAAGATAATCATTCTCAGGCTTGTTGTCCTGCAGATGTGTGTGCGTGGGTTATTGACCGGTGTGTGTGTAAATGACAGTTGCACCTGTTAAACTCTTCCCTTGAAAAGCGGCTTTTTCGCTGTCGGTTTCTTCCGAACAACTTGCGATTGTGACAAAACCGTAGCTGCTATCAAAAAACCGATTACACTGTGAGATGCGGACAAGTCTGGGCCAGATGTACGTGTGTTTTATGTCCAGATATTCTTTAGAAAAATGACAAAATGGTCGACTTAAAAAGACTCTGCGACTCAGAGAACAGGAGTTTGTATTGTATGCAGTGAGATTTGGGTTCGGCGAACCTCCCGAACTAAATCCTCTGGTGAGAGAACCGTACCTCGTATCAGAGTGTACTATAGATCATCGGACTCCCGAGAACTTCCTGAGTCCGACCATCTCCTCGTTTTATTCCTGACACAACAACTTTTCGTTTTATGGCGATCTAAAGACAGGAGGCATTTCTGCTTTGCTCACAAAACAGCTCTGAATTTTAACATGGGACTTAATGGGAGAGCAGGAGGGAGCTGGCTGCACAAAAAGTCTCACTATTTAAATTCAGTAAGTCTCTCAGCTTTTTCGAAGACATCACATGAAAGAGGACAAGTTTGTCTACAAAATGAGCCCAAAATTATGCGTGTAGAGTGTAATTTGTGGCCGTAGCGACGAGAAAAATAGGAGATTTTCGGATCATTTTTAGACTCTGTGCCACTCTGTCCCCCACTCTAGCACGAACATTCCGCGCAATACACACCCATTATAATCTCAAAATTTCCCTCCAAATGATCACTGTCATTGAACAGTGACTGATCAAAAACTATACGACCAATCAAAATGTGGATGAACACACCAATAGACCAGACTTGGGTCTACATTTTAAAGTTTAAATGAAGTCTCTCGGTGAATGTATGCCTGAGCTACAGACGTTTGAAAAACTCCAATTTCAATCTTGTTTTTTTCGCCCGTCCCATTCATTTCTTATGGGAAATTTACTGGCTCCTGCAGCAGAGCTGCAGGAGCCAGTAGAAGAAGAAACGCGCGGGATAGTAATAAGTGACTCGGGGCTACGCCCCGAGTCACCGGCTCCTGCAGCTATTTCATAGCTGTTGGAGCCAGTGACTCGGGACGTTGCCCCGTGTCCCTAATAAGAAGAAACGCGCGGGATAGGAGGAGGAGGAGCCAGTGCCTCGGAGCATGCCCCGTGTCCCTAAAAATAGCAAGTGTTAAAATTTGGCTTATTACCCACACACGCACACATCTCGCCACTGCCCGGGAATCGCTGCCAAGCATGAAAAAAAAATTCTAGTTTGAGTGTGGCCTCTTTTATATTGCCCTTTGCCGCACAAGGCAGGTTTTTATGAATTAAACTAAACCGAGAAGGAAAGAAGAAAATCGAGAAGCGAAAGAGGCAAACAATGAGCGGAAAGAGAGAGGTGGCAGAAAGTCGTGGGAAGGACAGAAATTGAGCAGATGTTTTCATTTGACAGCTCTTATCATTACAGATTCTGATGTGCTGATATAAAGACATTTTAATGAAGAATGTAGTCCAAATGAACAGCCTTTCTACAGGGAGGCTGAGGTAGTGCTGCCAAACTGTAGGCCACGTTGCCAAACAGACAGATCAGACACAGAGGACGGAGAGAGAGAGAAAGGCTAATGGAGAGGAGGTAAGAGAGAAAGAGTGAGCATATGAAAAGACATAAAAGAGCAAGAGAGAGAGAGAGAGAGAGAGACGGAAAAATGAGTGTATGGGAGTCTATGAGTGTGTGTGTGAGAGAGAGACAGAAGTGTTCTTTGGATAGTGTTCTAACAGCTGCAGAGGAAGGTGAAGGGGTTCAGATTCCAATTCAACAAAACACAGAGACCGCAGACAAACACTCTCTCTCTCTCTCTCTCTCTCTCTCTCTCTCTATGCTCAGATGCTCACACTCTCCTCTAGCCAAAGTACTTCATAAAAGCTCACACTCTGAGAAACCTGCACTCACTCTGTTCTGGCCAGAGGATATTTCAGGCCAAGTCTGCAACCTCCCACCAACACCTGCACTACACGTTTGTTACACAGACACGTCCACTAAACACGTACTAAAACATGTTGTTTTTTAATACGCACATAAACCCCACAAACGTCGCATTTTCACACACACAATACAGACTAAAACAATGGTAAATTGACAAGGAAATTATGTCATTAAGGGTGTGTTGTTGGCTGACTTCTCTCTTAATGTTCCCTCACCACTCTGCTCATTTCCTCCTCCCCTTTCCCTCCCCTCCTTCTTTCATCCATTTAGGGTAGTGTTGAAACCGAGTGAGTCAGCTTCCAGAAAAAGCCCCGTCCCCATATCAGTGGTCAGTGGGTGTGTGTGTTTGGGTTGAATGACTGCATAAGCCTGAACTATAAGTGCAGCACAGTGGACCAGACAGGGCAGCAGAGGTGGAGGTCTAAGTGTGTGTGTGTGTCTCGCAGATTAGAGCCTCGCCTGCCGACAGCAGAGGGAGATGTGGAGCAGTGTGTTCCTCCACTACCTTTCACTACAACTGTCGCATTGACAAGGACAGTAGCTCTCAGTGTAACATATATGTTATTCCTGCAGCCACAGTCAGAGCAGTCAGTGTTTATGAAGTTAAGTTCAGATCTAAGCAAGGATTTCAGTCACAAGGATCCTCATCCCTTATCTCTAGAAAACTGCTTTATTATATTCCAGACATGTTTTCACAGTAAACCCATTATCTTCTATGTGGTTTAACATTAAAGACAGGAAAGCTCTTGATGTAGCTGAAGAGAGCACCAGTGGTGGAAGGTAACTAAGTACATTATAGAAGCCAATGCTCTGTTATAAACCACCCAACAGTTTAGACAAGTAGAGCTGAAACAATAAGTTGATTAATCGATAAGTCTACAGAAAAACAGCAAACATTTCCCAAAGTTTCCTAAATGTGATGATTTGTTTTTTTAATTATTCTAAATTTTGTCTCAATGAAGTTTGGACTGTTTGTTGAACAAAGCATTGTGAAGATGTTCCTTTGGGCTCTCTGTAATGGTGACGGCAAATGAGCAGCATCAATAATAAAAACCTCAATAGCTGCAGAATATAGTTCAGATGAGACCATCCTCCACCAAAGTGAATGCTGCTTACACATTAATGCATGAATAATAATCCCATGATACAACACATGATCAGTCAGAGCAGCTGTTTCGCTGCATGAGCACTTTTAATACTTTGAGTAAAATTTTCCTGATAATACTTTCTTACTTACATACTTTTACTTAAGTATGACTTTTAACGCAGGGCCTTTACTTTAATGGAGTGTTTTGACAGTGTGGTATTAGCACTTTGGCTTAAGTAAAGGCTCGTCTCCCACCACTGTCTGTCATGTATCTGAATAATGAACTTTATAAGTATATATGTCCCTATTCCAAAATGTCCTACCATTCCCACGTCTAATGAATTGTGTTCACGGCAATGCAAAGAGCGCAATGAATTTTCATAAGAGGAATATAAGTCCTCTCGGAAGAGGAGACAGTACTAAAAAAGCATGATGAATGGGAAGCCTGAAAAAACTGCGTCGTTATTTTCCAGGATGTATTGGCTATGCATATATTCTATGTCCGCTATTATTCTTACTGTGTGTCTGCCATTGGCGCTGCTTTCTGGGCTTTGTTTTGCAGCATATCTGTGGAGCAAAAAGATGTCTGGAACTGTGAAAGGAACTGGTGCTTTCTTGTGATGCAGATTTTGTTATCAGGGACTTTCAGGTGAAGACCTGTAAACATCACAAATTGCAAAGGGAGGGAGAGGGGACGAGCAGATTGCTTCCCACAGGCAATGTCCCTCATTCTCTCTGTGTGCTTGCGTACATGTATTTGTGTATGTGCACATTTCCCTGCAGTCCTGTCCTTCTGTCACAAGGAGCAAAGGATCTATTATTCAGAATGGCCTCATAGTATAGATGCACATACATGCCTGAGGCAGAGTATGTGAGAGCGAGGGTGGAGAAACAGAAACAAGGAGAACGGGAAATTACACAAAGAGGAAAAAGCCCAGCAAACAACCATAAAAAACATTAATCGGCTTAATTTTAGTTTCTAATTAATATTATAATAACTCTGACTGTATACAACTTATTTCATGGTTTAGACAGACAGGAAAAAGTCACCCAGCTACTCTGACGTGCATGTCTTCCTGTGTGTGTTGACTGTCAAATCAGAGTCTGAGACTGATGACTGACTATTGGAACAATGAAAACATCCCATATGTGATGTCTGTGTGCATGTGAGTGTGTGTGCGTCAGACGGACATGTTTGTACAGTATTCGAAAGGATGACATCACCGTCACTCAGCTGCTTAACTTCACACAGCGTCCGAGTTGTGCCTGTCTGTGCACAGGGCAGACTGTCAATCTCTGTATGTGAAGGTGTCCGTCTGTCATGCTTGCCTGTGTGCCTGCACGCACCCTAATAATTACACAATAATCAAATTAAGGCAATACTGTGGAAGTATCATTCTTGTAGTTTCAGTGGATTATTTCTGTTCAATTAAACAGACGTGGACTTCTTGTCTTTCTTGTCTGGCATGAAAGATTTTAGTCTGATTTCTTCCTGTGTTTTGATCCTGTACATGTCCCAAAAGTCATGAGGTACCAGATGGACGACAGTGTTTCTGCGCACAAACAGCAGCTTGCTACCACTGATAAAAGAAATTTAGGGGATGGCTTCTGAGTCACAACTTAATGCTTTAAACTGCAGAACTTGCTTGAACATGCATACTTACTGAGATGACACTGACAATTGAGTTCATTAGTAAAAGAGTGAAACCTTTATCCCACAACCATATTAACGTAAAACAAACAAACATTCAAGTTCACAGCAACGCACAGTTGCATGTCATATAAAGGTGCCAGATGTGGAACAGAAAAAGATGCAGCAACCTTATCTGCATCCAAAGCGAAGTCAAAGCTCTCTGCGAATCCCTCTTGGTACAGTTCACTCAACACTGTGAAAATGATCGTTCATGCCTACCAATCATTTGGTAAGGATGGCTCATTTTGCAGGATTTTTCTTCACATAAGCCCCTTTCAAATAATAAATCCAGAGAACTCTATGACTTTCTTTGAAGACTCAAAACTGTGAAATCATCACTTTTTCATGTACGCTTTTCCCCCCTCCAACTACTTCAGTGATACTGGAAGGGAGTCTGACTTTGTGCTCTCATGAAAGGAAAACATTTTATCCTAAATTGAGCTTTAATTCAAAGTAGCTCCCCACTTTGAATTTTTAAACCAGAAAATGTGTCCCTGTTGCTGGAAAATCCCTCTGGGGTTTTTTTAGAACATGAGACTCTTAAGCCAGTACTAGTAGTAAAAGAAATGTCATTAAGACATAACAAACTACAACTTCTGCTGCCTGGATTCTTTTTTTATACACATGTAGTTTTACTAAAATGTCCACATTCATGGGAAAGAACGAGGATTCTCTCTCACACCACTCACATCTTTCTATTCATCTCTATGCAAATACCTGTATGCAGTGCAGTAGATCTGTATGGTAGTACCGGTCATGGTGAGCGTTGGCAGCAGCTAGCGTTAACAAGTAATCATTCCTGGCCTGTGTCGCCTTGGAGTTGCAGTCACTCCTCTTAGCTTTCAACTGGAATGAAAGAGAGACAATATTGAAATACTGCATTACAGTAACAAACTGGAGCTTTAAGCTTTTACTAGGGAACATAAGTCTCATTTAATGTTCTGGGCTCATTAAAGAAGCAAAGAGAAAACAACCATATTTGTATTTGTTTCATGGCTTATAAGAGTCTGCTTGAAAGGTCTGCCTTATGAGGGAGTGATGGCGTTTGCATCTTTGTGAGTGAGCTCTCTTACCTTTACACTTGCTTTCTGTAAACTAATTCTTGACTGAAAAAGACCCAGTTTAGACCTGGAAAAAAAAGCAAGCAAAGACATTCATCAACATCTCACTTAAATTTTAACAAATGAATATGAAGTCATGCATGCTTGTACAGTTACAAATGCTAAAAAAGGCACACAAAGATCCAGGCACTGCTGCGGCATCATAACTCTCATCCCTAACCTCTGATTCAGTACAGGCATCATATATTGACCCCGAACAGGCTGGAGCTTGACAGCCATAAATCTCAGCCTGATCCAGCCATCGTGATTTATATGGATGGCGACATCAGAAAGACCTGCCAGATAAAATGAGGGAGCGAGCCTGTGTGAGTGCGTACATGCATGCTTGTGTGTGGTCTGCTTTTTTGTGCTTCTGTGCTGCTTTGGTGCATGAAAACATTTATTCCATTAACTCTCACACATCCAGATGCAAAACACATCATGAGTGTGTGATCGTGTCTGTCGCTTGCCATGTGAGTATGTGCAGTGTGTTTCTACTTATGTTACCCTCCTTTATTCGCCAAGTGGTCGTAAGAGTATAAAGTGTGAGCTGTGTCTGTGCATGCACACCAAATTCTTCCTGTGTGTTCCTTGTCCCCTACAATGACTAATGTCTCTGCATTTTTTCTCTAGTGAGACACACACACTCACATAATAGATATGTGAGTGTGTGCAGTGTCAATGCAGTCATTTCTGCGTCTTTCTACTGAGTGATAGAGAACAGAAAATAGTCAACTGGCCAATTGATGTGGCTGCTAACCAGAGCCGAGAATTCAACAAAGTGAAAATGTCGCCATAGCTGCTGCTGCCTTGGGCTGGGGGGGGGGGGGGGGCAACTCTCATCAGCACTGGATCAAACTTTGGTACTAATTGTAGAACTGTAAAGCTTCAAACAATATCTGATAGAACTTTTATCTGTCCTTCAAAGGGAAGAAAATAACCAAAAATGTGCATTTTTTATGACTAAAGACATGACTGTGGTTTTGTTTATTGCTTGGATTCACACCAAGAAGAACTGCACCCACAAATGATGCCAACTTCTGCTTTCATGGTTTTCTGGTCCCTTTTTATCTGTATTTCTTTGTCTGACTCTCTCCCATAAACACCACTGTATACACAGTATGTAATTGATTGCTTCTTACAGCCTTAATGATGATGTTTCCTTGCTCTCCTTATCTGTCACACATACTCTCTCTGTGAGGTTAACCTACTTTGTTGTCTTGATGGTGTTCTTTCTGGCAGTGGAGTAGACAGTTTATTCCTAATATTTTTATTTTTACACACATCCCTACCAACAAACGCATGTGCACAGCACCGTGGTGAACTCACTTGGCCTCTATGTCAGCCTTCTCTCGTACAGCGTGGGCAACCTGCTCACAGTCGTAGTATTTTTTCTTGGCTTTGGCCAACTCTTTCACTGACTCCTGCAGCTCTGCTTGAATGCCGCTCAACTGATCTATGGTCTGTGAAGTGAAAAAAGAAAACCGGGCACGTTGTTAGAGAAAGAGCAGACCGTCATGAGTCATGTTAGCTCAGCGTGAATGCATGAGAGGACGAGAGAGCGAGGACGGAGAACAAAGACTGCTTCAGGAAACTATGACTAAGTCTCACAATCCACACATTCACTCACCTTTTTGAGTTGCTGCTCCTTGTAGAGTCTAACAGTCTTGGCGGGCTCTGATACTTGGCTTTTGTAGTTGTCACACACGTTGAGCCTGGACTGGCTCACCTGCACTGTACCTTCTAAGTAGGACCTCCACACTGCATACACATTCCTAGTTGGAGAGAAAAAGCAGAAAAAATGCTGAATGGTTGCTGTCCTGTAACTTGAACTCACATGAGCAATAGGCTAAAAAAACACAAAGATCTCCAGCAGAGTGGCTGAATTTTTAAATTCTCTACACCACTATGGGGCTAACAAACTGTGTGTGTACCTGGAAGGGGGAAAAATGTACATAGAAATGCTGTAGTAGTTGCTAGAACCAAGAAACAAAGCCAACTGCAGGAAAACTGTGAAATGTAGACTTAATGCTTTCATTTATGGTTTTCACAGTAAATTGGATCCAGCTTGAGGTTTTGTATTTAAGTGCTCTTTTACAGTAAAAAATGACTTGTATATGCACTGTTGACCATATTTTGTTTATTCTAAAAAATTGGAGCAATCCAGCAGAGCACAAGATCTGTCATCTTTCATCTGAGTGCTGCAACTGACTGCTGATACAAGACCAACATTGTTTTGTCTGGTGTTTATGGGAAATGTGGAATGCCATACACACTCCTACCTGTAGTCTGTTCTCTGGTCATCAGGGTTGATTCCAGGCCAGTCTCTCTTTAGGTACTGGCTTGCTAGCTTCTGCAGAGCCTGAAAGTGTAAAGATGAGGCACTGATTATCACCTGTTTCATGACTAGTTTAACTGAGCTTACATACTGTAAATATCATGTAAGAAAATAAGAGAAAAGGTGGAGGCAAGAGCAAGACAGGATGAAACTCAAGTCAAATATTCTTTTAGTAGTAAATCTTGGGAGTGCATTAATGCACTTTTACCAAGAGCCCTTACCAGATGGAAAAAATGGGTCTGTGTTTAATTTATTTATTTAATCCATCCTGTAATTCTGAGCAATATTTTGATAGTTTCACTCGTGAATTAAGTGTTAATTTAGCAAAAATGCTTATGTACTGCACCTCAATGTACCTTGTGCACTGATTTATAACAGAAGATAAATTGTTGATAATGTTGATACTTTGTTCTTAGTGTCTTAATATACAGAGATTTTAAGAAATTGTCGCAATACTGCTAACAGTCTCTCATAACATAACAACCTTTCTTGGCACATTTGAAGCTACTGGAGCTCTTGTTTAAAGAGGCAGGAAAAACTTACTACTGACAATCATTTAGTAGGTTTTACTTTATATACTGTACATATTATACATCTTTCTCTGGGTGGTAGGGGAAGGTACCCAGGTCAAGACTTAACTAGCACAGTATCCCATTGAATGTGAGCAGGTCTGCTGGCTGATTTGGGCTTCACTCTGGCCCGGTCAGATCCCAGGTGCCGTTTTCGTTTGAACAGCCACTTATATTTCTATACACAGCCAAAATACTGGCTGTTTCTACTATAAAATGGATCAGCTCTGTGTCAGCAAGAATGAATCAGCCAGTCAGCTCCTGTGAGTACAAGCAGAAACCCAAGGGCTGCAAGAAAGGGTAACCTACATCCTCTGGACTGGGTCACTGTGTCAGTAGCGACAACTCGCAGACACTCTGCCCCTGTGTGCCTGTGGATGAGTGTGTATGCAGAGGGTTGGGTGGGAGAGCAAATCCTCATTAATAAAACAGTTGTTAGCAAACCAGAACAACAGCTCCAACAACCCAATCAGCTTAGGGACATGCTGATACTCCATTCCTCCAAGCCACATTCTTCCCTTTATCTATTTCATCACTCTTCCATATGAATATGAATCTTGTGTCGCTGTTCTGTTTTCAAACCTCAACCACTTTCTCCCAGTCATCAACTCTCAATCCACTCTCATTGCCAGCTCATCAGATACTGACTGACTTTTGTCATGTCCCTCAGCATCTCATAGAGATGCACAGGACCTCACTGGCAGAAAGCTTTTCTAACATGTGGTTAACACGGGAAATGGCCACGGTCATGGTTAGGATTAGGAATTAAAGGATAACTTTCATTTTTTACAACCTGGACCTTATTTGTAGCATTAAATACGACCATTTACTCACCCAGACAACTTTGGTGGCATTTGGGGTTGTTTTGAAGAAATTAGCCCCAGAGGAGCGGCGCGTATATCTGTATAAAGCGAGTACTCGGGGCATCCATGCAGAGCCTCTATATAACGCATAATCTGTGGCGAAACTCGTTCATATTCCAATATTTTTGTTTTGATATGCTGGTGCTATTCCCCTCTGAGCCCGTGGTGGCATGTTATCAACATCCGGCGTCTCTAGACAACTACCTCTGACGTGGATGATGTCATTACCGAACGCCGGGTGCTGCGAGCAGCCAGCCACAACACAGCTAACTCTGCGGCGGTCGGCTACGAATACGCAATAATGAACCATAGCTGTGCCAAACTACAGCTAAACTGGCTCAGAGGGGAACAGCACCAGCATATCATAACAAAATATTGGAATATGAACGAGTTTCGCCGCAGATTATGCGTTTATAGAGGCTGCGCATGGATGCCTCGAGTACTCGCATTATACGTAATACGTGCCGCTCCTCTGGGGCTAATTTCTTCAAAACAACTCCAAATGCCACCAAAGTTGTCTGGGTGAATAAATGGTCGTATTTAATGCTACAAATAAGGTCCAGGTTGTAAAAAACGAAAGTTATCCTTTAAAACTACTTGGTGAGGTTTAGGAAAAGATCATGGTTTAGGTTAAAATAAGTATGGTCACATACGTGGCCTTAAGTTTATACATATACATAACACAAGTAAGCTACATAACTTAGGGAAATGTTGCCTTTTGGGTTCAAACAGGGCACGAACCCCAAGCTCCTGGATGAAAGTCCTGTGTTTGACCCTTCCATCCACCTCCTACCTACGCAGACTTTCTCGCTCTTTATACTACGTCACCTTGCTCTGGGCATCTAATTTTGCCGTGGGTGGCTTCACAATGGAGTTAGTTGAAAGCCCAGTAGGTCTCATACAGCTGCTCAAAGGTACCTCATCTGTCTGTATGAGATGCAGAGGGACGTGACAAAAGGTCAGCATTTGACGACCTGGCAACAAGACCGGTCTGCCACTCTCCGCTAATGTATCTCTCCATCCTTCACTCTCCATCTCTATCGCTATGATTCTCACAGGTCTGTTTTTAGAGTTTATATTATCACTCCCCTCATCCCCCTTATCCAAGCCTCATCATTCATTTCCACATATCTCCATCCTCTCGCCAATTTTCCTCTCTCTACTATCAAGCTGTTTGGTTGTCTTTGTTTTCAAATTTCCACTCCTCTCTCTCATCGTGCCCTTTTTACCTTTCACAGATGGCGAATGAGGCCATCAAAAAAACATCTACCAGTTCCCCCTCTTACTCCCTGGACCTGAAAAAATTCGGGTTCCCTCCAACTGACACACAAGCTTGTGTCCTGGGGGAGACAGTGGCCCAGTGACCTTTGGCACCCACCTGCTAAATCCTCCAGAAGAAGGGAAGAGTTGTCAGATGATAATCAAAGAACAACTCCCCCTTACCTCTGCAGTGTTCCTGTGTGAGTAAATTGGCAGCCAGCGGTGGAGTAAATATTTTGTACTAGATTAAATTGAGTGGAGAGGTCAGCCCTACTTTGAGTCTTACTGTGTCAAAGCTGACTTGAAGATGAACATTCCTCTTCCCTACGTAGAGGAAGAGGTAGCCTATTTCTAACTAACTGTGTTGGTTAACTCAGGAAATGGTTAGCTAATTCCAGTGTCACTGACGCAACATACAGTTTACACCAGATGAAGTAAATTCACACACACTTACACACACACACACACACACACACACACACACACACACACACACAAAGAAAAGCCAAAGACACAGAAACTACTCTGTCCAATGCATGAGGAAACACGTTTGCTTCAAGAATCGTCAACCTCTCTCTCTCTCTCAAGGGAAGGGTGGAGTGGGTGTGGATGGTTTTGATGAAAGACTGTGAAACTGTGTGAGTGTGTGTGTTTGAGAAAGAGGGAGAGTGTGTGAAGGAGAGAAACACAACATTGAAAGTGCAGTAGAAGTGCCTTGGATTTAATTGCCTTCCTGCTGTATAAACAAGGATCATTTGTGTATGTGTTCATGTGTAAAGTGTGTGTGTGTGTGTGTGGGAGGAGGGCAGTGACTGACAGCCTAGAGAGCCACTGGCTGTGAGCTGGCTGGCTGACAGGATGACTGATTTGACAGCTTGACTTCCACACCACAATGCTCCCTATCATTTTAACTCTCTTGTCTGATAATTACTCAGATCCCAAACACATAAAACCTTCTGCTGAACAAGTCAAGTACATATACTTTTATAAAAATAAAGGAACACCTCAGAACCCTGCAAAAGTCAAACTGTGTCAGATATCAGGTATCCTGAATTACCCCAGCTGGACATCTGGGATTAGTGTCCCCTTGTGGACGCTATGAGCATGTCCATCAGTTGACTGTCGCCATCCATTAAAGGATAGGCTCACATGTTATCAAGTCTATGCTCAAATGCCCATATGAGCATTGAGGAAGTTACTGATTGCTGGAATCATTCCTCCTGTTCACGCTTACTATGCATAGATCCCTTCCTAACCTGACTCCACTGCAAGAAACAGGGGACAGAGAATGTCACTTTGAAAGAGATCAACCTGACTTGAAGCTGAAGGGCAATGAAAGTGTTGATATCCGTCACTCATCCCGAACAGATGCGCTTCTATTTTCCCAAATATAATAATCCACATTGAGTCAGAGAGAATGCGAGACCCCTGCACTCTTTAATGCTCTGAGTGTATGTTTTTTCTCTGGCGTGCACGGTGAGGCATGATTTGGGATCTTATATCAATTACAATCGATCTTGGCCCCCTCTTTTATGAGCCTTCTAGTTTTACTACTACCCCAAAAAACAATGCAGTTTTCTTCCTAAATACCTTTTAATCAGTCTGTTTCAAAGCAACTTCTGCCTCAGCTAAGTGTGTATTTTACAGTTGGTTGCAATGTAATAGTCTTAGGAGGGGAGGTCTTCACAGCTAGTGTGGACAAGAGGAACAATTGCAGCAGCCAATAACTGCAGGTAATTCAATGTACATATGTGTATGTGGGTACTGCAGACCTGAATAATGTGAATCTATCCTTTACTTACACATGTTAGTATCTTCACAAGCCAAAACATGAAGTAGTGGGAGTGATGCTGTCTCCATATTGCTTCATAGTGACCCCGTCAAACAAGACACCAACCACCTCCATATACTGGCTCCAAAGCTTTTTTTTAATGCCAGCACACAACTTAAAGCCTCTTAGACGAGTCTATGGTGACAGACCTGTCATCTGAGCAAGAGCAACGACAGCTAAACTTGGCAATGACTGAATGGTGAGAAGCACGCAGAGTGACTGATTTGTGACAGCTTCACTGAGGCACTGTTGGCCGACTCGGGAGGATTTCTGATGCTCGTTTATTTTCCATCTTTCTCCTCACTGACTCTCTTCTTCTGTGTCCCGTTTTCCTCTCTCCTCCACATTTTCTATCCCCATACACCTCGATCCTCTCTATCTTACTCCCTCTATCCTGCCTCCCCAGCTCCCTCCTTTTAATAGGACATCTCATCCCTCCGTTCTCCTTTCTATGCTGTCACCACCTGACAACCACCTGAACAGCACGTTGCCGTGGCAACCCCTTTGGCCTTCCCGTGTGGTCTGGGTAAGGTGGAACTGCTCCTTTTAAGACACACATACAGTGAAACTGCAGTACACACACACATACATCCTGTTTTTGTTATTTGGGTGGCAAACAGGGTACCCAGACAGCAGGATATCCTGAGACCAGTGTGTGTATGTATGTGTGTGAGAAGGGTTGATAGACATAGAAAAGGTAAAAGGAAGAGGAAGCAAGGCTGAATATTGTGTATTTTAAGCATGTCAGCTGGTAAACTAAACTGCAACATAGCCTGTGATTATTTTCATCATTGTAAACTAGTCTCTGTGTGTTTATTCATGTGTTCACAACTGTTTCTGGCATTTTCTAAATTACAGATAAGTGCAATGGAGACACTTGCTATTACAATTCAAAATAAGGTGACATAACTGTATTCACTGGCCTGAAAGGCGGCCTTTTCCAGGATGACATGTTTAGTGTTGTCTTGCTGTTTCATTTTCCACACCCGAAATTTGTCCAGGCAGGTTTCAGCTGTCCAAACAACAGCAGCTGATGATTACTTTAGATCAAACTTTATTGAGAGGTGCTGTATTAAATCATAGAAAAATCCTAATTCATTATTAATTCTTCACAACACTGCTCTTTCCAGCCATTCATCACTGTTCTCTCAGCTGCACAATGCACACCCTGCCAAACAACTCCACACACAGTCACCTTGACACTTCAGCCTTCTGTTTAGTCTTGCTCCCCCACTTACTTATTTTCTCCTGTCTCTGGCACAGTCACTTTCTTTCTGTGGTCTCTCTGATTTCTTCATGCCTGCATTGTGTGTCTCCCTTTCTTCCCACCTTACCTTCTCCGCTTCTTCCTCAATCAATACATTTGATTTGTCCTCCCTTCTCTTCCTGTCTGCACTGCTCTGCCCTGGAGCTCTCTGCCTCGTTTGTGTGAGTGTTGTGTTCGTGTTGGGACAGAGAGACTGCAGAACTATGGTGCTTTTATGTACAAAAAAGAAGATTGCAACAGACAATGCAATGACGTGCTGTAAAAAAGTTTTTCTTGTTATGTACATCTGTGTGTTTATGTGTGAGAGGGGATGATGAAATACAAATAAAAGAGAAATCGTCACTTTCCTTATAGCTACCTTTCTCCTGTTCTCAGATGTCTTTTCCCTTCTATTCATCTGGTCAAATATCAATCAAATATTGGTGCCATATTGGATGGATTAGAGACAAATACATAATTAATAAGTGGGCTATAATGGATTTGTACTGTACATAAGGTATTGTTTTATAAGATGTGTGCCAATGTATGGAAAGAAGACAGAGACAGAGATCTTAAAGACCATGAAGCACACCCATAATATTAAGGCTGTTTTATATGTAACAGTGCACTGTGGGTGCGCAGAAGGAAACCGACAGCAGGCTGGCCTTTTTGGGCAGTACAGTGAAGTGTGACCCCAGCCTAAAACTATTTCAGTAATGTTGATGGTGGGAGGGGAATACAGGACAAATAGCTAATGTTCACAAGCTAACTCAGGCACAGAAAACACTGAGCTTTAGATTGACGGCTGGTAATTGTGGCTGACACCTTCACAGAGGGGGCGTCTGATCTGACACAGTTAAAGGACAAAGGCTAAACAACAGCATCTTCACCTTCTTTCTTACTCTGCTCTCTCTCTAGAGCTCTTTCACTATTTTGCTGCTCATGTCTATTTCTTTCTCTGCCCCTCCATCTCACCCCCTTCCTCTCACTTTCTCTCTGTCTGTCTCTCTGTTGGAGCAGCTGATTGGCTGGATTTCTGTCTGTATCACCAGGAGGGGGCCAATGAGTGAGTGGAGTTTCCATGAGTAAGTGCCAGTGGTAGACTAACTGAGTGTCTAATGGAGCGAGAGACAAGAGGCAAGGGCAGACTTGCCATAATGAAATGCTACTGTGATAAGAGTAAGGGAAGCAAAGAATGAGTTTGCTTATCGCATGTCCCATTCAGCATGGATTTATATAAGAAATCACCGTGCTCAGACATTCCCACACATGAATACACACATGTGTGCACACACCTACAATTAGGAAGGAATCCATTGTCCTACTGAGTGGGGGGTATGTTGCTAGGCAACCTCTATTTCTAAGGTGAACAAGACAGCGCTGAGAGAGAATGGAGAGAGATGGAGAGAAAGCAAAAAAGGGTGAGGGAGAGGGGGAGATAATGAGAGCATGAAACCAGAGGGGTTGACCACAGCAGACTCTCATTTAATCATTCAAGCCACATGCAAATGAAGACATGCAAACAAGCACTTTTCTCCCCTCTCTCCCCATCTTCTTCACTCTCTCCATCTCTCATGTATATATGTATGATGAGGACATGAGGGCTAAAAAACAAGGCTGAGTTGTGAAGACAGCTGCATAGAGTAAGGTTTGTATGTATGGGCAATGTACTGCAACATTTTTCATTGAGACACAGGAAGATTTTTTGCTGGTGAGAGTGTTTCTCGTGGTCTCTATATGAATGTGTGTGTGAATGTGCATGTGAAGGGGAGCTTAAGCTGACCAGCACCGACATACGACAGAAATCAGACACAGTGCTGTTGGGAGGCACTGCATGCTTTCTACTTAAACACCGCTCAACTAATGCTTGGTAAGAGCAGTTTGCTGACACAGCCTTCTACTGGGAAATGTGTTTTGGCTGTGTGTGTCCTGAAAGTTCAGCAGCACACTACAAAGCGGCTGTCTAATGGGTGAAAATAAAATCGTGGTAAGGAAGAAGTCACTCTCGCACACATTTAGAAAAGAAAACACTTGAAAATATCTTCCCTCAAATCTGAATACTGGATCATGTATGCACTTAGCTCCAAATAACTGTATTTTTTAAGGGATCAAAGGCCATGTTTCAACAAACATTATTTTAACTCAACGATTCATTTTCATTGCCTCTAGAAGTACAATATATTAAAATATACTTTAGAGTAGCATTTTAAAGCAGTATGGACAAGCAAATCCTTCCTTGATATAAGACCGGTAGCAGATGTAATAGCTGCAACTAATGATTATTTTCATTATTAATTAACCTCTCTATTTTCTCCTTAATCATTTTGTATATAAAATGTGAGACAATTGTACTAAATGCTAATCTCCCTAGGAGCTACTGAATGAGAAGCACAGCGTTTTGAGCTTAAACTCTGTTAATTAGGGCTACCTGGCATTAAACCCTCAGTAAGAAAAAGAGGAAGAGAGATTGTGGTTGTAAACTGGAAACAAAACCAGATGTTTGCCAACTGCCAATAAACCTGTAATAATAATATTAATAATAAGAAGGCCTTTTTTTCAATTGGTCTTCTTCTTCTCTCAGAGCAGAAACATGATATGTCAAGTGAGTTAAATGTTCACAATGTCACAATGTAAAACTTCAAAAATAAAAATAAGTTGATGAAAACAGGAAGAGAGAACGAGGGAGAAAGAATTACTGAAACATCTGTGTATAGGAATATGGGAAGTGAAACCAAATGTGACATGCAGCACAGCTGTATGCTATTATTCATCTGAAGAATTAATTCCAAAAGAAATCAGCAGGTCATATACAGTACAGTATCAATACAATTACTGTATTATATAATATTTTTAGAATTTGACTTCAGTACAAAAAGAAGAGGCACAATGACTGGACCAAAATTAAAATACTAAGATAAAATGTATCCATCTGTTATACCTTAGTTTGTGTCAGGGATCATGTCTTAAAAATGTATTAAAGCATGCTGTCTGTATACAAGGTGTTCTAATTGCATGAGGACATTTCAAGGAGTTTGCAAATTATTACTTCTGCTACGCCAAACTTTAACTTGGGGCTTTGTGTGTGGCAGACTGGGCTCTACAAAGCAAAGTGGCAGTTTAGGACTGTGGGCGGTTTAGACAGTTGCTCAACTGCTCAACTCTGACTATGGCTGGTAGCCTGAAACAAAAAAAAAAAACCCTGAACCATTATTTAAACAGTTTAAGTTTAATCTGTAAGTCCTTAACAGTTTAACCGCAAACTTTGAGCACTTATTTCAGAACTTCTGAGGCTTGTGGTGAAGTTTTAGGAGAGTACTGATATTCTGTATATTTGGTTCTTAACATTTCCAGCAATCTCTTCAACTACAGTAATGTACTGTAAAAAAGGAAGCACTGCTGAGATTTGAACACCGATTCTCCTGTTTACAAGAAAGGAACTAGCTTTCTAAACCACTGCACCAAACAATGGTAGGTTAAGAAGCAATGTTTAGGTTTGCCATGTCAAGATTACATTTCATAAAAGCAGCAGTTGACTTGAATCACTGTAGATGCATTGCTTTTAATACAGAAATAGCAAGAGAGCACGAGTCTCAGGTCGATCTTACGATCCATATGCAAGTAATGTGCTAAACAGTCATGTATAACTGGAACACTATAATGCCCTTGAACCTTTGGGTCAGGCTTCATTAGAGTTCTAAGACTGTACCGAAATTTGGTTCAGTGATCCTGTAAACCTTTTTAAATCCAGTTTGAAAAGGTGTGATTCTGTATATACTGTGTAGTTCTGGGCCACAAATACTGCTGGACTTATGTTTAAGTTTTGGACCTACAAGTTTGTTCTCAGGCCACAAAAGCTGACATATATCATCACCTTTTCCTTTTCCTGGATGTAATTATAACCTCCACCATCAAGGGATTTATACTTCTGCAGCATTTCAGTTTGATATCAAGAAGTGCGATGAAGTGCTTTTTCTCATATGACCTCTGGAAAATGTCTGGTGAATCATTGTCCAGAGTTCCCGGATATATTTACAGATACATTTTCACCAACTGGAAGCCTCAGACTATCTTTACACAGACCACATGATAAAGGCTCTGTTACAGACAGAGCTAATTGGTTTGAAGCACCAACACATGGATCCTAATATCTAGGAGGGTGGGTTGTGCATGTGAGAAAGAGGCTGAGGTTTAAGTAGTTAATCACTGCCACTTCATGTTTGCTTATCTCCAACTGCCCAGACTACTGAAAAGGCACTGCTGGGATTCGAACCCAGGATCTCCTGTTTACTAGACAGGCGCTTTAACCAACTAAGCCACAGCGCCCTGTAAAATACCCAGTTTATTGTAAAAAAACATTACAAACCAGTAATGTGTGTCATTATACAATATCCAGTGTATGATGACATAACAGAAGGAGAGCAATAAATTCTCGCATTTAAAAAGTTGGAACCAGGAAATGTCTGTGAAGATTCAGTCATTCAGGCCTTGGTTATCCAAGGACAGTTGAATCAAGGACAACTGTTCTCTGATCTCATGAGGTTATTAGCTGTAGAAACATTTTTCCTCTCATCCAAGGGGCTTCTTCAGTTCTAACTGACTGGCGGTGAGTCCCAGATATTTAATCTCTGTGAGATCATTATCAAGATCACTGATACCACTTGACACAGCAGTTTACCTTCCCCTTGAAAGATAAGGGACACTTATTTAAGGACAACAACATACTTATTTGGACTACCATTGCACAGCCAGGAGCACTAACAACCCAGTTGTTGACCTCCTATGTATGGAATCACAGTAATGTTCCTGTGCTAATCCACTACTGGAACTGTGTGCTTTAAAGTCTTCATACAATACTTGTACTTACTTTAACCAACTAAGCCACAATGCCTGCAGACATCTTGTAGCTGCTGCCACGAAAAAACGAAGGTGTTCAAACAGCCTTTTCCTTTAGAAACCTAATTTCCAGGTGAAGAAATCTGGAGGATTTTATCTGTATGCTGGAACATGCAAAAAAAAACTTATAATACTGTGAAAATGTGGGCTGTAACCCTGTAAAACTGGCAACCGCCATTGTTGTGTAAAACGTGAGCGGTGTGAACAGCAACAGCCTTAAAGGAAAGGAACTAAATAAAGACGATAAAGTTGGTTGTGTGTCGCAGATGTGATGTTGCCACAACAACTGCCAGCGTTCTTATTGACAGTGCAAATGCAAAGAGAAAAAAGTCCTTCAAGGTTCCTAAGGAGCTCCCCAGGGAGTCCCCAAAACTGCTTGGACAGACATCTGAAGTATGGCTTCAAAATTTGAGATACCAGTACCAGTAAGTTCACAAACAAATTTTTGCCTGTGTGTGCAGTGACTCACTGACACTAATGAGATTTACTAATTAGGTCAGGCATGTCAAACTGATTCCATAAAGCGCCATGTGGCTGCAGGTTTTCGTTCCAACCAAGGAGGAGCACACCAGGCTGGAATCAGTTAATCAGCTGATCTCAGTCTTCAGCTGATAACTAAGGGTTTCCTTGATGTTGATTGGTTGATCTGGTGTGCCCCTCCTCGTTTGGAACGAAAACCTGCACAGAGAAAGAAGACCTTCAAGGTTCCTAGTTCTTGGTGAGCTCTCCAGTGAGTCCCCAAAACCTGACTTCAATCTCCGAACATATTTTTGTTTGCGTGCACATTGGCTCACTGACGCTGATGAGATTTACTCATTAGGTATTGACAGTCAGTACGGACAGAAGTTCAGTGCCCAGCCCTACTGAAAACACCTGATCCACAATCTCTACCAGTGCAAGTGACCTGTAGAAAAGGCACTGCTGGGATTCGAACCCAGGATCTCCTGTTTCCTAGACAGGCGCTTTAACCAACTAAGCCACAGCGCCACATTAAGCACTTCAATTTATTGAAAAAAAAAACATTACAAGCCCAAAAGCGATTCAGTGTATAATGACAGGAAGAAAAGCAACAAATTCTCACATTTAAGAAGTTGGAACCAGGAAATGTCTGTGAAGATTTATTCATTCAGGCTATCCAAGGACAGTTGAATCTAGGACAACTGTCCTCCGATCTTATGAGGTTCTTAGCTGTAGAAACACTTTTCCTCTCATCTAAGGAGCTTATGCAGTTCTAACTGACTGGTGTTGAGTCCCAGGTATTTAACCTCTGTGGGATCATTATCAATATCACTGATACAACTTGACTCAGCAGTTTACCTAAACCTGAAAGATAAGGGACACTTATTCAAGGACAACAACATATTTATTTGGACTACTATTACACAGCCAGGAGCACTAACAAGCCAGTTGTTGACCTCCTACAATTGGAATCACAGTAATGTTCCTGTGCTAATCCACTACTGGAATTGTGTGCTTTAAAGTCTTCATACAGTACTTGTGCTTTCTTAGAGCCTGGGATCTCCAATTTACTAGACAGGCACTTTAACTAAGTAAGCCACAGTGGCCTATTAAGAGGCTGTCAAAAATCAATCTTCAATCTTATGCTTTACTGAAAATATTAAGTGCTAATAGCAATACATAATTTCTAAACTTTTCGGTAGAGCTCTAAGAAAGTTCTAAAGGTTGAAATACAGTATAGTCACATGTCTATAATCCTCCCCCAAGTGCTCTTGAAAATAACATACAAAAATACCATCTACAACACGATAGTATTCTTACAGTAACTGTTGGGCTCATAGGAATATTGGACCTAAAAATACAGGCCACAGAGGGCTAACAAACTTCAACCTAACACATAAAACCCATCTTTAAGTCCATAATGTCAACCTCCTCCACCATCAAAGCGACTGCATTTACACAGCAGTTAACTTCAAATTAAAAAGATGATCTGCAATGCAACACGTACAGCTCTCAATCAGTTCTATAAACGTGCGGCTAAGAATGTATTCAGCAAGAGTCCAGACAGTCTTACCTGTGCATAGTCCCTCTCCAGCTGTCCCTTCTTTAGACTGTAGCTCCTGCAGACAGAGAAAAAGATAGAAATTTGTTGTGAAGTATTTGTATACTGTCTGTGTAATGTGCATATTAAAAACAGGAGGAAATTTCATGTTTTTCATTAGTAGTTTCTGTACTATACAAAGCACAAGTGTAACAATTATGTTCAGGCTCCTCAGATGTCTCACAAGTGGACTCAGTGACCTCAATATTATGTAAAAGAGAAATTACAGGTTCTTTTTCTGTCTCTTTATTGGCTAGTTAGTGTTTCTAAAAAATGAAAAAATAAAGTCTCTCCAGTTCTGACCCACAAAATGCACAAACCCTGTCAAAATGTACCCTTGCCCTCTCTTCATTACACAACATCCTGGCAGTGGAGACAGTGGAAGTTCTTATCACAGACCGGGAATGTGCAGAATGGAAAACATAACATTAGGTATATGATCACAAAGACAGATAAATGTACTGGCACTCTGTGCTGAATGAACAAACCAGCATATATAATGGGGATGACCTCACCAGGCTCACAACATTTTGTCTGCATCTTTGGACTACTACTTGACTACTACTTATATTTAAATATCATCCCCATCATTGTGTACAATATGAAAAGTAAGCTGCTCCTCACTAGCAACAAGTTGTCTGTAAATGACTCCAACTAAAGCCGCCTGAGTATCTACAGTAACACTGAAAGTAAAACAAGTGATCACCGGGCCAGATCCCAGTTTTATCTTCTGGATAGACCATGAGCAAATACTGCGATTGTTTCTGATGCTGTTTTTAAGTATGTGCTCCTGTGTGACTCACGATGTTTGTGTTGTGCCTCCTCTCAGTCACAGACATTGACCTGAGTATAACCACAAGCTGGTTGCCTTTCAATACGGTTGTGCTGGACTCTAGAAAAGGCACTGCTGGGATTTGAACCCAGGATCTCCAGTTTACTAGACAGGGGCTTTAACCAACTAAGTCACAGCGCCCCGGAGAGGATTTCGGAAAGGATGATGTTTCACATAGCAACCCCAAACTACAGTGTTCATGCAAGCAATATATGACAGTGAAAGTGCTTAAGAAATTTTAAAAAGTGGCATAGTGTGAAAGTGGTCTCAGAACTAACCTAATCATTAGCATTGTCTTTTTATTCATTCACTTGCAGATGTTTAGGGCTCACTGACTCATTTTGGTGCTTTCATTTCAATCACTTGTTCAGGGCCTGTTTGGAGGGTTTGGACCTGGGTTTTTGCAAAAGTTACTTTTTTTGTCAATTCTGAAATCTGTGTTATACAGGAATCGATACATAGAAGCCTGGGCAGACCTTGATAATTGGTATTGGGAGATACAAGAGGGTGATTGGGTTTGCTGTTGTTGATTACTATCTGAACCAGAATCCAGTTTTATTGACCAAGTATGTGTACACATACTAGGAATCTTTAAGTTTGTGTTCAATGTTCTTTTTTGGTTTTCCATGAGTGAACTGAGCTGAGCCATACCATGCAGTGGAACCACAACATTAAACACAGTTCCAGGAACAATGAACAGAAAGATAAAAATAGACACACAGCTAAAACAAGGACAACTAGGACAACAAACGAAGAAAGACAGGTAAAAATAAACAGAGCTATCACATACATAGAAGTAGGTGAAGAAGGTACATTTAAAGAGCAGTTGTGCGTGATTAATTGTGCATATCTGTTGTGATAACAGCTGGTTCTGAGGGTCAGTGCTCGGATTCAACCCTTTAGTGTTCACGCAAAATAAGTGTAAAATGAACCCCTAAAAAGACGCCTTTTTAGACGTTATCCACTCTGGTTATTGGTCCCTGAATCTAGAGTGGTGCCCCATTATTATTATTTCATATTAATAATCTTATCAATAACATCAATAACTGTCCTTAGCTAATTACCAAACATGCTCCTACCTGATCCCAACAAAACAGCACAGAATATATTTAGCCTAAGGACATATCCAGTGTATATGTAATAATGAATTACATTATTTTTACCGTAGTACTAACATTTTTTGTAACTTCAGCTCACCAAACAGAATGTGTGAGGAAACTTAACAGCTACAACCGAGCAGTGGAAAACAGTGGGGGAAGACACAGAAAGGAAGACAACACTTACTGTAAGCGTAGACAGCATAATTACTGCCAAATCTCTCTATGCTAATTACAGCTCAAACAAATAGGGCAGTGCTTCTTGTCAAATGTTTCCCAAGGCATCATTTTGTGTTAAGCCTGCTGTGTTCCGTCTGTTCTCTAAACAGAGTATCTTTCGATATCTGGATTTAATAGCTAAAAAGAGACATGAGAAATTCTTAATGACAGAACCAGTCTTTAAAATCCTGCACAGGGAGAGGCGCATACAAATAGGGCATACAAAGCTGCAATAATTCCCACTGTCAATGATCTACTGCAAGAGGTTGGAGCACGTGTTTAGTGTTTAAGACCACCTTCCCATGCATGTCAGCTGACACTTCCACCCCCACCAGACTACTGCACACATGCGCAACACGGCTCACGGGCCTCGTTGGCGCTACCCGGGGACCGACAGACTGGCTCCCCTCCTCCAATCGCCTCTCCCCGTTTCCATCTTTCGCGGGCCAATCGCGCCTCGCCATTTCCATCTTTCGCCGGACGGCCAATCGCGGCTCGCCATTTCCATCTTTTCCCCCGGCCAATCGCGGGCCCTCATTTCCATCTTTCGGCCGGCGGCCAATCGCGGCGCCTCATTTCCATCTTTTCCCCCGGCCAATCGCGGCTCGCCATTTCCATCTTTCGGCCGACGGCCAATCGCGGCGCCTCATTTCCATCTTTTCCCCCGGCCAATCGCGGCTCGCCATTTCCATCTTTCCCCGAGGCCAATCCCTGCCGGCTTCCGGCCAGTACGAAAATAAACCCGGCAACGGGAGCCGGCCGCGGTGTTTACGGCTGAAGCCGCTTCAAGTGTCCCGGTCCGCTTCTGCCGCTCTCAGGTTTCATCCGCCGACATAATGAGGTGAGCTTCTGCTGCTGGCGAACTTATTTTACGCTTATTTGGTTTTGACGACGAGCTAGCTAGCTTCTTTACGCTGTTACGCTATATGACGAGCGCTATATCGGCATTAATGCCGTTGCATAACGTTACTGTCTTGGTGCACGTCGGTGCAGAGAGAGTCGCTGTTAATTACTGTCCTGGTCTGTGTAGATTCAGATAAAATCACATAGAGCGACGCATAATTATAACCCTCATATTAGCGTGCGATTTCAGTCAAGTTAAATTTTGACTTTATGCTGGTTTTCCTCAAAGAACAATACATAAACTTAACGTTTTATTAGCCTCAATGTTCTTACAGTAACGTTATAATGTTAGAGCATGTTCTCTTGCAGTTCTTCTTAATATCATTATTGTGCTTATGATGATGATGATGATGATTATTATTATCATCCTGGAAATAGTGACACAATGAATGTCTTTTAAATGACCAAACACAACAAATTAACCTACAGTTATTGATCACGTGGTTACCATCTGAAGGCAACAGCCTGAATCTCCAGCTGTGGCTCCGGAGGGCCTCCATAGATGAACCAGGACTGTTAGGCTGCATCCCTGGTAGTGAAGCCCCCCTCACTGCTTTCAGCCACTCAGGGGACCCTTTTCACTGTGTCAACATCTACAGCGTCAGGGTGCTCGGGAGGAAGCGGGGCCTCTTTTCAGCCGCCTGCTGTTTACTCTGGTCAGTTATCATGATGAGGTTATTTTTCTTATCCAGAAATACAATAATCTGATGCTGTGAGAAGTTACACTCTGACAGATGTGTTATTTGTCTGTCTGTGATATTGTGTGTTTTTGATTTTGCTGTACTCTTATATTTATCAGGGTGTAGATGAGCGCAGTGTCCCAGGGATGGACCGAGTGGACAGCCTGGCAGAGTATTTGCTGGGGCTGAGGACTCAAACTGGACAAACACTGAGCAACCAGCAGGCCACCACCATCAAAGCCCTGTGGCAGAACCTTCTGCGTATGCCACCAGCAGCGAGTGGCATACACTGCATGGCACTGCGTGTGTCTGACAACAGGACACTTCAGGTGTTGTAAAAAAGAATTTAAACCAGGTGTGGAGAGCATGACATGTTGTGTCTGAGCATCAACAGGATCCCCTGCCAAGTGGCCAGACTGTTGTCGTCTCGTAGAGTCCAACTTTGTCAGACTCTGTAACATTAAGAGCCCTAGAAAACAGGCAGTTAACCTCTGACAAGATGGACTCAGATTCTCAGAGACTACAGCAAGATCAGGCAGCTGGTCCTGGGTAATGGTACGGTCATGCACAACACTACTCTGCAGTTGTTTGATGTGAATCAGACGGTGGCACAACAAGCGACTGACGAGGCAAAAATGTAGTATTCTGCTGCAGGGAGTCAACCTGCCTGCTGCCTCTATTCCTGCTGCTCCTGTCCCTCTCCCACCTGTACAGCCATGCCCCATAGCCTGCTTCTTCTATCAGCCCATTGCTGTAATAATTTAATTATCATCCCATGTAACAGGTCTGGTATTTCAGGAAAGTCAGCATTACAGAAATAACATACTGTATATACTGACAAATATTGTGTGTTCCTGGCAAAGTCTGTCGATATTGTGTTTTAGTATATGCAGTATATATATTGTAGAGCAGTGTTTTCTAGCTTTAATTATTATACTTTGTATTCAGTTTATTTATACATTTTCTTTCATTAATTTCTTTGTGTGTGTGTGTGTGTGTGTTATGGTTACAATTGTGTGCATGAGAGAGAATTAAGGTGTATATTTTCTAATAAAATGCATATTTCTACAGCAGGACTAATAAATCATTTCTACTAAACATATCTGTAAAAACAGGAGTCAGGTAAAGTTTAGCTTTTTGCAAACTCAAGCAGACAATGAAATAACAAGAAAGGAACCAAAAAGTAGTTCCACATTGTACAGTCAGCTAGACAAGGCAGCTGCATTGTTGCAGTGCTTTATTCCATTAGTTGTTAATTAGATTGTATCCTTAAATTGCATCTATTTCTAAAGAAAACGCACAAAGTTACATGTGTGTATGTGTGGTTCTCAAATGTTGCTATTCAAAATAACCCATGTTCCTATTTGCGTTTCATTTTTAAGTGATTTTTGAACGATTCATAACACTTTGTAAGAGTTTGGGTTTGTGGAGATATGGTCCATGTTGGGATTGAACCGGCGACCTTTGGAACCAGAGTCCCCCTACTGTACGCCAGCAAAAATTCACGTTTGGACGTATTTCTCAAACTATCACCATAAAAACTCACTCCTATAACTTCCGGCGGGCAACAGAGTCGATAATCACTGTCATTTCACTTCGTTTCCTCCTTTTTTCTCTCTTTTTCTTCCTTTTCCTCCTTCCCCCTTCTTCCCCCCTCCTTCCCCCTTCTTCCCCTTCTTTCCGCTTCTTCCCCCGGCCATACAGACTATTGTTCCCCAGCTTTGGCGCTACCCGGGGACCGACAGACTGGCTCCCCTCCTCCAATCGCCTCTCCCCGTTTCCATCTTTCGCGGGCCAATCGCGCCTCGCCATTTCCATCTTTCGCCGGACGGCCAATCGCGGCTCGCCATTTCCATCTTTTCCCCCGGCCAATCGCGGGCCCTCATTTCCATCTTTCGGCCGGCGGCCAATCGCGGCGCCTCATTTCCATCTTTTCCCCCGGCCAATCGCGGCTCGCCATTTCCATCTTTCGGCCGACGGCCAATCGCGGCGCCTCATTTCCATCTTTTCCCCCGGCCAATCGCGGCTCGCCATTTCCATCTTTCCCCGAGGCCAATCCCTGCCGGCTTCCGGCCAGTACGAAAATAAACCCGGCAACGGGAGCCGGCCGCGGTGTTTACGGCTGAAGCCGCTTCAAGTGTCCCGGTCCGCTTCTGCCGCTCTCAGGTTTCATCCGCCGACATAATGAGGTGAGCTTCTGCTGCTGGCGAACTTATTTTACGCTTATTTGGTTTTGACGACGAGCTAGCTAGCTTCTTTACGCTGTTACGCTATATGACGAGCGCTATATCGGCATTAATGCCGTTGCATAACGTTACTGTCTTGGTGCACGTCGGTGCAGAGAGAGTCGCTGTTAATTACTGTCCTGGTCTGTGTAGATTCAGATAAAATCACATAGAGCGACGCATAATTATAACCCTCATATTAGCGTGCGATTTCAGTCAAGTTAAATTTTGACTTTATGCTGGTTTTCCTCAAAGAACAATACATAAACTTAACGTTTTATTAGCCTCAATGTTCTTACAGTAACGTTATAATGTTAGAGCATGTTCTCTTGCAGTTCTTCTTAATATCATTATTGTGCTTATGATGATGATGATGATGATTATTATTATCATCCTGGAAATAGTGACACAATGAATGTCTTTTAAATGACCAAACACAACAAATTAACCTACAGTTATTGATCACGTGGTTACCATCTGAAGGCAACAGCCTGAATCTCCAGCTGTGGCTCCGGAGGGCCTCCATAGATGAACCAGGACTGTTAGGCTGCATCCCTGGTAGTGAAGCCCCCCTCACTGCTTTCAGCCACTCAGGGGACCCTTTTCACTGTGTCAACATCTACAGCGTCAGGGTGCTCGGGAGGAAGCGGGGCCTCTTTTCAGCCGCCTGCTGTTTACTCTGGTCAGTTATCATGATGAGGTTATTTTTCTTATCCAGAAATACAATAATCTGATGCTGTGAGAAGTTACACTCTGACAGATGTGTTATTTGTCTGTCTGTGATATTGTGTGTTTTTGATTTTGCTGTACTCTTATATTTATCAGGGTGTAGATGAGCGCAGTGTCCCAGGGATGGACCGAGTGGACAGCCTGGCAGAGTATTTGCTGGGGCTGAGGACTCAAACTGGACAAACACTGAGCAACCAGCAGGCCACCACCATCAAAGCCCTGTGGCAGAACCTTCTGCGTATGCCACCAGCAGCGAGTGGCATACACTGCATGGCACTGCGTGTGTCTGACAACAGGACACTTCAGGTGTTGTAAAAAAGAATTTAAACCAGGTGTGGAGAGCATGACATGTTGTGTCTGAGCATCAACAGGATCCCCTGCCAAGTGGCCAGACTGTTGTCGTCTCGTAGAGTCCAACTTTGTCAGACTCTGTAACATTAAGAGCCCTAGAAAACAGGCAGTTAACCTCTGACAAGATGGACTCAGATTCTCAGAGACTACAGCAAGATCAGGCAGCTGGTCCTGGGTAATGGTACGGTCATGCACAACACTACTCTGCAGTTGTTTGATGTGAATCAGACGGTGGCACAACAAGCGACTGACGAGGCAAAAATGTAGTATTCTGCTGCAGGGAGTCAACCTGCCTGCTGCCTCTATTCCTGCTGCTCCTGTCCCTCTCCCACCTGTACAGCCATGCCCCATAGCCTGCTTCTTCTATCAGCCCATTGCTGTAATAATTTAATTATCATCCCATGTAACAGGTCTGGTATTTCAGGAAAGTCAGCATTACAGAAATAACATACTGTATATACTGACAAATATTGTGTGTTCCTGGCAAAGTCTGTCGATATTGTGTTTTAGTATATGCAGTATATATATTGTAGAGCAGTGTTTTCTAGCTTTAATTATTATACTTTGTATTCAGTTTATTTATACATTTTCTTTCATTAATTTCTTTGTGTGTGTGTGTGTGTGTGTTATGGTTACAATTGTGTGCATGAGAGAGAATTAAGGTGTATATTTTCTAATAAAATGCATATTTCTACAGCAGGACTAATAAATCATTTCTACTAAACATATCTGTAAAAACAGGAGTCAGGTAAAGTTTAGCTTTTTGCAAACTCAAGCAGACAATGAAATAACAAGAAAGGAACCAAAAAGTAGTTCCACATTGTACAGTCAGCTAGACAAGGCAGCTGCATTGTTGCAGTGCTTTATTCCATTAGTTGTTAATTAGATTGTATCCTTAAATTGCATCTATTTCTAAAGAAAACGCACAAAGTTACATGTGTGTATGTGTGGTTCTCAAATGTTGCTATTCAAAATAACCCATGTTCCTATTTGCGTTTCATTTTTAAGTGATTTTTGAACGATTCATAACACTTTGTAAGAGTTTGGGTTTGTGGAGATATGGTCCATGTTGGGATTGAACCGGCGACCTTTGGAACCAGAGTCCCCCTACTGTACGCCAGCAAAAATTCACGTTTGGACGTATTTCTCAAACTATCACCATAAAAACTCACTCCTATAACTTCCGGCGGGCAACAGAGTCGATAATCACTGTCATTTCACTTCGTTTCCTCCTTTTTTCTCTCTTTTTCTTCCTTTTCCTCCTTCCCCCTTCTTCCCCCCTCCTTCCCCCTTCTTCCCCTTCTTTCCGCTTCTTCCCCCGGCCATACAGACTATTGTTCCCCAGCTTTGGCGCAGTAGGCAGCGCGTCAGTCTCATAATCTGAAGGTCGTGAGTTCGAGCCTCACACGGGGCAGGTCTTTTGTGAAAACCAGCACAAAGCAGTGTGAACACAGTGGAAAACATCTCATCAAAGCACAACTGAAAACCAACTGCTTATGTGATGTCTTTAAAGTTAAATGGCATGTGGCTTTCTTAACTATATGAATGGATTACACCAGAAAAGAATTTTGGGGTTAAATTCATAATAGTTACATTCACATGACAGATAAGAATAAATCTGTATAATCCCCAACACTAACATGATCGCATTCCAATGATCTGAACAAAGTCACCCTACTTTGTAACATGACACTTGATGACGCTGATCACAGACATTAGTGTGTATCTGAAAACTGTCTCTTGACTCACTTGACATTAAAGCTCTCTTTTCTCTTGCTGTTGGATAGATGTCTGTGCTCCATTCCAAACTAAACTAGATTGGCAGGGACAGCCTTTCTTGTTCTTCATGTCAGTATCAACTCGCTGTAATACAAAGCCCTGACAATCACAGCCCTGTCATTGCGAATGGAGCCTCTTGTGAGCAACACAAATATTTCACAGGTAAATTATCATTAACTGATGCCTATGTATACAAACATACTATTTACCAATCCACTGATACTTCTTTCAACTCAACAACATAACCCATGTTTCAGTCTTAATCAGCATTCAAGTGCCTACAATGTTTACATTCCAAACAAAAACAATGTGCATAAAATCACAAGGACTAATGAGCAGCTCACTTATTGTTCTAAAAATAGATCTACTGAACTTAGAACATTATTCTCAAGTAATAGCGCTAAGTAGTCTGTGGTCCTGAGTTGTCCTGTAAGCCTATTCTCATCCTAAGGATAAATGAAGGTCATGCATTGCGGCTACAAATCATGTCCTGCAGACAGCGAAGTATTGCGTTTCGAAGAGTGTCTCTACTGTAAATTCAGAACGACATCTGAGAATAGCACTTTGCCTTTCAGATCCAAAGAAACTGCTGGGATTTAAACCCAGGAACTGCTGTTAGCTAGACAGGAATTCTACCCAACCAACCAAGACACTGCACACATCTCTCATTTCAATGAGAAGGTTACACATACACACATTCATAGGTCTGACAACAGTTGAAAAATTCCCCCCTTTCTTTTTTAATTTTGTCTGCACTAGAGGAACTGACAACAATTGTAATTCTCTCAACACCATTTTGAGGTACTTTTTAGTTCCTACTTCAGAAAAGGTACTCTCCCAGCAACAACAGGAACCTTGAATGATGTAAGGGTACAGTGATTGGTCCAGGCTGGATGTTGATTTGTTGAACACATGAGCCAAGGCAAAACCGGCAACCACCATTTTAAAAACGTGTACAACGTTAGCCTTGTGAACAACAGCTCGTAACTATCGCCTTAAAGGAAAGAAATTTAAAAAAGGAGAGATATAGAAGCAAGTTGTATGTCGCAGCAACTGCCAACTGACTTATGTCACTTCAGCATCCCTATTGGCAGTGTGAATGCAGTTCTTCAATGGTAGATCTTGAGCTGCGTGGTCATTGGCTCACTAAGGCTAATGAGATTTACTTATTAGGTATTGATAGTTGGGACAGAGTGAAGTTCAGCGCCCAGCACTACTCAAAATGCCTGATCCACAATCTAAACCAGTGCATGTGACCTGTACAAAAGAGAGCACAGAGAAAGAAGTCCTTCAACGTTCCTAGTTCTTGGTGAGCTCTCCAGAGAGTCCCCAGAACAGTACCAATAACTTGACTTCAGTCCCAGTCCCGTTCCCAAACAAATTTTTGTTTGCGTGCACATTGGCTCACTGACGCTGATGAGATTTACTCATTCAATATTGACAGCTGGTACAGAATGAAGTTCAGTGCAGAGCCCTACTGAAAACCGCTGATCCACAATCTCCACCAGTGCAAGTGACCTCTGGAAAAGGCACTGCTGGGATTCAAACCCAGGATCTCCTGTTTACTAGACAGGCGCTTTAACCAACTAAGCCACAGCACCTGATGACATCATAAAGCCGCTGCCACGAAAAAAACGATCATGTTCAATGCTCAATGTCCAGCTGAGGAAATCTGGAGGATTTTATCTGTATGCTGGAGAACACAAAAAAACGTAACACACTGTGAAAGAGCGGACTGTAACTCTCTCACATTACTTTGCATTTTTTATGGTCGATCAAAGTAATTTGGTTGGTGTCATAAAAGTGTGGAAGCACCCTATATTACCAACTCAGATAGCAATGCTGACATTGGTAATCTCAGTAAATTGGAAACTGGAAAGATGATGTATAAAGTGCATTTTAGTTCAAAGACTGTATATACATTAAACAAAAGTAGGGCTACAACTAATAATTATTTTTATGATAATTATTATTAGTTATGAAATACCTGTTATGTTGAATTTTGTGACATCTTTTTGTTTATTTAATGGAATGATACAATACATGACAGTCCCTGAACTCAATTATATTTCAATTATAATGATAGTAAATTAGGAAAGCAGCAAATCCTCCCTTTTAAGGAGCTGAAATGAGCAGATGTTTGACATTTTTAAGTGAAACCCCTTACTTTTCTATGAGTTTGGCATGGCAATATGGCAGATTGAAGATCATTTCAAATGCTCCTGTACTTGATCCAGCATTGGAGAGTACCTATTTGTATCTGAATGGAACTGGTGCTGACCATAAAAAAGATACTGATGGGATTTCAAACTTAGGATATCGTGCCTCACAGTCCACTAGCTGTCTCTTCTGTGTGTGAGCAGAAAAAAAAATCTGTTTTTCTGCACACAGCCTTGGCTCTGTAAACGGAAAACAAAGTGGCTTCAAGGTTCCGAGTTCTTGGTGAGCTCTCCAGGGAGTCCCAAGAACAGTACCAAAAACTTGACTTCAGTCCCAGTTCCCAAACAAATTTTTGTTTGCGTGCACATGGTGCTCACTGACGCTGATGAGATTTACTCATTAGGTATTGACAGCTGGTACAGAATGAAGTTCAGTGCTCAGCCCTAATAAAAACCGCTGATCCACAATCTCCACCAGTGCAAGTGACCTCTGGAAAAGGCACTGCTGGGATTCGAACCCAGGCTCTCCTGTTTACAAGACAGGCGCTTTAACCAACTAAGCCACAGCGCCTGCTGATGTCTTGTAAGCGCTGCCACGGAAAAACGAAGGTGTTCAATCAGCTTTTCCTTCAGAAACCCAACTAATTTCCAGGTGAAGAAATCTGCAGGATTTTTTCTGTATGCTGGAACATGCAAAAAAACTTATAATACTTATCAGAGACTTTCTCACCACCTGAGGCCTGTTGGTGAGAAAGTCTCTGATCCAGTGGCACAGTGATGCAGGCAGACCCACCACGTGTAGCTTCAGCGCCAGCTTGCATGGGATGCGCACTTCATCACATACATCACTTCAGCTTTCCTATTAGCAGTGCAAATGCAAAGAGAAAAAAGTCCTTCAAGGTTCCTAGGGAGCTCCCCATGGAGTCCCCACAACTATTTGGACAGACAGACATCTGAAGTATGGCTGGATATGATTCAATACCTTGACTTCGGTCCAAGTTCCCAAACAAATTTTTGCCTGTGTGCGCAGTGACTCACTGATGCTAATGAGATTTACTCATTAGATCAGGCGTGTCAAACTGATTCCATAAAGGGCCATGTGGCTGCAGGTTTTCGTTCCAACCAAGGAGGAGCACACCAGGCTGGAATCAGTTAATCAGCTGATCTCAGTCTTCAGCTGATAACTAAGGGTTTCCTTGATGTTGATTGGTTCACCTGGTGTGCTTGGAACGATAACCTACACAGAGAAAGAAGTCCTTCAACGTTCCTAGTTCTTAGTGAGCTCTCCAGAGAGTCCCCAGAACAGTACCAATAACTTGACTTCAGTCCCAGCCCCGTTCCCAAATAAATTTTTGTTTGCGTGCACATTGGCTCACTGACGCTGATGAGATTTATTTATTAGGTATTGACAGCTGGTACAGAATGAAGTTCAGTGCTCAGCCCTAATGAAAACCGCTGATCCACAATCTCACCAGTGCAAGTGACCTCTGGAAAAGGCACTGCTGGGATTCGAACCCAGGATCTCCTGTTTACTAGACAGGCGCTTTAACCAACTAAGCCACAGCGCCTACTGACACATGTGGCCACTGCCTCGAAAAAAAGAAGGTGTTCAAACAGCTTTTCCTTCAGAAACCCAACTAATGTCCAGGTGAAAACATCTGGAGGATATTGTCTGCTCGCTGGAACATGCAAAAAAAACTTATAATACTGTGAAAAAGTGGGCTGTAGCTCTGTAAAACTGGCAACCGCCATTGTTGTGTAAAACGTGAGCGGTGTGAACAGCTACAGCCTCAAAGGAAAGGAACAAAACAAAGACAATGGCGTGCCCGTACTGAGGATCAGAGGGGATGATGTTGCGTTCCCTATTCTCACCACCTGAGGCCTGTTGGTGAGAAAGTCTCTGATCCAGTGGCACAGTGATGCAGGCAGACCCACCACGTGTCGCTTCAGCGCCAGCTTGTCTGGGATGCGCACCTCATCACATACATCACTTCAGCGTTCCTATTGGCAGTGCAAATGCAAAGAGAAAAAAGTCCTTCAAGGTTCCTAGGGAGCTCCTCAGGGAGTCCCCAGAACTGTTTGGAAAGACATCTGAAGTATGGCTGGATATTATTCAAAAAAATGTGCGATACCAGTACCGATACCTTGACTTCGGTCAAAGTTCCCAAACAAATTTTTGCCTGTGTGCGCAGTGACTCACTGACACTAATGACATTTACTCATTAGATCAGGCGTGTCAAACTGATTCCATAAAGGGCCATGTGGCTGCAGGTTTTCGTTCCAACCAAGGAGGAGCACACCAGGCTGGAATCAGTTAATCAGCTGATCTCAGTCTTCAGCTGATAACTAAGGGTTTCCTTGATGCTGATTGGTTGGCCTGGTGTATTTGGAACGAAAACAGGCACAGAGAAAGAAGTCCTTCTACTTTCCTAGTTCTTGGTGAGCTCTCCAGAGAGTCCCCAGAACAGTACCAATAACTTGACTTCAGTCCCAGTCCCGTTCCCAAACAAATTTTTCTTTGCGTGCACATTGGCTCACTGACGCTGATGAGATTTACTCATTCAATATTGACAGCTGGTACAGAATGAAGTTCAGTGCAGAGCCCTACTGAAAACCGCTGATCCACAATCTCCACCAGTGCAAGTGACCTCTGGAAAAGGCACTGCTGGGATTCGAACCCAGGCTCTCCTGTTTACAAGACAGGCGCTTTAACCAACTAAGCCACAGCGCCTGCTGATGTCTTGTAAGCGCTGCCACGAAAAAACGAAGGTGTTCAATCAGCTTTTCCTTCAGAAACCCAACTAATTTCCAGGTGAAGAAATCTGCAGGATTTTTTCTGTATGCTGGAACATGCAAAAAAACTTATAATACTTATCAGAGACTTTCTCACCACCTGAGGCCTGTTGGTGAGAAAGTCTCTGATCCAGTGGCACAGTGATGCAGGCAGACCCACCACGTGTAGCTTCAGCGCCAGCTTGCATGGGATGCGCACTTCATCACATACATCACTTCAGCTTTCCTATTAGCAGTGCAAATGCAAAGAGAAAAAAGTCCTTCAAGGTTCCTAGGGAGCTCCCCATGGAGTCCCCACAACTATTTGGACAGACAGACATCTGAAGTATGGCTGGATATGATTCAATACCTTGACTTCGGTCCAAGTTCCCAAACAAATTTTTGCCTGTGTGCGCAGTGACTCACTGATGCTAATGAGATTTACTCATTAGATCAGGCGTGTCAAACTGATTCCATAAAGGGCCATGTGGCTGCAGGTTTTCGTTCCAACCAAGGAGGAGCACACCAGGCTGGAATCAGTTAATCAGCTGATCTCAGTCTTCAGCTGATAACTAAGGGTTTCCTTGATGTTGATTGGTTCACCTGGTGTGCTTGGAACGATAACCTACACAGAGAAAGAAGTCCTTCAACGTTCCTAGTTCTTGGTGAGCTCTCCAGAGAGTCCCCAGAACAGTACCAATAACTTGACTTCAGTCCCAGCCCCGTTCCCAAATAAATTTTTGTTTGCGTGCACATTGGCTCACTGACGCTGATGAGATTTATTCATTAGGTATTGACAGCTGGTACAGAATGAAGTTCAGTGCTCAGCCCTAATGAAAACCGCTGATCCACAATCTCACCAGTGCAAGTGACCTCTGGAAAAGGCACTGCTGGGATTCGAACCCAGGATCTCCTGTTTACTAGACAGGCGCTTTAACCAACTAAGCCACAGCGCCTACTGACACATGTGGCCACTGCCTCGAAAAAAAGAAGGTGTTCAAACAGCTTTTCCTTCAGAAACCCAACTAATGTCCAGGTGAAAACATCTGGAGGATATTGTCTGCTCGCTGGAACATGCAAAAAAAACTTATAATACTGTGAAAAAGTGGGCTGTAGCTCTGTAAAACTGGCAACCGCCATTGTTGTGTAAAACGTGAGCGGTGTGAACAGCTACAGCCTCAAAGGAAAGGAACAAAACAAAGACAATGGCGTGCCCGTACTGAGGATCAGAGGGGATGATGTTGCGTTCCCTATTCTCACCACCTGAGGCCTGTTGGTGAGAAAGTCTCTGATCCAGTGGCACAGTGATGCAGGCAGACCCACCACGTGTCGCTTCAGCGCCAGCTTGTCTGGGATGCGCACTTCATCACATACATCACTTCAGCGTTCCCATTGGCAGTGCAAATGCAAAGAGAAAAAAGTCCTTCAAGGTTCCTAGGGAGCTCCTCAGGGAGTCCCCAGAACTGTTTGGAAAGACATCTGAAGTATGGCTGGATATCATTCAAAAAAATTTGCGATACCAGTACCGATACCTGGACTTCGGTCAAAGTTCCCAAACAAATTTTTGCCTGTGTGCGCAGTAACTCACTGACACTAATGAGATTTACTCATTAGATCAGGCGTGTCAAACTGATTCCATAAAGGGCCATGTGGCTGCAGGTTTTCGTTCCAACCAAGGAGGAGCACACCAGGCTGGAATCAGTTAATCAGCTGATCTCAGTCTTCAGCTGATAACTAAGGGTTTCCTTGATGCTGATTGATTCACCTGGTGTGCTTGGAACGAAAACCTGCAAAGAGAAAGAAGTCCTCAAGGTTCCTAGTTCTTGGTGAGCTCTCCAGGGAGTCCCCAGAACAGTACCAATATCTTGACTTCAGTCCCAGTCCCATTCCCAAACAAATTTTTGCTTGCGTGCACATGGTGCTCACTGACGCTGATGAGATTTACTCATTAGGTATTGACAGCTGGTACAGAATGATGTTCAGTGCTCAGCCCTAATGAAAACCGCTGATCCACAATCTCCACCAGCGCAAGTGACCTCTGGAAAAGGCACTGCTGGGATTCGAACCCAGGATCTCCTGTTTACTAGACAGGCGCTTTAACCAACTAAGCCACAGCGCCTACTGACACATGTGGCCACTGCCTCGAAAAAACGAAGGTGTTCAAACAGCTTTTCCTTCAGAAACCCAACTAATGTCCAGGTGAAAACATCTGGAGGATTTTGTCTGCTCGCTGGAACATGCAAAAAAAACTTATAATACTGTGAAAAAGTGGGCTGTAGCTCTGTAAAACTGGCAACCGCCATTGTTGTGTAAAACGTGAGCGGTGTGAACAGCTACAGCCTCAAAGGAAAGGAACAAAACAAAGACAATGGCGTGCCCGTACTGAGGATCAGAGGGGATGATGTTGCGTTCCCTATTCTCACCACCTGAGGCCTGTTGGTGAGAAAGTCTCTGATCCAGTGGCACAGTGATGCAGGCAGACCCACCACGTGTCGCTTCAGCGCCAGCTTGTCTGGGATGCGCACCTCATCACATACATCACTTCAGCGTTCCTATTGGCAGTGCAAATGCAAAGAGAAAAAAGTCCTTCAAGGTTCCTAGGGAGCTCCTCAGGGAGTCCCCAGAACTGTTTGGAAAGACATTTGAAGTATGGCTGGATATCATTCAAAAAAATTTGCGATACCAGTACCGATACCTGGACTTCGGTCAAAGTTCCCAAACAAATTTTTGCCTGTGTGCGCAGTAACTCACTGACACTAATGAGATTTACTCATTAGATCAGGCGTGTCAAACTGATTCCATAAAGGGCCATGTGGCTGCAGGTTTTCGTTCCAACCAAGGAGGAGCACACCAGGCTGGAATCAGTTAATCAGCTGATCTCAGTCTTCAGCTGATAACTAAGGGTTTCCTTGATGCTGATTGATTCACCTGGTGTGCTTGGAACGAAAACCTGCAAAGAGAAAGAAGTCCTCAAGGTTCCTAGTTCTTGGTGAGCTCTCCAGGGAGTCCCCAGAACAGTACCAATATCTTGACTTCAGTCCCAGTCCCATTCCCAAACAAATTTTTGCTTGCGTGCACATGGTGCTCACTGACGCTGATGAGATTTACTCATTAGGTATTGACAGCTGGTACAGAATGATGTTCAGTGCTCAGCCCTAATGAAAACCGCTGATCCACAATCTCCACCAGCGCAAGTGACCTCTGGAAAAGGCACTGCTGGGATTCGAACCCAGGATCTCCTGTTTACTAGACAGGCGCTTTAACCAACTAAGCCACAGCGCCTACTGACACATGTGGCCACTGCCTCGAAAAAACGAAGGTGTTCAAACAGCTTTTCCTTCAGAAACCCAACTAATGTCCAGGTGAAAACATCTGGAGGATTTTGTCTGCTCGCTGGAACATGCAAAAAAAACTTATAATACTGTGAAAAAGTGGGCTGTAGCTCTGTAAAACTGGCAACCGCCATTGTTGTGTAAAACGTGAGCGGTGTGAACAGCTACAGCCTCAAAGGAAAGGAACAAAACAAAGACAATGGCGTGCCCGTACTGAGGATCAGAGGGGATGATGTTGCGTTCCCTATTCTCACCACCTGAGGCCTGTTGGTGAGAAAGTCTCTGATCCAGTGGCACAGTGATGCAGGCAGACCCACCACGTGTCGCTTCAGCGCCAGCTTGTCTGGGATGCGCACTTCATCACATACATCACTTCAGCGTTCCCATTGGCAGTGCAAATGCAAAGAGAAAAAAGTCCTTCAAGGTTCCTAGGGAGCTCCTCAGGGAGTCCCCAGAACTGTTTGGAAAGACATCTGAAGTATGGCTGGATATTATTCAAAAAAATGTGCGATACCAGTACCGATACCTTGACTTCGGTCAAAGTTCCCAAACAAATTTTTGCCTGTGTGCGCAGTGACTCACTGACACTAATGACATTTACTCATTAGATCAGGCGTGTCAAACTGATTCCATAAAGGGCCATGTGGCTGCAGGTTTTCGTTCCAACCAAGGAGGAGCACACCAGGCTGGAATCAGTTAATCAGCTGATCTCAGTCTTCAGCTGATAACTAAGGGTTTCCTTGATGTTGACTGGTTGGCCTGGTGTATTTGGAACAAAAACCGGCACAGAGAAAGAAGTCCTTCAACGTTCCTAGTTCTTGGTGAGCTCTCCAGAGAGTCCCCAGAACAGTACCAATAACTTGACTTCAGTCCCAGCCCCGTTCCCAAATAAATTTTTGTTTGCGTGCACATTGGCTCACTGACGCTGATGAGATTTACTCATTAGGTATTGACAGCTGGTACAGAATGAAGTTCAGTGCAGAGCCCTACTGAAAACCGCTAATCCACAATCTCCACCAGTGCAAGTGACCTCTGGAAAAGGCACTGCTGGGATTCGAACCCAGGCTCTAGCCCTGAAAAAGTGGGCTGTAGCTCTGTAAAACTGGCAACCGCCATTGTTGTGTAAAACGTGAGCGGTGTGAACAACTATAGCCTCAAAGGAAAGGAACAAAACAAAGACAATGACGTGCCCGTGCTGAGGATCAGAGGGGATGATGTTGCGTTCCCTATTCTCACCACCTGAGGCCTGTTGGTGAGAAAGTCTCTGATCCAGTGGCACAGTGATGTCGGCAGACCCACCACGTGTAGCTTTAGCGCCACCTTGTCTGGGATGCGCACTTCATCACATACATCTCTTCAGCTTTCCTATTGGCAGTGCGGATGCAAAGAGAAAAAAGTCCTTCAAGATTCCTACGGAGCTCCCCAGGGAGTCCCCAGAAGTGTTTGGATAGACAGACATCTGAAGTATGGCTGGATATCATTCAAAAAATTTGCAATACCAGTACCGATACCTTGACTTCGGTCCAAGTTCCCAAACAAAGTTTTGCCTGCGTACGCAGTGACTCATTGACGCTAATGAGATTTACTCATTAGGTCAGGTGTGTCAAACTGATTCCATAAAGCGCCATGTGGCTGCAGGTTTTCGTTCCAACCAAGGAGGAGCACACCAGGCTGGAATCAGTTAATCAGCTGATCTCAGTCTTCAGCTGATAACGAAGGGTTTCCTTGATGTTGATTGGTTCATCTGGTGTGTTCCTCCTCGGGTGGAACGATAACCTACACAGAGAAAGAAGTCCTTCTACGTTCCTAGTTCTTGGTGAGCTCTCCAGAGAGTCCAACAGTATCAATAAGATGACTTCAGTCCCAGTCCCGTGCGCATTGGCTCACTGACCCTGATGAGATTTACTCATTCGGTATGGACAGCTGGTACAGAATGAAGTTCAGTGCTCAGCCCTAATGAAAACCGCTGATCCACAATCTCACCAGTGCAAGTGACCTCTGGAAAAGGCACTGCTGGGATTCGAACCCAGGCTCTCCTGTTTACAAGACAGGCACTTTAACCAACTAAGCCACAGCGCCTGCTGATGTCATGTAAGCGCTGCCACGAAAAAACGAAGGTGTTCAATCAGCTTTTCCTTCAGAAACCCAACTAATGTCCAGGTGAAGAAATCTGCAGGATTTTTTCTGTATGCTGGAACATGCAAAAAAAAACTTAGAATACTGTGAAAAATTGGGCTGTAGCTCTGTAAAACTGGCAACCGCCATTGTTGTGTAAAACGTGAGCGGTGTGAACAGCTACAGCCTCAAAGGAAAGGAACAAAACAAAGACAATGGTGTGCCCGTACTGAGGATCAGAGGGGATGATGTTGCGTTCCCTATTCTCACCACCTGAGGCCTGTTGGTGAGAAAGTCTCTGATCCAGTGGCACAGTGATGCAGGCAGACCCACTGCGTGTAGCTTCAGCGCCAGCTTGTCTGGGATGCGCACTTCATCACATACATCACTTCAGCGTTCCTATTGGCAGTGCAAATGCAAAGAGAAAAAAGTCCTTCAAGGTTTCTAGGGAGCTCCTCAGGGAGTCCCCAGAACTGTTTGGACAGACAGATATCTGAAGTATGGCTGGATATCGTTTGCGATACCTTGACTTTGGTCCAAGTTCCCAGTGACTCACTGACACTTATGAGATTTACTTATTAGGTCAAGCATGTCAAACTGATTCCATAAAGGGCCATGTAGCTGCAGGTTTTCGTTCCAACCAAGGGGGAGCTCACCAGGCTGGAATCAGTTAATCAGCTGATCTCAGCTGATAACTAAGGGTTTCCTTGATGTTGATAGGTCAACCTGGTGTGCTCCTCCTCAGTTGTACGAAAACCTGCAGAGAGAAAGAAGTCATTCCCAGTTCTTGGTCAGCAGGGAGGTCTCCAGGGAGTCCCCAGAACAGTACCGATAACTTGACTTCAATCCCAGTTCCCGAACAAATTTATGTTTGCGTGTGTCATTGACGTTAATGAGATTTACAGAATGGAATGAAGTTCAGTGCCCAGCCCTACTGATCCACAACCTCCACCAGTGCAAGTGACCTGTAGAAAAGGCACTGCTGGTATTTGAACCCAGAATCTCCTGTTTACTAGACAGGCACTTTGGCCAACTAAGCCACAGCTGTCATCATTTTGCCGCTGCCTCAACAAAACATTACGATGGTGTCAAACCATTTTTTCTTTAGAAACCTGACTCATTCCACAGTACACTTGTTGTGTGGTAGTAAAGGCCTCGGGAACATAAAGTAGAAGTCAACACCAGTACACAAAGACCCACACAGACAAACACATATCCACACTGGGATCTTAGGACATGTCAAGGCTTTTCATGCTGCCGTTACACTGCAGAGACCTAATACAGTATGTAAGTATGTACACCTGACTACCAGCAAGAAATTTCCTACACACACTATGCATGTACGGTATGATGGGTTTCCTTTCAGAATGAAAATAAACAAAACAAACCTTTCAGGTTACGTCTTGAATGATTATTTAATGAAAGACCCTCTTGTCTTAGTGTAGTAAGGATGCACTGTACTTCTCCTCAGATGCTTGTCTATGCCTCTGTACTCATTACACTTGCTTTCCTCACACCCTTCATTTGTTCTGCCCACATTTCTATTTATTTTTAAAACCTCTCCATACTCTCCCTCCACCTCCACATTTGTGTCTCCCTTACCCCTCTGCACTCAGCTTCCTTGGCTTCTTCTTCTCTCCTCCCTCATCTCTCCCACCACTCTGTCTGCTGATCCTTAGTGCGTGTTTGTATGGCGCATGAGTCAAAAAGCAGTGTCAGCATCAGCTGTGCATGAAGATGAAAGGGAGAAAGAAGATGGCCAGATGAGAGTGTGTCTGACAGGAAATACTTAAGTGCTTGTGAGTGGACTCTAAGTGTATGTACTGTATGTGTGTGTAAAAGCAGAGAGCAAACGTGGGAAAACAGCGGAGATCAATGGTTTACAGGACGCAGCCTGAGATCAGTGACAACAGGATAAGCAACATGAGTCACTGACAGAGACAGAGGCAGAGTAGGGTGGTCATGTTTTCACACTGCATGATCACCACAAGACATAATAGAGCAGATTTGCTGCATTTTTTTGCACTCTGGGAGCAAGCAGGCATTTGGACAAAAACATTACCTATTTCATTTCATTACAGAATACAATACAACTGATATGTTGCAAACAACAAAATGAAGAGACCGAAATAAAGGTTAGTGATTCAGAGTTCCCACAACTGTAAGTCCATTCCTTAAGGGAGTAGTTTTATACAAAGCAATGCCACCACTTTTTGCTTAAACCTGAGCAAACGCTAGAAAACTAGACTAGAAACTAGAAAAATAAAAACACTGGGTAGTTAGTAAGCTAAGGTAAAACAACATGCTCGTTTTAAGATTTTCCCTCTGATGTGTCCAATTTTGCACAAACTACTATAAACTCTCCACAGCCTTGAAAATCTGTTTTTAGGACTAAATCAGGCTTACAATTGGGGTTTGAATCATGTAGTTTGTTAAGAAAGACTCCAAATTCTTACCTGTTTCAAAGACCTTATGCTTTAATCAACCATGTGCTTTGACTTTCATGTGATACGGCATCAAGGGAAAGGAGAATTCTCGTATCAGAACATTATTATTGCAAAATCAGAAATGGATACAGCTGACTAAGATATACCAGAAAACACTCCCTCCCAGTCTAACAGAAGAATGTGGCAATAACATCTTAGCAAATTATTGTTTCGATCAGCTGTGGTTACTGAAACTTCTTAAAAGAGAAGAGATATCAGTGAAAGTCAGTGGGTGTCACTTTGTCACAGTTCGGGATAATTTGAAGTAGAACCCTTGTAATTTGTCACTGAATAAAGCTTCAGCACTGACTGACTGTGCAGCGCCCTGCCATGGGTAATTAATCAGAGGAAATTGTATCAGTTGCCACTACTGTGAGAGGGACTGAAGTTAGGTGAGCATGGTTTTTTCTATGACACAAATCCTGAAAATGCTGCTTTTCCCCTAACCCTAAAACATTAGATTTTTGTTCTTTTAAAAACATTCTGGTATATTGCAGTTCCAATACAACAGCACCACAAACTACAGTCTCAATTGAATGACCTCTCTGACACAGTCTCAATAAACACTGAATAGCATAAGCATCATAAAGCTAGGATTCTTGCTAGGGATGCACAATAACTGTTTTTTAAAACCGATACCGATAACCGATAACTTCCAGCTCCTAAAGGCCGATACCGATAACACACACATATACCTAACATCAAGACATCAATACCACGAACAAAACCAAAAACAGCTTTGACTCTTTAAATGAAGAGATATTTATTTTTCCAATAAAAAACTATTGGCAAGCCTCTCAAACATGTTCATAAAGCTATCAAACAAACCTGTTTGATATCTCACATCAATTTAAATAAGGTGCATTACTTACTGATATAAAAAGATTCAAACATTTCTATTAAAACAAACTGAAAAAGTGCATTCCTCAATGACAACAAAAATAATGCACAGTGCATATTGTACTGACAGAAGTTAGAAGACAGCACCCTTAAATACTCAATTCTCAGATTGAAGCCGACAGACACGAAAAAAACACCAAGAGAAACACAGTATGGACGATCAGTCTGCTAAAAGACTGCTTAGTGGAGACAAAACTGGAGACAGATTTTTAATGTATGACGCTGAAAGCAGAAATCAGCTGATGCAGGACTTTTATCCATCTGTCCGAAAAAATAGCGGTAAACCAAACTCTGTCTCCAGCTACGTCTCTCTCAGGTCTGGGATATCCCGTCACTTCTCCACATTTGACATGATTTCGCTGAATAGCTGTAAAGAAATAAGTTATCCTGCCTGCCGGCCTGCGCACAGTGAGAGGCGGTTGCTACGCAATGTACGTGTTTACTTTCAGAGCCGCTGCGCAGTGAGAGCGGTGACAGGCAAGAGTAGGCTCATTTTAAATCAATAAAATATGTTTTAATCAGTATTTTGTGTCACATCATTGAATGCTTTAGTAGTAAGCCGTGTTCTAAGCGGGATAACGTATAGTGAGCAGTTTCCTACGGAGAAGCGTCACGTCGGGCTTCTATGTCATCCTGAAGGAAGATACATGATCCCTTACTTAGACTTATCTATGTAAACAAACTGAAGAAGGGCAGTCCATAGTAAGTCAAGCACCACCACGTCCATGATTAAATCTTCAATAACCTTAGCCCGTGGGTCATCTTTGGCAAATTTCTTGGACTTTTCGAAAGCCTTGCTGATGTGTGTCAGTCCCGGTGGCTTCTTTGCGGCTGGCTTGCTAACGTTAGCGTCTTTAGCAGGCCGGGCCTCCTCATACGCTTTCCAAACTCCGTCAAAGCGATGGTTATGTTTCAGGTGACTGATCAGGTATTAAAGCTTGTGCCATTTCTCATTCCCAGTGGAACTCGCTTGGAACATTTGTTACGAATAACTAGCGAACTGTCTGCTTCGGAAACTTTCTGAACTCTGTTTTCATAAGCACGCTGTGCCGCATGCTGCATTCAAGGTGTAACGTACATTCCCCCGTTCCCTCGTTTGCCAGTCGTTCTTTCGCCCTATTTAAGTTCATGTTTCTATTTTTTGTGTGTAGCATGTGAAAAAATACTGCGAATATTAATTCAAGTCAGCAACTAGCAAAATTATGACCGAGTTAACAAGTTGTTTTCTGGCATGAGGGGGTATTCTTGTTTTTTCCCAGTGAGAAGGAGTTTTTCTGATTATGCCAACGTCACTTGAACGCAGCATTCACTGCAGGCCATTCGGGTCTCATAGTGGGAGCGAGGCACTGCCGTGCTGACAAAAACATATATGTTATCGGAATGACGTCATAATTTCCTGTTATCGGCCTGATATTTATCGGCCCGATAATTATCGTGCATCCCTAATTCTTGCAGGACTGTTACATTCCATTGCATTAAATTGTAAGGATGTGTACACAGTGTTATTCTGAGATTTCAGCCTACCAGATACTGTAAACATGTTGCTTTGTGGGACATTTGTGTAACAGATGGGATGGCTTGGTTTGATTTATATTTGCACTAATACCTGACTGCCTTCTATCTACCAGAACCCTTTATTATTTAAAGAGAAACATGTTTAAACTGCGAATCACTGTTATTGTTTCAATAATACAGTTTAAGGTGGTCTAAGGGCTTTCTTAAGGCATACAGTAGTAGACAAATGGTGCCTCAGCTCTCTGCTTAGGTTCTGACATGTTTAAATATATTTTCCTTGTAAAACAAATAAAAGGTTGAGTTGGTCATGGTTGAATAAATAAAATAAAGGTTTTAATAAAATCACCTTTGCTTCATTTAGAGGCAGAAAGAACCCGGTCTTCTTCTCTGTCATCTTATCCTCCTGGGTCTAGTTTTACCTGGGGTCCTCCTGTGACTTTGAATAACTGCAGAGGCTGTCTGTGGAGTCATTTCGAGGCCACCTAATTATATTAGGAGGGTGTGAATCAGCATTGTATTAATTTGGGTCCTTTTCACAATGAGTCCTTGATTTTTTTGTTCCTCCTCTTCCTAAATTATGGAGGCTGCAGTGAAACACATTAATGAAGACTCTGATAGTATTTTGGGCTCAAACTGCGGAGGCTCATCTAGCTGCTCAGCATGGAGACCCATTAGGTTTTAATGATATCTGCAGATTCCTAGGATTTGGTTGCTAAGCTTGAGTGAAACACAAATTTCATTTATCCCATGCAAATGTGCACCACAAAACACAGACGTGGGGGCAAAACTCTTAAATTCCAGTCCAGTTCAGGCATCAGCTACAAAAACTGGCACATGACTGTCATCTCCACCATTGACGATGCTCTTTGTAGATTCTTCATAAAGCACTCCGTCTAGACCAATGCTGCCCAAAGTGGGGCAAAAATTGACCAAAACTGGCCCACCACAAGGTTTGATTTGGCCTGCAAGATGTTTCTATTAAAAAAATTTAATTGATTTTTAAAAATTAAAACATAAATCACCATCTATGCTGTTTTTGTGAGGTAAAAATGCTCTTTAAACACAGTCTGTATGATCCCTAATCATTCATTACGTTTCATAATTGGATCACAGCAGGCCGAGTGACAGCGTAGGAAGTCAGTAAATAAAAACTTGGGATCCAAGTACCAATTTGCATCTCTTAACAATACAAAACAATAAGCGTTTGGCCTGTGGCCCACCATTAAGTTTCAGTTTTGACATCCAAGGGGAAAAAGTTTGATTATCCCTGGTTTAGACTATGGAAAACCATGAAACTCAGACATCACAAGTTCTCATACAACAAACCAAACACCATCATCACAGAGGGGTGTATTGTTATAAGCGTCACCATATCTTGCTATTCATGAGATTTGACATATTGAACACAGCGCTGCCTTTTTGCTATTTTTTTCATTCACACAACCAAATCTAAAGATCAAACCAACACTACTAAAGAAAATGTGTTACAGCTAAGTTGAATTTCTTGTTCAGCAAAACGAAGGGTAAGTGGGTGTATGAGAATGTGACCAAATGAGTATAAGGTGACTACAAATATGTATGAGACTTGCCTATTATGGTTTGTACTGGGTGGTGTGTGTGCGTGTGTGTGTGTGTGCGTGTGCGTGTGTGTGTGTGTAGCTGCTGAGGCAGACATAAGGGTGAGGGGGATTTAGCTGGATTGAGGACACCAAGTTGACTCCCTGAGTCCACCAACTCGTCATCGATTTCTCCCCTCTCTCTGTCTCATCCTCTCTCCTAAGACTAGTCCAGCTAAAATGCAGTCCCAGAGGATTAAATACACTGCCCTTTCTTTTTGTCTGTCTGCCTCTCTTTCTTCTTCTCCTTCTTTGTTCCTTTATCTTTCCACTTTTACCTTCTCCTACTGGTAAGGGTATAGGCTGAATGCACTGTAGCTAGCAACTTGTGTATGTGCATGTGTGTCTGAGTGTGTGCATTGATTAAAACCAGCCTGTGGATTAATTAGTGTAAATAACCTCAGAGCAGATTTTGGGATTTAAGAGTTAAAATCTGCTGTAGGCTTTATGCAGGAAAATGTGTGTCTGTGTCTGTATATGTTTCATTGCATAGCCACGCTTTCCTCAACCTGTAGGGTCCAGCTATATTAAAGGTCTACAGGTCTACCCAAACAATTTCAGAGTCAAGTTTTCAGTCCAGATCCATCAAAAGCATTAATTAGCATTACTGTAAGTGTCCCAGTGTTAGCTTCCTGCCATAGTGCATTTACTGACTGTTTGCAGACATAATTGCAGTTACAAATTCTGCATTCTGACCCTGGATGGGGACAGGTCAATAATTGCTTCTTCCTGTGGAAATCCCTGCTGCATTATTAACATTACAATCAGGCCAGTTGGGGACGCATTTGTTACAAGAGCGACAGTTTGGTGTATCAATAAGGCAAAGCTTTCCTGTTTAACTATGTCTCTATAAAGCTTCAGAGGGCACAAACCAAAAAAAAAGTGAGTGAGAATCAATAAATAAACACATGCTCTTTTTCTTTCTGTATACTTCTCATGTGGGCTACATGCAATCAGTCTTTTTAGCTGTATCGGTGAAGACAGTTGACAGTTTGGCCAGCTGCTGCTTTTTAGCACCTGAGGTACTGCTCTGCTGAAAAAGTCAGCGTGAACTGAACTGCCATCTTGCTGCTGATGTGAATTTCAGACAACCCTAACCCTTCTGTTCTTTTATGACAATCTTATTAAAATATCCATCTCAACATTGAAGTCTGGGGCTTGAGTCCAGGCCTCCTGATAAAAATGCAGTCTCCCTAATCATTGCACCACCCCGCTGCTCCTGATTTTCACACCACAAGAATGTTTCATCAGAAATAATTACAAAACATTAAAGGCTAGTGGAACGTACGGAGAAAACACTGCAGGAAGCGCTTTTCAACCAAGAGGATGACAAAGCCAATTTGAAGATCTTTACCCAGTGGCATGTAGCCCCATCCCTGACTGACTGAAAGAACTAACACATTGTGGTTGCATATGCTAAACTGACTCTCCCTCTCTCCCACAAGTGTGACCAGGGCCTTGTTCACTCTCCAAAACCCAGCAGCAACAAGGCAATCTGTTCTCAAACAGCTGGAGCTACCCCCAAGAGTGAGAGGGGGGGAGAAAGAGAGAGGGGCGAGGTGCATGTCTCAGAGAGAGAAGAGAGGTAGACAAAGTGTGAAAATGAGAAACAGAGAGGAAGACGGGGGTGGAGGCCGAAAAGCAAGAGTATTAGAGAGTTTGCTGTCATAAATAATCAATGCTTAGTCAACACAGAAAATGAGAGCGTGTGAAGGAACCAGGGTTTCCTCCCATCGCCAAATCCAAAAGGGAAAACTGCCAGACTCAAACACGTCATGAATAAACAGAGCTGAGCCAAAATGAAAAATAGAGATATGGAGACAGACAAAAAGATTGTCAGAGCAAAAGAGACAGAAAAAAAATGGAACCGAGGGAGAAGGAAAAGATGACAGGAGGAGATACAGAGTGAAATTTGGAAAAGAAGAGAGAAGGCAAGAAAGAAACAGAGCCGGAGAGCAGGAAAAGGGCAGCAGGAAATTCCTTCGTCATTTTCCCGACCCTTTGTCCTTCTCAAAAAACTGGAATATGATAATACTCCTCCTCCTCCTTTTCTTTGCCATGCCACTCCTCCCTCACTCATTAGCTGTTTCTTTCTTTCTTTTTGTACATGGCAGTGTCCATGTGTGCATTGCGTGCACATCACAGTCAGCAATGATGACTAGATTTAAAATCATCTGGCAGTTGGTGAGTGTATTCCTCAGTTCTCTTGCAGCGGAAGAGAACTGTTAGTACAAGCACGTGACATAGATGTGTCCATACCTCATGTCTTCCAGCAGGTCACATTCGGTCTGGTGTTTAAAGTGCAGTCTTGTCATCTGCTCCGTGTGTGTGTTTTTTAGCTCCTGTGTCACTTTGACCTGGAGGAAACAAAAAGATACGACAAATGAAGGATTCGTCATTTATTCATCCGTCTGCTGTGCATGTGTGCCGTTTATCTCATACTCACCTACAGACTCTAAAGCTCTACAGCAAATCATTGATCCTTCCATAACAACAACATCAATAGTGGGATATAAAACTAGATATTATCTGAGATTTTGGTTGTCTAAGTAGAGCTAAAATATTGTCTTTTCCTGGTGTAAAAAGAGTTCAGTGAACTATGAATGCCTCTACCTGCCTGAAATTCATGTAAACATTAATAATTAATAAGGATTTGTTTCCTCAGTGGCCATATCGGCCTCTCCTTGTTAGATTAAATGTTGCATAAAATCACCAAAAGTCAAACACCAAACCCAGTAAAGCTGTCCAGTTGGACTAACATTTATTTTCTTATGAAATGTCTCCATAAAATGTCTAAAATAGTGACTCTGGACATCCTCAAATTCTTTTTTAATCAAACAAACAGTCCAAAAGTCAAATATATTAAATTTACAATTATATACACCACTTAAAGACAGCACATCTTCACATTTAAGAGGCTAGAAACAGCAAATAGTTGACATTTTTCCCTCATAAACTGACTTAAACAATTATCGTTGTCACAAAGGAATTAATGGAGATTAACACAAAGAAAGGATTTTTTTTTTTAGCTCATGCAGATGGTAAAAATGGGTTACAACTCAAGTTCTCCTGAGTCACTGTGGCTTACATACACACACACACACACAAATAATTTAACCCCCATCAGTCAATCTATTTGCCAATCACTTGTCAGTGTGCTCAGCTCGAGAGTCACCTGAAAGGAGGACACACTTACACACTCCCATCAGCAATCCATCAACATAACAAGCAGTGTCCAGGTTTTGTCACACTTTTGGAGAAGCTGGAGGAGGCTTTTTGGAGTTAGGAGTGACACTTTACCAGCCTATAACAGCATGAACAGGTAGACTCCATGTGCACAAGAAGAAGATGCTAACTGTAACACCTCATACACAAATTCATCTGGGCAGTCAGAACAGAGGCTATAACCATTAATATGCACAAAAACAAGCACACACACACACACACACACACACACACACATACACACACTCTCTCACAAACGCACACACACACTCTCCTGCCAACACGTACAGAGTCACTGTGATGGTCATTGTGTATTGTCGGGTGAATTCCATCATCTATTCAGCAGAGTAACAGTGGGCAAATTCATGACTGTTCTAGACAAAACAATCAACAACATAAAACACACCATACTGGCACGCACGTGCACGCACACACACACACAGACAAAGACACACACACACACACACACACACACAAAACTCTTTTCTTTCATGTGCTGTGTCTTTGAAGATAAGGAGGGAGTGGTGCATTTCATTATCAGGGCAAAATTACTTCTCTTAATTTTCCCTTCTATCACTCATTGGAAACTCATCGGAGAGATGGCGCAAAAGGGAAGGGCAAAGGGTGACAGAGAGCTGGGGAGACAAAATGAGAGGAAGAGTGGGGGAGAATATGATGGGTGAGTAACGAGAAAGAATGGGAAGAAGAGACGATGGCGAGACTGAGAAAAAGAGACAGTCGGTGAAAAGAAGTTGAAAGCGACTGCGAAAAAGATGGGATATGAAGACGTTAATCGTTAAGTAAACGACAAGCAGTATGTTAAAGGTCACGTTAAAGGAACAGAGCTCAGCTGGTGTACTGGTAGCTGATACTGCAGATCTATACCGCTAAGAAAGTACTCCCCTGTTATGTAACCCAAACAACAATGCATGTATTTGCTTTCTTGTGATTGTTTCACTTACACTATGTATGTCCTGTTTCATTGCAGTATAAGCAGTTAAAGGTCCAGTGTGCAGGATTTAGGGGGATCAGTTGGCAGAAATGGAACATAACACATATTTATGTTTTTTTTAGTGTATAATCACCTGAAACTAAGAATAGTTGTGTTTTTGTTACCTTGGAATGAGCTCTTTATATCCACAGTAAGCGTGAGTACTCTTTCATGGAGTCCAACATGTTGCACCACCATGTTTCCACAGTAGCCCAGAATGGACGAACCAAACACTGGCTCTAGAGAGGGCCTTTTGCGTTTTTTCGCATTTTAAGCAGCCGCTATAGGGGAGGGTGAGGCGAGGTGTATTTAGTTGGTTGCATCTGCAACCGCACCGCTAAATGGCATTAATCCTACACACTGGACCTTTAAAAATACTAGCTGTTTGTTCGTTGGTTGAACTTCCAGTAAGATGCCACTGATTTTGAGATAAATATAGTATTTCTCTTCCAGACATTTATTAAAAATTGAGAAATAAGTATGTTTGGTATGGCAAGACTTTGGTTATGTCAGGAATTTGATACATTCGATTCATTTTTCAACTCTAATAGGAGCATCTCAAAATGTATATTAAATCAAGACAACAGCGCCACAAAATAAAGCTTACTATAGAGTTGAACCAAAGCCTCTCTGATTTTCCCACAGGAATAGATAGATACAAAGATAGATAGATAGTATTTCATAGTATTTCTGAACAATATGCTGCCTTTTTCAACCTCATTAACTGCCATCTTTAATTTAAGCCACATAAAACTAATATATGAGAGTCAAACGAGCCCATGCTGTAAGCAGATGTGCTGAGAGACAGACAAAACACTCAAGGAGCTGTATGTCGCACTAGCAGATAAATTATTAGTATCCAGCAGCCAAATACTGATACTCTGGCTGTGGTGCTGCGGGCTTAGCGTGCTGAGTGTGCCAGCCACATTGGCAGGGGTTAACACGCCAGTATCTTGAAAATTTTGTTTTATTTGTGGATGCATTTGCATAACAAATTGAATGGGAGAGACGCTGACAGACGGCAAATGGGATCTTTGGAAATAAATATGACCAAAATGGTACACTTGATCACAAACAGTGGAGCAAGGCATCCCTAGAGGTCTCTACAGCCTCAATGACAAAATGACCTGTTCAAGTGTGTGTGTGTGTGTGTGTGTGTGTGTGTATGTGTGTGTGTGTGTTTTGCAGACATGATATGACATGTTCAGGACCTGTCTGTGTGTAGAGACCCAGAGCATAAATGGCACTGGGGGAATATGTGGTAATTAAGAGAAACGGTGCAGAGGTTCACAGCAGGGTAATTGGTTCTCATGCATCTATTTCAGGACAACACACAAACTCACAGAAAGCAATGGACAAGCAACTTCAGCTCACAATCACGTACACACAGTCTCTCACCCACTGGGTACCAAGCTATAGGGGACTATGGTCTTTTCTCAACCCATACAGAATCAGTACCTCAGTATCAGGCATGGCTCTGCAGGCATGTCTCCCTCCTCGGTGTGTCAGCGTGTGTGTGTGTATGAGTGTGTGTGTATTCAGCTTTTGTCAGCTCCGGCTTTGATGAAATGATGTGACCCTGGACACACTGAAGGTCTTCCCTCCAGACAAGAAGCATCACAACGTGGAGAAATGATCGCTTTGTTATGCTGTCTGGGCGACTGTTGGCACAGTTTAACGACATATAAATTAGCGAAATAACACCAGTGCTACCCTATAATGACAATAAATTCTGGGCTGCGTTTATTACCGAAGCGTTTGTGGCTACAACGGCAACGTGCCACAAGTTAACGTGCAAATGCCATTGTGGCATTTCTTTTAAAGTTACTGCTACTACAGCACGTATTAAAAGGACAGCCAAAATATCATATTCGCTTACTAACATGGTCCGGTGCTTTGTATTAAACGTCTCATGTTAGCCCACCTAGCTAACATTATTTGACGTTTGACGGCTCGCGCTATAACGGTTGGACAGATGCATTAATGTCACCAGGTTACCGACTAACCTAGCTAGCAAACTCTGCTAATGTTGGCTAGCAGAGGTCTTTTTGCTCCTTGAATTTTCTTTAAGCCAGCAGCATCAGACGCGTTTTGCGTGGTCGGTAAAACACAACATCCACAGCTAAGGTTACTACGCTGTTATCTGTCATTGTCTGTACAGCCCAGCTAAAACATAACGGACTCTGGAAATCACTCACCTTCCTCGGCGGCGGCTGCATTTTGGAGTATTGACATGAATGGTATTTCCCTTGTGAGATGTATTGTAATTCCAAGAGGAAATCCAAATCAGTGTGGGACTAATATTTTGTTTCCTCAAACAAAAATCCTCCCCTCCAGACGACAGGGAGGAAACACGGGAGTTAAATTTGTACTCCGGCGGCCATGATTGATGATAAATGGCTGGTTTCTACAGAGCAGAAACTGAAGCTACGAGGAAAGACTGGACACACTTGTGTTGGTTGCTGCCACTACGAGAGAACTAGTGTATACTGTAGTGTGTTGTGAAGCAGGAGAGCAGACAGGCGGAGAGGAAAAAGCAGAGGGAAGGGATGGGGGTATATTAACGGGGAACCCCTTCAGCAGCTAAGCTCAACAGCTCCCCAAAGTGGCGAATACCGGAATGGCACCCGGTCTGTGACGAAAAACACTGTGAGCAGAAAGGCGTCCTTTTTGTTCTGCCGTCGACGGTAACCTCGACTAACACTCGCATAGAGGTGTTTCAAATCAAATAAAGGGGCAAGAGGGATGATGACGGCAAAATGGCTGTATTCGTCCGCTGAGCGTCACGGTTTTTGCGAGCTGCCCCCCGCCTGCTCAAGGAGAAAGGTCTGACACTGACGGGAGGCTGCGTCCCGCAGACCTGCATAGCAACAAGAAACCGCAGTCGATCAAGGAAAAATCGATCACGGACCAGCAGGAAAAACAGTATTTCTAAAAAGAGAGAGATGGAAAATGAAACAAACAAAACACATCATACCCAATTTTAGAGGCTTGGATAATTAATCATAAAAAAATCTATTTTTTTAACCGGCTCGCGCTATAACGGTTGGGCAGATGCATTCACCTGAATTGAGCCTATATTTGCTAGATGATTTCAGACACACATCAAAATAAACACTGAGACATAAAATAAAAATCTGCATCAGAACGTTATTGATGGTGGGCTATTGTGCACTTTTTTTGAAAAATCCAGGAGGGACCAGAAAGTAGGCAGGATAAAACAGAGTCACTGAGTTCATTGGAAGGGGGTGCTGAGTGAACAAGTGAAGGAACACATTATATAGAGGGAGTCTGAATCCCTCGTAATGAGTTGGCAACAGCAGCAGTTGGTTTGATTAAATGCATGCATGCATTTGTGCAGCCTGTAAGTGCATGTTTGTGTGTAAAGTGTGGTTGATCATGATGTAAAATTGAACAGGTATTGACATCTAGGTTGTGAGATGAGAAAATGATGAAGCACATAGGGGAAACTAAAAATACAATGCAAATACATATACTTACATTCTGTATGTGTACATCCATACATACATGCATAGCTCTCTGGATCTCTTGAAATGTGAACCTCTCCTCCTCCTCACCAGCACACTACCAGCCCAAACCTCTCAAAGTTAAACCTTACTTGTAACTGATGGGAAGAAATGCAGCTACTATTATTGTTGCCCAGAAATACTTCTGTTCACATTGCTGATGCCAAACAACAACATATTGTTATATGAGTGGCAAGTTTCGGAGCAACAGTGTCTTACAAAAAAAAGTATTTTACTTCATGCCTCCTACGTGCCATGGTCAAGGTTAAGGCTAAGGGCTGTGTAATCATTAATACGCCCAGTTTCTGGAGCAGGTAAGACATTAAGTGCTCTTTCTCACCTTTCCTCTGAGTATAACGCTCAAACTAACACACACATATTTTCAAACACATGCACGCACACACTCGCATTCAGAGAAAACAAACACATCTATTAACACCCACACACATAACTTTCTGCCAGTGGCAGAGAAGAAAATGGCTGACAGGCATTGCTGGATCATATTATACTTGTTAGGATCCTGCCAGGATGCTTTTGGTTTATGATTCCTCTTAGGAGCGTCTATATTTCTTTTGGCCATACTAAGGTAAGACAAGCTACAGAGAAAACTCAAAGTATTTCAGCTAAAAGTACAAAAAGGAGCATCGATGGTTAGTTTCAAGCCGTGGCATACTTTCCTGAAATGTGAGAAATAACGAGTAATCTTAGATATACTTTGTTTCTTTTTGTTTTAAGATTCATGTCATTATAGGTGTCGACACAAGGAGCTATGCATTTCTATTTTTGATTGCATGGCAGGAGATTTGTAATATCCCTTGCTTAAAAATCTTTACGCTAGTAGCCACTGCATGTGTTTATATTAAGATTTACCTGTCCTCAAAAGCGCTTTTATCTTCCAATTGGTGGGGGAAAAATGGGAATAATAGCTAATTGTACAAAAGCTAAAAAGGATTAGATTACAAAGAAAAAGTAATTGTAATTATGTAGGCCTACATTTATCATAGTAAAGACTGCATGTCTCAGGAAGATTACTGAGATTCTGACATAACAAAACTGAAAAAAATAAATATTTCAGTGGTTTAAGGTGGTGAAAGTGTTGTCCTAGTCACTGTCCATTTGACTGACAGGCAAACCAACAGCCTCAGGCCCAAGTGCTGACGTACTGTATACAGGCTACAGCTTGTCAGGCAGGAACACACCTCCACAGGTTTTTCTCCTCTCAGGTATCTGAAGTACACATTCAGCCATAAACAACACTTTCAGATACACACTGTATCTACGCGTGAGAATGAGGATACGTTGCATACAGTAGGATGGTCAAGGCAGGACAGGCTTTGAAAGTCGATAGCATTCATACAGTGTGAGTAATTTCCTATTTTTTAGGGGTTTAATGCATGTGGAAGGGGGGTTTAGTATATTTCTTGGGACACAATATGGATGAGATCCCACAGACCACTTTACAGCTGATTCCTAAGTTGTGCTCAGTTTTATATGGCATGCACTCAGGAGGTCAGAAGAATTTGGGGGGCTACAAAAGGGGCCGCTCTGTCTCAGGTCTGTTATCTGTTAAATTTAACCTGCAGCTGTTTTGGAGAGAAGAAAAAAGGAGAGAGAGCAAAGGGTGCAGAGTGAGCAAGCAACAATGGTTTTGAGGCAGAGGAAATAATGTCAGAGAAAAAAAGAAATAAGAGAGGGCAGTAGGTTTACTCATCATTCAGCTGAGATCAAGTAAGTCTGGCATGTTACTGTTGAATCTGCATGTGAGTTTTTGAGGCGTCAGAGATTTAGATGGTTTGAACTTGAGTTTGTCTGGTAAACAGACAGATTCGTAGAGTAAGAGAAAATGGACTGAGGCACAACATGTAGCATGCAATCCAGAAAGTAAAGCAGAGAGAAAGGTTTGAACACGATCTAAAAACAAGGTCTGGCTTGAGTTAAAAAGTTATTCCCCCGTCTCATTTCACCGCCGTGAGGTTTTGCAAAACTTTGACATGCAAAGTGCCAAAATGAGTGCTGTTTTTCTGCATGAGAACACAGCTGCACTAAAAGTTTTGCAAAAAGAACAAGTTTGTGCAAATCTTTGTTAGACTCCTCTGCAGCTCCAATGTGATATGGACAGTTTTTTTTCTTTTGGGGGAGGAGAAAGGAGAGGCAATAAGGTTAGGCCGGTAAGTATTTCAATAATCTGCCAAAACATGGTGTCAAAATGTCATGATGTTTTATTAAGTAAACCTGTTGGGCCAGGTGTGGAAAAATACAGCTTGTTGGACACATATGTAGTATTATCCTATAATTTAGCCATAAAGCCCACATCTTTCTATATTTGCTCAGACATTTGTTCATTTAATCCACAGGAAAAAGGATTAGCATGATAATCAGTTATGATTTGAAATGGGTGCCACCAGTTAAATATCCTCTTCTCTCACTCCCTCTCAATTCTTCTCTCATTTACTCAACCACCCACTCAGAAAGAGAAAGGCAATTAAAGGAAGTCAGCCTTAAAATGATTTACTTTCTGTGAAATGCACAATGACTTTAAAATGGGATGAGTCAAGCTATAAACTGGATGGTGTAAATTTGACTGTGCAATGGGCTGGTCAATTATGCTTGAGGATGGCATGACTTATACTGCGTGGTGCTGCTGAGGCATGCCAAAGTGAATGACTTGGGCAATCTTAAAACGTAATACGGGTTGATGCCACTCACACACACAGTCATACCCACTTCCTGTGTCTCCACACTCCCTCTTTATGTGTGTATGATAACTTGACTCGTGGTTAGATAGGTAAACCGCTTCTGGATTAAAATGCAGCATGATAATCTATTCCTTCCGCTTGTCTTTTCTTCAGGCGTTCTCACAACCAAGATGGCCACCTTTGACAACAAGACCAACTCGATCAACATCAGTGCCTTCTACTGTAAATTTCAAGAAGATTTTAAATATGTTCTCCTGCCTGTCAGCTACGCCCTGGTGTTTGTAGTTGGCCTGGCGCTGAACGCCATGGCATTGTACGTGATTGTGTTCCGCACAAAGCGCTGGAAGCCGTCCACTATCTACATGTTCAACCTGACGATGTGTGACACGCTCTACATCCTGACTCTGCCCTTCCTCATCTACTACTATGCAGATGAGAACGACTGGCCCTTCAGTGAACCGTTCTGCAAGCTCATACGCTTCCTGTTTTATGCCAACTTATATGGTACAGTTCTCTACAGAGAGACCCACACAACACAGTAAAACAGAGTTTGATACACATATAGTGCAATTAAAGCAACATGAAACATCACATCACAATACGATATGATAATATATTGTATAATGTATAATATGTTACTGTACAATACAAAATGATATAATACATACAGTAATAGTATGGTATAATATTATGATTTGACATGCCCTGATAATGATATGATTCAATTCAATACAATGATATATATGATGATAAGACACGTTATAATGTGCAATACACAGCACAAGGTTACACTACACTGGGCTATGACCCAGAACAATATGATATGATGTGGTACAATATGGTAGGAAACAATACAATATGATGTAATATAATACAAGACTATTTAAGAAACAGGATGTAAGTGAGACTTAATAGAGTGGGAGAAAGAGCTGATTAAATATCTGTCACTCTGGCAGGTTCCATTCTCTTCCTGTGCTGTATCAGTCTGCATCGCTTCGTTGGCATCTGCCATCCGGTCCGCTCCCTGTACTGGGTCAGCGCCCGTCGGGCCAGGCTGGTCTCTGTGGCCGTGTGGGCCTGTGTTTTATTCTGCCAGGCACCTGTCCTCTACTTCTCAAGAACTAGGTGAATGAAATTTGCATTCTTTCGTTGATTCTTTCTGTCTGTATTTCCTTTTCCCTTCATTCCTCCCTTTCTAACTTACATCCTTCTTCGTTGTGTTGAAACTGTGTTTAACTGCGGACTATTGATTTGTGTGGCGTGCCAATTTTGCCAAGTACCTTATCTCAGGGTGCCTTAATGGGACACACTTCAGCGAACAACCGAAGCTGCAAGCTAACACATTTACATTTCGTTTCCTCTCTTTCATCACTCCTATCTCTTTCTCTGTGGTTCAGTGCCAAACAGCACAGCAGTGCCATTTAATAATGCTAAACAAGTGAAACCTGTGTCTCCTACACCAGGGATGTGGACACGGAGCGGATCTGCTACGACACCACCAGCCCGGAGCTGTTTGATGACTTCCTGGTGTACAGCTCGGTCGTGTCAGTTCTCATGTTTGCCGTGCCCTTCATGGTGGTGATGGTGTGCTATGGCCTCATGGTGCGGAAGCTTCTAGAGCCTGGCTGGGGCTCTGAAGGGGGAGCTGAGGGCAAGAGGGGGGCCCTGGCAGGCCACCGTTCCAAGCAGAAGTCAGTGAAGATGATAATCATTGTGCTGGCAGCGTTCATGCTCTGCTTCCTCCCTTTCCACCTCACCAGGAGTCTGTACTACTCTTTTAGGTACCTACGGCAGGTCAATCCAGCACAGGTGAGGACAAACGCTCTTTGTTTTTAATAATAGATGTGTTTAAATGAGTTCAAAACCTCAGTGTGTCATATTTTTGTATGTTCTTCAGATCAGCTGTAGTTTGCTGGAGGCCTCCAGTGTGGCCTACAAGGTGACCCGACCTTTTGCCAGCGCCAACAGCTGTCTGGACCCTATCCTTTACTTCCTGGCTGGGCAAGACGCCCGCAGTAACCTCACCAAGAAGAACAAGTCAAGTACACTGAAACCAACAACTATGAGCACAGGCTTGACAACACAGCTCTGATCCAATACATCGAGCTAGCTTGGTAAAAATGCAAAATGTTGTGGGGACAAGCCCTGTGCTTATTGCAAGTCTCCTCTGGTAGATGTGACGCTCCACACCTGCATCAAGAGTGCAATTTTCAATCTCTTCACTGTCTGCCAGTTGTCTGTTAAGCAAACGCAGGACTCCTGAGGGTTGGGATCTTCCTATGAGGAGACAAGTGTGAAATTATAACCAGGGAAACACTTTAAAACTTTTAAAATCCTCCTTACCTGCCAAAAAAAGGTACAGTCCAGCATGTTGCGTTCAGATTTCCATCATTAATGAGTAGAAGTGCATTTTCAGATTTGACCACATGTAAAAATCAAATGTGGACAATACTGTTATGATGACAGAATGTTATAAATAAACATCCAAATCATGTAGTGACCTAAGGCATTAAAGCCCTTTAAAGGATTTTTAGAGATCTTTTGTTTTGATGTTTGAAAAGTCCACTGGACAACTACTGCGCCTGATATTTGTACAGGAACAAGTGGGTTTTCCTCAGCTGTCCTTTCTCTAAGCCACACACGGACGGAGGGCACACATGTTTAACCACTCCTCTGGCTTTTAAGCCTTGTTTTGAATGCCCTAGACTACTAGTTGTGTATGTGTGTGTCACTTTGTGTCACAGATGTGAAGGAAATACAAATTATATCACAATAAACATCTATAGATTTTAACAAAAAAGTTGTGGTGATACATTTTTATCATTTGTCTGATGCGTCATACTGTATTTGTTTAATCTAGATGCTATAATTTGTGTTAAGCAAGATGTAGTTCTTGCATACTGGCTGTAGAATGAGACCCACTGTATTCTGGGAGACTTCAGAATGGTTCATTCTTTTATGTTAGCTGAAGCCTCTGAGCAGCTGAGCAGGGTATTTGAAACCAGAGAACCTTTGAACATAGCACCACCACTAGGGGGTTGTACTGCCTAACAAAAAAAAACAGGCTCTGAGTGATGATGCCTTCTGAGTTTTAACGACATTTTTTAAGCTTTATAGTTCACCAGAAATTCACAGACAACAGCCAAAAACACTACAACGGCACAGTACCACATGCCAAAGCAAGCAAGACCGCGTTTAAAATACACCTCTTTTTTATTTCAAGAGTAAAAACATCATACAGAAAAATGTAATATTATAAATGCAATCTACAAACTTGATGAGATGAGCGCTTTTTTTCTTATCCTTCCTTCCTACCAGCAACACTTCAGCTCGAAAACATGTAATAATAATCCTAATGATAGCAAGAATGAAAACAGATCAAATGAAAACATGTAACTGCTGCAACCAATAAATATCCAGTCCTCCAGACATGTTGCCATGTTCCTCGTAACGACATAATAAGAAAATATGAAAATGAGTAGCTAAAAAACCTCTATGATTATAGTACACTCTTTAAAACCCATGAGGATGTAAACTGAAGCCAACTGAGCTGCATGACTTTGAGGCATCTCAACCACTAATCCTCTGCAGCCACTGGTTGGTTGGTTTAATTAAACAATAAAAAATAAATATGCGAGTGTGTATTTATGTGGGAGTGGTTTCTTACAGTTATTGAGATTGCATAACTGGAGTCTGGCTATAAATACTCTATGTGTGTGTGTGTGTGTGCGTGTGTGTGTGTGTGTGTGTGTATCAGGTTTTAAAAGTTTGCCATTACAGTGGAAAAACCTTTTCAGTTTGTTCTGCAAAACAAAAGAAAAAAATGAAATGTTGCACTCAAATACTCAAATGGTGGAAAGTCATACATGCCATGTTAATCTTAACCTGAAATCCAGCTCATATGCACGTTGGCGTGACAGAGTTTACCGGTTTTTGATTGATTCACCTCATACGTACAGAACTGTAGCTAAAATTATAAAAGCCAGGTATGGTCTGTTTGTCTATACCCACCCATATTTACATATGTACATTCATTTACATGTTCTCTTCTACAAAAAGTGATATCTACCCATCTATATTTTCACCCCAGGACCCAAATGACAATTGCAGCCTCTAACTGCCATCGGGATGCAGTGTTGAAAAAAAAAAAAAGAGGCTGTGGTACAGTATTAGGGCCCATTCTAACACATTTTGGCCCTGATCACCTACTCGGACCGAGTCTAAGAGCTTAAAAGTTAACACATATATATCGATGTTGTGTGTGTATATTGCCAATGTAGAATGTGTCTTAAACTCTCCCCTATGATCAGGTGAACTGGGTGAGCGCAGGGAGCTTCTTCTGTTCTGACTACATTCGACATCCTCAAGGCCTGAAAGCTCAACTCGCCTGCAATTCCTGTGTGAGCAGAAGCAGTGAAGCTGAAGGTGACTAAACTTAGAAAAATATTCAAAAACAATTGCATTCAATTCTATAACATGCTTTCCACATAATACTTACTGTAAGTGCTTCTGTAGTCAATAATCAAGTGTCTTATGGCCTAAAATCCAACAGATTTACTCCAGTCTGTTGGTAAAACCTTCTCAGCCATATGGCGTTTGATTGCAGACAACTTGGCCTGACGCTTTCTTCTTTGTTTAACGAACACACTTGAACGAGTTTGTTTCAGTCTCACTGCTGCTCGTCTTTTTGTCAGTAATGTATTCCACAGTGTTTAGTCCTTGCGTCACTGTACAGAAGAAAGACCATGCATATATTATAGTCGTTATATAAGCAAATGCGCTGAATGTAGCCTGTGTGTGTGTGTTTTTTGTTTTTTTTTTTACATGGTGGCATGAATACAGGGACTAATGTGCTCTTTTTGTGATCCAAACTTCTTAGTTTTCTCCCTCTCATCCGTGCTTATAGTGTCAGGTGTTGACAGCTTATTATCACAAAGCTACGCTCTCCAGTAGCTCAAGGTAGCTTGAGACAGTGAAGCAGCTGTGATTTGACCTTTTACGATGGTACACGTGATACGTCTGCAAAATACAATGTTTGCTTATGTAATAATAAATACAGTAATATAACCCTCTTGTCGCGGGAACAGAAACTGCGTCTTCCAGCAGGAGGTGGTTCTTGTGGCTTCTTGGTGTCAGTCATTTAGAAGCACCCTCCCTGCCAGCTGTCAGTGTCAGTGAACGATGAGGTCATCTTCAGCGAGGTAGCGTTATCGTACACCCTCTCTCCGTCTCTTCACCTGAAAGACAGACAGAGTCGAATTGTCAAGGAGGCGGCGGGGTGAGGACATGGAGGCGTATAACAGCTGATAACTTCTCCTTGTTCCTCATTCGGGCTGAGTTTGAAGCATCAATTTCCTGCTTAAGGGTTTTTTTTAAGTTTAGGACATGATGAATCTAGGCGGGGCCACATGACTTCTGTAATAATGCTGAGTGTTGGCCGTGTGTGAGCAGACGAGAGGAAACAGAAGAAGGTCATTTCCTAAATCATTTTAGAGGCACTCCTCTGATAAACTGATCATGCCGTGTATAATCTCCTTTACCAGTGAAACAGACTTCATCATTCAGTGCTGGCCAATGATGATCATGCAAATGATCTCGAACGACTCTGCAGCGCTTCAGGAGAGACTCAATTAAAGCAGGAGGAGGGAAGTATGTGACTGTGAGTTACAGCTTGTACCTCCTGATGCCGGATGATGAAGAGGAGCAGAAGGATTTCCCTCCAAACAGGGAGTTTCGTTGCTCCTGGCACGATGTCTTGGTTTCCACGATGACGGGCTTCTGCTCGGGGATCTGAGCGACTTGAAATCTGTCGGTGGAGCAAAAGATGTGATCACTGCTACATTCAGATAACATGGCAGTGTCTGAAGAGTGTGTGAGGCTTAATTACTTAGTTTTTACTTAGTTATTACTTAATTCTGCTGTGTTTCATAAGTATTCATGCTAGTTTTTGGGGGTTATTCCAAATCAATCGAGTCATTCTAAAAAAATCTTAATCAGTCTCTGATAACTCTAGCTCTCACATAAATGTAGTGGAGTAAAAAGTACAGTATTTTCCTTAGAAATGTGGTACAAACTGTAAAAAGTAGCGATAGCGGTAAAGTAGAAGCATCTCAAAACTGAACTAAAGAACAGCACAACCTAAATGAAACTGTGACAAAGTGCCAGATGTCTGTCGTGTTATGAAACGTTGTGATCGCGTCTCACCTCCCCACAGACAGCACCGTCAGCTCTCCCTCCTTCCGCTCCTTCACTTCACCCGCTTCCACTTTTTCCGGAACAGTATTTGGCACAGCAGCTTGCGTGTGGTGGTTGTCGACAAACACTCCCCCCAGCAGGGGTCTCTTCTGCTGGTCGGCAGATGTGTCCAGGGAGGGCAGGATGAGGTTCTGGGGGGGCTTCAGGGGATCCTTCAGGGAGTCCAGGGGAGGTATGAGGACAGGGGGCCATTTCCTCTGGGCGCAGCGGGTGCAGCGGTAGCCGTGTTTGGGGGCCAGGCCGGAGAGGCCAGAGATGGTGTGGAGGTGGGACTGATGGGGGCACAGCCTGGGGAGGGAGCGGAACGGGGACAGGGGAGACAGCATCGGGAACCTGGGAGGAAGAGGAGGAGAGGATGAGGAGGGAGCGAACAACTAAGCATTTAAGAGTTTTATGTTCAATTTAGACACAACAAATGGTGAACCTACAAATTCAAATACTGAAAAATGTGATGGTGTGAGGCTTTGTGTATCAAATTAATCTCCTCATCATTTCTGAACATGCACATATGCACAAAAAAACACGCTGAGGGGCTCTATGACATTTTTGTGTGGCTGCAACCATCTCTTGTGCTCCACGTTTCTTCCTAAGAGATAGTTTGAAAGTTTGACTATGTTGCTAAGTAACAAAGCATAATGCCAGGACGACTTAAACTTTGCCTTTACATCTGCCTTTGTGTGCCTCAGAGTGAATGTGCAAATGGAAAAGAAATTGAAATTTAAACACTCTGCACATGTTTGCACAGGGCTATTTCGTTTTTGTCTTTCCATTGTTCCGTTGTGCATTGAGCGACAGAGCAAAAAGAGATGAATGCAGCCGTGTGTCGCTGTGGCTAACCTGCAGTAACCCCAGAAACTCCCACAACACATGTGGGACCTGAAAGCTTTCCAGATTTTGGTGTGCATATCGCACGCTTGTGTGTGTGTGTGTGTGTGCAGAATGTTCTCGAATCTAAAGCTCGCATGTTGCAGCAGCCCATAGAGCAGCAGCAGCACGCTGCCTGAGGCCCCTGACGCCTCTCGCTATTGTAGACGTGGCAAACGTGCCAGAGCGCATTGGATCCAAATACCATCATGTAGCGGTGTGAGATAAGATGAACTGCAGTGATTCTGAGGGAGAAACTGGGTTGGTAAATTAACACAGCACAGGGAGCTGAAGAAAAGCCCAAACACAGCCTGTGGTATAAAGCAACATGTTGCTGGACTTGTTAGATTAACCTCTGACTACTTGAGCAATTACAACGGCCACAGTTCCAACCGCAACTCCACCAAATCGTGTGACTTGGAGCTATGTGACAGCCAGTGAGCTTAGTGACAGGCAGGGCGTTTAAGCCTCATGACCCAAGAGACAGCGGTCACAAGTGTGTCAGACATTCACCTCAAACATGTGGGGGTGAGTCACTGCCAAGTATCAGCCCACTCCAGAGCTCCACGGAGGAAATGTAGCCTACATTGTCTGAAGTGTGTTACTTTAGACAATCTTTTGAATTTTACTTATTTTTGACCTTTTGCAAAAAAAAATGCCAAAGTTCAAGTATGCATCTTCACTTTAATAGAGAACACATTTTTAAGCCACCTATGCTACACATTTGTCGGATTTATGAGAATGAAGTCAACCAAGAAGTGAAGCTGAATTTTAATGTAGGCCAAAACACAACGACTGATTGCTGTTTCAAGTTGTGTTTTTTTTTAAAATGCACAATTGTACATGCACACAAGTACATTACATGACTGTTACTGTATCCTTAAACCTTTCCAGGGTTTTCTCATGCAGAAACACATGGAGGATGTATAATTTAAAGGTCAAATAAAGCTTTTGCATGAGATTCTGATGAAGGTCTGACCAGCTCTGATGAGAGACATTACAAAGAAAACATTATTTAGTGGGGAGATATTTACAGGAACTTCCAGGACACCATAGGGTTTTACCCAAGAATTTGCTATTCCACTGCTTTCTAAGTACGTTTTATTTTTGATAAGGAAATGAAACCTGCTTGCAATAAAAAATGGCCTGTTATGATGTTTTTCATAAAGAAGTGGCTCTACTGGGAGCTTGAGCTAAGTCATAAATATTTCTGATTAGTTTACTTTTAAACTATGTTCAGTTTTAAAGGTTGTTCTGAATCAAAGTTGATGACCCTCATCATAATGTCTAAATTCTCTGTCTCTCTCTCTGCCTGAACAAAAGTATATGATGATGATGATGGTGCTAACGTGTGTATGTGTGTGTGCATGCGTGCACAGTCTCATACTTGATTGACGAGCCTTTGCTCATGGCCATCTGTTTGCTCTCGTACTCCAGCAGCAGTTCCTCGAGCGCAGCAGCATTTTCTGAAACATTCAAATGAGGCTCAGTCAGATTTTTGTGGGTTTTTTTCAGTCAACACTGTAAATCAGAGTGATCAAACTCGTCCTGCCTGCAGGAATGTGGTTTTAGACCTTATTAGAAGCTTGTAAACAACATTAATCTGTAATGATTGATGGGAAAAGTTCCACATTACTTGACCCCATTATAGGATTCACAACGTTTCTTATGGGCCATGTAGGAAAAGTACAGGAATATCCAGAATATGCGAACGCCTTTTGTGATATAGAAACACAAATTGGAGACATTTATCACTGCTGCGGAGAGCCTGAATGTGCTGTTGGCAATGTTGAAACTCTCACATGCTGATTATTATTATCTCCAGTCCAAGAACTTTAGCTACATCCTCCATCTCTTTTCACATTTTGCTGTGTTTGCAGTGAAAAAGTCAAAGTCACGAGGGTTCAGTTTCCCTCTATATTACCATTCCGTAAATTAACCATCTAGGGTGGAGTTAACCAGTGGACAATCTGCGTTTTCAGCAGTGAGACATGTCTCTGACGTACTGCTATGACACCGTGCTCCCCTCTAAAACCATAAGAGATGAAATGGCTCTGACCACTAGCTCCTACGTGACGTCACTGGCTGCCCAGCACCTACCTTTCTTCTCAGTAATGAGGCGAACCAGAACACTGATGGTGTCTTCATTCAGGTCGTCAGATATGTAGGGACAACTGTTACCTATAGCAACAGAGAAAATAACTTATCAACACACTATATAGTACTGTATATTGAATTTCAGGTTCTAGATTGTTTATCTAGTGTGCTGACATTTTCCTCCATGCAATTACACACATACATATAACACAACCATGAATGTCATAAAACAAAGTCATATTAACAAGAAGTTGCATATGTATTAATATGTATTGAAAAGAGTTTGCAGCTTCTTGTAGTTCACAATATTCTGCAAATTTGGTATCAATCACATTAGATAGCTAACATACACTGTGATGTAAACCTATATTTAGGTCACATGATGACAACTGAGATGACTATCTGTTGATGAAGACCATGAGATGCAGTTAGAATCCCTGAAAAAAGCTAGTAAGCAGACCTTTCTTGAAGATTAAAACCAAATATGAGTGGTATAAACATGTTATGTACTATCAAGGAAGGAAAAATGACTACACTAAATATGAAATATGACTCAAATTGGAATACATCCCAAACTGAATGTGAGCTTCACCCATATATTTGGATAGAAACTTTACCATATATTTCAAAGTACAGTATCTGTCCTATTAGGGCTATTTGTTATATATAAAGCTGAAATCCACTCTGTCAACAGCTGGATTTGCTTTCGAGCTCCATTACAACAACTTCCCTCTGAGCTGTACATAGAGACAGAGCGAGCACAGCTCACACTGTGCATGTCACTGCTTGGATTTTGTGCCCCACTGCACGATGGGACTGATAAGGATGGATGCGGATGACTGAGCAGCAAAGAATAGATATGCCTCCATGGCAACCTCCCCAACCATCCCATAATAGCACAGCACAGTGAGGCAGCTGAGAAGAGAGCGATGAGGGCACGGGGGGTCCAGAATAGCTCACTCAGCGATCACACTCCATTCAGCACACAGGGCTCTGTGTGTGTGTGTGTGTGTGTGTGTGTGTGTGTGTGTGTGGTGTACCAGACCCCTAACACCAGGTGACTGTGTGTATTTGTGTGTGACAGAGCAAAATGTGGCTGTATAGATGCATTGGTGTCTATGTGTCTTTCTTTCTTTCTTGCATAAGCAGTGTCAGGCTGTTGTTAGGCCATAACAATAGCTCTGTCTCCACAGCGGCTGTTGCTATGCGAGGATAACGGCATCCATTTCACAGCGTGGCACACTCATTCTGTCTCATTATTCCTTCAACAAAGTCTGACCCATGTGTTCAATGATCCTGTGTCAGCCACATTAAGGCACCAGTCAGTCACAGTTTGTTCTGTTCCAGTTTTGAGCAGCAGAATTTAAAAATCCAGTTGATGTTGACCTTTAAATGCAGCAGTTCTGTGGAGCCGCCGTGTCTGAAACTGCAGCAGCTACAGTAGCTTTCCGCTCCGCCCTTGTGGCCGAGCAGGCTGAGCTTCACGCTGCAGAAACACAAAGCTGCAGATTTGACTCCAGCTCACGATCATTTCTTGTGTTATCTGCACCCTCATTTGCCCTTTTGGTTTTGCCTCTTTCAGCTTTGCTGTCACTGCCCTGTCGGGTGAGTCAAGCTTTTCTCTGTCTGCAGCCCTGCATGGTCAGAGTCACCTCTGCAGAGTCTGATTTTAGCCCTGCCGAGCTGCAATTCATCCCCGTGGGTGTTCCCCCTGAATGGAGATGATGAGAAAAGTGCTGGGGTAAGAAGTTTACCTCTAACCTCAGCCGAGTCAGCGGGGAGACAGGCAGATAGACAGACAGCACACTGCAACAAGGATGGTTACATAAGAGGAAGGGGAATGAGGCAGAGAGATAAAGTTTTCCCCTGCATCATCCAAAGCCTCCTACTGCCCTCTGATCATTCTTTTATTCTTCATCTTTTTTTTTTACAGTCTTTCACTTCCTTACATTAACCTGTGGGTGTCTGTGAAGTGAAAGGCAGCAGGAGGAGAGAAAGATGGGAGCTGAGAGTGAAGGAGGCCATGAGGTGTCCTACAATGACTCCAGTTGCTGTTGCTTGATTTGTAAATTTGTAATTTATCTTTACATGAATGTTGAAATTGTGGCCTTCAGGTTATTAAAAGTTATGAAAAGTCAGTTGGAAATTCATAGATGCGCTAGTGTCATCTGCATAATGTTAATGCTGGTTTTCGTTGATGTGAGTTACTGATGCCATCACTTGAAATCAGAAAAATGACACCCAAATCAAATTAAAACAGAATCCACATCACTGACAAGTTCATCACTGTCAGACTCGCACTGAGGCAGCTTTTCATGTTGATTTTAGGGGTTTCATTACAGGGAACACATTTCAACCATGGAAGACCTAAACAAGCTCTAGAAACTGACAAAGCAGATTAAAAAAAATGGAACAGAAGAAGAGGGCAGAGAATAACACACAGAGGAAGGAGAGGAGACAGAGGAGGAGAAGGAAGGAGCTGATGTAAACCATGAGGTGAGGACCCGATTGAATTATTGATCTGGCTGAGAAAGGAGAGATGGATGCATAGTGTCATGTTCAGATGAGAAGGAGGGGAGGCAAGAAATTCGATGAATGGAGAGTATAAGGAGAGATAAAGAGAGCTGGGGGGGATGGGGGAGTTCATGGAGTTTCCCTTTCGTTGCAGGGACGTCTTGACTTTCATAACAAAGTGCTCAGAGAGGAAGAGTCCACGGCAACGCTGAAAACAAAAGGCAGAGACGGACCACTGTCGGTCCTCGCCAAAGCCTGAAATTACATCTTCATTTGTTCCAAATATATAAGCAGAGATGTGGTGTTTGGGGAGATTCTGCAATGTATTTTATTCTTAGGCTGGACAGAACAATGATACTTATCATGGAGTCTGTTGAGTCTTTTACCAGCTCTGCAGAGCCTGGATCACCCTGGCCTTCATTAAATCCACTACAAGGCTACATGTGCTCTTGTCATTTTTCCATAAAGTGTGAAGTTTATATTGTTAAATTGTGTGCAGTGGACTTTGTAATTTGTAATTTTATCATGTAGTCCAGCTCCAGGTAGGTCTGAATAATTCTTTGCAAAGAGAATTTGATTTCACAAGCAGTAGTTTTTTAAGTAACTCCTCGTGACTGAAATAAAGGATAATTTGATGTTTGCTGTGAAAAAAGTTGCAGCTTTTTAATCCCAATGACAAATACGGTGTGCTATCCAAAGCAGCAGGTGTTGTGCGAACGTAAACACTTTCATGACGTGGGACGTGCTGACAGAAAGTTGGATCTGTTGAGGTGGCAGATGTGATGCCTGACGCTGCGTATGGCTGCGTGGCTGTCACACAGCTTTCTTTCCTCTGAGCCTCGCACCATCAGGTGAGCGAAGGAAAAGCCAGCTTAGCCTTTAAATCTGTTCATGCCTTCACACGACATGACAATAACTGCCAGTCATGGTTGCTGTCTGTCTGCTGCAGCGGTGTGAAGCCGATACGCACAGACCCCCTGGATGTACTGTGCATCCATGGAGTGTACAAGCCGCTAAAAACAGGATGCATTTATCTGTAGAGTGCACCAGAAACATCTAAGCGCTCAGGCAGAGCAAAGGCTAGCTGTTTCCCCCTGTTTCCAGTATTTGTGCTAAGCTAAGCTAGCCGCCTGTGACTGCAGCTGCATATGTAATAAACCGATACGAGAGTGGTATCAGTCGTTTCATCTAACTCTCGGCAAGAAAGCACATAAGTACATTTCTCAACAGTTCCCAAATGAACTATTGCTTTAAGCTTTGTCCCCGCCGTGTATGAGGCAAGTGAACACAATGGCAAGTCTGTAATGTTTGCAGAATCGAATGAACTCTCTCTGACTCACATTTTCAGTTTGCACAACCGTTAAGTTAATCCAAACGGCTCACAGCAGACATAGTTTATCATGATGGCAAGCATTTTTATATGGAAACATACCAGAAGGTCCACACGTCACTGTGGGTCCTGTCCCACGGTTTAAAAATGCTAATGCTACAGTAGATAGCATATCCCATGTGACGTGAGAGTACCTGCTATGCAAACCCGAGAACAGGTACAGGACATCAAGTACAATAGATGTATAAAGGAAGTAAGGGTGTCCTAACTGCATCACAATGAAGGCCTGTACAGAACATAGAGATGGTGTTTGCTTCACCATTAGAATCAAAACAGGTGGGACTACCACAGGTGAGTTGTCACCTGCGGTAGTCACAAGAACCGACTCAAAACGGACGTGCCACAAAGGACGGGAATAAAGAGCACTCATGTTACTCTGAGAATGAACCACAGAGGACGGGTGTGGTAACTCAACACGTTTTATTGCCTCTGTATTTGACTTTGTTTCTCTATCTTTCTCCCTCTCTTTAGTCACTGATACCGATCACTTTTTAGAATAATACTCCCCCATCCCCCTGTATCACCCTCTTCCTCTGCCCTCCCACGCCTCCCTTTATGCTTCTCTCTATGTTTACCCAAGTCAGTTTCTCTCTGACGTCAGTAGGGCGAGTGAGTTGATGGGAATGCTTTTTTCTCCCTTTTCAGATTGGAAAATTACAAAAATAACAGCGCATGCTTAGGAAAACACAGCATGCGTGACATGGAACGACCCCTGCGAGGTCAAAGTTCAAAGAGATAAAAAAAAAAAAGCCTCCCATGTAAGCTTGCGTGCAGTCACATCACAGAGATACATGAACTGTGGCTGCACACAAAGACACTGCCCTTAGGGCTCGGCTTGGCTTGGCTTTGCCCTAACAACACTTGACCACATGGTGTGCATGCGTGTGTGCTAATTTGGCATTTTTATGGGCGAACATGACAACAACCTTAACATAAAGGCTGGTCTCAGTAATCACCCTCTCCCTGCCACTTTGAGTCTCTTGCCTTGTTTTCTAACTTTTTCTCATCTCCTTTCATTCCCTTAAGTCATCCATTGATTTTACAATTTCTCTCGTTTCATCTCTCTCACCTTCTTTCTGCGGTGTGGGAGTTTCTTCATCGCCTCCCTCCTTGTCAGCAGAGCAGCGGTATCCCTTCTTCTTCAGGATGTTGCAGATGAGGATGCCCAACAGGCCCATCACGCAGAAGATGGGCACCAAAGCAAAGACGGCGTACTCCGCCGTCTTCTCCTCAGCGCTGCGTACCACTGTGCCGTTGACCGGCCCTCCTGCACCGCTGGATGGACCTTTCCCCACTGTACGCACTGTTCTGATGTGCAAAGATGCTGAGAGAAATGGAAGAAGAAGAAAAAGAGAGAGCAGGGTGTAAGAGCAAAACCGTGGTCTTATCCCCATGAACAAATGTTGATGGTGATTGGAATGATGGACGGGCAGCATGCAGACACGCGCTGCAGGGTCAAACTTACTTTTCACACAGGGACTTTGGGTGGAAACTTCCCCCGTGGCAGTGGAGTGAAACCTGCAAATGTAAAAAGAAAGAGGAGAAAAGAGCATAATTAGAGAGATGGACAGAGAGAGAAAAAAAGTGGGAGACTATTTTACAATGAAAGAATGAATCAGTGGTTTTAGCCTGTGGCATATTTTGCTTGATGTTTGATGGCGCCTGCCCATTGTGGTGAATGACATAGTGCCTGTGTGTGTGTGTGTGCACGTGCGTGCACGTGCGGGTGTACGGGTGTTTCCTTGTTTTCTTGACACAGAAAATGACAGGGATTAATTTAGAACAAATAAAAGTTTACAAGGTACATGTTTGAGCAAAGCCCTTTGAATGTCAAACCCACAGTTTCATTCAGCTGTGGGTGGATTAACAAGCAGACAGGTAGGCCGATGACAGACAAGGACTAACACACAACGTGAAGGACGGGCCGGAAGTCCTCACCCAGGCAGACAGGCTCCACAGACAGCATCAGAGGTCGCGGTGCCAGGGGTTGCAACCGTACGGCCGAGGATCTTGCAGGAGGCATGCGGACGGCAAAGTTCAGAGTCGAACGCGTCTGAAAAGCTTCCAGTCTGGCACAATCGGCATTGCACTTCCTCTGCCGGACTTTGGATCTGCCCACAAGCCTGGCGAGAAAGAAAACATTTCTAAACTCAGACAAGAGGCTAAAAAGAGGCTGCAACAACACAAAATGAATTATCCCTCTGACACACACACGGTACTGCAGATCACTTTTAATTTTAAGTCCTCACAAGTCTGTGCTGGAGCCGGAATTAAAATAATGGTATCTTCTTTATGCTTTCACATAAATGGCTTCATAGACTGTTCAACAAAGGTAAATACAAACACCTCAGTAATGAATGGTAGTGCTGTTGTGTCAGTAATAACATGTGATCAACAACAACTTCATAAATACAACCTGTAACAAAAGAGAAACATGAGACACCTTGAAAAAAATGCCCCTCTGGTTATAAAGCAACATACACGTTTGCCATCAATAAACACTGGTTTAAGGAAGCAAATAGCTTAATTTATGTTGACTGTGGTGACCCTAAACGTAAATTATAAGGCTACAGTTGCATTCAATGTGAGAGTCAAAAATACATGATAAAATCTTTATTGTACATGTGATTAGGTGGTGGGAATAAACTTTTTTGTGTGCAGTGAATCACTACAAAGATGGATGTATAGCAAAATAAAATCCCTGCCAGGTATGCAACAGTTGGCTGTAGTCATTTGGGCCTCTGTCCTATATTTCTTTAAGCTCTGCATTATGGAATAGGGAGAAATGCACCCTACTGGAAGTGCATTTAAAACAGGTAGGGAGGGGAGGGTAATTACAGGAACATGAGGTGAAGGTGTCTTAGGGGCCAAAAAATGTATTAGAAAGAACAAAAAAGAACTTTAGCAGCAGATAAAGTAATCACAGAGATGTAATGTACCAATGAATGTCCCTGAAAGCCGGTTAAGTTGTGACTAATAATTTTATTTCAGTTTATCATCTCACCTTGGAAGGCTCCTGGCCTGCAGGGCATCGCAGACACACACACCCTTCCCCCCACCGACACTGCACTGCTGCAGTCCCACCACAGCCGAGCACCTGGAAGATGCACACAAACACACACACACACATACAAAAACACACACATAAGCTCATGAGTCAGAGGAGATTTGCAGTAAAATTGAGAGCACTTAAACGCTTAAATTGTGTTGTACATGGCACCCGGTCTGAACTCAAACATGCATATTTACCGTGAGAAGGACGAGAGCTGAGCAGCAAAGGTGGTTCTTCATCTTCTTCAATGTATTCTTCTATGTACATATGATCTGGAGGAGAGAGGAGGCAGAAACAGGTCAGAGAAAGGGTCAGTCACACTTCAAAACATGATCAGATTCATAGATGTATAAGTGTGTGTGTGTGTATGTTTCATAGTGCATAATAAAAATAAACGTTGCCACCTCAGTCAACACAACCGTGCCCTTTCTGCAAACACAATTTATTGACCTTTGAAGCACCAAGAAACCTTTCTCCTCGGATATGGATGACATATCACAACATGACATATCAGAACATGACTGATGACATTACAAGCCAAGCCCTTTCATTCTGTCACACACACAGTGCGTGAGCGTGCACCCTCACACAAAGCCGCACACCGGCGTTCACATGCCGAAAAACACCTGAGTCACTATTGTGACTTATCCAGAGCGCAGTGACCCGCGCGACGGGGAGGTAAGGAGCGGTTGTGGATGCCGTAAATAACATTTAGCATGAATCAGTCTCTTTTTATGGACAGAAGTGAATGAACCGGAGCTTTCCTGTGGCTATTTCTGTGCCGTAGATACTCACACACACACATTTAAAGCACTTATTCACGCTGCAACATACTCATTTGCCAACACATGCTGACTTTCTCAATGCGTGACATGAGCCAACCCCAGGATGAAGAGTTTCCTGACATTTTTTTGTGGATTAACATAATGAAAACTTTGAGATTCACGAGAAAAAGGATATTTTATCCTATCAAATGATGTTAAATTTTATGATATTTGAAAGGAAGCTCAACCATTCAGGACAATCTTTGAGTCTACTCTGACAGCTCGCGTTTAGATCTGTTTGCCACAAGCCACCATATTGTGTTGCAGCAAAACAATGCTGTCATCTCTGAAGTTAGCTATTTGCAGTCGGAAAATATTTGACAACAGCTTGTTTAAAATAGCATAACTCCCCACAGTGCACACACACGCATCCATATTCATAGGCACACGGAACAAGTGGTTGGCAAGGCATTTATCACTGCCCTTTACTGATGCTTCTATATAACGTCAAGGACTTCGGGTCCATTTATAGCATCCTGACGCTCACACTGGCACACTTTCAGATTGGAGCTTCCCCTGCTTATTGCAAGATACTGAAATCAACTTGTATAAGCGTGATGACAAGGATATGTTGTCACAGGAAAGAGTCAGCAGGGTTTCCACCCAACAAGCACAAGATTAAAAAAATGTGTGACACTGAATAAGGCAAATTCCTCCACTAGCTGCTCTGACTTTAAACCTAGAAAGCCCTTGTTTATTATCGAGACCTCAACATTTGCTTGACTCGCTCCATTGAACATGTGACAACAGGTTTGGAGTGTGATACATCCACTGCACCAAAGATTAAATAGAGAAAAAAAATGCATTTTCAAGACTGACTATCCAGAATCCTATAAAAGAAATCTTATAACAATAAGCTAAGTGCTGCTGAAATGTGGTGACTTAGAAATAATTTGCTCCCACTGTTTGCCCTGCAACACCCTGTTAATCAAGCAACTAGCATAATAAAAGTTTGTTGCACAAAATTTGCTGTGCTCTGCGCTCGAGGCTGTGGCCATAATTACAGGACTGCGAAATCACACGGGACCAGCACTATCAGGGGGAAACCTCTATCTGTCAGCCCACAGCAGGTTTTTATAGCGGAGATTTTACTTTCAGAATTACAGACGCGACAGATTCACACAACCTCAGAATTATTACTTGCACTTACTGCACCACGTCCTGCATGTGTGCAATAAGTGCTTCAGTCCTCGTGAACATGATCATATCAGACAGTTTAATCTTAAGAACCTTTTCTTTCTTTTTTTTTTAGCTGGCAGACTGGCTGGCCTCAAACTGGCTTGTAAAACGACCACTGACCAAAGCGAAAACATGAGAGGCATTTGGAACATGTCAAACGAAAGGGAAGGGAGAAGAAGGACCGGAATAAGGATGACAAGGAGGAGAAGTTGCGGGAATGCAATGCAGTATTCAGTCCAAGTCGTCCAAAAGTAGAAAGCAGAGGCGCCGAAAGATGGAGGAAGGCGTTATGGTAAAAGGTAGAGAAAGAACGAGAGTATGACACGAATGTGGCAGAGAGCGACAGAGCAGCATACTTACCCCAGACTTGCAGCTGACTGACACAGTTGCCGTGGCAACTCAGTGAGGATGCTGTGTACGCTGCGACAAATGCTGAGTCAGCACCAAACTCAAATATACTAAGTTTCTTACAGGCGTCTAAACCAGCACGAACAGCTGATAAAAGGAGGATTTTGTCGCTACCGGGGCAAGTTTTTAAAAAATGACTCCTGGACTTCACAACTCGAAGATTAAGATTGAAAATATGAAATTCGTTAAAGGTCTGCCTGTTAGACGGAGTTAAGGCTAAAATCACAAAGTGACTTTAAGTTTGCGCTAAAAGTCAGAGAAGTGACACAAAACTCAAGTCTGTGTGGCTGAATGGAGAATTCAGCGTACCTGCCTGTGTCTTATACTGTCACACTGACCACAGACACACCCCTGACGTCCTTAGCACATGCCCCTTCTATCACAGCTGAAACAGGGTGCATGTGTGTGTATGTGCATGAGTGCGTGGGTGTGTGTGTGTGTGGGTTACATATGTGCGTGAGGGGTGAGGCCGCTTTCATGCACCATCTTCACCTTTGACCACGCAGCAAAACACAATGTTTTAAACATAAGTTAGCAAGCTAAGCAACACTTCTTCTCGACTCAAACCCATTCATTCTCCTTCTCTGTGTGGTTAGCATGCGCACACACACGCACACACACACACACACAATTTTTCATAGCCTTCCAGTCCAGTGAAAACCATGTACCTCCAAATTAAATGACTCTGAATGTTTCTGATAAACTGAAGGATCACGTGTCCCTTTATGGGTTGAGAAGATTCTGCTGCTTCTTAAACTAAATAAACAATTATAAATAACAGCTGAACAGCTGTTTTTCCGAGCTCATAAAAAGCTGAATGTTCAGAGGTTCGTGGTTCTCACAGGACAGCAACTACAAACATATGATGATCTTATAGAACATGATGCATTGCTGTAAACTACCCAATAGTATCTAAAGTAGGTAAAATGAGCTTAACCTTAAACAGCTACAGCATTAAAATGCAACACACACATTAATGCTGCAGAAATATTAATCCAAGAACATCAGATATGATAGTAAAACACTGACAGGAAGCCTTTTACTGCACAATGACTACTTTTACTTTTGATAGTTGAAGTTAATTTTGCTTAAAATATTTGCACACTTGAGTAAGGTTCTGATCACAGGACTTTATCTTGTAATGCAGTATTTTCACAGTGCAGCACTGAGTTTATTTAAGTAAAGGATCTGAATTCTTCTTCTATCACTGCCCTAGCATACATGTGTGTGGTGACAAGTGCAAACAAGGTCTTTTACACATGATCTGAACATTAAGGTCATGCGACACACACACACACACACACACACACACACACACACACACACGCACATGTGCACATAAATTTGGAATGCTGTAGCATCAAACCAACACCAAGCTGTGCCTTATACAAACAAGAAAATAAAAAATGTAACGAGTTTATGATTTTGGTCCGGCAAGGCCCTCATGCCAATGACAGGCTGCTGAAGCATAATTTCAGGGAGGAAGAAAAAGATAAAGCGAGGACAGAAAAACCACTAGTTTGAAAAAACAACACAGGGCTGAAGGGCAGGGGCCGATAGAGCTGTAGAGGAAGAGAAGAGAGAGGGAGGCATGGAGGGGGCGGTGGAAAGAGGAGAAAGTGGCAGGGAGTGCGATTGCTAAAACTTCAGCCTGATAGCATGATATATATAGAAGCATTTGTTAAAATGCCATACAGACCAGAGCAAGATGCTAATTACAAGTCACACATGTGCACATACATATACACTTACACACACATGCAAACATGCACCCTCACACACACACAGGCACACGCAGCTGAAAAAAAAGGAGAAAAACGATCAATAAAACGACAATGATAGAGAGAGCGAAACAAAAATGGGACCTACAATTAAGTACCTCTTTTTTTGGAAAGTGTCAAGTAACAAATTGGACCGGGTTTGAGGGGTTGAGGAATGTCTGGTTTTCCACAGGGAACCTCACTTGACCTCCAGACGTGCAGTCACTGAAACGACCGAACTTAAACTCCAGCGGAGCGAGGTGAAACTGATTTATCGTGTGTTGCAGGCATATGATCTGAAATCATCGTTATACAGCAGCACAATGGTTTTCAGTGGTGGGGTTAGGGATCTAACAGGCAGCAGGCCAATGTGAGTTAAAACCAGGACCCTGATGGAGAGAGGGACGGGAAGCGTCTTGATGGAAAGTTCAGGGGATGTAAATTGGTAGGAAAACCAATTCAATTTAGACATTTTACCATTATGTCCCATTAAATCGACCCATACTGGTCAACGAAAAGATACCTGGTCGAAGAAAAGCACTTCCTGTCACAGACAGGAAGTGTGTGCTACACATGCAGTGAAAATGTGCTTCAATTACAAAAATGCTTGTGAAAGCATGTCCAAAAAGGATGTTCCACACGTGCCAGCTCCCTGACCACGGCACTCAGAAGTCAGCCATTCACAGCCAGGCAATCCAAGCCAGCACTGTCTGCATGTGATGCATTTGCATTCGAATCCAGTTTGTCTGAGGTTTTTGCCCACAAACCCACTACAAAAGTGACCGCCACACGTGGAACTTCCACTGGACCTACAGGCACATGGCCGCCCACCCAAGCGTGGCCTCGTCCGCCTTCAAACACCCATCCTTCTCCTCCTTCAGTGTGGCCATGACAAAATGCTGCTCAGACCTACAACAGAGCAGACTTCTCCAACATCTTTTAAAAGAATAGTTGCACATTTTGGGAAATACAGGTTTTCATGAGATGAGAAGACTGATGCCACTCTCGTGTCTGTTTAAATGTTCCAGTTAGCCTGGAAGCCAAGACTGGAAACAGCGGGAAACAGCTAGATTCAGCCCAACCGTGACAAAATCCACCTACTAACACCTCTCAATAAGTAGTCCCAAAAATAATCTCCCATAAAATCACCCAAGAAGTCAGCTTTTAAATGAGATTAAAGGTGGGGTTATTTAATCAGCTTTACATGTGCTGGCAGGCAGATTTTATTATTGTTGAACAGAGCCAATCTAGCTGTGTCTCACAGTTTCCAGTCTTTTGCTAAGCTAGGCTAACAGGCTGCAACTTTATATTTAACAGACAGACCTGAGAGTGGCATCAATCTTTTCATGTAACACTCAGCAAAGAAATGTATATTTACAAATGTCAAACTATTGCTTTCAGAAATCTTTTTTTCATGTTATCATTGCTACTTCTTGAAATGTTTGCTTCAAAATTAGTGTTAAGGTTGACTTTTTCCAACAAACTCTTTGATGCTGACCCGCATTAGCCTTTTTCTAACCACAGAATCACAAAACTAAACCCAAATCAGTTGTGTGAGGCCAAATTTTCCTTCCAGCCATCCCTCTGAACACTAACCTTTAGCTAGTTCGTGGTGGTGTTTAAAGTTACAGCACAGATGCACCAAACACTGACAGAAACGATCCATCTGGGACTTCACTTCCTTTCCCTGTCAGGATAATTGGAGTTCTTTGTCTGCTCGCTGAAGCTTTTGTGTCTCACGTCCTCGAACGCTCACATTTTTCTTCCACATGCTCTTTCTACCCTTGCTAGACTTGCGTCTTCAGCTATTGAGCTGTCAATCCTGTAATTGCATTTTGTTGTTTGCCTGTTTCCTTTTTCATAACCCAGCCATGTGCTTTGGTTTGGAGGCTGCAGTCAGATGGACGTGTGGGCAGAAGGCGTAGAGAGGGATGGAAAGACAAGAAAGAAAGAAAGAGAGACAAACAAATGAACAGAAACAGAGAGAGAGAGAGAGAGAGAGAGGGAGGAAGAGTAGGATACAACAGGAAATTAGCATCTCTCAGAATATCCCAGCGTACACAGCAAAGACGCCAAAACACACCAACACCCTCCTTCATCATTTTATGCGAATGGACGAAAGCAAGAAAACAGGATAAAAATTTAAAAACACCTCAAAGCAAAGGGAGCGGAGCGTGATGACTTTTCCCAAACTGTAAAACAGTAATTACCCGAAACCCTCGCTGCTGTTGTTTGACACATTCAAATAACAAGTCGCGACAACATCGGATGACCAGTCACATTTTCTGTTTTGTTCAGGCGACCTAAAGATAGCAATAATAAAGAAGCGATGGCGAAGTCATCACAAAAACATGGACATTATTCTATTCTGTGGTGGTTTTTGGGGCGAGGACCGAAGTCGCAGTTAATGTGTTTGAGAGCTTTTTCTGGCTCCTTGATGTCATGCAGCAGCTGAGCTGAGAAATCCTGCTGGATGAAGCTGTGAAGGAAGGAAGGAACCACAAAAGAGGAAACACAAGAATGAGTGGAACTCCTCGCTGTTCAGTGTGAGGTGGCCGAGCGGCGGGAGAGATCAAGGGTAAAGCGGGTTCATGTTATTGGCTTCCAAACAATGAGCCGTGTTTGTTGAGCCACAATGTATTTCAGCGTCAAGTCCACAGGCTCAAAAATACTGCAAGTCATGCTTACAGATCTGCCATATGTTACTCTGAAGACTTGCAGCTATTCTTCTGTAAACATCTGGTCATAACGCAGCGAGCGGAGACAAATCTGCTTAGTCAACAGCCTTATCGATCGGCTGTGACTTGAAACAGGATTCTCGCATTAACTCCTGTAATTGAGACGTCTGGATTGGTTTCTGTCCAAGCACAACAGGGTTTCATGACAGCGTAGCTAAGATGTGGGGTAGACTATATTCCAGGTCTGCAGCGGTCTTCCTTTTGTACCACAGTGGGCAGGGGATATGAAGCAACAAAGGCCTCAGACTTAAACCAGAATCACTACTGTTACATTCAAGGATTGCAGGAATTTATAGTCACGTGTATTAAATTGCCACCTGTGCATTTTCATGCAATGAGAAACCTCCTTGAAATAACATTTAATGGTCATGACAATAAATTCCACGCATGTTAAGACCCCTCAGCCACCAGGAAGACACAACTAAACAGATGAAGTCTTAAAAGCAGCAGTTCTCAGCTGTTGGCTTCTCCCTGCAGTGAGCAGTGGATGTAATGTGTGGTAGTGGCAAACACAAAACAGCTCGACCGAATGTACTGTATCTATAACAAAATAGGAAATATGCTTTCACTTATGTTTAAGAAGACAGCCTGGTTAGAAAGAGCTTCTCCACTTTATTCTTATTTCCATGCTCTTGTTATTATTAGCCCTTATAGCATGCCATGCTGTAAAATAACACTGCTTTGGTGCTCTAAATTGGCCTGAATTAGTTCTAATTGCAGTTACAAGCTTTTTAGTGTCATTTGGCTTTGTAACAATCACCATTTCTTGCTGCAGTCCCACACTTTTCAAGCACAATATCAAATTTCAAAGACCTTCCTGAACCACAAGAGTTCAGCAAGCCAACTCAGATTAATGATGCGAACAGAGAATACGTACATATTTCTTGTGGTACACTGAACGCAACACAGCAGAGAGTGGGGGGGTGACGATAATAAACTTCCTCCCAGGAAGACCTGAAATGTGAGGCTGTCTGTGGATTCTGGGGCATATAAAAAGCTGTTTTAGCAGCAGGTGTAGTTACATATTTAACAGTGGAACAGCAGTGCAGGCATTATGCAGAGCATGGATGACTTCAGTATGCTAAAGGGTATGCTGCAAAGTGAGTACTTGGACTAACTCATCAAAGCACGGGATCTTAAGCTTTCCCAAACCTCGATCAAGTAGTTTCACTTATATATCTTTAACCAAAGTATCATTACAGTAGTCGACCATGTGGTTCAATGAGATAAGTTGAGGAGATAAAATAATAAACCATGTTCAGAACCACCCCATTTTATTCCCTATTTTTTCCTCTACAGGTTGAGAAATCCTCCTTTCACTTGGCTCATAAAACCCTTTAAACATTCACTGGGTTATCTCAGAGATGCACTGCCAGCAAGCCTGAAACAGGAGTGTTTGTCCTAATTCCTGAAGAGTTCTGACCTCACACCAAAGACATGTTGGAGATACAAGATCTTCACATGGTCGAGATTTATCGCTGCTTTAGCCTTCATCCAGGTTAAAACAGAGTAATGCTCATGTTGATGCATACTGGTGTAGCTTAGCGCTATACAAGCGGCCGATGAAACACTTGGGCCTTTCAAAGGCGCTTCAAAAGACGTGGATTTCCCTCTCCGTCATGAGGCAGAGAGACCTGACAAAAGAAGTCAACCACCAAGTTCCCATGCCGATAATGGCTACCTATTAAGCCCACTAGGTCATGTAGCCTGTCCAGCCTTGGGGAACACCTTGTGGTGGAGCACATGAGAATTACCTTACGGCCCCTAAAGTGGAATACAATGGAAAAGAACTGAGCCGGCAAAAAAAAGGTTTAAGGTAATTACACTCCATTATCCATCAGACATTTCGTGGACCGAGAGATAATGTGCATGTGTATGGCAACGACGTGATCGGGACAACCATACCCTCTGTTTGACTTAATGGAGGTGCCCATTATCGGCAAATGAAAGGCTGATTTACGCCAACGCTTTCTACGTTGGCGCTTAGACAATGTCTCATTATGGGGAGCGTGTCTGATGGCTGTCGACTCTCCACGCACGTCTGCAGATGCGTCTTCCTCCTCTCCGATGCCCGCCGTCATGTTTTCCAGGGGAACTGTACACCAGCAGAGACTTAACGGGCCTCTCCTGTGTCTCTGCTGCATGCACGCTGTCTATCAGACATCACCAGGTTGGAACGAGAGAGGTCGGACTGACCGGAGAGAGTGGAGAGAGAGAGCGAGAGGAAGAGGAGACAGACGCAGTGAGGTGTTCAGCTTGTTCACAGCTCTGCGAGACCGCCAGAGTAATACCACTGCAGCAGCCAGAGATCCCACAATACAGCAGGGTGACGGTACACCGGCCTAATTTCCTCCAGCCAATGTGGACACATACGCATACAGAGGAAACTCTGGTGATACAAACAGTTTTGTTCATTAAAAACAGATGCCATATCTTGTGGCGAGTCATAAATTCACAAATCCACAATAAATGTCCATTAAAATTCACATTCTCCACTAAAATTGCTCTCTAACCACTACATCCATCCTTCCACCCTCCTCTAACGTCCAATTACATAAGCAGGGGACATAAATTTGTTTGAATTTCACTCACCATCGATCTCTTTAAAGGTCATTTAGTTATACTTTGCAAAGATTTTTTAGGCTAACTTGAAACTTTTAAGGTGTTTAAGACCATTTTGTTTTTCATTAATTTAGATTTTAATGTCATTGCAAACAAGCCAGAATTGCACAACTTCTAAAAAAAAAGTGTTTTTCATGAGGAGACAAGGATTATTTAAGCCAACCACAAACCAATTCTGGCTACAAAACAACCCTAAAAGAATCCAAGGTTTGCTTGACTTTTTTTTTATAGAGTTTTCAGGCGACAAAAGCAGAACATGGCACAATGAGCGTGAAAGAGTGTGTGAGAGTACATGTTTTTCCTCTGGAATAGTCCCTGACACCACCAGCATCATTAACAGTGGAAGTAAATCAGCTCCTCATGTCCCAACACCTTAAAGCTAGCCCATTGACACATCCCGGCTCTCTACAAAAGCCAACACACATACAATACAACGATTCCAATTTTCACACACACACAAACATGCGTATTCTGCGTAAAAACAAAGCTTCCAGCATGATATCTCTATTTGTCAAACAAATACACAGGATTCAGTTAATTACTGTTTTAGTCAGTGGAAAAATCTACAGCAGTGTTTCACAAGCTGAGCTCAGGTAGAGCAAACATGGGTTTTGTTGCCCATCTGTTCAGATCTTTGGTATTCATACAACTGCTCTCCATTTTTTTTATGCAACATGAGCATGAACAAGAGCTGCTTGATTAAATTACAGAAGTCCTGTTCTTCTCATTGTCTCCTTCTCCTCAGGGAGAGCTGAAGTGATAAGAAGCAAGTGTGAAACAAGAGGGACATTAACCCTGAAGAACTGGGTCTTAAAGGAACAGTTGGACATTCAGGGAAATAAGCTTATTCGCTCTCTTGCCGGACATTGGACGAGCACAAAGACTCCAAGGAGGACACGGGTCGTCCAGCTCTGCACAAAGATAACAAAATCCTCGCTAATCATTAAGTTACATCTCGTTAATTTAATCCATAAAAAGCTAACCATAAATGCCACCATGAGAGTGTGAGGCAACGAGGAGTGACTCCAGGAGGCCCTGCACTCTGCAGAGAAACTGCAAGTTGCTTTTACTGTTGTGTTTTTGCAAATATTCAACAAATGAGACATGACATGTTAACTATTGAGCTTCAGAGGTGCTGCGAGGCACATTTTGAGGCTTTCCGACAGAGTTAGTCTTCGTGCTAAGCTAAGCTAACCATCTCCTGGCTCTCCTGGGTCAGCGAGTCCAAAGAGAGGCATTCCCTCTTTGAGTGACCGCTGTGAATCAGACTGTTCCCTCTGGGAATGTTAAACATGCTAAACAGCTCCATATGTGTACTGTGTACTGTAATCATCTGCACATATGTGAGAGCAGTTGAGGGCGGAAAAAAGAACAGACTGAAATAATATCAGCAGATAAGGAAGAAACTGTCATTTTGCAGTTTGCCCCCAACATGCGAACCCAACCACAGACACGCACACTCACATCCACATGTATTTATGGATCTAAATATGTTGTGTTTTGAGTTCTGTTCAATAACTCTATAAAAGTGCTGCTGCAGTCGAGAGGTTCAATTTCCTGCTTTGTTGGCTACATCGTCATTACTCAGCGGTTGTTTTGAAACGGGGCATGTCTGTAGCACTCCTCACATGAGGGATCGCGTGGACCCTCTCCAAAACATGACACACACACACACACACACACACACACACACTTGTGCCTCGTCACAAAGAGATCGACCCGGACACGCTGGTGTGTGATTTGTTCTGGCAACTAAAAGCCGCCGATTGGTTACTGGCGCGTTCAGCTAGCAGATTGTGGTTGCCTTACAGATTCGGCTTTCCTCCCCCAGAGCCGGCCTTTGGGGAAGCGAGCGTCTGCAGGCTCTTTTTCCTCTTTCCTTCAAGCTTATTTTTAAGACTGTATCATTAAACAGGAGGGAGAGAAAGGGCAGATGGAAGAGACGGCGGGGGGAAAGGTCGTGAACCCGGGCCGAGCAGGGCCAGATCGCTGCCGTCTGCTTTTGTCCTTCCTGACTGAAACAAATCTCATGAAATGTGACTGAGCAGCCATTCAAGGTACAAACCACAGTACAAACACAGTATGTCAGTCTAATGCGGGAGCAGTGATGGAAGAATTTTCTGAGGTGAAAGTTGCAAAACCACTAAGAAAATATGATATTAAAAGTACTACTACTTTTAGTACTACTTAGATTTGTACTAATAGTATCATAATTAAAGTAATAATATACAAAGCTATATTTTCTAGCCTTTACCTCAGTACTGTAGGTATGGGTTGCATCTTATTTTAACTGTTTCATATGCTGTTCAGTAGTTTAATCAATAAAACAAGGCATATTCTATTAACTGATCATATTTTCTATGTAAAATCTTAATCTGCCAAGTAGCCAATGGCCATAGCTGTTAATTAAACTGAGCAGAGTACAAAAAGTACAATATTTTCCTCTGAAATGTAGCGAAATTGATTAATCGATAGACAGAAAATTAATTGGCGGCTATTTAGAGAATGGATTTATTGTCTCTGTTGTTCTTTTTAAGCAAATATGTCAAACATTCTCTGGTTCTGGTGCTTTCCAAATGATCAGGATTTGTTGTTTTTATGTCACATATGACAAAAAAATGGGTACCTTAAGGTTTTGTACTGTTGGTCAGACAAAGCAAGCAAACTGAGGGCATTGCTGGGGGAATTTTTTCACAATTTCTTAACATTTAATAGACTAAATCAACAAATAATTAAGGGATTAATTGATAATGAAGTTGTAGCCTCATACTCATGTAAAGTACAAGTACCTCAAAACTGTACTTGAGTATAGAACTTGAGTAAATGCACATAATTACTCTTCAACCATCGTGTCTGATGCATGCTGCCATATTACCCTTATATTACAATCCATTGTTTTTGAAGTGTAGTTTGGTCTCAGGCAAGGAATAATCTATCACAAACTGTATGTGCGTAGCTCTTATTGTCAAGGCCGTTTTTTTCCGGTCAAACAATTCACAGGAAAATAAAAGCTGGGGGTAAACTATGACCCAGCCTTTGTGAACTCAAACTACAAAAAAGCTGAACCATCCAGGAGGTGACTCTTTTCCACTTCCTTTGAAAAGAACAAACTGTGACGGAAACCCTCTGCGGCATGACTTGCACTTTGCTCAGTTTACTGTAAAATCATGGGAGTGCAGCAGATAAGCAGATAAATATGGAAAATATGGAGATTCTCCCCCTCAGACAGAGACGGCATGGTGTAAATGTCGGATGCTGCTGTCCTTCACATCCTCTTCTCCCTTTCTAAAAAACAAGCTGGGGTGTGTACGCACAAGTGTCTGTGAGTGTCAGTGGGCGAGCGTGTTTGCACGCTCGTGCCAACGTATTTCCAGGTTTCTGTGTCCAGGTCCCCCTGTAATTATCCAATCCTCCACCAATCTGTGTGTGTGGAGCGCTGAGCCAGCTTGGACCGGGATCTGCGGCCGGTGCAGTGGGAATTTCTTTGGCACGTAGCTTCCTGGCTGACATTGGGGGAAGCAGGCAGGCCGGCACGGGGACGGAAGACCGTCTGGAGGCATTCCCAACCACTCTGGTTGAACGGATGGACAGACAGATGATGGGATTGGTGGCCTAAAACTGTGTCTTTGACTTCCACACACACACAGGCTCAAATAGAGTAGCATCTGTTAAGTTACACTGATAATCCCTCCTTGTAAGTCTGTTATCGGCTCAAAGCTGCAACGTACACACCTCTATCTCTCTTTTACTGTCTGTGTCTTGATTTTCCACCTCTCTGTCTCTTCTTCTCTTACCTTTCTCATCCTGTCATCTCTGCTTCCTCCCAAAATGATGAAGACATTCAGAGCACAGTACATGTTTGGTGGCGTGGAGCGTAAAATGAGGTAAATTTGGCTCAGGATAAATCCACACACACCACCTCCTAATTAAGACATTTCTCTGTGTGTGGTATAATTACAGATGTCAGCCCCTATTACAGCTAACTGTAACAGCAGCTGAGCTCACAATATGATGGGCAAAATGTGACTTTCAGCCAAAAACACAAAGATCCACCGCACACTAGACCTTACACAGCTCTGTGAAATGATAACTCATCGTTCTTTCGATAAAATAAATTAAATATCCATGGTTTGTTCCATTACTATTATATGCTTCTATCAGAGGAGGAAAAGATGTGTTAAATAACAGGATCTAGCAGATCAAAAACTTCACCCTGTCCCTCATCTGCCACACAGAAAAAGCTCCAAAGTGTGCAACAGTCAAAAAATAATCAACTGAGTTCTTCTAAAACTTTATTGTGCTCTCACAAATTAGCGGAAGCATACAAACTGACCTATGTAGTTATTTTCGAGTAAGACCAATATACTTTTGTGACTATGATGATACCCCAGCGCTGTTTTACTGTCGCTGGAAGCAAATAAACTGTAATCTTCTAAAAAACACAGTTTCCGGCTGAAACCTGGTCCAACAGATGGCGGCCATGCTCAAGCAGAAGGGCTCACTTGCAGTTTTTTTTTTTTTCAAGTGAGTGTGTGAACGTTGGAAAGACCGAGATATAATGTGATAAGACGTGTAAAACCGAAAGATGTCCTGCAGTAGGCAGATTTTTGACATCTCTCCAAGGTCACCGATGACTCTCTGCATATCCAGACACTCATACAGGCTCTTTGCTCCACCAGAAGGGGAGGCAGGAAAAAAAAGGTGCCATCAAACATTTAAAATGCTTTGGGAGCCATGCATCGACTTCTCTCCTCCCCTGTTCCGTGACAAGATGGTGCTGTAGAACAAACTTTGCAAATCCTGTAAAACCCTTCCTTCAAATGCCTGAATCGTAACAATATTAGGCACGAGCCAGTGGAGCTGTACATGGCCCTCTCCTGGTGGAAGTGTGTGTGTGTGCGTGTGTGTGTGAGAGAGAGAAAGCCTCTTACTGATACAAGCATGCAGGAATTTGGTCTCTGACAATAGAAGCCCTCAGCCAAAAATGACAGTCTCATCTTGGCTCTGGTGTAAGTGTGTGTTTGAAGGGGCCTGGCCTCGCTGCACGGTGCGGTGGGCTCCTTAAGCAGCTGAAACCACGGCAGCAAGCAGCAAACTTCAAAACGGACATTTCACATTTCTTCCCTCTGTTCAGGAAACATGCTTTGGCGGTATATGATTTTTATCTAATTGAAGTGGCTTGAACTGATCAGCTGTGTCTCACCCATATCATAAAATATTACACAGATGTGGAAGTAAAGCAGCTCCAGGACTTCGATGTTTCACTTCATTAAAAAGAGAGGAGGAGGATCATACTACCAGTGAGGTCATCACGCACCCGTGACTGTGCGTAAAGCATGGCTCACTCTGTCATTGCACAGCACGGCACACTGTGGATCTCATTGTTTTAATAAACCTATGAAATTAGCTTAATTACACGGATTTGTTTGCTTCTAGCGGCATAACCACAATAACCCGTTAAATTACCAAAACCAGAGGCTTGCAAACGATCCATATGTGCTATTGTCAACTTTTAATTACTGTATGAACATCACAGCAAAACCACAAGTCTCTACTTGGGACAAATAAATAAGCAGTCGCAAAGCTTGCACAGACAGCTTCCTCCAGCTGTTCATTTAAAAGCTTTGTCGCCTCGAGCCACAACTAAACGCCAACAGCAGGGACGTTTTCCTCCGTTCAGAAGTGTATAGGTGTCTATATGACGCCTCACAGGGCAGACAGAGTCACATTACCGCCGTGCGTAAAAGTGGTTTTGACGGTCGGACAGGCTTTGCGGGAGAAAAGCCCCACACGACTCGGCACAGACTGACGACACTAAACTACCGGCTTCAGCAGACATTCACTCTGTGAGTACAAGGTAAAAAAAAAAAATACAAACAAGTTGTCGGACTTACCGGTTTGGTGAATAAATAGAGATGAAATCAGTGTTCAGAGACGAGCATCATCAGCTGGAGTGGACTGAGTTAGTAGGTGTAGTTAAAAGAAAAACCGCTTGAGAAGGGATGAAAACCACAAAGCCGGTAAACGAGGCTCCCCCTCTCTCTGGCTCCTCTCTCTGTGTGTGGAAAAAAAAAAGACATAAACACTGAGCTGGCTCAGTGAGCTCACAGTGCGTCACCGCTGCAAGCTGAAACTCCCGGCAGTGTGCGTGTGTCCGTGTGCGTGCGTGCGTGCGTAAACCCCCTCTGTCGGTCGGTGTCTTCCCCCAGCAGGGGCTGCAGCTCTCAACCTGGCGGCTGAAGTGTGGTCCTCATATGCAGAGTAAATATACTGATCCATTGTATGTGGAGTGTTCAAATGAAATAAATAACCTAAAAAAGATCAATAAACGGAAGAACTTGAATAAATAATAATTGTAATACAAACAACGTATTTAAATATGACCTGAAATTACATATATATATATATAGTCTTTTGTATAAAATGTACATATGCAGTCTCCTTATTTTGTATTTTTTATTTTCTATTGCCTTTGCTATTTGCTATTTTTATTGATGCTAAATGTCCCCAGCTGGGGATTAATAAAGTTGTTCTTATCCTATCTTATAAAATGTCATATAATTTGTAAATCTCATCTTAGTTTTTCAGTCTGTTTCTTTCAGTGCTGGTCCTTTATTTTTGACCTCATTCCAACAGGTTTTATTTCAAAGAACCAGGTTTGTCGCCGGCCGTTTCTTTGGTCGGAAAGAGTTAGAAGCAGATGTTTAACAACACTTACCTCTGTTTTGAAGGTATTTCCAAAATCCCAGCAGACTGAACTAACCATCTGGGTAAAATAGCATCCCTTCTTCGTACAGTGGAAAAAAGATTTGACTTGCTTTCCAAGTTTTTGGTTCATTAAATCAAAGCAGATGTTTGGGAGAGAAAGGGCAGATGGAAGAGACGGCGGGGGGAAAGGTCGTGAACCCGGGCCGAGCAGGGCCAGATCGCTGCCGTCTGCTTTTGTCCTTCCTGACTGAAACAAATCTCATGAAATGTGACTGAGCAGCCATTCAAGGTACAAACCACAGTACAAACACAGTATGTCAGTCTAATGCGGGAGCAGTGATGGAAGAATTTTCTGAGGTGAAAGTTGCAAAACCACTCTAAGAAAATATGATATTAAAAGTACTACTACTTTTAGTGCTACTTAGATTTGTACTAATAGTATCATAATTAAAGTAATAATATACAAAGCTATATTTTCTAGCCTTTACCTCAGTACTGTAGGTATGGGTTGCATCTTATTTTAACTGTTTCATATGCTGTTCAGTAGTTTAATCAATAAAACAAGGCATATTCTATTAACTGATCATATTTTCTATGTAAAATCTTAATCTGCCAAGTAGCCAATGGCCATAGCTGTTAATTAAACTGAGCAGAGTACAAAAAGTACAATATTTTCCTCTGAAATGTAGCGAAATTGATTAATCGATAGACAGAAAATTAATTGGCGGCTATTTAGAGAATGGATTTATTGTCTCTGTTGTTCTTTTTAAGCAAATATGTCAAACATTCTCTGGTTCTGGTGCTTTCCAAATGATCAGGATTTGTTGTTTTATGTCACATATGACAAAAAAATGGGTACCTTAAGGTTTTGTACTGTTGGTCAGACAAAGCAAGCAAACTGAGGGCATTGCTGGGGGAATTTTTTCACAATTTCTTAACATTTAATAGACTAAATCAACAAATAATTAAGGGATTAATTGATAATGAAGTTGTAGCCTCATACTCATGTAAAGTACAAGTACCTCAAAACTGTACTTGAGTATAGAACTTGAGTAAATGCACATAATTACTCTTCAACCATCGTGTCTGATGCATGCTGCCATATTACCCTTATATTACAATCCATTGTTTTTGAAGTGTAGTTTGGTCTCAGGCAAGGAATAATCTATCACAAACTGTATGTGCGTAGCTCTTATTGTCAAGGCCGTTTTTTTCCGGTCAAACATATTTCTGTTATTTCTGTTTCTTTCAGTGCTGGTCCTTTATTTTTGACCTCATTCCAACAGGTTTTATTTCAAAGAACCAGGTTTGTCGCCGGCCGTTTCTTTGGTCGGAAAGAGTTAGAAGCAGATGTTTAACAACACTTACCTCTGTTTTGAAGGTATTTCCAAAATCCCAGCAGACTGAACTAACCATCTGGGTAAAATAGCATCCCTTCTTCGTACAGTGGAAAAAAGATTTGACTTGCTTTCCAAGTTTTTGGTTCATTAAATCAAAGCAGATGTTTGTGGTTATCAGCTGCCCTACATGCGATGCCTTTGGCACAGTTGTATGTTGTGATGGTAGTAAAGGCACAGGTGTTACTAATAACATTAACAATGTCTCTGATCCATTCAAGTGTCCCAGTGAATCATATCAGTGCACCAGTATGCACCAGCACCCTGAAACTCCAGCATCTACTTCTCAGTGACTCGAAACAATTCTCAGGTCAGGTCTTTAAACCTCGAGTCGCTGGATCCTGCACGATCCAATGAAGGTTAGTTCTACAGACACTATTTTGAGGAAAATATTAATTCACCTTCAAAGCAGCCTGGGGGGAAGCCCGAGGAGTTGATCATGTGTTTGAAGTTTACAGCACTATGCAAGATAAAACAGGAAATTACAGTTTTTCCAAATACACACACATATGATTGTACATCTAATACCAGTGAGTGAAGATTTCCACTGACCCACATTCTCCCACTGGGATGAACCAGTGAATGAGTGTGAATCTCTGACTCACAGCATCAATCATCCATTCACGTCAGTCATAGTTGAGCCTCTGTGCTGCTGTCTTTACTGGCTCCTTCATTCATCGCACAGATCTTCACTGTTGAATGCAACATTTGAATACTGCGAGGGGATGTAAGTGGGCTGTGGCTGGTGTGTGTTGGTGAGGAGGGTGGACGGGGCACCATTTGTATTTGTGTGTGTCCTGAAAGGCCTGCATTCATACTGTTTTCCTCTATATACTGCAGGGCTATCATATCACAATACACTCCATTGTGGGTCAGTGGGTTAAAGTCAGATGAATAGTGGAGAGACACTGAAGCGTGCTGGTAAAAACCACAGTGTCGACTTTGTGTTAGGGTCAGTGCTGCTGCCTGCAGGAGGCGAGGAGGGCACATAAAGATATGAGTCAATGTATCATTTATTATCTATTCATTTGTTGTTACTGTGAAGGACAGAGGGAGATGAACAGGAACTAGGTGGTTCAAGCTGTAAATCTTAAGATGTCTTACTAAAGCAAAGTAAAATAAATAAATAAGACAAGAATTCATGACAAACGTGCCTCACGCTTCTTTTACCAACTCTGATTTCTTTTGGTACCACCAAGGGAGATTTTTTTTCCTCCTGATATTAAGGACTACAGTGACACCAGTTTAATTCATGTGTTACAACAAAGGCAAATTATCTTTTTTTACTGCATTAATCAACTATTTAGAAAATAGTGAAAAATACCCAGCTAAATTTTCAAAAGGTGACGTCTTGCATTAGCTTTTTTTGTCCAGTTTTAACAGTCTGAACGTTCAAGAAGCTGCAGATCAGGTTTGACATCCTTGATTGGAAAATCATTAGTTGCAGATTTATTTTCTGTTGACAGGCTTTTTGACTGATAGTATTCTGGATACATGTTCTCATTCATCATACCCATCATCCCCTGCTTTCCGAAACAAAGCTAAGACAAAATATGCTACCTGCTTACTGTGGTGCGTGAACACCATATCCCGGTTAGTCAGGTTACATTGATTGAAGATACGATCAATCACCAGGTAACGAGGATGTAAACTTACTCTGTTGGGTGCTGTGGGACCCACACCTCACCAGCTGAAGAAAGAACAGGCACAAACCGGCACCAGTGAACTGATTTAATTACAAAGAGGAGCCCACAGTGACAAAAACAAGAACAGCTACATACAGGAAGTAACTCTGATAGACCGTAACCATGACAACCGCAAGATCGGAGATAAACAGAGTTGTGACCAGGTGGCAGCACAGAAACGCCCACGTTCATTTCCTTCCCGTCGAAGTCGGTTAACGAGGCAAAACGTACGTTTTGGAGCGAACACGGCTACCAGTGAAAACATCAACACTCTTTGAGACGTCCTGGAAACAACAGAGGCCATGTTGTCTTCTTCTGGAAAGATCCATGACAGTTATAATTTAAACATCACTGACAGCGCATGCCAGAGAGCAAGGGGGGGAGAAAAAAAAATACAAACAAAAACAAACCTTACACAAATATATAAAAATATGCCATTAGATTCATATCAACAATTGAGGACCGTGGGTGCACTATTTACAGAAAAAAAAAGGCAATATATACCAATATTTACAACAATAAAGACTTCTTTCACATACGGCCATGAGGAGGCTACTTACAGGTTGCTGAGAGTTACAGTGATGATTGGATGAGTTTGATGGTGAAAAATTATTTTTTATTGTTTCATTAACTGGCGAACAACATGCTTCATTCTCTCAGTCCTTTAGTTTTACTTCATATCTAAGATGCGTTTAAGTGTGTGTCTGTAAAATAAAGTCAACACACTGGGTCCAAAACCTAGAGTGTAACTGCTGAGATATGATTGTCATTAATATGCATGTGACTATCAAGGAAACAGAAAAGTATCATCTTAAGGCAAATATTTTTCAAATTTCTAAGAAAATCTAACTTTCTGAATCAGCTGTTATTGACTCCATGGTGGCAGTTTCAGGAAATCATGCATGTAGCCGTCAAACAGCCCAGGACATTGAGTAATTATGCTTTAAACAGAAGCCACAGAGCTAAACTAAAAACTCACTGAACTGAGGACCCACCATCAATGGGCTGTGATGCTTTTTTTGCTGCCCAACTCAGAGTTTTAGAAGCGGGGGTACCAGCACACAGATGTTCCTCTAAACACCCTCAATTTGTCACAGGAAACTCACTATCTCCATTCTGCAGGGAGCCCTCCGCTGCTCTACAGCCAGCATAGATATACAGCATTTTCATGGGTAACTTGGCAGCTCTTGGCACAGAGAACACAGACATTAATTCTGTTGTGAATCACACAGAACATTAAAAAACACTTAAATGTGCTACCTTAACATTCGAGGACCTTAAAGGAATAACTGGACATTCTGGGAATGAATCTTTACTTTTCTGCTCCCATGTCTGTTTGTTAAATGTGAAGCTACAGCCAGCAATGGGTTAGCTTAGCTTAGCATAAAGACTGGGAAATAAGGGGAAACTTTTAGTTTTACAGGCTGTTGGTACTGGGTGCTGTAACTTGCCGTACTTACAGATATAATGTGTTAATTAGTGAGCTTTAGAGAATTTAGGCAGATGTTTCTTTGTACCTTTGGATAGAGCCAGGATAGCTGTTTCCATTCTTTCTGCTAAGCTAAGCTAACTGGCTGTAGTTTAATATTGACTGTACAGACATGAACTAATTGAGCTTATATCCCAAAGTGCCAAACTAGCCCATTTGCTAAAACTTTCCTCTGCTGTATTCTTCACAGGCCACCATAACTAACCAAAATTTAGACTCAACTGTGGGCAGAAAAACCACAAACAAGCTCCTTTTCATACTAGTCAACTGAATAACAGCGCACTTGTGGAGAATGCACACTTACACAGGCCTTCACGCGTACAGAGGCAAAGAGCTATCGCAGCAACCAACCAATCCTCTTAACTGTTAGCCGCTCTCACAGTGGGAGAGTTAACCTAATGTGGATGCCTTTGGGAAGCGGGAAATCTGAGGAGAAGCGCCCAGATGGCTGGCAAAGTGCAATGAGGGTTTTCTAGGCTTGGAGGGATCAAAGACAATCACTGCTTAACCCCAAAGACCGAGGCTGCGTGTGCAAGGACAAGTCAGAGTCACCCTCCGCTTCGCCAGACATCTGCCGCAGGACGAGGGAGAGCTGACTTTTCACTGTGTGTACGTGTGTGTTGAATGGCTTAACTTTCAGCCTTCTGAAGGCACGTGCAGGTGCTCAGCATTTGTCCTTCTGACCTACTCTGTATCTTGTGCACTCTCTTTTTTCATAAACAAACGACATTCATCTTGTTGTCCAACAGTCAATCTTGAAATCAGTGTTTGTGCATTCGGAGTGTAACAATACCTCTTAGCGCCATGTTTCCTGGAACAAAAATGCCATAATATGCACTGTGCAGCTGGAAAATAAGTGAGAAATTAAGCAAACCTTAAGCATTTGGCACCCAAACAGGCAGTGACTGTGTTTGGATACAACATGAATTTTGGGATTGACAGCTCGGCTCTTTTGATCACAAACAGCAAAAAGATCACTAGAAACAAAAAACATTTCAAGAGCCTCTCCTTTCTGCATCTGTTTCTCTTCATTTCACTCCGAAACACGAACCCTGCATTGTTTATAAGTGAACTGTATCGTTACACCCCTCCTGTGTCTACCCCAACCCAACTATCCCCATTTATCTATTCCGGTAATCACACCAGGGCCTCCTTGTTCTTCGACTCAAAAAGAAAAAAAAAAAGTGAAAGCTACATCTTCTATAAATTAAGTGCTGTAAAAGAAGGCGCTAAAAATCAAAACCATAAATACTGTACATAACTACTGCTATCTGCTACCACAGCCTAGCGTCATCTTTAAAGAGTCTGCTATAGAAATCAGCCACATCACTCCTGATTTCCACTCAACAAAGTGAAATTTCATGGCAAAGGAAATCAGTTCAGATCCCTCAACGTCAAAACTCGAACACACACACACGGCTTTGGCATTGTCACGTTAAGGAGGAATGCCTCCAATGCACTTTTTTCTACTCAACTCCAGCAGTGGGCGTCATCTACGTTCAGCTCATCCTAAACTGGCGGCAAAATTTCAATCAGAAAATCAGATGCAATGTGGAAAACACGCGTTTGTTTTTCACAAATGTCTTCGGGTTGAGCAGGTGAGGGCTGTGCATTAATGTGTGTGACTGCGTGCATGCGTTTATAGTCTTATTAGATAACCTGCTTGCCACATATTGCACTTCAATGACGCTCTTATTCACTCTCCCTCTGCAGGAGGAAAAGACGGTTTTAGCGGTCTCACAAGCAATGACCATGGAGTAGATATTATTACAGCTCTACTGGGACCAGAAATATCTGATCTCAGATCTGCCGTTTGGGTTGTCCAGACCTGGCAAGCTGGGTTTAAAAAGCAAAATACTTCCTCTCTGCTAAGCTTAAACTCGAGCTGCAGAAATCAACGCAAATTCAGGATTCAGAAGATCCATCAAACTACAGTCTGTCATGGTACGTTTTACTTGGTTTCCACTCATCGATGTTCAGATATGTTTATATGACATTTGCCTTGGATCATCCGGAGGCATTTCGTCTGCAGTTCAGGCAAAGATGAAGTGATGACGGAGTAAAGGGTTGATGTGCAAGTCCATAAAAAACAGAAAATGTCAAAGGACGAGTACATGCTTCACTTATGTCTCAGTTCACCTAAATGTCCTCTTTCAACCTCCTGTGCAATGACATTCTGCAGAGTCCAGGTCCTCTTCTTTCCTTCATTTGCTCTCAGTCTAAACATCCATCCATCAAAGTTCTCTGGCTCCTCCTGTGTCCTTCGGTAAAGACTTGAGTTTCAAACACTTTTCTAGATCGCACATGCCAAAAAACAAAAACACACACGCACAGACGCCACCCAGTGAGGAAAAACGCACACCACCGGACACATCAACACAAGAAAACTGGGTTTGAAGTGATCATATTCATTAGTTAGTCCGGGAGAGAGTTAACAGCCATATTATGCACATAGAGACTGGAGGACTGAGCTGAAGACCAAAACAACAACACGAAAAAGTGAGGAGTCTGGTGGGGGGAAGGGGCTTGTGCGCCGTTCTCAGCTAAAGGGAGGCTGGGGCTGGTCGTTCAACCCGCGGACGGTCGTCTCACACCCTCCAAAGCAAAAGATGGTTGGTGCTGTCATCCCGTCCGACTGTTTCACTGCTGTTGGTCAGTCTGAAGTCCTCGTAGCCATCGCCGCCCGAAATGACTAGGTGGTTGGTTTTTGGAGGGATGTGGGCGGAGGCTCGGCGACGCGCAGAGTCACGCCTTTGGAGGTTCCCGTCAACTGTGCTGCCGCTCTGGGATTGGTTGCCTACAGAACACAAAGGAGGAGTTAAAGGTCGGAGGTAAACGTCAGGCTTGAAACTCTGATTCCGCTAAGTTTTTAGTCAGACAAAAAACAAGCAATAACCACCTGTGTCAGCCGTTGCAGGGGGGAAGTTCATGTCAAACCCTTCCGGTAGTTCGATCGATGTCAGGAAGCGAACGTGGCCCGTGTGCCCGTGAGCCGAGCCCATCGGCGCCAGGGGAGATTTCAGTGTCCCAGCCCCAGTTCCTGAGCTCACCGCTGGGATCGTCAGCGTAAGGACCACCCCTACAGAACAACACTAGTTAAATGTGCTGTCTTTTTTAATAGTGATCGATGTAAAATTCCAACATGCTACCATTTAAAGAATGGAACAAACAACTTCTCAAACTTTTTTAAAGGAAAAGACTTAAAGCAGTTTTGACAGATTTTTTGTCTCCACATGCCCAAAAGTTAGAAGAAGCTGATAATCAGATTTAACTGATTAATTAATTGTTTAAACTGCGGTACTGTCATCTGAATTTCTATGATTTTTTTATAGAATTTTCACCCATTTTTAACATTCAAAATAAAAAATCATCAATCATCAATAGAATTTTCTGAGCAAAAAACACTAAATATTACACATTGCATGTGACATTTGTGACGATGTTTGCATGTGAATGCACTTTTAGCTTCCAGTCCTCTGAATCGCAGCAACATCTGATTCAATAACAAAACCAAACAAAATGGAAATTCTGTTTAATCATCAGGTTAATATATTTTACATTTCTTCGATACTAAGTGTGTTGTTACCTGCACTGGTGCCGATCCACAGCAGATCCTTGCAGGCCAACAACGCAGTGATTCTCAGACAGGCAGCCTTGTGCTGTCTGATGATGGCGTCTGCGCCTGAGTGGACGGAAAGAAAAGAGAGAATCGGATGGAGGTCGAGGAAGAGGAGAGGTGAGGACAGTGGAAAGAGACTCAGTGAAGTGGGGATTCCAATGGAGAGGCAGCATAGAGACTAAGCATTGAGTTATTCAATTGGTAGCACTTTATATTACGGCACATATTCATATTGCATGCATATTAGTAGCATATTGGCTTTTTCTCATCATTCTAAAGTAATTATTAATACCTTATGCTGCATGACCATATTCTACAGAGCCACTAACCTTTGCTCAATAATCTCCTAATTACTGCTTATTGATAGTAAGTACGGATATACATGAGTTGCGATCTTAATAACCAAATCCTTAATGACCCTAACCTCCAGAATAAGGCATTAATAAGTGCTTTACAATGACTAATAAATTGCCAATATGCTAGTAATATGCAAGCTAATAAGCAACCAGCTGATGGTCAATATAATATGAATATATGTACCTTAATATATATGAAGTGTGACCATTTAATTGAATTTAATTAATAAATGGGACTTAAAGCGAGAAGAATTAAGCAAAAAGCTCCTGCACATGAGCTGTGGTCCAGCATAAGGTGTGTCTAAGTGTGTTTACCTGCAAGCATCTTATGCACAGCAGGCGCCACGTCCACCTCTGTCAGGCTCTCCCAGCTCTGAGCGTGGTACAGCCTGACCTGCGCACTGCCCTGCAGCGCCAACCACACGCCCTGACCGTACGCCACCATGCAAGTCACGCACCGACTGCTGTCTGTGCCCACCTGGAACCAGTGCTGAGAGGCAGAGAGGAACAAGTGTTGGTCTGTCTGCCTTGTAATTTGTTCACCTGTACACACATTCATCCATCCATCCATCCATCCTTCCGCCTACCTCTTGTACCAGTGTCGTCGTGTTGATAATAAGGACTCTGTTTTGTGAGCCGCACCATAGCTTTCCTCCCACAGGAACCATTTTGGTGACAGGGCTACTGGGCGTGCCCAGAACTAACGTCTGTGAGGACTGAGGGTCCCAGAAACTACCTGCAGATTGACATTAAGGGGGAGTTATACAGGGAAAATACAAAGAAAAAAGAAACATAAATCATTTTGTGGCACAGAATCTTGTATTTGAAAAGTGTGGAAGACTCAAAATTCAGTTTATATCTTTAAATAATGTGTGTGGAAGCAGGTAGGATTACGTCCTTCACTCCCAGCGGGTGCAGACCGACATGGTTGTGTGGAAACAAAAATTTGAACAAAATGTAGAGAAAAAAAGCAGTGTATGCTTCAGCTACCGCTGAAACTAAATCAAAAGGGGCCCAGAACGGCTTGCTCCGCACTCACAACATACCTGCTTCTCTCTGATAGACAATCACCTCTCCATTGGCCAAAGACACAAACACTTTGTTGTCCAAATACCTGCAGGAAGCAAAAAAATGGAGGGACGTCAAAATGAAAAAGAAATAAAACATATAAGTAATGAATAACAATACAAAATTAGATTGCATTGTTATGTCATTACTTTGCAAAATATTTGCAAAATCTCAAGAAAATATGCAGATGGCAGAAACAGCAGAGTTGGGACGGAGGCCGACAGCAGACAAACCTGACAGAACACATTCAAACCCTGCTGAACTGTCTGATACAGCATCAGTCCCAGTGTTGTTTTTGTTTTAAAAGGCAAAGCAGTAGCCAAGGAGGCAACTCACAGTACACAGAGGATGGAAGCTGAGTGTTGCATCTTCATGCTGTTCTTGCGGTTTCGGATGTTGTCTGAGGACTGGTACACGTGGATGCTAACAGAGACACAAGCATTCGAGGAAATTAGCTGATGAGATCAGTACACCAACAAGCAAGGATGATATTTCTCTGTGAAAACAGAAAAGACAAATGTGTGAGTGTGTGTGTGTGTGCCACACACCATCCATCCTCGGTGCCCAGCCACACTGAGCTCTGGTAGGCCTCCGGGTCGATGCTGAGCAGGTCCTCCAGGCTTGCCCTGGTGAACGAGCCCCGGGAGGAGCGGCGCATGGCGCGGCCATCCATGGGGCTCTCTGTGTGGGCACGGCCTCCTCCGCCTACGCCCAACATGCCTGGAGCTCCGTAGGAGCTGGCCACCGGGAACTCCTGCTCCTCCTCACTGCTGGTGGTCTCTGCAGCCATGTCCTTGGAGCCTGGAGCCTCGTCATCTTAGAGGGGGGGCGAGAGGGAGTATGAGTATATGATGTGTTTATGTATGCGTGTGTGACTGAAGTGTGTATGAGCGTTTTTACGCACTGCCATAGCTGGATGATATGGTGGAGTGACTGGCCTGACTCTGCAGAGTGGATGAAGGGCTGGGTGAGTCCTCGTCATCGGTGTCATCACTGTCAAATGGAACAAGCTCCGCCCCTGGTCCTAGAAACAGCCAATTGATCAGTTGATCATTTATATATAACAGGAAACTGCAGTACATACAGGAAGAATACGAGTCAGTGGTCTTCATAAAGCAGGGTTAGACTAAACCTCGCAGCTTACAGTTTGCAACCCAGTTAGTTTTAGCTTGTCTATAAACCCCTTTATGTACCAACCTGTAGGTTGCTCCGTCAGCTCCAGGGATGAATGAGAGATAGATATATGGAGCTGCTGCTGGGTGTGACCGGGTGCTCCGGAGGCAGGGGCGAGGGTGGGCTCTGATCCGCGCTCCCTAAGAGTTAAGAGTGATTGGTTAATGGCAGAGGCTATAGATCACTGCTTCCCAACTTGGGGGACTGACCCCCTCTATGGGTCTCCAAAGCTTTGTGGGAGGTTGTATTAATGTAATAATAAAAAAAACACAATACAGAGAATTCTATAATGGGTCCTAAAAATATCCACTCGTATCAGAGGTGCTTTCAGTGACTCCAGATGAATTCACACACTGTCACTGCCTGTTTGATGAAACTATTCATGCATGTCATGACCGACTTGTCCAAGATAGCAGGTTTGAATGTCTAAAAAGCAATTACTGAGGAGAGAGAGATGGAGGACATTCAAAAACAGGCCGACAGAAACACTGATTAAGGCCATGCTGTGCAATGACACAATTACCATAATCATCAGTCTTTTCATGTGCACACAAGCGCTGCCTCCAGTCCATTTGCAGTTTATAAGGCTAGATGTGAATGATTGATTGAAACAGCATGTGGCTCACAGGAGGAGAGAATGAACAACAAGGGTCTGAGCTATGACTGCAGGTTTACTTCTGTCATGCTCATGTCAGTGTGTGAGCACCGACCTTCCCTTGAGTCCCGGCACCGCAGCAATACATATGATCCTGGCTGAGCAGACAGCGATGCAGGCCTCCACCGTGGGCTCATCTTTGATGTTCAACAGACACACCTGGAGAGAAAAAACATCATCGCAATCGTCTCTGTAATTTAGTTTATTGTCAACAAAACTGCTGATTGTTTCGTAAGTTAGCTGATACGTTGAGAGTATTTTCTCACCTGTCCTACGTATCCATCACTGTTACACACCCACACCTCACAGCCGCTGTCGGGGCAGCTGTGGCTGGGAGAGGCACACGAAAACTGCAAACAAACAACGAGTGGAGATTACTTTTCCACCTCAGTGCTACCATTCTGTGAAACTTTATACTCCAACTCCGCTGCATCTGAAAGGGTAATGTTGGTAAAACACTGACAGGGAGCATTTGACTGCAGAATGAGTACTTTTTATACTTTAAGTACATTTTGTTGAAAATACTTGTAAGGTTTTGATTGCAGGACCTTTACTTCTACTGGAGTATTTTCACAGTGCAGTATTTGTACTTTTACTTCAGTAAGGGATCTGAATACATCTTCCACCACCTTCCTTTCAAACATCTGTAAACGTGGCTTTCTGATTAAAATGACTGACATAAATAATGGCTTTTACATTCATGTACAGTACAGACACACATCGTACAGCAGATGCTGCTCTCACCTGCATTCCACTACGTGTCTTCATTATAGGAATGGCCTTCAGAAACTCTGGGTCCCACTGGTCCTTATTCATTGCTAAACACAAAGACGCACTGACAGTTAGACCACTGAAGGAAAGCAGCCTCAGGCTTAATGAATCCTAATCAGAATCATTAAGGATAAAATAATAATCCTAAGATTAAAGTGCTTATTAATTCAACATTTTATGTAAGGAAACTGCAGGTTTTTACCTCACAAGCTACAGTTCAGTTTTGTCTAATTTTAAAGCTTTTTCACTGACCAAGCTTCTTTTTGGCTTCTTCAAAGGCCTGTTCGAAGTTGGACCGAGTATCGGGCGACGTGAACTCGAAGACGAAGCTGCTCTCGGCGGAGGCTGTGGTGAACTCCAGCTTCGTGGGCAGGAAGGTCATGCTGAAAGCCAGAGACTGCTTCTCTGACAGCTCCCTGTGCACTGATGCCATCAGATCCTTGATTACCTCGTCCAGGGACTGAAGAAAAAGACCATTCGATGAGCACAGGACAGTAAGACAGATCAAAACCCCTGATAAATAAAGGAATCAAACATTTTTTCATTTGGTATGAATGAAGGACAAAGAAGGAAAGTTAAGATTAAAAAAAAGTTGCAGTAAAACGTGGCGCGTGTTGGTCCACAGTACCTGGTGTGGGAAGCTGAGGGTCTCGGACAGTTTGCTGATCTGACCCAGAGTGCTGAGATCCTCGTCTAATCGACTAATCATTTTCTGGATGCTCTCCTTGTTTGTTGCCTGAGTGGAGCCTAATGCGGAGAAAAAAACACCATCAGAATAACAATTATTAAGGAATGATCCTAAGGAAGAAAACATTGGTAACGTCTATATTAAGGTACACATATTCACCATAAATAGCTGCTTATTAGCATGCATATTAGCAGCATATTGGCTTTTTATTAGTCATTACATAGCACGAATTAATGCTGACCATATTCTAGAACTACCAGGCAATTAACTAAGAGTTTTCCCTCAATAACCTCCTAACAACTTTTGACAATCCCGACCCCCAATGCCCAGACCAAGTCATTAATAAGTGCCACTATGCTGCTAATATGCCAATAAGCAACTCGTTAATAGTGAATATACTGAATCTAACCTTAATATTAACTGTTAATATCTAATTTTAATAGGGTCATGAGACTCATTCAGAAAGATGACAGGAAGTGTTTCATGTTTGTGAGCTCAAGATGGAGCCTTACTTTTCACCACCTCCACGTCCTCCAGCGGAAGCTTCCACAGGAACTTGTATTTACTGGAGGTGTCGATCACACTGGCAGCGGAGTATCTGAGAAATGGGCAAAAAGAAAGGTGAGATGGAGAAAAAGAGGTTAACATTAAGACAAATCCTGTCATCGACAAGTCTGCTGTTCAACACCAGGGGGCAGTGTGGTTTACAATCTGTGGTATGATGATGCGTGTGTCTCCTCTGTCTGTGTTTACATATGTGTGTGTGTGTGTGTGTATCACATACAGGCTCATGGAGCTGCGTCTTAATGAGCCAGACTTCCTCTTGAGAGTGGTGCAGATGATCAGATCACTGAAGAGGAAGAGAGAGCGGTCTTTCTTCCCACCCACTGTCTTCTACAGAGAGAGGCAGGAGAGAAGAAGAGGAGCTTGGAAAATCATCCATGTTTCCATACACTTATATTATATTACAGTTTGCCTTACTCATCTCTATTACTTCAATTTCCGAGACTTGACACCAGTTTAGAAACCTCACTATGACATGTACGTGTTTGTCAACTCAGAAAAGTTCTTCTCACCGCCTCCATGACCATTTCCTGTCTCAGGAACTTCCTCTGGGGGTTCAGAATCTAACACACACATAAACAAAGAGGTGATCATCACTTCATACCACAAAAGAATAACTGTAAACTAGCGACATCTGACCCTTTAGTCAAATAGCAAAAGATATACGCGCTCGGAAACACTGTATAAACGAGCTGGAGCATAATCTTGTGCATTTATTTTTACTATTGTCTTTAATTTTGAAACGATTAATCAATAAAGTGACTTGCAGATTAATAGACAATGAAAGGAATTGTTAGCTGACAGTTAAGAAAGACAAACATCAGACTTTACTGTCTATTCAGTAATAAATATCTCACGTGTTCAACGCCCTCTATGTGCGCCTCGATCTCCTGGATGACTCTGGCCTCCCTCTCTGCCTCCTCGGCCGAGCGGCGGCCCTTGTTGATCTTCTCGGCCAGCCGCTTGATGTCCCTCTGGGCGTCCAGCAGGTACGGGTGGTCCGGGTGATCCTCTGGCGTGTGCTTGAGCAGATCCTAGAACAAACAACGCAAACACAAATATATATTTATCTCCCTTCACACGAGCTTCTTGTTACTAAACACAGGATGAGGCCACTTTGCAGTCTGCAGAGAGTGGGCTGGTATGTTTTGAGGTAGTTCACCTTAACCAGCAGCTCGTATCGAGGAATCCTCTGGACTGGTTTAATCATCAGATCCCCCAGAGCCTGTTTCTCCTTGTTCTCACGCATGTTTTGCTGTTACAGTGAAGAAGGGAGGAGGATATAAGAGAGGGTGAAAAAATAAATGAGACACAAGACGACAAGATGATTGTAAAATGAGGTCAGCGCTTCACTTCACCCCTCTGCCACAAGATGGCAGAGTGGCTCCACTGGCAAGAAGCTCCAGGTGGTTGAAAAGTGAGACCGGGACGAGGACATGACAGGTTTTTGTGATGGCTGATCACATTTTTGATTCTGAGCTCTTTTCTGTGCAGCCAGCTTGTGCTGGTTCCCCCACACATTTATTTCTGGTGGCACACCACAGTATCAAAGTGTGCAACAGTGGTCAACCAAACGTAACTGGACGTCTCGCTCAAATGTCCCCGGGTTCTGACGTCCAATTATCTGCTTGAATTCGTTTAAAGAGGGGGCTTGTAGAACATTTCACGGATGATAATTCATCTTTGCTTCAATGAAAAACTAAACTTGGAGAAATAGAAAATTAATTGCGGCATTGTGATCTAGATCCTCCAAATCTCCTCCAGTGGAAGAAAAAATGCTCCTCGCTTTAAATTTGACACCATGTGATTAAGACATGAGACTATAAGACTGAGACGCTTGATGTTAAGTCAGCTCTTGTCAGGCTTCAGCCCCTGCGACAAAGCATTTCGATTATGATGAATTCATAACTAAACGTGCTGAAGGACAAGAACAATTGAGTGTGTCTCTCTCTTTCAAAGACAAAAACTCGTCAGAATACCAGCATGGACAAACAGGAAGCGCACACACACACACACACACACACACACACACACACACACACACACACTCCTCTTCATTACATCTCCTCGTTCATCACTATGTGTCACAGGCTCTAAAAGCTGCTAAAAAGGCCTTTTCCAGTTTATTTTTAGTCTCTAGACTGATTTCTTGTTGTCCAAACAAACACATCTGAGCAGCTGCTCAGACAAACCAGGACATCCTGTGAGTCAGTCCAACACTCACCTCCAGAAACTTGTGAAACGCCGGCTTGGCCTCCTTGGCAATCCTCACAGCATCTTTGGCGTTGAGAAAGTTGTCAATGTACGCCGAATACATATTAGCTAGGGTCTCTTTGGAGAACTGGAGAAAAGGAGTAGAAGAAATTTAAGTCACAATGTGCAGGCTTAAAGGATTCAGCGGTGTATAGATAATGGATGGATGGATGTGCAGGCTTCTATATGACAAAACTTGAAGAAGCCAAATGGACATCGGTGCTGTTACCTGCTGCCTGTAGTGAAATAAAGCTTATTATAAAGCGCAAAAATAATGTTCTTTAACTTTAAGCAGAATATCTCAAGTGCCGCTCAGACAATTATACAAGCTATTGGAGCTCAAACAAGTGATTAGTCGATTGACAGAAAATAAGTCTGCAATAATTTGATAATTTATTAATCGTATTAGGTGTTGGTTCAAACTTAAATGTGAGGATTTCCTGCTTTTCTGCTGATATTATTTAACCCTAACCCAAACTTGTGTTAATGTCACAAGCTTGTTAACTTTCGACCAACACCAAAAACATCCTTGGCGCATTTGGTGAAACAAACAGGAAACTACTTCAAACAGGAGAACACGATTGCTGCATTGCTGTTTAAGGTAATTACATGTGCTCCACTGTTAGCATTTAGCACGTGTTTTTACTTTTTACTGTGTAGTTGCGTCATAATAACAGCAAAATAGAGCTGTAATTGAGAGATTACCAAAGAAACCTAGCTTTCAGTTTGTTTGGGATGGTATTAAAGAAGAATATTTCAAATCCGTCACTCCCTCAAACACACACATAAACAACCACAGGTGATTCACCATGGCCTGCTCGCTTTCCACAAATAGAGGGCAGAGGACAGAGAGAGCCTGAGAGCTCAAAAAAAAAAAAGATAAATGGATCAGAGACAGCGAGAGAGAAGGTGTTAACAATGTGACGTCAGTGAGAAACCAGCTTTCTACCCTTTCTCTTTCATGAAACAACCTGACCCTCTTTCTCTTCTATCATCCGCCTCCCGGCGTCCTCTCCTCCCTCCTTTCTCTCAGTCTGCGGGGAAGAGGAAGAGGACGTCACATCTGAGGAGATGGCGAGGATTAGTCACAGCGGAGGATAGAAACGGCACAGACAATAGGAATGTGCTCCGTCACCACTTTATAGTCCAGGACTTTAATTGTTTTATCTGATATGAAGTGCAGTCTGCATCCACGTTTCAAAATCATGCACATTTTTCAAAAGTGTGCAATCAAAAAGTGTGTCAAGGTACAAGAAAGAGGTAAATAGAAAATACAGTTGGCCTATTACAAGACCCTTGAAGAGCTCAAAACAGCTTACATATATCTGTTTAGAAGGGAGGGAATCTATCAGGCTTGAAATCATTTACCATAACAGAGCACAGAAAGAGCAGGAAGAGAGGATGGAATTATGATTTATCAACAAGTACAGACTCAGATTGTTGTGAAATAACTCCCCTGCAGTGACATCTTCCACAAATTCAGCTTTAGTGCCGCTGTTGAGACTGCTGTGACTAACGCAGTCATTTCCCACAAAACACACAGCACACCTTCTGAACCACCTGCCGCTTTGAACAGCAAACAAAAAAAACTCTGCCCCGTGTGAGGCTCGAACTCACGACCTTCAGATTATGAGACTGACGCGCTGCCTACTGCGCCAACGAGGCCTGCAGCTCTATGCAACAGCTGCAGCTTAAAACGCTGCAGCGGGAAGGAGGGGCGGGGGAGGGGCAGAGGCTCCGTCTGAGCAGTGTGGAGGATTTGCTACAGGGAAAAAACACCTCTATTCTTACTTTTCTGCTGCAATTTTTTCCTGTTATGTCCTTCTAGCTTTCTCTTTAAAAGAAAACCCACCCACAGCAATGTTTAACAGTTTATATATAAAGTATCTGCGAGGCATGAACCGCTGTAAAATGAGCTCATTCAACATTTTGGTGCAGCAGCTTTTCCTCGACTCGCTTCATCTGCTTGTAACTCAGCTGGTGGTTTCCTGCATTTCCCCACGTTGTGCTTGTGCGACTCTCCAGTGAGAGTTTGTCAGACTGTTTCATTCACACTGTGAGGCGCTCGGAGTGACAACAATAGCATTAACATAGCAGGGGAGCGAGTGATCGCTTGATGGAAAACAAAGCCTTTAGCCACAGCGCACTCTGCTCGATGTGCTCCTTCTAAAATGAGTTTCTGGCTCAATGTTTGCTCAAAGTCTGAGTAAAACAGCCTAGAGAACAAGTCCCCTCATTCTCAGAGCCTGAGACCTGACATTTAGCCCAACGCGGATGTTTTAGAGGACTGTTTTTCAAAGCCTACGTTGAGAGCCCCCCTTGGGTCATGGGAAATTTTAAATGGGTCAACAATAGGTCACCGGGAAAATAAAATATGAAACGAGTGTTGCCAACTATAGACCATCTCTTCACAAAACGGCTTCCCTTCAGTCCGCCCTGCCGTCAATAAGGCTTTTTAAAGACTGTTAATTCAATCAAGCGCTGGTCGACCGTAAAATAGATTTTATTTGTCATGTCTGGAATGTTGGACGACGCTTATCCTTATCTGATCTTGCAGCGATAATAAAAACAAGCACACCATAAAACAATAAAAAGAGAAGCAAAGTGCATCCTTTGAACAGCGTTTAATGTTTTCATGGTTTGCTGATGTGTGAAGAATGAGGCAAGCTTTTAAGTGGACTCAATATTTCTTCATTAGCTACTGTTCATACGCCGCCTGACTCCAGCTGGAGGATGTACTGCTATAGTTCATGCTGTTGCATTACAACACAAATGTTATTTCCCATGTGTCTCTCACAAACAGCCTTGCAGCTTTCAAGACAGATGCTACACAGAGAAGCAAAGGGATTACTGCTACTGTTAGACATGAACGATCTCATGGTGTCAACCTGTATGTCACGTACAGAGGTTAACAAGGCAAACATGCTGTATGCTGAATACAGCACAAGGAAGAGATCGCCATAAAAACTTCAGATGCTTAAGTAACTTGGCTGCTGGAGCTTTATCGTCATTTCTACTCACCGATTGAATAAGGATGTGTCCAACGGTCTGCCTGTCGTGCCATTGGCTGACGCAGCCTGCGACTTGCTCCAGGAAGTGCTCGTGGTGCTCCAGGATCTCTGGGATCTGATAAAACATCTCATCCACCAGCAGAGGGTCCACTATGGAGCCGCTGTCCGGCTGTTTGAGAGGACGCATGTAGCCCTGAGGGGACAAGAGAGCCAGTTGATTATGATTTCAGACAATTTAATGCATGCATGAGATTTGCTAAAAATGTCATCCAGCAGTGATGGACTGGATCTTTTGAACCAAATTCAACGTCTTCATCAGCAGGTGGAGCATGCTCAGCTGTCATGGAGATAGCTAGCCGTCACATGGCTCTTCAGTCATGTGTTCGCAGGTGGTTGCAGCGACGACACCTGAGCAAACTCCATCCGCTGACGAGGACCATGAGAGGAAGCTGGTGAGCGGGCCATGAGGTAAAGGAACAGTTTTGGTAAAGATGATTATTCACTTTATGTGCATGTGTGTGCTAAGGAGTCTGAAGATGATCCGCTTAGCTTAGCGTTAAGACTGGAAGGTTGTCAACTTTTCCCACCACTGCTTCTTCGATGTTCCTTTACATAATTTTACATACTTTCATTAACAATCCAGACTCTGCCTTAGTTACAGTTAGTTATGCTTAGATATGCTGGATCTGTAGGCAAGATTTTGGTACCAAAAGTGTTCTGGTTCCTGTACGTAGTTCGTTTGTAGTCTGAGTAATATTTACCAATCACATTTGAGCAGGCTTTGCTTTTATGCAGGTAAAGAGTCCACGTGTAGAGCAAAAGAGGCGGAACACACCGGCTATCGTTTGATGACCGTTTTGCTTTTTAAACCTTTTTTTTATTTTAATGTATCTGGATTTATACACAGATATCTGATTATAGAGGCTAGCTGAAATGTTGTCTGGACCCTTAAACACTCATGCTAATCGAACTGTAAATGATGACAAACAATGACGTTTGCACAGAAGAGGAAACCTTGGCCTGGACATCTACAGGTTATATCAGAAGCAACACTGGCTGTTGCCCCCGTAGCTAAGTCATCATCAGACAATAGACAATGTGTTTTAAAGAATGGATGACAAAAGAATGAGAAGCAAACAAATAGCATATAGCTCTTTTTAAAATAGCCAGTGATAGTATTGGATTTTATTCAGATGTAACTGCCAGGTGTGGTGGCAGACATCTTGCTTCAGGTTTGATAGAAGTCAGGACACCTTGATATCAACAACTCAGGCTGACGTGAACGTGGATTTCCCAACATGAGCAATCCATTAAACTGAATTTACTGTCTAAAATAGACTCGGGCAGATGTGACCCTGAGGCTCCAGCAGCTGTAAAGTGCGAGGCTCACTGCATGACGACTTCACGACACATTTAATGACTGATCTAATCTGCTGGTTAGAATATTTCTATTAAGGAACGCTGACAAAGACAAAGAGGGAGTTAAAGCTGCAGCGATTCAGCCTGCACTTCCTTCAACAAATGTTTCTCAGACATGTGTTACATAAGAGCTCTTTTTTTTATCTCACAGGGAAGCATCAGGCTGTAGTGGAGCCTTTCTGCTTTTTAATCAGATGGATCCACATATAGCTTGAGAAAGAGAGGGCTGTTTTTGGCTAAAGATCTACAGCAACTCAATATCTTCTCTAATTTAACAGTCATACTTAAGATGTGACTATAATTGTGCAGAAATTATAAAAGACTTAGGTCATTCAAGGAAAAAAGGATGATGAAAATGAGTAATCGACTGAGAATTTTTAGTGAACCAAGACCCTAATGAGAATTTAGTCAGCTAAATAATAAACTGTGAGAGGGTAGCTCCAGATAAAGTGTTTGACATTTTCCGGTTCATAAAGCTTCTCCTCGGGGGTCAATGTTGTAGCTTATGTTCAGCGGTACTCTTAGGTGGGAGTCAGTCGTGTGTGTGTGTGTGTGTTGCATTAACATTTATTGCTGCTTATTAGTGAAAGTATTGATGCAGCAGCGTCGTTCTTTTCCAGAGCGCTGAGAGGAAAGGTTCAGGAAGGTGACAAAGAGAGTGGAGGACGTGTGATCGTGTACTGTACTGTACAAGCTGATGATGTCGTGTTGTTGTGTAGATACGCTTCATGCTGTAAATCAAGAGTAAAAAATCACTGTTGTTGGCTGTTTTTGGTACCATTTGGTACGATCCTCCTGCACTGAGTTTTAATGTAACATTATCTAAAAGCAAGTGGCACTGATTATGTCACACTTTCATTTAAGTCTAGTGTTTGCTCTTCTTTTAGTTATTTTTTGGTCTCCTGGCTCTTTAGCAGCTAAATGCTCCACCACATCCACCAGCTAGTCCCTGCCTGTGTCTGTGTGCAGTTTGGTGCTGGGCAGGTTGTGTTCAGTGGGCTGCAGGTGTCTGGAAACAACACTGATCGGTGACAGAAAAGCCAAAACAATTAGCTAAAAGGTGCTAAAATGGTCCATATGGCTGCAGAGCTGGTGATAATTACGCTATGTGGGTTTGTCACTGTGCGACATCTCTTAGGTACATCTGACCCATTGATTAGTACTGCAAATGTTAATTGTTCATGTCAGAACAGGTACTATATCTGGTCCGACCTCAGCTGATCTACTCACAGAAAGTTTCCCAAGTTCCAAAACCAGAAAGCGCAAAGAGTCACATTTCAACTTTGGACGGCGCTGCTGTAGAGCTGTCTCAGCTGAACCATATCCGACACCCTCCTTCAGGGATCTGCACTTTTACTGCAGTCACCGTGGTAACACTTACTTTCCCTGTGTCGCCATGGGAACACATCCTAGGATTATTCACTTTGTGGCCACACACACACACACATACACAGAAACACATGCATAGGTAGAAGCACAGAAATGTCAGAGTGTATGTGGGAGTGTGTGCACAACCACACACACACACAGACACAAAGATGTGCACAAGCGCACACACTGCTCGCCCACATACAGCCAGTGGTGACAGGTTATACAAGCAAGTGATCACAGGTAGGGAAGGTGAGGAGTGTGTGTGAATGTGACAGACGGGGATGCGGCTAAGATTTGGGGTAAAGGTTAGCTAGCTGTTGGAATAGAAATATGTGAGGGATACAGGTGTGTGTGTGTGTGTGTGTGTGTGTGTGTGTGTGTGTGTGTAAGCAGATAATGCTGAGGACAGTGAGATGTGATGGGGTTAGCAGATTAGCTTGACAGGATGAATGACAATAAGGGGATTACATAACACCTTTGTTACCTACATTTGTTATTCATCCTCAGCAATCTGTGAATCGACAATGGTGTTTGTCTGTGTGCAAGCGCACATGTGTGTGCTTGTTTAAAGATAAAACACTCAATAAGACAGTGTGTGTCTGTCAGCAAACTTATTAGGCAGGAAGTGTCAGAATATCTGCAGTGAACTGTGTGTATGTGCTTACCTGTATGAGAATGTGTAGCTGTGTGTGTGTGTGTGTGTTACCTGAATGAGAGAGCGTAGTGACTCCACATATGACTGCTCTGTGTCCAAGAGGGTCATCATCACATGTTTCCTCATGTCCTGTCGAAGAAGAAGAAGAAGAAGGTCATCATCATTCCATTTAAATCTCTCATACAAAAGGCATATTTCCTGTTGACATGTAATGCTATAGGCTGAAAGAGCATGTGCTGTACCTCTGATGAATTAAACAACATAATTGAGTCAAATATGGACCCACAAGTAAATTGGAATCAACCTTTATGTAATTCACAGGGACCTTGAAAAGTTTTAACTGAGTCCAGTTTGTAATGTTTAAATGCCAGATGTCAGGTTTTTGTTTCAGACAACATAGAGTTTACCGGATTTAAGTCTCCAGATGTGAATTAATGTTTTTTTTTTTTTTTTAATGCATACTATTGTGATGGTCTTGTCCATAACATGCATTCCATCACTGCATCCTTGGTTTTGATTCCCATTTGTTGCATATCACGCTCCTCTTCTCTCCCACGCATGTGTCCTGCCTGCACCTCTGCTGTAAAACTATTCATTTAAAGCAACAGTGAATAAACATGCTACCATTTGCATCTTGCTTTGACCAACTTTCTCCACGCAAAATGTGTGGACACCTTTCATGCTTTCAAGATACAAGGACAGACATGAGACACGCTTCATTTAAAGACTCTGCTAGCAGTTTGCTACGTCACACCTCATAAGACTACATGTTGTGTATAATGCATGTCCAGCATAAATAAATGAAGACCTTTGTGTCGCCCTAAAGGAGGACGACCTTGTTATGATTTGTCGAGAGTTTCAGAGTTTAACAGCCTGACTTTGAACACACACACACACACACACATACACACACACGCAATCTTCTATTAGAGGCTTTTTTTCACTGCAGGAACTTTATGTGCATTTTGACATGAACAGTTCTGGTTTTAGTTCCTATGTCGTAGTTTCTGACCCCCGGCCACCAGTGGATGGAAATATCTCTTAATGTTGATGCCATTAAAACATCAGCTTACAGCAGACGTCCAGCAGTCTATAAAAGTGAGATAACGAGACAGTGGAATGGAGTGTGAGCAAGCAGGAGAAGAATTACTGAAACTTAACTTTATATGGTATTTTCTTTCAATGCTGATATGAGCTTAAGTGAAAAATAACCAAAAAAAAACACTCAGCAGTTGCCTCTTGTCTTTCTGACATTTTAAATGTCCCATTTCTACATCTGTATGTATTGTTTCCAGCAACACACACAACACACACACTCACACACCGAATTAGAGGTCACTGAGGCCAGGAAGTCCACAGAGGCAAAGCATGACTCAGCGTTTCACTCTAACAATGACTCATGGTTTATGGATGCAAGCGTACACAAGCGGCGGACACAAACCCAACACATTAAGGCCAAAAAAGGAAACACACGGAGTGAAAGTGAGAGGTGAAGAAAGAAGAGATGAAGAAAATCAAACCTAAAATGTTCTGCAACAAATAAAGACACATTTAGGTGAGGTTATATTTTAATCTTCAACGCTGTGGGATGAATGAAAATCAGTGGGCGACTTGTTAAACTTAAAGAGAAGCAGCTAAAACAAGGGTTCTCACAAGCTTTCCTCCCAAAATTTAGTGGCAACGATTGAAATGTTTAGCAATCCAAAGCAATCCATCATTCTTCTCTCTGGTTATACTGTGATGAAGTCTATCCCATCACTTGAGACAGGCTGTGTGTGTGTGTGTGTGCGTGTGTGTGAGACAGAGAGCGAGAGAGAGGTGGGAGAATAACAAGGGGGAGTATAATGATCATGGAACAAGTCAGACATATTATCTCAGGGGTCCCAGGGGAGACTCCTAAAATACACTGCTACCAAACATGACTTAAATAAATATATATAAATATCAGCAGGAGCCACAGGCAAAACCCTATGGTGCATATAGAGTGTAACCACAATGTCTCACACACACACACACACACACACACACACACACACACACACACACACACACAGAGAGAGAGAGAGAGAGAGAGAGAGGCCACAAAAATATACAGAGGAGGATTTTTTCCCTCCTTCCCCTGCTCCCCTCTGGCAGCACCACTGTGCCCTATAAATAACTGTAACAATGACTTCCCAGAAAGGCCATGTTTACCGTTTGGCATCTGAATGGATCCCAGGGGCTCTGTGGGGTACCACCGGAGGGTGAAAGGTGGGTGTGTGTCACTCTGTGTGTGTGTGTGTGTGTGTGTGTGTGTGTGTGTGTGTGTGTGAAACAGAGAAAAAGTGAATGACAGAGGCTGAGTGGAAAACTTCTAAAACGAGGCAAAAAGTGTGCAAAGGGTTGTTTTTATAATGAATCTTAGGCTGGCTTTTACACGCCACTGGTGACGCATCCCTTTCGTCAAATACTTTTTTATGAAGATCAACACTGTTGCTCCTTCACAGAGCGAGGGATTCAGTCCAAGTCTACTCCGCTTTAGATATAAACACAAATACAATGGAGTGGCGTAAATACAGGGTTACACATGACTGAAGAGGGAAACACACAACACCACAGTAATCATCCGTTTATGTTCCCCAATTACCCTCCAAATGGAGACACTCATCTAGTCCAAATACATCTTGGTTCCCAGCAAACAGCACTGAATCTGAATCTCAGTTTGTCTAGGGTTGTTCAACTAGACTTTTATCAATCAGAAATCATACTTTAGTTGATTTCTCTGGGCTAATTTCTCATCAGCAAATCTGAACGGACTGTCTTCAAACCCAGCTTTCATCCTTTTGCTTTCATACTCAAACAGCGTTGCACCAAAATGAAAGATGTGAACGGCAAGAAAGCTAAAAAAAACTTTCAATATTTTGGATTTATTGGATTTAATTTGAAGCAATTTGACATAAGGGACTCTGTTTCTGTTTTCTGTGACTATTTATGTACCTCTTTCATGCAAATTAAGATATATTAAGTCAGTATTTTTGATTGATCAATTTAACGTTTATACTATGAATAATGCCCATCACAATTGGACCCCAAGGGTGACACCTTAAAATACAGACCTTCAATGTACAAGTATGCAACACAGAGAAGTTACTGCTCGATTACTAATGAATTATTGTTAGATATAAGCAGCAAATGTTTGCTATTTTTATTTCACAAGTGCCTTAAAATAACTAGTCACAATTTTGTCACTTCATTTGCTGTCTGACTAATTGGTGCAGCACTATATCTTACAATCAATCAATCAATCAAACGTTTATCTGACTGAGATTTGTGCACGTTCGGCTCTGGAATATTAGTTCTACTGCTGCTGTATTGATAAATCCATGCCATGGTGTCCGCTGATGTAGCACATGGATTTGTAATTGCTCCTTTTTCTCTCAGCCCCACCTGCCTGTCAGCTTTATCTTGGATCTATAATATTCCCTGAACTGTATATTATAAATACTTAGTTACTATATACTATATTGTATCCTATATGCAGAGAAGTGTAACCTTCATGAGAGTGAGAGGATCATAGAGACACACTGCTGTCTGTAGTATTCCTATAATATTCTTGTAAGATTTCTAAGATCATTCAGTCGTGTTGCTGAAAATACACAACCAGACAAAGCCACCTCTGTAACAAAATAGGGTTCCCTAAACCCTGAACCCTAATCCCTAAACCCTAACCACTGAGCCATCCCCCCAATTAAAAACTAACAAATCCCCGAATGAGTATGTGTATTACAACAAGCAGGACCCCCCTGGTAGCTACAACTGCAGTGATTAGGTTTCCATCACTTTTGGGGACATTACATAACTTACATTCATTTCATGGAGACTTACCCTAACCATAACCATAACCACTACTTGCCAAACCCTTAACCTAATCCTACCTCAAGTCCTCACCCAAAAATGTAATGATTTACATTATGGGGACTTGTGTTTTGTCCCCATAAGGAAGGCGAGGCCAACAATGTGACAGTGTAAACAGATTTATGTCCCCACAGCATGAGTAATACATGGCCACACACACACACACACACACACACACACACACACACACACACACACACACACACACACACACACACACACACACACACACAGAATAACAGCTGCCTCTGCATAAATGTCTCACACAAATTAAACCTCATTTATGATGATCAAATTAACGAATGCAGATCTGCTCCCTCTTTCTCACAACTGCCTAAATGGAATCATAATTTTGACATTAACCCAACAAAAACAAACTTCTGAAATCAACTGCTTTCATTACAGTCCGGACAAATAAGCACGTGCACAGCGTGGGAATGACCGCGACCCTCAGAGAGCCGTTCAGTTCATCGCGATGCTGAATGTATGGCCGACGACAAGAAGACGGGGAACAACACGCGTGTGATAACGAGGCAAAGTAAGAGTAGAACTTCGCTGAGAACAGGAATGTTCCTCTGTTCTGTGCCGGTCGTCTTTATTAGATTACACATGCACACACACTTCAGAACATGGTGAAATTATGCTAGGAATGCTAGTTTCATTTTGCTAGCAGGGTTACCATAGCAACCCCAGCTGAGAGGCTGAACGGTCACAGGAAAGGCTGGTCTCTCACAGCAAAGCTGAAGTCAGGAGGACCCCGTCAGTCCAGACCCCAGACCAGAAAGTTCAACTGGAACAAAACAACAGTGACTGTGGTGCTATGATGACACAGCATGAGTCACTGCTTCATTCTGCTGTCCTGCTCCCAAGGCTGAAGAGCCGAGTCATATATTTTCTTTTCATTCTTGGAATGAAATATTTTCACCTCATTTAAAATAAAATTAAAATTAATAAATAAATGATATTTGATACAACTTTGGTCTTGTTTTGGTATGACAGGGCAAAAAAATAGCACTTTATTTGGGCGTAGCATTTCAGGTGCGTAAGTGAGCTCACCCGAATGTCTCGCTGTGCCGGTAATGTGACTGCAGCTACTGTAAGTACTGTGCAAGTACAAAAAAATTAAGGAAAAAATAAAGAGCAAAGCAGTAATGAAGTGGAAATACCTTTAAAAAATCATGAGAGAGGAGGGTAGAGGGAGCGAAGCTGACACATGTCCAACATCAAGTTTAACGAGCACCAGCACGGGCTTAACTAATAGCATGATTGCTAGCTACATTCCTCTTCAGTGTGCCAGTTAGCCATGAAGCTAACAGCCACATGAAGTGCAGCCATCATTTTTGACACAATGCTGCTACAGGAGTGACAGGCTGTCTGCTTCAGTTCCTCTGAGCAGCATCCAATCATCCTCCACATCAAGCAGGTCGGAGCAGGGCAGAGGAACAGGACATGGGGCATTCATCCCCACACTTCGCCTGGCAGCAATCACACCTTAGTTCTGCCTCAGGGAAAGTTGCCATTGTCATCTCGACCACTGACAAAGCCTGACAGGTACATGTTGTTGTACTGTGCTGAACATGTTCAGATGTCAATTAAAATTAAATATCCCTCATACACCAATTTTCAGAGGTGCAAATCTTGAGACAACAGCTTCAAATTATTTGAAATCAGATAACTTTGTCCAAAACAGCAGTTAAGATATGTTTAGAAAGAGAGGTCTGTACATCCCAGTCTGCTCACTCACACAAAGAGCAAGTGCACAATAATATGTGAAGTCTCTCCTAAGTTTTTCTTTTCTCTCAAACAATGAGTTCACTTGGTAGTCGGGGTTGTAGCCTGTGGCACAGCGTTAAATGTGACAGGATAGACGGCTCCTGGGATCCAGCTTGTCACTCTTTAACACCGGTGTGTGTGTGTGTGTGTGTGTGTGTGTGTGTGTGTGTGTGTGTGTGTGCGTGTGAGAGTAGTACAGCATGTTCTCACGTGTCCCTCTGCAGGCTCTGTCGTCTTGATAATGGTGTGGTCACAGGGGGTCCGTAAAGTAAGTTATTCCCCACGACTGCAGCCAAACGGTAGAGCGTAGTAAAGACGACATTCACCAGTGTCAGAGCACGGTCTGTCTAACGCCTGTTTGACTTGAACATTATTTTAGTTTTATGTAGCAAAGGTCATGATGTTTATTAAACTATGTCCTGTATTTGTGTCTTTGTTGGCAGCACCGTGTGAGCGTATGCCACCACTGCTATTAACAAAAAGCTGGACAGCTCTGCAGCCCACAGCAGACAAAAGTGAAAGAAATCAATGTTTTGTTTGTTTTTTTTCTCAGTTTTGTAATGCATTTTTTGATTATTCATTTCTCAGGTATTTTATGCTCCTGCATATTTTGTTTTTATAAAACCAGTCCTGCAGTTTTGTCCTTTATAGTTTAACAAGGCCACACTTTGGCATTTGAGAGCCGCTAAAAGAGAGAAACTGAATGCCACTTGTGTTCAATTGTAGCATTTAATGAATTCCTTATTGGATAGAAAATGACTTCATATTTCCATCCTCCACCTCTTTTTGTTCACACAATTCAGCATCCACAAGTGATATTTTACCTGTGAAGGACTGAAATTCCCAATCACTCTGTCTAAGTGCTGCAGCTGCTTTCAATTTTCTGCAATCAAATATTATATAAGGTCACTTTCTTTCCCATTGTGACCTGAGCCACCAACAAAAAGGCTGGGGCACAGCTGTAAAGACTGCAGCTGAGACACTTAACAGCTTCATACAGCATTCTGCTCAGTAATAATCATAAATTGCCAACGGGGTGATGTTTTGACGCTGTTTATTGTTCTTTGCCTGACTCTCAGTTAGCAGAATTTCTCGAGAACATGCAATTTTGAACAGCTGCAACATAGCTAATAGAAGAGGAAGGGAGACGCCAATCAAATGTAGTCTGTACACGCCCACACCCCTGAGAGGAGCTGTAATTGGCCAGAATAATCAAAATCGCTTGACTTTACCAAGGTAAATTGTTGGAAACAAGTGTTTAGAACTAATATGGCAGTTTTTTAAACATTTTTTCCCCTGTCCTGTGCTTAATCTAAGGAAAAAAAGCAATAATATCCCTTTATTATCTATCATTGTGTTTATTTTATGCAAATATGGAACTGGATGCAAATTAAAAAAAATATTACCTTTGTGTAGCTGCTACATTGTTGTATAGATTGTATCTTAGGAAAAACTCTTAATAGCTTTCTTGCAGAGGGTTAGATGACATACCACTCTCATGTCTGTGCACTAAATATGAAGCTACAGACAGTGGCTGGTTATCTTAGCTTAGCATAAAGACTGGAAACAGGGGGAAACAGCTACAGCAACAAAATCTGCCTACCAGCTGCTTGATAAACATGTGCTATCTCGTTTGTTTGAACTGTATAAAGGCTGAAATGTAAAAACGGAACGAGAAGCCACCTGGAGTTTCCATCAATTCCTCATCTTTGCATGTGGTCAAACTACTGAACATGTGTCTCAATATCGGCATCTTCAGTATACTATACACTGCCTTTAGTCCTGAGATCTGAGCACAAGTTACTTCATCAAAAGCATCAGCAACAGAACGCAGCTCTTTCCTCTCATCTCATCTCTGTCGTCACACCTCTCCACCCCTGCCGCCTTCACCCCCCGCCCTCCCCTCACCGACGACTGTATCCCCTGGCAACAGCCTGGCGAAAGCAGCAACAGGCAGCCTCTCAGCCCAAAGAGAAAGCATCTTCATCACATATCTCTCCATCTATTCGGCCACACACCTCTGTGAAACGGGTTGATTTTCACATTCCAGCTGGCGTTCTTGAAAGTGAATGAGTCTCATCCTTCACTTCCTCCTCAAGCTTCTTGCCTTTCAGCCGTCTTACATAACCCTGGCGTGCAGATGTACTCCCTAATTGTCATCTGCAGGTCACAGACTGCACTGACCTACTCCACGCTGATCAATAGTTTTCTCTCTCCTTCAGACACACACATATTGATCCACCTCCCAACTCCTCCATCGTCGTCACCTCCTCCGTCCTTTTCCTCTCCAAAGTCTTATCATACTCTTCCCTTACAGCATCGCCTCACACTGCTCTCACCTCCCATTCACACAATCGGTTCATAAAATAATCAGCGTTAGGGTGCGTAATTAACTCTCCTCTGCTTCAAGATTTTCTGAATCAATACGAGAAATGGCGCTAACAAAACCATGAGTATGTTGCACTGTGTTATATAAAATCAGAGCTGAAGCGATTAGTCGATGAACTGATTTGTTGATTAACTGCAAACTATTCTGACAGTCAGTTTAAGCGATTTATTAAAGCAAATATGTCCGTGCAATGTGAATATTCTCTGGTTTTCTTACTCTTCTATAATATAAAAAAAACCCATCTTGGCCAGACCAGACAAGACACTTGACATTTCTACTGTGTTTTGACATTTTATGGACCAAAAGATTCCAGAGATTAATCAGTGATGAAACTACAGGTCCTACAGTTACCTCAAGGATACTGACAGACCTGTAAGACTAAAGAAAGTTTTGTCTGTTTTGTAGTATTTTAAATATTTTTACATCCCACATGCAAATACATTTCGATGCTCGGTGTGGATTAACAGTTGGGGTGTTCAGATTAGCAGCACTACAGTAGCGACATTATGTCTAAAGTCTGTGCGTTCACACATGTGTGGATGTAATCCACCGCATGTTTGTTGACTCTGCTCCCATTCAAGCATACATAAGTCGAGCATGAGGTGTATGACTAACAGGCAAATAGGAAATCCTACTATTGGCGCGTTAGACGCCGCTACGATGCTGCAGAGATCATCAAAACACCGGGCAGTGAGGGGAGCTTCATGAAGGAGTGCAGATGGACAGATAGCGAGGCTACAGAGTGCTTGTGACAGTAGGTGTTCGAACTAATCGTGTGATTCACTCAGCTCTAATTCTATTATAGAGAGAGACAGTGAGAGGAGGATCTGAAGAAAGAGACATTATCCATATTAAAGCAAGGGATGAATTGTAATAAGGAAGGAAACACAGAAAAGCAGGGAAAATAAAAGAGAATTTAAAGAAAAACAAGATGAAGAAGAGCAAGAAGAAGAGATTTAATCAAAAGAGGAGGCTGGATGGAGTGAAATCTAAATCTACTTGGACAGGTAGTTGACATGTCCTAGATATGCAACAAAGGTGCACGACAGTACACACAAACAAACACACACACACACACACACAGAAGACAAAGAAAATAAAACACTGGTCTACCTCTCCGTTAGGGCTTCCAGCACATAGTCCATTCCCATTCAAAGTCCCGCTGGAGTTCCCATTCCTGTTGTTGTTGTTTCTGAGCTGATCCACAGCATCTCTGTCCACCACTTCTCCTCCTCCTCCATCTCTCTCTCCTCCACCTCCTTCATCCCCTGTATTCTCTCCATTCTCATTCATTTCCTCCAGAGCGATGCTGAACTGGGCTAGGGTTCGAACCATCTGAAGCATACGGAATGCTCCGTGCACCTGAACGCACACTCAGCTTGGCACATAGACACCAAAACCACCAGAAAACACCTGCTGGATTTCTATCAGCTTGCTTACTCACACAAACTCAATCTTCATGTCTGCAGAGTAACGGCAGATAAAGGAAAAACACCTTTCCTCTTATTCACAACATTAGATAAACATGTTCCATCCAGTTGTCTCTCCTCTTCTGGCAACAAACGCTTTTAAATAATTCAGTCCTTCAGAAAGAAACCTCTCTGCAAATCCTCCTGTCTTCCATAAATTCAGTCTTGTGCCTTCAGTGTGTGTCAAAGTGTGCGTCCGTGCTGTAGGAGGTAGGCTCGGCTGCACAGCTTGTCACCGCGCGTGTGTCATGCAGCACACGCACCGTATTGTGAGAGGCAAAGGAGAACACTTGAGCGTGTATGCATGGGTGTCCGGTCTGTTTCTTCTGCGTGGATGATGTAAGCAAGATCGGAGCGCATGTCGCGGTGTGTGTGGACAACAGTGGAGATGATTAAAAAAAACAGTGTGTGTGGGCGTGTGTGAGTGTGTCATAGCCCTCCCCCTTTGGATGTGTATAATGAGAGACAGCAGGCAGGGCAGACGCTCGCGGAGCTCAGCTCAGCCAGACCCGACCAATCCCCCCCGCAAATAATCGATTGAGGTATGAGAAGGGGGAGGATGACAGAGTCCGTCTCCCTTTGAATGTCCCATCAGCCATGATAACATCTTCTTAATGTCACACAGTATCAATAATTTGATGACAGCACTGTCTGAAGTTCCCACTGCAGTTAAATGCTGCGTTGAGAAATACAGATTTGAATGAAAATGTCCTCTCCGTCTCTTCTATTTCTACGTAGGCACACTGAATGACAGCAGCCCAAAGATAACCATGACAACAGTGAGCAAGAGTGTAATTTTAACAGACCATGCATGTGTTTTGCATGTTTTAACCAATTAACTAAAAATCATGTATACTGACAATTTTTTACAAGCATGTTGCGATTTGGATGCATTTCCCATCTTCCATCAATTAAAAGGCACCTCCTCCATCTCCTCCTTTCACACATGAGGTGAGGTTTACTGTTTTGAATACTGTAAAACAGTGTTTAGTAAAAAATGATGATGATGATCTTTAACTTGGGTTTAAGACTGAAAACTTGCAAACCTGGATTACAAGGTGTGGGGTTTGAGGTATGGAAGGTCAAATAAAAAAAAAAACTTGTTGAGTTGCATTTTGGGCAAAGCTGAATCCAGCGTTTTTGAAGCTTGACCCAACGTGGGACTAAAGATCAGGATATCTTAACCTCTGCTGCTTCATTTGTTTTTATGTCTTGTGTGAATTTCTCAACTTTATGGAGTTGCAAAATGAAATCTGTGAAATACCCCTTGAGTATTTCTTTAGTCTATGAAATACGAGAATACAATGAAAAATGTCAAAATGTCACATCAAATTTTCCCAGAGCCCAATATACAAATGATCTGATCAAACACAAAGAGAGAAAAGCAGCAACTACTCACTTTAGAGAAACTGGAAATTCTGAAATAGTGGCCACGGCCTTTAATTGAGACAGGCTGCAATTAGAGACATATCATTTTTTAACCAGTTTTATAGGTATCTTAATCATAATTATCATAACCAAGACTTCCTTTTTAACATTGCTGTTGCTATTTTTGCTTAACAGTCTTAGTGTAAGGTTGTAGCGGTATACCGGTTTCACGGTATACCATGGTATGAAAAGTATCATACCATGTGCATCTGCTTCTCTACGGTATTGAATTCTGACAAATTAGTGTTATAATATTTCAAGTTTCATGTCTGTCTGGACATAATATTATATGAAATTATAGTAAAGAGTGTGTTCAACCAAATAAACCCTTCTGTAATAACATGTTAATGCTACTACTAATACTGACACTAATATTAATAATACTTATAATAATCGAGTAATAAGGTATATCATGTCATAACATATTTTCTGAGACTCCTTTGGGCTCTTACATTGCATTTTCGTGCCTTGAAACATTGTTGGATTGAAGTTATCATTATCATCACACGGTTGTGGATGTGCAGTTGCAATAAAAAACATCCCTATTTGGGGCACTGATCCAAAGTGTTCCTGTTACAAACTGTATTACCACATTAAGTGGTCTAAAATGGTCTAAAACATGCAGAACCGACAGTACGGTCCTTTAACAATTCATAAAGCACATGCTGCACCCACATTAACAAGCAGCAAGTAAGCACACCCGCTCATAACGCACATGTGGACACTCACAGAAACACAGAGAAACAAAAGAAAAATCAAGCTATGTGAGTGAAGCCTAAAGGCACCAAAACTGCAATTTAGTCAAAGGGGTAAAAAGGATTGTGAATGTACTTACATCAGCCGCACAGGAGTTTTTGTGAGTGCATAAATCTTAATTGCACTTTTACTGAAAAGGCTGCACTAGTACGAGAACAGCATGGCACGTGGATTTGAGCTGAACTGCTTGCAAACAAACTGAGCAAACCAACAATGGCTTTAAACATACAATGCACCGTGAAATATTAATAAATAACAAGCTTCAAGTGATTTGATGTAACCCAGCTCAATACTGAGTACTTCACTGCAGTCACTGTAGTTTTTTGGCGTTCAAATCAAGCATTGCATGAGGCGGCTCATGTCTTTTTCAGTCAGCAAATAAACCCAAACAGACGTTGGGCTCTTTCTCTCCAACAGAGATCAGATGCTGACAACAGAAAAAGGTCACAAAAGGACATTTAAAGGTCAAGCTCGTGGCAGGAAATTGGCCTTTAATCCTTGTCGCCATAGAGAAAATAGATGGTTTTGAAGGTCTGGTGACAGAGATCAGAAATGACAATCTCTCAGGCATGTTCAGAGTTGGAGCACAGACATTCTGACACAGATCTATGGCGCAGAGAAATAAGCTATGACTTTGTCTACATAGATAACATTTGTTCGCAGGATCAATGATTAGTGGTTTTGTTCTTTTCTTGGGAATTTTTGAGAGACAAACACCACCGGACTTATCCCATAAGATATATATGAGCACAAAGGTCACAATCATCTGATCCAGCCTTTTGTTTCCACAGCAACTCCAGAGTGCTCACATCCTCAGCATTTCCTCTTTAGTTTTGGACTAATGCAGTTGCTAGGTAGTGACGAAAAAAAGCCATGCCGTGTGTGTGTGTGTGTGTGTGTGCGTGTGTGTGTGTGTGTGTGTTTCTGCATGTGCACACATTCAGAAAAAGTGGGCAGCCGGAGGATGGAGTGCTCTCCCTGAATTACTTACCAGCTCATACAGTTGTTGGCTGACCCAGATTTCCAAGTGGTGTGCATTCACACACACACACACACACACACACACACACACACACACACACACACATACACACACACACACACACACACACGCACACACACACACGCTAAAGATCCCTGCCTCCTTTTCTAGGAACTGTTAGTGTGTTTCTCTTATTTTCAATGCAGATTGGCAGAAGCAATGAATTATGATGAAACAGTGTGTGAATGGAGCACAGCAATGATTCTGAGACAGCTCACGAGACACGAGCCCCATTCAGCAGCATTTATAAATAAACACACCACAGATACACCACCAGATACACATATGTGGCTGATCATGAGTGGGCTGAATTCGCAGCCGTGGTTCAACCTCGCATTTCCTCCCCACCCTGCACAGAAATGCGTGTGTGGTTTAATTCTTGCTCAGCCGACCCGCTCGAGTCTGCGTCAGTGAGTGTTACTGAGTGCTGCTAAATGACAGCTAATGTGACATCTGTATCACAGCCCCGCAAAAACTGAGTCAGTCTGGAGTGAGTCTATAGATAAACATGTTGGAGGACTGATGGGACCTGTCAGCATACCCGCTGGTCCACAGGTGTGTGTGTGTGTTTGCGTTTGTGTGTTTGTGTGTATGTGTGAGACAGAGAGAGTAACCTTAGGAGAGGTGGACGCATGACTGCCCAAACAGATCAAAACAGATTTCTCATCACACACCTGTGCATACAGCTTGTACCATCTGTGTGTGTGTGTGTGTGTGTGTGTGTGTGTGTGTGTTTGTCCAGTTATCCATCTGGCCTTTATCACAACAACCCTCATACAGTTACAGGTACAAACACACACACACACACTGAAAGACAGAATAAATGAAGTAGGACAAACTGAAAAATGCTTTATGCACCAACATCACATGTGCGTGTGTTTGTGTGTGTCTGTGTGTGTGCGTGTGTGTGTGTTTGTTTGTTTGCTTGTGTGCAGCAGGTGTGTGGAGCTCTGTTAGCCCCTCACGTCAATGCTGCATAACAGGAAAATGGTAGACCACCTCTCCCAACAACATGGAAGTCAGGCTAAAGCTCAGTCTCTTCATTTTCACTCCGTTTGATCGATTCCTCTCTCTGCTCCAGTGCTCGTCATACATTAAGGCTGACAGAAGAATCTTTACTTCAATACTTTTTAGTTAATGTGTTTAGATCTCCATTAAGTACCAAAGCTAACTAACAGATCAACTAACATTAATGCAAATGTGTTGATATGTGTTCAGTGACTTCTTCTGTACCAACAACATTGCTGCTTATATGACAACATTACTGTATATCTGTCTCATCCCACCCTGTCTCGCTCTCTCACCATCTGTCTCTTTCTCACAATAAGAGACAAATATGCCAAAATACTGCAGAATTAAAACAACGAAATCTAACCAACACTCTGGATATAAAAGGTAAACATCACCTAATGTTGTGTTTTAATGCATGTTTGGCTGTGTGCACAAGAAGGTGATAAAAGCATTTATGTACACACATACACACACATTCATAAACAGTATCCACAAGGGGGCAGTAGTCATACTAAAAAAATCATTACAGCATATAATGATTTTTTCTTCCTGTCACAGGGTCACAGTTGAACATTTCTAAACAGGGCGTTAATGGATTCATTGAGAAGTCATGTGACATCACATACAGAGCACTGGTATATTAGGATAAGTGTAAATCATTATACAGCATAACTCAGCTGTCAGAAGAGACAGTCATAAAGAGTCTAATAAGCAAAGTAAACAACAAATGGCATCTAACAGAGCTGGGATTGTCGTCGAAGCTGCAGCGTGTGTGTGTGTGTGTGTGTGTGAGAGAAAGAGAAAGAGAAAGAGAGAGAGAGAGAGAGAGAGAGAACGCACAGGTAACCAGATCTACTCGCTCTCCAAATACACCCTTATGGGATGGTGTGGATTTGTGTGTGTGAGTGTGAGAGTGTGTGAGAGATGGATACATGTGCTGTGAAAAGAGCCTTTGTCCCTGAGAGGTGAGGCTGAGGCGAGGACGAGATCACCGCTCGGGCTAATATACACATGCACAGATACACACGCATACTGGAGGCAGCCAAGAACATCGGTGTGCTGTGACACGCGTGGATACACACACGTGAAGACACCTGCGATGACCCCATACGTCGCCGGAGCAACAAACAAATATGATGATGAGAAACAGTGAGAATCAGAGATACAATTAAAACCCAAGACCATCAACAGTCAAATATTTTAAGGGAAATGGTATTTTTAAGGTATGTATTCATAAAATGTTCCTTTCAAAGAAATCAGACTAAATCAATAAAAGCAGTACATTCTATTTCAGTTAGTGGGATAAAAAAAAGAGCATTCACTTGGATGTTTAAGGACTTTTCAATGACTTTAAAATCGTGTAGATCAGAATGAATAAAGGACAAGAAAGATACATCATACTGAAGACTTTTTTAATTTCAGTGTTCTCATTAATTCTAATATCCACAAACTAAGTTAAAAAAACATTTTTAAGTTTAACGCCCGTGTCATCTTTACAGGAACTTTATCAGGACACACCCAAGTTCAACCAGACAGCCTTACAGGGACACGCCAGGAGGAGCCTTCAATCCACTCTGCGTCCTCTCCAGTCCTACCGCAGCCTGTGAGCTGACATCCCATCCACTTCCTGTCCAGCAACCTATCCCACAATGCACTGGGATCCAGAGATAGCCATCAGCCACAGAGACTAGTCTTAACCCCAGCACCACTCCGGAAATACCTTCTCTGTGTCTCTGTCTCTCCCACCCAGTTTGTCCTTTCTGCCACCCTCTGCCATCTCTCTTTCTCCCTCTGATCATCTCTCACGCTGCCTCCCTCGCAAAATCCTTCCTTACAAAAACTCTGTTATTTTTAGGAGATGCACCAGTAATGAATCTGAGGGGACTGTCAGCTGGATTTTGCAGGAAACTGTGTCTCATAAAAGATGCACTTGGTGCTAATGTTTCTTCAGCAGCACTGGGACATGCTCTCACACACTCACTCAGTGAGTGAGGAGGAGGAGGAGGAGAAGGGTGGAGAAAGGACGAACAGAGATGAAAAAAAGGTGACGGAAAAAGCAGCAAGAGAGCAATGCAGACTGTGAGTGTACTTAGCAGACAGTTAGTCAGCAGATTGTGCTGTTATAATACTACAGCTTAGCTGAGACTAAACACTATCCTGTGGATTAAGCCAATCTCTTTCTTTCCCACTTCATACTTTCCTTTTCACTTTGTTTCTCCCCCTTTCTAGTCCCTCCTCCTCCCCCGTATCCCTCCATTTCTCTCCATTTCCCCTCTTTATCCTTCTCTCCTCGACATTCCTGACCCCTCGCAGCCTAAAATCCTCGCGTGTGTGTATTTCTCTGTGTGTGTAGGTTGGTTGCCTGGCAAAGCTACAATAAATGAAGCGTCTTATTGCAGCTTTAGGCCATCAAAACAAGTGCCCGGCTTTTTTGAAAGGGTTGAATGGAGCTAGATCTTTTCCAGGAAAGTGGTGTCTGACAATGCAGAGCAGCTTCGAGTAGATTTACAATGATGAAAACGCTCAAACGCCACAAACACTGGGACATGGGAGAATTCTTGTGCTGTATCGATGCACCGCTGGCAGCAAAAAAGCCAGTCTGAACTCAAACAATGAGCAGGCAGAGACACACAAACAGGGGAGTGACATAACAATGCACCAAAACAAAGGCTGATCTCATGAGAGGGTGTAACAGGGTGGAGGAGAGGTAACGAAACACAGAGAATAAGGTCTCGAAGAAGGAGACAGAGATGTTGCTTTATCCTTGTGAAGTCCAGGGAAGTTTTACTGAACATTCAGTGAACCTCCACTTCAGCGGCAGAATGCAACTCTTTAAGAGGAGCTCCACGCTATTTCTGAAGGAGGAAAAACATAATTGCACTTGCCTCTGTTGGTTAAAAAATAAATCTCTTGAACTTCCGATAACACCCACCATCACAGCTGGGTGTGGTCAGGTGTGGTCTGTTGTACATGTGACCACAGCCAGCTGTGATGTAGCCTCGTGCTACCTCGTGTGCAGCGTGCTGTCACCACATTATCAGACTGGGCGTTTTTTGTCACAGAAATTTGTATGTTTCAAATCTGCACTTTATATGTTAAAATGTTCTTTTCTTAATGTGATAAAGACAAAGGAAATGGCAGTGCAGGAAGTCCTACATGAGGTAGAATTCATACTTCTTTCTTTAGGACTCAGCACCTGGACAGTATAGGCGTGCAAATGCTTTGACACTGATTGAAGCGATCTGGGAAACTCCCTCTGTCTCACCCTCACATGATGCTTCTAGCGTTATCAGTGGGCCCGATTCTTCGTCTGAACGGGGCCTCACGCAGCAAATCTCAGCTTCACAATCACACTGTGGCATACTGAGCAGCTTCCCGTGTGTTGTGGGACAGTGAATGCAGGAGCTTGCACTGACTTCCTGGGTGAACCCCTGTGCTTGAGAGGATAAGCTGCCGCAGTTGCTGCTTTTTCCTCCAAAAGGATCAGTGACGACTGACAGTCTCACAAGAAGAAACTCTTTTGAGACTCTTTTGGTTTGGACAGGAAGGCAGGTGAGTTCAGGAGACACACAGAGAGAGAGAGACGGAGCAAGATAAAAGCAGGGAGATCAAACTCTGTTATTGGCCGGTCAGTTGCTATGTAACACTGGTTGCCACAGAAACATCTGAATGGAAGAGAAAGCATGAATGAGAAAGAAAAACACAAGCAGCACAGTCGCGCACCTCACACACAAGCATGAAGCCTGCAGTCTCACACTGCAGGGGCTTTGCAGTTGCATCACAGATCTCCTAGCAACAACATCTGGCACCATCACATGGCTGTCCTACTGGATAACTGGCTGTGGGCCACTGTTACATAGGATGACAGGTCAGAAATCAAAACCTGAAAAGTTTTTTGTCAGGCAGGTAGGTCAGCTGACTAATGCAGCAGAAAAATGTGCCACATAACGCTGACAGGCTTTCAGATTTTGGCTATTGTGATACATGTAACTGTCTTCACACTACACGATATCAGCCCGAACCTGAACACCTAACGACGCCCAGACAAAAAGACTAGCATGTTATATTTGTTTTGCCTCCCACAGCACTGACCAATAGGAGCACAGAACACTCTCCCATGCACAACTGTGTACTATACATATTTTTTAATGCTTTTCTAAGCAGACCGCCGTTGTTTGTTTATGTTCTTGTTCCTGGAATCAGTGACAGTGAAGTGCGTGAAATCACACACGTCATGAAAGGTGCAAAGCTATGATTGGTCAGGATTGGTTCTAATCACCTAATCTGGTACAGTGACCATCATAACAGACAAAAATATCATGTAGTCTGAACCCGGCATTATCCTCAAGTCAGTCTCTTCACCAAAGCTGAGATGTAGCTGATACAGAATCAGCTCAGTTTAGTATATAAACAAGATTTAATCTTAATGTCAGCATGCTAAAATGCTCATCTTTAGCAGGTATAATGTTTAGCATGTTCATGGTTTTAGTGTAGCGCGTTAGCATGCAGGAAAAGCACAGGTGTTACTGATAACTGATGACGTCTTTGTCCTTTTCAAGTGTCCCAGTGAGCCATGACAGTGAGCCAGCATGTACGATACCAGGACCCTGAAACTGAATTCAGCCTTTATTCGTTTTATCACTCACTCTTTCCTACTCTGACATGTCAAAATATCTCCTGTGAAAGAGCCAGTGAGCTGATTTCAGGTAAACACAAGCGGACCAGATATAGCCAAGAAGCATCAATGTCAAAATAATCACTTCTCCTCTCGCTAGACTTTTAGCGAGCCAGCAAGAACATAAGCTTAAATAAACCCATGAGCTGAAAGATGATGTCAAACATAAGAGCTCATTCGTGCTCGTCATCCATGTGAACAGAAGAGGACCTGAGTGAGGACCACCCTCTCATAAGCTGTGCTCCCAGTGGGACAGAACTAAAAAAGGGAAACGTTTTCTTTATCTCCGCTACAGACACACAACTAGAAATGCACACGCTCACACGCACACACACACACACACACACACACACACACACACACACTGCAATACTGGATTCTCCCAGGGAAGTGGATTTGTTCATAACTGCTCACATGAAACAGCCACATTCCTCTACAGAAGCCACAGGGGGTGCTCCCTGTCCTCTTTACTGTACACATTAACCACCGCTTTGTCAAAATATTGTGTCACACTGAACTTTCTGACTCCTCATAAAACACACTGTTGTTCCATTTGATTAAAGGAAAATGAAAATGGTCAGAACTTTTTTACCTGATACAGACCAAGGTCGCACCAACAAAACCAACACAAAGGACCAACAATGCAAACAAAAACAGGCCTTTTGGACGAAACTTATGGTAAAAGACGTCACCGATTCAACTATTCAGCCCAAGTATTGCCATTTTCTCGCGAGGGCTTCATGTTGCAAAACACTGATATCAGCTGCTAAATTGCACAAAGTGGCTTACAACCCACGGGTCAAGCCAAACCACTGAAAACACATTATGAAATGTCAAGTATGGGGGTCGCCAGCAGGGCTCAGTCTCTAAAAAGCTGCAGAAAACAGTCAGCAACAATGAAGCGTGAACAAACAGCACCCAGACAAGAACTGCCTTTGTCGCATTGTACCAGTGGTAGTGGAAGTGCTCCGTTGTTTGCTTATACTGTAGATTAAAACTGACTTATTTCCTAATGGCCTCCCACTCCTGTGAACCATGTGTTTGGACTGCGCTTATATCAATGGTCTGTTTGAACAGGGGCTGGTGAGCAGTGGGACATTTAGTTAATGTGTACTCATGAGTAAAGCCGGGGAGAAAAGTTTAAACTCCGCTAAGAGAGATTTCCAAAAACTGGGTGTGTACTGAAAGAGAGAGACAAACAGTTTCGGAGTTGGGGGGGTGAAATGAGAGCACAAGGAGTGAGATAAGAGAGCAAACTAAAACGGAAGACGACAGCATGAATAAAGAGAGAGAGAGAAGCTGCCAATGAACTCAGGATATAGACAGAGAAAATGGAAGAAAAAGGGAGAAGAAAAGAAGAAAAGAGACCCCCTGTTTCAAGCCTGCCCAACTCCCTCTCTCTCTCTCCTTATATGGCAGCGTTGTGTGTGTGTGTGTGTGTGTGTGTGTGTGTGTGTGTGTGTTTGCGCGTGTGTGCGAGATACGGGCTCAGTCCCAGTGTTGCTCTCAGCCGGAGTGATTAGATCAGCAAATGCACACTGACTAAACTGAAACTAAAGGGTCCTTTTCTTGCCATTTGTACCATTGCTGCCCAGTTTTACCTCTTTCCAAAAATCCTCATCCAAGCCGAGGCCACGGCATGCAAACGCACTTCACAAGAAGAACTGTTAACGGTAATGTAAATTGCCAGGAGCTGATTAATGTGGCAGATACTGGAGTTCATTTTTCCAACTAAAACTCGACAGAAGTCTCCTTCAACATGGCAGAAAAAGTTTCATTCTCAGTCCCTTGGGCGACAAACGATGAAACGGTTTTCAGTCATACTTTGAGAACGTTTAAGGGAAACTAAATTTTAATCTTTGAGAGGCAGCGAAAAGGGTGGAGGAAGGGAGAGGAGAGCAGGAGGAGGAGGAGGAGGAGGAGGAGGAAAAAGACAAGAGATTACATCACAATCGGCCTGTTTATGGCTACGGTTCCTCAGAGGGGACAAAAATAACCCCTGGGATCTCTGCCTCAGAATGGAAGGAGTCATAAGAAGCCAGAATCCTCTCATTCTTTCTTTTCCTCTCTCTTTTTTTCCCACTTCATCTTTCCCTCCTTCTTTGTTGCACCGTCCGCCTCCCAGAATATTCTGGCCTGAGCCCAAATGACTGGAATGCAGGAATCCAGGTAGCGCACACACACACACACACACACACACACACACACACACACACACACACACACACACACACACACACACACACACACACACACACACACACACACACACACACACACACACACACACACACACAATGCATCCGTCCACGCGTGCTGTACTGGGAGGAATGTACTGTACATGCAAATATACACCCATCAGTGCAGACCTTCACTCATATGTGTGACCTATTTTGAGCATGGTGGGATCAACAGAGAGGACACTTTGATTCCAGACTACATGCAAGATTCATAAGACTTTTAATCGCCGTGCCAGCACAGCTAATGCTAATGCTCACATTGTGTGGATCAATCGACCGGGCACGATGTGGGTTTTGGTGGCCGATAAGTCTAATAAAGTTTTATTTAAACAGGAAGAACTTTGTGTGGTTTATTTTCAACAGACAGCAGGAAGAAGATTTTAAAAAAAGAGAGAATTCTGGACCTGGCAAAGGCTGGGAAGAAGCAGACAACATGCTGTGTGTCTGTTTTCTGCAAAGTTAAGTTTTATTTATATCACAGCCAATCAACAAGCTTTCCAAATTAAACGGCAAAATACGGCCATGCCCTCTAGAGCGAACGAAGGAATCAAAGGTAGACGAGAATGATGGCGGCAAAACTGAGCTGTAACTCTCCTTTTTTCCGCTCCCCGTGCTCTCCTGCCATCTTCCTCCCTCCTCCTCTTATCTTGTCATTTTTCTTGCGCTCCCCCTCACGACGGTCCTATCTCCCATTGAGAGGCAGAGAAAGAGAGCGGGACAGAGGGAGGGGAGAGGAGTTTGTTTTTCCGGAGAGGACAACATTCCCAGGCCTGTACCATTCCTCTCCCTATTAATAGATCACACACGCATCCAACCCAAACACAAGCTCTTCCATCACTGAAGTCACTGTGGAAAAGTCCCGTATCTTTATGTTGCGGCCCTGCATGCAAACAAATAAGGTTACAACTATCTCATCAAGCACCAAACGCCAATGAGAAAGAGAGTGATGGTGAGGCCTCATCCGCTCTTCTCCTGTACTTGTCATTATCACTGTCATTCATTATCGGCATTAACTTGGGCCTTGAGCCTGGTCTCTGATTTATTTTGCACATCTGGCTTATCCATGTCGACGCATTCACACTGACAATCAATCCACATTATTTCCTCGCTCACCAGTACACTGCGACACACAAAGTCATTCAGCCAGAACTCTTTCCCCTCCTCTCCTTCCTTCTCCTGCTCCATTTTTTTTTTTTTTTTTTACCAGGACTGCAGTCTGTCATTAGGAAGATAAGACGCTGTCATGTTACTAGCTGTTAACTCTCTGCTGGGTTAATGCTCGTAGTCTTTAGCTGCCACAGGGGTGAGAAATGAGAGGTCAAAAGGTCTGGAGTCGACCCCGGAGGTCGCTCACCTCAGTCTGCCATGATTTTTCAGAGCACCTGAGGCGGTTGTCAGATTTATGGAGCACTGTGAGTCTCTACATGACTAAAGAAAAAAAAAAAAGCAAAAGCATAACAATCTCTAATACATGCAGACATTTACAGATCAAATCTACAGGTGGTTTCACACCTTAATGGCTCAACATGACAGGAAGAGATGATAAAAAATGGAGTTTTCACTCCCAGACATCTTCTAAAATGATGTGAGGGTGTGCACAGTATGTTCACCACGTCTGCAATCCCGATCGCTTTGCAATGGGTTTGGCACCATTTTCTTTTTTAAATATTTTAAGTCTTATGGGTTCGAATGGTAGAAGCCACCAGAATTTTATACTGCCACAGCAGCAAAATAACTGCAATGTACGAGACACATTAATTAATCAAAAGTTTCGTGTTAAATCAAAGAACTGCAGACTCTCAGCACACAACTCCTTTTAGCTCGCTGGGCCTTGAGAAAAACTGCTGAACTGTGCCAATTATAGGCTTGGTACGACAACATCCTCGGCTACATTCCCCCGCAAGATCATTATTCAACAATAACCAAAAAAAATCAAAGCCTCTTTTTTAATTATACAGGACCTTCCACATACAAAGAGCTGATTATAAGATGGACAACAGAGATGTTGCCTTACGTTTAATTACTGTCGTCTGACTCATATCGGGTAGTTTATGTTAGGGGCACAGATGCTGTTGGACGTAGCAGATCTACTCCAAACAGACTTTCAAACCGAAAGCAGACAGAGTGCAACCGTGTGTTCATTCAGCAAAACCACTGCATTACACTACGTACAAAATTTTGAATGGAATTGTGCGTATTACATAACGAGGAATCAAGAGAATGTAACTTTTAGGAATGTTAAGGCTCTAAAATGTACTGTGGTATGATCCACAACGTAATGGTGCATGTAATCTCTCAGAGAATGTGATAAAATCACATAATTGCTTTAATTAAGAATTATTGTCCACACAATTGAATTTGCAGCTGATGATATAAGAATAGTCGGAACAACAATTATATTAATGATTACATAACCGATAATATAATGTATTTACACCACTGTCAATATCATTATCACATTATCACTTAATAAAATACTGTAATAATAGCACAGCGAACGTCTATTAACAGGTTTGATTACATTTTTAAGTAATTCAGGGGTTTTATTACATGCTGTAAAGCTAGACTTAGACAAAAAAAAGGTTGTTGTTGTTGTTGTTTTGCATAGGATTTTCAAATTCCAAGAAATTAGGGGGAGTAACAAAAAGCAAACCACAGACATTGCTGATGATCCACTGTTTGTGAATGCATGTGTGGTTTGGTGAAATCCTCTTTCAATCAAGAGGTGTTTATATTTAGGTCTGCCATGCTTTGCAAGGCACATACATAGTACATAAGTATACACACACACACACACACACACACACACACACACACACACACACACACACAGAGAGAGAGAGAGTCCAGAGAGTCTTTTATGGCTGAAGGGCTGTTCACTCTGTCAATAAGATCCAGATGTGAGCTCAGTGGGAGAGGGGATAAAAATAGAGCTGGAGAGGTGAGGGAGACAGAACGAGAAAGATGGAGACGGGGTCAGAAAGAAAGCATGAGAGACGGACGGAGAAACAATGATCTCAGTGAGGAAAGTTGGGGGATTAACGGAGGAGAGCAGAAAGAGTGATGGGGTGAACAGAAAGGTGGAGAAGATGTGTAAACTCGGCTTGTTTCACTGTGCCGACATTTTTCTTTCCTCGTTCTCCTTCTTCAAACAGAAACGTTAGCCCCTGTGATGTCACCACATTCCTACGGCAACACACACACACGGTTGCCACAGACGACAAAGAACACACATATGGGCGGCCATCATCTTTCTCGAGCCCCCCCCCCCCTTGGAAAAAAGTCCACAGCTCCATCATTGTCTATCCTAAATACAGCGTTAGCTGCTTAAAAAAGTCCTCTGGTCTTTTGAAGCAGCCGCGCTCCCACTGTCTCTTCAGTCTTTTTGCTCTGACAAACACATTAAGGGAGGTTCAGGACGCTGGTGTGTGCGTGTCTGCGTGCGTGCGCGATGGTCAAAAATGCCTCCCCCAAACCCACTTCCTGCCCTGCCCTCTCAATGAAGACAATTATGGTTCCTGCAAGAGGGATAACACAGAAGAAAGAGCTCCTTAAAAGGCAGCATCCATGTTGTTTTCACCTCTCCACACATTTTTCAAATTAAAAGCCAATACCGCCTGTTTTTCAAATATAAAGAAAAGGTTTTTCTGCCTGTATGAAGGAGTGCAGAGCTGAGGCCTTTTACTATCCTTAAGGCTGTTTTGCTTCATTAGAAAGTGACAGTGACATGACTGCTGCCACACAGATCACAGGGTTGTAACACGGCTTTCAACTGATTTATGCTGCAACAGTATTTTCTTTCACATCAACCTGGGTGACTTTGATTTACATTATTAGACGGTTAACTTAACTACACTAGAGCCAGTCAATGTCTGAAGCTGTCTGATGTCCACAGATGATAAAGTGAGTTGCACTCATTTGGAAAAAGATAGGAAATGGACAATGGCTGTTTTCATGGTGGGAGAAAAAACTGAGCCAATCAGGCCAGTTTATCATCTTCCCACAAGGAGACAGAAAAATAGAAACAGAAATATTGCCAGAAAAACAGCTCTAGCTCTTAAATCTGCTTATTTCTAATACTGACATGACAAACGTTACGTTAAATGCTCCTAACAACCACTGCCGCAGGTCCTGTTTCAAGTGAAAATGATGGATTCGTGAATTCGCATGAATAACACAGAATGTGCCTCCTGTTTTTATTGCATTCTGAGTCCTGATTTTTTTAGAATCTGGGTTGTGACAAAACCTTCCACACAGAAAACAGCAAACGGCTGAATCATGCTTTTCCAGTCTGGCTACACTGGCACAAATGCTTTACAGAAGAATAAGTCCATCTTAAACATGTCAGACTGAAGAATGATGCATTACCAGGCTAAAGAGAGGCCTGTTTAAAGTGTAAGCCCGCAATCAAATGATGCAGAAAAATTCAAATCCAGAGAAGACAGCTGGGTTAATAATAAGGATGCTGAAGGAAGGAAGGTCTGTCAGTCATGTGTGCCATAAATGCTTTGCTTTGAGACACAATTCACCTGCAGGCAACAAGGATGCACTGACCCCTTCAAGGCGCGACAAATGGTTTGACACTCCAAGGTCACATTGTGAGCTGTTTTGAGGAACTTGGCATCTTCTTATCATGAGTGGTTTGCTGGCCTTCATTCACGACCTTGTATGTTTTAAGTGACGCCTGGAGCTGGTCTGAAATTATCAAAGTCCTCGAGATGATACAACGGACATGTGGCCAAGACAATGTGAAAATAGTGCAACAATATGACGACGGATGCTATGATGAGAGTGTAAAAGGTGTCAGACACACTGGTATTTGCCTGTTGAAGTATTGGGTTTGAACCCCCACATTTCACCACAGGAATGTGTTTTAGGTCCCTTGATGGCATAAATCCTGCTGCTTTTAGTACACCGGGGATCCGTTAGCAAGATTTAGTCCTGCTCTGACAATATTCAGGAAAATATACACTCCAGTGATATTTAATGCAAATGGTGCCTCTGAAGCGCACCGTGTGAACCTTAAATCATCTCTCTCCTCCTTTCATAATAACATTTCAGAAGCACACAACTGAAATGCCAACTGGTGAATCAAATGTTTGAGGGGGGAAAAAAGTCGAGGCCTGGTTGAAAATAAGAAGCCTATTGAGGAGCGAAGAAGGGCCACATTGTTTCAGGGAAGACAGACCCGATTACCCACAACCCCCCAGCTGTCACTGGGTGATGGGAGTTTTGTGTGAGCCCTTCAAACATACCTTTGGATATACACACACACACACACACACACATTTATATACCTACAATCTCCAGATGAATGGCAGTCATCATCATTAACCATCATCAGTGCCATAGTGATTACTGCTTTTATATTTGGCTAAATGTCCACAATGCCGTTTGAACGAGAGACAGACAGCCAAGGGACAGAAGGTCAGCACACACACACGCAGACACGCAATCTATGCACGCACACGCACACGCACACGCACACACACACACACACACCCACACTTCCTAATTCAGAGGGGTTACTAGCAAAGCAAAGACCAGTTACAAAAGCAGTGACTGGGGCTGTTATCACTGGAAATGTTTTGTTAATTCCGGTTCAAATATTTCAAATTAACAGCAGCGTTCACATCAAAATCAGGTCCAGACACACGCTGGACATGTATCTACAACTCCATCACTGCCAACAGTCAGCGCTCAGATTGCACGATTGATTCATTGTGGATGTAATGCTAGATAGGGTGCTGGTGCATTGAAAATGTATAAAATACTCATGTAATCAGCTGACGTGATCACTTCTTGCAGCAGCATGAGCCCTCTTCACAGGTTGCGTCTGTCTACGAGCTCTTTAACGGTTTCTAGAGGTCTGAAGCAGTGAAAGAGGTGTAACAAATCTTGAAGGAATAATTGGCCATTTTGGGAATTTTACAGTTTTTATTCAATTTCTTGGCAAGAGTTTGCTGAAAAGATGGCTATCACTATCATGTCTGTTCAATGAAAGGATACAGATAGCAACCAGTTATCTTAGCTTAGCATAAAGACTAGCATGGCTCTGTCCAAAACGGTGAGATAATCCTGAAACCCACAGTTCAGTTCACACACACACGCGCGCACACACACTTCTCTCTGATGTTTGCTTTTTAACTTAATACAGTTTTCAAGTTTTGCTTGTAAAAAAGTCCAAACTCAAATAAAACCTCAGCCACTTAGATCCAAATCTATTAGCAAGCCACAGCACAGACAGGAAGAGCAGCGACGGGACAGTGAAGGGAAGAGTCAGACAATATTATTTGGCTTCAAAGTGGTTGAAACACAGATGCATGCAGGCACACACGCACACACGCACACTACCCCCATGCATCTGTCTACCTCTGTCCCTCTCTCTCATTCACACTCTAACACACACACACACACACACACACACACTTTTCTCAGCTGAGGTAAGGTCGACATATTTTCAGTCTGACTCATAGTTTTGTGAAAACTCATCTTGGGACAAAATGTTTTACTTAAGTACAAAGGTTGGCAGGGGCCAGAGAAATCAAGCCTCTGAACACTCACCTGTGTAATACAAAATGTTAAACAAAGGAAACTTAATTATTAAAATCTCTGATTTAATCAAGTAAGACATACATGTGTGTCGCTGCTAGTGTCAAACAATGATTGTCTCCGTCTCATGCACACAAGACCTACGAAGGTTAATAATTAGAATGAGTCCCACTTATATCTGCAATGACAACAAGCCGTTCATAAATCCAAATATATTCAGTGCCAAAGCGGTGCAGTGTGATCTGTACGTGGACACTGTGAGCTTTACACTCATTATGAAATCTTCATTTGAATTGCAGGATTAATTAAACTCCCTGAAGCTTTAGATGAAAGACCAATAACCAATAAATTACAGGTGAGACGCCGTAAGGAGCTGTGAGCAAAGCTTTACAAATACCCTCACTAGTCTGGACAGAAAGGTTGTGCAGTGATCAAGGCATGTGTCACCTTACTTTGATCTAGTTTGCCTGCATCAACACACCAATTAAGGTTTTCCTAGTGTTATCCTGCTACCATTAAAGCCCTGCACTTATCTTATTTTGTTTGGAAAGGCAAACTTTACATACTATAGGTTGAATCACAACTGTAATTTATCAGTCTGTGTTGCAGAGGAGGAAAATGACATCTATTTATGTCAAGTATCATCAAGTATCACACTAACTGCTGAAATGAAGAGTAAATTGGATGAAAGTTGAAAGAAATAGCACTAAAAATGTTTTCTCTTTTATCCGTCAGGCATCTCATGTGAAGTCCACACTGCACAGTGGTCAAACTAAGAAAAATAACTCCACAATACAAATATTCTACCCTGATAACTGTATTGCACCGATGATTTGTTACCAAAAAACTTGACACTCATGAGACTTAATTCCTTCATCAAAACACAATCTGAGCCACGAGCGGAGAGTAAACTGACAGCAGCTCACAGTGATGTCATCCACGAGCTGTGGATGATGTAATGACACCGTGGGGGTGCGAGCAGCATCGAGCTAGCCATTACAAGACTTCTCTAACCTCGGATTGGGCAGCCAAAAGTCCACACATGCGCACAAACACTGAATAGAAACGAAGACATTGATGAAATCAATTTTGTCAAAAAAAACACACTACTTAACTGAAAAATATCAAGAAAAGTTAAACAGACACTCACAGCAACACATAGAGGACCAACACCACCTGCCTGTGAGGCTGCTTTGGCCTTCGCCGCTGCCGTCTCTCTTTTCCCATCATCCTCCTCCTCTCCCTGCGCCTTAATCCGAGACCCCAGCAGCCACTCAGGAACGACGCTCTGACACTTCCAGCTTCTCCCGTTCCCATTTTGACGCGAGTTTCTCAACCGGCAGCTAGAGCACGATCCAAACCGGCGGACTGATGCCATGAGACGGAGGGGGGAGAGGGTGAGAGGAAGACGAGGACAGAAGCAGAGAAGGGAGGAAGAAGCAGAGTGTTTCTGCTGTCATGTTTCTCCGGATGACAAAAGACGAGTGAGAGAATCGGACTGAACGGCCCGGTCAACCCACAGTTAGACCGAGGCCTAGACCCTTAGAGTGTGTGTGTGTGTGTGTGTGTGTGTGTGTGTGTGTGTGTCCGACCACGCTGTAAACTATGTTATGCTACACGTTGCACGGGTGACACAGTTGTCCCTTTGTGTGAGTGACTGTGGGAGACGCAGGCAACACGTCGCTGACCATCAGTCGCTGAGAGATATGCGCATACACAGACCCATACTAGCATATGAATGCATGATAATAGGCCGCCAGGCTGTCCGCTCTCTCTGCTTAGCAGGGTGATGGCCTTTGACTGCTACTGCTTAATAAACTATTCTTCTTTGGTTCAGCTTTGGATATCCAACACAGCGTTTCTTTCTTTTTCATTACAAGCTATTCAAAACATGCAGACTTTCATTACTGCCCTGACTGACGGACAGTGTGTAAAGCAGAGTATGTCACACAGGAACCAGCTAACTGGTGGGCAAAGTGGGGTTTGATAATTGACAATTGAATTGAAATTAATCTTAAAATGCCACAAAAAAAAAAAAAAAACACTCATCACAAGTTCCCAGCGTTCAAGGCAACATCTTCGAATTATGGGAGTCATCCAAAATCTAAAAGTTTGCAATTATTTAGAAAGCAAAAAGACATCAAATCTCAATATTTGCAATGCGGGGGATGATGATTAATCCTTCATCAATCCAAATGGAGAAAGTTGAATCAACTGACTTCATCATCACATTGGTTAAACTCTGACATTTTGTTGAGTATCTGATATCACAGCAGTTTGTTGTGCTGTGCAGCTGCGACTGCAAGTTGGCAAGTGCAATGTAGGCTAGTGTAGAACGATAATAATAAAGCAGCTAATTGCAATTTCTAACTTCTCTCTTTACCTCCAACAAACACAGCACACAGATGCCCACCAGACTATTCAGTTTAAACACTGACAAGCAAAACCAATGGACCGAGTCTGTGTGCAGCTGTGCCAGTAGGACCTGCAAGTTGTTATCCTTCCACTTCTTTTTGGTATCTGGAATGGATTTTTTGTGGCATGTTAAGCATTTTGCAGCATTTTTACAGAAGCTGTTTTTCCATTTTCTTTCCTTTTATGAAGAAATCAATTTGCACCAGCTGTAATGTAAACCTTAGGGGATTCCACTATACGGACATGGCAGCCAACATTGCAGCCCTGCATTAGGTGAATCAACAGCAAACTGAAAACTGGGATTCTCGCATTCGGCACCCTTGTGGCCACGTGGACTGCAGATGTGGGACTGGGACAGAAAGCTGCAGGGAGGGCTAACATGACTGAGAGAAACCCAGCCTAAGATGTACCATCCTGTATGGCACACACAAACACTCTTTAACGGATCACCCCCACTTTCAAAGTCAAGTAAGAACCAGGTGAAACCATTATTCATTATCCATTATTTATGTCACTTACCAACACATACACACACTTTAGTATGTTGAAAGCTGCCTGTGCACACACACAAAAAAGCTGAAATAGCAGCTCTGCTAGAAAGTGCTGTTTCAGAGGAGGCTTTCCTTACATAAGCAAACTGCTCTGTAATTACACTGGGTGGATCCACGCAGGCCGAGAGAGACTTAGAAAGAGACAGTCAGGAGGGGAGTGACTGGGGCAAGAGATGAGGGCAACAACGAGGAAAAGGAGATAGAAGAAGAAGGCGAATGGCCACGGTTCACAGGTTTAAACCGTCACGGCTTTCCACTGGCGAGCTGCGGTGAATTTACAAAAAATCCTTAAAAGGGAAAGTTAGAGATTCTCAAAGCCTATTGCAACTGTCATCAGCCGAGAGCAAGGACATCCAGAAATGTTTTCCCACAGTTTTTTTTCCCCACTGTGAGAAACCAGATGCAGTCTGATGCTGTGATTTGTTCGCAGTGACACAGATGTCAGTTGAGCTGCCATGCATTTTTTTGTCAGATGCTCACAAGCGCCTTCAAAAAAACTTTGATTATTCTTACACTTGTTAGACCAAGGATTTGAATCTGAATTACCTTTATTAGTATTGCTAGCACAGGCTAAACGTGGTCTGCAGTGGAGACTTCTTCAGTCCAGTTTAAAAAGCACGAACATGTCTGAGGGAAGTTGAAGGAAATTAGTTTGACATTTTGGGAAATTTGCTGATTCCAGCGCTATCTGTATGCTAGGTCACAGCATGCCAGCAGCCTGTTAGCTTAGCTTAGCACAAAAACTGGAAATAGTTTGCCTGATTCTGTCCAAAGGAAACAAATATGCATCAACCAGAATCTCTAAAGATCAAGAATTAACATGTTATCTCTCATTCGTTCAATCCTAACAAAAAAAAGGAAGCGCAAAAAGGTTTAGAGGTGCTGGTAGGTGGATTTTGTTAGCTTTGGGCAGTGCCAGGTTAGTAGTTTCCCGCTGTTTTCAGTCTTTATGCTAAGCTAAGCTAACCAGCCGTTGGTTCCAGCTACGCAGAGTATTCACTGTAAGGACTGGAGAGTGCAAAGAGAGTCATATCCTTCCACAAGAGGTAAAGCAAGGGACTGGCAGAGAGGAAAGTAAGTGTTAAGGAAACAATATACCGGACTGATTTCCGCTGGCATGCCAACTGAACCACAAACAAGCTTACACACACACAGTTGTCCACGGTTTGTTATCTATCAAAATTACCTCAGCATCTCTAAAACCGGCCTCTTAAATCACCCCCCCAACATGCTCTCACTTAGAGGAACACAAAACATTTTGGTTGTGCCTGTCCCAAAAGCAATACACCAGATCCGAGAGAGAGAGAGACAGAGAGAGACAGAGTTACAGAGAGAGAGAGAGAGACAGAGAGAGACAGAGAGAGAGAGGGAGACAGAGAGAGAGAGAGAGTCACAGAGAGAGAGAGAAAGTGAGCGAGAGACAGAGAGAGAGAGAAAGAGAGAGAGAGAGAGGCCAAAACTGAAAGGGACAAAAGCAAACACCTATTGTAAATCAAATCAATCAATTCCAGCTGCCAGTAGAGTCATCCATCCTTTTAGCTTCAAGCTTTTAGGTACAGTTTTCTGCCTCTACTGACAAGAGAGTGAGAATGTCCACCTGCCCATGTGTCACTGAATCATTGAATCCACAGATATCTGCAGTGTGGCCTTTTGGTCTTCTGATTCATCCCACCTCTTCCTTCTCATCTGCTGAGACTCAGAGACCTTCAACCAGAACAAACCACATCCCCATCCTTTCATCTCTCCTTCACCTTTACCTCACTCAGCATCCCTCACTTTTTGGACCTCACTGAACCTGGGCTGACCTTTTCATGTTAAAAAAGGACCCCTGGCACCCACACTATGTCCTTTATGTTCATGCGCGTAGTGTGTCCTTTAACTTTTACTTTTAAGTCTGCTTTCAAAGGAGCAACTTATTGGATGAGCTCCTTCCGCTCCATTGATGACAAGATAAAAAGGTTTGATGGTGCACTTTCTACCACAGGCCACCCACGTCATCATTTTTTTTAATTTTCTTTTTTTAAAGCAACATTTTTCAAACTTGTGCAATCTGTGCCACTTGTGGCCCAAAACAGTTGCTGCACTGATCTCCAACTGCAAACTTCTGAGAACATCCATAGTCTGAAAGCCATAATCCTGTTTTAGTCTCTCAATAATTAGTTCAAACTGACCCAATGAGCCAAGAGCAAACTAGCTCAATGCCGCAGTATCCGGGCATCTCTACCTTTTCCTGTTCCTCTCCTGCAGCAGAGGAGAGAAAAGACAAAGAGCGGCCGGAGGGAAGGTATTTGATTCCACGTGGGTGGCCCGATAAAACAAAGTCAGTAATAAATCTGAAGTTATAAACACTGTGCTTTTAGACCTAATCCATGCAGAGCAGAGCACAAACCAATCCTACTGTCTCCATTCCTTCTTTCCTTCCCTCACTCTGTCTCCCATTAGCACTGCTGCGAGCATCCTCTTGACGCCTGCACTGGCCTCATCAGTCGGATGAAAGGTGATACATGGATGAAGGACGTTCAGGAATATGCAAGAGTACAGATAAAAATATAACTGCAGCAAGAACCAAAACTTGGTGTTGAATCACTGACCACTGTTAACCTTGTTTACTTCTTTCTTATCACATGTATATTTTATCCTATATATCCTTTAAGTAGGTGGTTCTTGTATAGATGCTTGTATCAAAGCAAAATTAAACTGATGCATTTGAGAAGCTTGGCTTATTTGTTAAATCAAAGAGCATCAATTTAGAGAAAAAAACATTTAATATTCCTACAAGTAAAATGCCAAAAAAGTATTGTTTTAGTACCTGTCCAGAAACTCACCGCACCTAAAATGCATGGCTGCTAAAGCATGAGTCACTGAGTCTTAAGCTCTTTTGGGAGGCTGAAGACTGTTATGCAACAAAAGGAGAAGGAAAGATGGGTAACATTCCTGCTGCCTGCTAAAGTGAAAACCGCTCAAACAGTTCAGGAAACACACACACACACACACACACTTATTCAAGAGGAATCATTATTATTATTATTCAATCACTATTTGTTTGAACTTGTCTGTTCAGCTGCTCTGAACGAAGAGCTGTTCTGTATCTGAGAAATGCTCATTTCACACGGCCTGAACAAGCTGTCCTTACATTTAACACGTTCAGTGGACAACTTGACAAAACAGTGCACGCAACGGTGAATGGAGCCAGCACTCCTTTCTTCCACTGGGTTTATGTTGAAGTTGGTGTGATAACACCCTGTTATCAATTTTTTTATGTTCAAATCAATGTTAATACGTTATTTGTCCCGAATCGGGCGCCGTCTGAGGCTCCAAACACTTCGGAACACAACACACAATAGTTGAGTTACAGGATTTTCTTCTAGCAAACCAAAAATGGTAAACATTAGTCAAAATGTATGCTATATGGTTCTGAATACTTCAGTAAATCACAACATATCAAGAAAGATCAAGATTTTATTTCAAACATATGACCCACCTCTGGTTCAGCTTAAGACTGGCCTTCTTCTACCGTCTTCTCCCATCCCCTCACCCCCCCTCCCTCCCTCATCGTTTCATTCTGCAGCTCCTTCTCAGTTCTATTTTGATCCTGTAAATTTTTTTCAGCCAGCGAGCGTTTCCTTCCAACTCTTCTTTTTTTGTCTCTGTCTTTCTTTCCCTCTCTTACCTGACATTTGGCTCGGCAGCCTGCCTCACACCAAGACAAACGCTATGACCTCACTTCACTGCAATGTTCCAGAGAGACAGAGAGAGACAGCAGAGGGAAGAATAAGATAACATGAGGAGGAACACTGGAGAACTGGAAGAAAAAAGACAAATGGGGATGAGGTGAAGGTAAGAGCTGAAAATGCAGCACACTGATACAGTATTTCAGACTTAGATTACAAACTTGAGTGTCTGGACGAATAACAAAGGCGATGAGATGGGAAGGAGGAAAGATGGAAAAGGCACAAAGGAATAGTGAAGAAAAGTAAATGAGAAACATAGATTAAGATGACAATAATGAGAGATTTTAATGTCAGGCACTGTGCTGTGAACAAACCCCACTCAGGTCTCCAGAAAAGGAAAAAGCTCTCTTCTTCTCTCCCTCTCCCACCTGCTTTCTTCCTTTCTTTCCTCCTTCCTTACTAGAACTTGTCTGTGCTCCATGTTAGCTTGGCACAGTTGTCATTATACACACACACACACACAAACGCACACACACACACACACTGTGCAGCACGGCTGTGCTCTAAACACACCGTGTTGGCAAAACTCTTGGCTCCAAACATTTGAACAAGCCATTGATCCTTCCCAGACAAACTACAAGCCCATGCACACATGCGGGCAAGTCGCAAATGTACACACACACTCGACACAATGGAGTCCAAGCACACACACGCCAGCCAGCAGTGCTGGACATCATCAAACACTTCAGTAACCACAACAACTTCCTATTTCCCTAAATCCATTTCCTGCCCGTTGAGGTCACTCGCCAGCTACTGCTAATGTTGCTACAGCAACAAGAACAGACAATAGAAAAAGGAAATAAAACAATAAACAACTAGTGAAGGCCAGGGCAATAGATATAAATAATATCACAGGGCAGCAAAGCAGCTTTGTGAGGGAATGTCAAGAAGGGACAGACGAAGGAAGGATTTTCTTTTTTTTTTTTTTTTTGCAAATAAAAACAAAATTGTCCAGATTACTGAAACAAACACATAGCAGAGCTGAATGAATGCATGGCTGCAGAATAGTCACTGCCATAAAAGACAACATAATGAAAGCAAAACCCTGCATGATGTGTCTGCAACCTTCTGTCCTGAGCTCAGACGGGACGGTAATCCCTGCGTTGTTTTTACTGTCTCCACACCTATTCAGAGTCACACCCATGACTGTATAATAACTTTGACTTCAGGCAAAGACCTCCAGGAGAGATAATGTGTGTGTGCACTAGGTAGCTGCGTCTGGCAATGAATCACATACAGAAAGGACCAATGACAGACACATTTAGTCACCAGAGCTCTGCACAGCATTATCTGTATGTAGGTTTTTGCAGGTTTAAGTTTCTAATACACTGTAAGTTTATTGTAAAATTATTGAGAATTTATCTGTAGAATTATCATGATATTGATTTTTTGGTCACAGCCTGATCAGTTACCCTTTGTGTTGCTGTGATACAGCAAGCCAGAAGTGTCCTAATGTTTAGACACTGCTGAGTAAACGCAGCATCACACACCCAATCTGTGTTTGGGTGAACTGTTTATTGTATCCCTGCTCTATGACTCCATAATTCTGACACAGAGACAATCAATATTGGACGAAACAAATAAATGGAAACAGACACACACACCCAGCGGGTCTTGGTCTACTCCTTAATGCCTTTTGTCTGAGATGTGTTTAATCAAACTAATAACATCCTCTGATGTTTGTTTAACACTGTTCAGCCCTTAATGGCTTCTGTATTGTAGCACTGCTCCCAAATGCACTCTAAAATTAACCATAAGTCCCGATTCACAGCACTTCATAAAAAGCAGAGGCATGCAAATGGGCACCTTTGGGTTTAGTTTTGAAACCATGAGGCACCTGTACAAGACAACTTCACTGGTTGGTTTAACTCCTATTACCACAAAACACATATATTTTCCATTATTACACTGGTGTGTCACCATATATGAGACGTCTGAAAAGGGTAAATCACTTACACTTCCGTTCTCACTCACTTAAGACAAACCAAATTTAAAACCTGACATGACATGAATTCAAATAGACCATGCAACAGGAGAGCAGACTGTCACACACTCACACATGGCACTGAAAATGGTAAAGACTGAAAAAATGTGGACTCACCACTCTGGGCTTGGTCCTCTGTGGGGTTGCGGTGGACACAGTGTCCTCTGTGCTCTTCTTCTGTGGTCCAGCTTCTGTAATTCCACTGGTGCTGGTCTCATTGGGCCCCTCTGAAGCCGGCATTGAAGCTCCATCCCTGGCCGCTGGAAGAGGCCCTGGGCCCTCAGTATCCTTCTCAGCAGTGCCCAGAATATATTTCTGGGTCACATCCTCCAGAGATGGGGCCTCATCTCCTTGAGGCTTAGTTAAGGTTGGAGGCTCTGCTTTAGGTCGGATGGCGAGGCAGTCCGCTTCTTTCAGTGGCTGGAGGTGTGGAGGTGGGGAGATTGGGATAAAGGTGGCGGGTTCGCTGGCATGGCGGACATGCTTAGGTCTGGTTTTAGGTTTGGATTGCAGTGGGGGGAGAGGAGGGGTGTGGTCGGGTTGGTTGCTGTGATCCTCTTGCACCTCTGAACCAGGTTCTGGTGGCTCAAATGGGTCCTCATGAGGGAAGAACTGAGCCAGCCTGTTTGGACGCTTTCTGCAGGGCCGGCGAACCATTCTAGGGGACAGAACCCCAGCTAGCTTGAGGTCAAAGTTAAACTTCTGCACCTCATTCTCATCTCCATCTTGGTCGATAACATCATCATCATCATAATCACGGTTATCAGAGGGGGGGGTGCACTCTGACTGGGAGCGAGTCTTCTTGACCTTATTACTGGTGTCTGCATGGTGATGCGGCTGTGTTGGCAATGCATGTTTAGGTTTAACTTCGGGCTCCCACAGTTCCTCTCTCTGCTCACTCAGGATTGGCTCACTGCTAGAAGGTGGGATCTGGCCAGGTTGATCTAGTTCACTGATTGGCTGAGTGCTGCCAGTCTGACTTTTGAACTGAGGGTCAGTCTGGGAAAGTAAAGGGGCATCGCTACGACGACTGGGGTCACTGAATGACTTCTTCTTGGGAACTTTGCCATTGCCATGGTCATCGGTCATCAGTCTGTCCATTGCACCCGGCTCAGCTACGATGCTCCTGATCACCCCACTGTAGTCATGAACGGCATCATCACGGAGGCCGCCATCGCTGTACACTGACAAGTCACTGGCTACACTGCCCTTGTATTCAGACAAGGTGGCCACAGCAGAGGCCTCTGGAACACCTCCTCCTCCTTTGACAGATAGAGATCCTAACAGGTTGCTGTCTACAGAGGAAAAATTGTTACTCCCTTCTTCGGCCACAGAACAGCGCCGCTGAGGCATGGGGTCACTGAGAGAGCGGTAGACTGTAGACTCCCCATTTCCAACAGCAGTTATTGTTGACTCTGCATTACTGCCATTACTGGAATCAGAGCCTGTGTTGTTACTGCCAGAAGGGGAGAACTTGCGCCTTCGACGGAGAGCACTTGGGGTCACAGGGCCCTCAATTCCTCCTCCTGCGGTGCCTGCTGACCTCTGCGACACAGCGCTGTTGGTGTTGATCTCTTCACTGGTACTGTTGACATTGCCGATACCAGCCGTGCTCAGCTCCATGATGATGCTGTCGCTCTCAGCCATGCGGGCAGGGCGAGGCAAGGAGGGAGGCCCGCTGACTTCATTCAGACGATTTGTACAATTCACGCTCTCCGCCGTCCCTTCTCCCTCCTGCTTAAACCCTTCCACTTCATGGAGGGCTGACTGTTTCCACATGGTAACAGGCTGCCCTAGCACATCTCTAGCAATTCGTGACCCTAAATTAACCCCTGCCGACCTCAGGAATGACCTCTCGGAGGGGTCGCTGGGGCCCATCTCTGGCTCTGTTACAATCCCTTCATCTGTTAAACTAGACTCATGGCCTGAGAGTTCATCCACAGAGCGGTCGCAGAACATGCTTTCCTCCGAGTCGCCCTTCAGTAAGGCTCTCTCCGTCTCTCTGCTCTGCCTCTTTGCCTTCTCTCTGTACTCTGTGCCCCTGCTGTTTAACTTCTCAGAGTGCATACTTTGTCCATCCCTCTCCGTCTCCCTGTTCTCTCTCTCCCTCTCATGTTTATCCCTATCGTTTGTGTTCTTAAACTCAGCCTCTTGATCCGTCCTCGTCTCATCCTTCACACTCACTGCTGCTTTTTCCTTCTCCTCTTTTGTTTTCTTGACCTGGAAACACTCATCCCCCAAACTATCATCAGTTCTCCTTACATCTGCATCATCATCATCGTCGTCGTCTTCCCTAGTACTCATCTGGCAGATATCCTGAATGACCTGCCTGGCTTCCTGCACATATCTCTCCTGCAATGGAGGTATCACTTCTTCATCATCGTCATCATCAAATACATAACCCCTCATTCTTTGTCCTCTCCCAACCCTAAAATCACCCCCATCACTTTCTACTTCCCTGTCTGACACTGACACACTGCCTCCATCCCTCTCTCCATCTAAGTCAAGCTGCTGCTCAGAAGAGCTCCTCTTTGTGGTGCTACTAGTCAGGTAACACCTCACAGCTGCTGTGGGTTTGTCTGAATAAGTGAAGGACTTTGCACGCCGCAGGGTGGCAGTCAGGTCTTTCAGTGATGGGCGACGACCAGAAGGCAGAAGCGTCCCTCCGTGAGTCCGTGAGCCCATCCTGTACACTGATGACCCTTCCACAACCCCGGATTTGTCTCCAGATGTTTTACGCACCTTCAGCTCTGACAGGTCAGATTTCAGAAAGCTTAAGAGCGACATCGTTTCTGAGGTGATATCAGGGTTGGACATGGATATTCGGCTTTTATTATTACCATCTACCCCATCCCCATCTGTTGTCCTCTTTGCCGTTGTCTCATTACCCCTACCCCCTGTGGATACTCCACCATCTCTGGCAAGTACGCTAGGTAAGGGGGTGACTGTAGGCACAATCTTGGGGCGCACCCGCAAAGGGGTACGGGAGAAGTTATCCCCATGGCCAAAGCTTGGGGAGCGGTACATGGTGAAATTACCATGGTAAGTTTTACTCAGCATGGACGAGGATGCAGTTCTGCTATTTGCTGCACGGTAGGTGCAGCTAGCCTGGTCCTCCTCCTTCAGCGTCTCAGTGCTGGAGTATCGGCTGCTGCAGCGTGAATCACCAGGACTGGAAACAAATGGGGGGATATTGACCTTTGACACCCGTGATACACCAGGAAGAGCTGTGGACGTCACAGATGATGAGATGCGCTCCCATTGCTGCACCCTGGCTCTATGGCTATGACTGCTGGCGTCTCTTGCCGAGTGGATGCGAGATGTTGTTCCCACAAACTCCCCTCCTGTGTTTTGCTGGTGGTGCCTCTCTAAGTGCTCCATTGTCAAGGCTGTGTCACTGTCGCTGTCTTCTGATTCGCCATCATGATCATCATAATCATCACGGCCTGTTGCTAGAGCAGCTCCACTGACCTTCTTCTTCTTTCTCAGCGAGCGGCGGCGCACTGCCTCTCGACTGTGGGGGCCTAAAGAACCAGGGCTGTCCTCTTCACTGCCTGAAGACCTGCCAATCCCCTTGGCACCCCACCAGCCATTTTTACTGCGGGATAAATAGCTGCCTCCTCGCTCTGTGGTGGCCCTTTCTCCCGCTCTGTGGGAGATGGAAGGAGCAAGGCCGGAAGGAACACTCCAACTGCCTCCTGCACCTCCTCTTCTTCTCCTGGTTTGCTCCTCCTCTTCGTCTCCAGAGCTGAACCTCCAGCGGGAGCTGAGGGGAGAGGCAACTCTCGCTGGGGCTCTTAGCTCAGTGGAGGGAGCTACAGGCGAGGAGGAGGAGGAGGTAATGGCTTTATCTGGAGCTGGAGCAGAGGAGGGGGGGGAGGAGGTGGGGGCTGGTGCTCTAGAGGAGCTATGTGAGGAATGTAAACTATCCCTGGGCAGCCCGACCCCCTGTCTATCCCTTTTCTCCCTCACTGTTGACTGCTGAAGAGAGGAGGAGCAGGAGGAGGTGTCTGTGCTCTTCGATCGACTCCAAGACGAAGTAGCAGGGGGTTGAAGGTCAGAGCTGGGGTCAGATGTCAATCCTGTCGTCCTGGGGGTCTTATGGGCAGCCTCTGCCTCAGTGCTGCGACTATGAGATCTGTATGGAGATGGGTTAATCCTATGGTGGCGACTACCCCCAGTGCAACCGCTGCTGCTGCTCTGAAAAGTATTTCTGCCAGAAACTTTGTAGTTATTAGAACTATGTGTCTCTATTTCTGCATCCTCATCATTTGAGTACAGCTGGTGGTCAGCTTTGGAATAAAAGTCCATACCGTAACAAGAAGTCTCTTTAGCAGCACTGCCTTCTCTGCTCTGCAGTCCCACTTTGCCATGCAAAGACAGGCTACTGGCTTCGTTAGCGGAGCTGCAAGGTGAGAGTTTGTCACTCCTATCCGAGAGAGGAGCACTCTCGCTAGGGCTGAGCTCGTGTAGATGGCCTCGGCCGGCTACCTTTAAATTCTCACAAGTGTCAGTCTTGTGCTGCTGCGTAACTTTGATTTGTCTCTCATCAAAAATGCGTCTAATTTTGGTGACACTGGGCCACTTGTCAGAGTGCAGGGGGATAAAGTCACTGTGGTGTGCAGAGAGATAACTTCTGTGAGATTTACAGGGTGGAGGAACCCCTCTACTTGTAACATCCTCTTCCTCATCTGTAGTCAAAGTCTTTCTGGGATCAGAGGGACATGCATTGATCTGTGAATAATCTCTCTTACCAGAGTTGCTGCAGATGTCGGTTGATAAACGTGTAAAAATCCGCTTCTCGCTTGTCTCCTCCGCGTCCGAGCCTGACACAGAGTCCGTGCCAGAGTGAAACTTCTGCAGTTTGTTGTCTGTGAGAGACTCTGCAGCGTTGCTATCGCTATCCTGGAAACATCCACCACCGCCGTCCTCGTGAAAAGATTTGCGGAGCGACGGAGACCCGTCTCTCCTGGAGCCCCTGGCCCGGGGAAGAGTGCTGCTCCCCCGCGTCACTGCTGCGCCGTCTCCCGGCGAGGCTCCGTGCGTGCCGCTGCTGCTGCTGCTGCTGAACTTCTCAGTGAGCTGGCGGATGGATGGAGAAATAGAGGAGAGAGGAGCGGAGGAGCCTCTCTTTGAATCTGCGGTCGGGAGGCCGGCGGCGGTGGCAGAGATTTTGGAAACTTTTCTTGACACACTGACATTACGCGTCGCCACGGGTTGTTCTGCTCCGCTGGGCTGCAGGGGAAGGGCGACGCCAGCTGCCTCCAAATCCTCTGATTTGTGTTGCTGGTCTTCACTCCTGTTGGCGCCCCAGGACCCCAACTTTTTGAAAGAGACGCTGCGGTACACAGCCGCATTCTTCCCTTCTCTTCCTGCCATTGTTCATGTCTTTGTTTGTTAGAAATTCACGCACACATTTTACCTCCACGGACATTACAGATCCGAGCACCTTTTGGAGTTGTGGTCCACTTCCCCCCGCAGCCTAACGGCATGAAAACATGAAGACAATCACTTAAAAAAAACACTGGCAAAGCTTCAAGCTGCAGTGTAACGAGGTTAATCAAGTGATAAACTGTCCAGTGAGTACATGACTGCTGCTTTCTTATCAAAACTTACATGTTGTTGATTCCCGAAACCGCATCCGCGCAAGGAGGAAAAGCGCTACAACTTTTTTTTTTTTTTTTTTTGGCCCAAAACTTTCCCCAACCTGTTCACAAACACAGCTTTTCCATTGTTGCCCCCTTCTGTCTCCAAACCTCTTCCCATAGCCAGGTTAGCGCACATGCACGGGCCCTGCGCGTCATTTACTGTTAGTTCCCAAACTGTTTGTGGATTCCCTGTTTTGGCATGATTTGGTTTTCCGTGACTTATGTTGTTTTTTGCATGTTAATGCCTGAGATAGGGCAGAGGGGGTGGGCGGGACTAGGGGTATAGGGGCTGTCATAGCCCCCTCGGGGATTGGGAGGAAAAGCTTTTTCTTCTTTGATAGGAGAAGGCAGATACTGTGGACAAACTGCATGTAATTATAGCCCTTTCCCTTGCGAAAATGGCAGCAGCACTGTCAGGAGCTTTAGACAGAAATTTCAAAGCAAAAGTTTGGCCCTGCATCCAAACATAGAAACACCCCCGTGAAGATCAGTACGAAACACTATTGATTTCCAGGATATTGTGCAAATGTTTGAGTATTTTGTCTTTGGAGGCTCTCAGAGGAGAGTCTGATACACTTTGATTTAACACCACAGTGGTAGCTGCATACTCAAACATAGCTCTGTGCCACGGGGTGTTATGGTGGTGTTGGTAAATCAGAATGTTAGCATTCAGGGGGGAGGAAAAAAAACAATGAAAAAAGTTTCACTCAAGTACAATAACCCCTCTGTGGCGCTTCCCATGTGGCTGTCTGGTTAACAGGTCCTTTTGTTCCTGAGAGGAGGACATTCCCTCAGAGGAGAGGCCGGCTGCAGCGCCCCCTACAGCCTGACCTGTTAAATGTCAGGTCATTTAGTTCGGATGCTGCATTTAATGCGTCTGTCTCTCGGTTCAGTCACACTCATGCAGGATTCAGTTGTTTTCAAGTGTGATAGGACTTTTGCTAAATTCTCTACTCACTTTTAACCAATTAGCCACATAGGGCTATACTGCAAAGCATCTCCACTACACATTCACCAACCATTGGCTGTTTGTAAAGCTCAGGTTCATTCATTGATTGATATCACTTTTACCCAATAAATTCCAAGGAAATCTGTACCACACACCCTTCTTGTTGCCACCTGAAATTGTACTAATCTCTAAGATGGAAAAGCAAACTTGTGTCAGGAAAGTTGTGGGTTGCAGTCCAGGAATGATCAATATTTACCCCTCAGATATAAAATGTAAACATATAATACACATGTCAAAAAGCTAATGGTAAACATGATGATGCCGTAAAGCTTTACAGTGAATTCTAAGTGCTTTGCTTTCCTTTTGAGTGCTGTTTTCTCCTCAAAACCCAGCCTGTCCTTGGTCTGAGCATGCTGAGAGGACAGGGAGAGTAAAAGTTCATGTGTTGTGAAAGAGAAGCAGGAATTTCTGTTCATTCGAAACATATTTTTATCTGAATGAAGTAAAGGCATTCATGAAAGGCTGCGTGACTTTTTTTAATGGCTGTTCTCAGCTAGTTTTACATAATGACAACATCCAAAACATTTTCACAAATAACTAAAAAAAAACTAAAATACATAAAAACATAAACGTTACTTTTTAATCAACATATTTATATTTCTGTAATAAAAATAAAATTTCTGATACTATTCTGTGTTACAGTATTTTACAAAAATAAGAGTTCTTCTAAATAATACTGATTGACACAAGTATGTTGGCACAGTGCACAGACATCTGGATCTCTCTAAACTGACCACAAATGTTTCAGACAGTTGTGGAACTATAAAAATAAATCAGACATCACAAATATTCAACCAAGCAGACACATAAACAACAAGACCTTTCTGCTGGAACACAGGACTCAGTGTATTAATACATCAATGAATATGCACGCTGGACAGACACACATGCATTAAGAAGTTCCAAACAAGTTTAAGCACATGATCTCATAGTTTTAGTCAAATTGTTCCTTGCCTTTAAAAGGCACAAAAATCATGTGTTCACATTGAAGCAATATACACAAAATCGGTTACAGTGACTTTAGATCTTTAAAACTGTTGGCAAATTGAACTCGTTTCACATCTGAAATAAAGATTACTTTTGTAATTTCAGTTTAATTTAACATCAAATTGTCATGTCAGAGAGGGCCACATAAACTCCTGAGCTTAAGGCTGAGAGAGCCTGGTGTAAGTTATGGATTAAAAGACACTTAGTTACTTGGTTACCACATTCAGTATTAAACTAAGCACCCCAGGCACATTTTACAATCAGGATTCATTCATGTTAGCAGTAAGTGTACCAGATAAATGCCACAATTACTTGTATAAGTGCAATGTAAAATCAGGTCAAATTCATGCAAGATCTATTAAGCCATACAGGAATAAGACCACTGAAGGTATATTTATACATATACATATATACAGAGAAATAGAGTACAACAAACGATTCCACATCAGTATGCACATTCACAATGCCATCTGCATTTATGTTCATTTCATGAACATTACAGACCAAATCATAAACTCAGTAATCCAGTTACTTGGTGTAACTCCATAAGAATAGGGGGAAGTTTAAAATGAAAATTTCCTCCACTGTATAGAATGTACAAATTCAGATTGTACTGTATCTGCTTAGAGTGATCAAAACGGGACTGAGTACTAAACAATTCACATGTATAGCATCTCTAGTCCCTATTATTAACTCTTCATTCTCTCATCTCTATAACACCAAACCTCCATCAGCAGAGATCATTTCATGGGAAGTGTTCACATGCTCACAGGAAGTGGAAAACCACAGGGCTGAGCCTTTATTTAGACTTGACCCTAAAGTCCATAAATTGCGTTTTTCCTTCCCTCTGAGCAGCTAATGCACCTGATAAGGACTTATTAACATTAGCAAACACTTCAAAATAAATTGCCTTTGTTTACTGGACAATTAAACAACATACGGAGAAAAACATGGACCTATATTAGGGAGGTATGAGCTGGGCATTTAAGATTTGTTGGCATCAGTTTATCTCTGATTGTAGCAGCTAAGATCTAGTCCTTACAGGGTACTATGTTAATAACCATGACATTTTTAGAAAGAATGGAATCAGCATTTCAGTGCAGTGGGGGTATATCAGTGGGGTTCACACGCCATCCAGTGGTGAAAACATGCAACAACAAGCCTTACAACTCGGATAATATTGAAACACGTCACTTTTAGCTATTAAAATAGCAGAAACCTTCCAATGAAAGTAATTACTCAACACACAAATGCACACACATGTTCCTCTTCACCTGCTATGTATTTGCAATCTTTTGTTTATGAGGCATGTTTCACCTCAGCACAAGTTCATTACACTCAAGTGCTTCATGCAGTTCTACCATGCAGTCATCAAACATTTAACAATTGCTTTGTGCATTTTACATGGCTTTGAGCCATAGTGGATTTTATCCCAAAACGTAATTTGTTTCTTCTCTCTTTCATCATTTATATCTCACTCTTATCTTTCGTCTTTAGTTCTGTATAAACTGTGGAGACACTTGTCATTTCTATTATACTGCAGTTCACAGTGTGAAACAAAAATTAAAAACAAAAAAACTAAATAAAGTTTCTCCTTTCCCTCCTAGTGCACAGTGGAGACTGAAAGAAAACATTTCACAGGTAACGAGGACAATGCAGGATGTCAATACCCAGGTCTGCTAATGGCACCATCAGCATTTACTTGTACATGTTCAGTACAGAGAAAATGGATTTTCATTTTCAACTCTGGGACTTTCTTCTCCTGGGTTTCTCAGTCTATGTTTCCCTCTCATTATAAAACCTTCATGTTGCATTTAAGAAGGCTTCTTGACATGCCAGCGCCTCTAATCTTTTAGTAGGTAAACGCCCAAAGGGCTACAACATACATTATAACAGACAGGGAAAAACTCCAGCACTGGTGTAGCTGAAAGGCTTTAAGAAATACTGTTGCAGGTTATGATTCTCTGGTGGCTCAAACACTGGTGCCCTTGTCCCTGAGGGTGGTGACTTTGAGCACAAACCTTCTGGTGCTCTGGCGATAGCGTGGCTGGGTGAAGTAAAACAGGATTGGGTCCAGAAAGCTGTTCATGCTGGCGAACGGCCTGGTGCTCTTATAGATGATTGAAAACAAGTTCCTCGTCTCACAGGGCGCACCAGGCAGAGTACGCACCACCAGGTACAGGGTCTTGGTGAGGTGAAACGGCAAGAAACTTATGCAGAACACTGCCGCCACCACAATGATCATCTTCACCGCCTTGTCCCGCTTCTCGCCTGTCGCCATGGAGACACCCTGGTAGGACACCGGGCGGCAGAGGATGTGGGCCATCCGACAGTAGCACACCATGATGCCCATGAAGGGCAACAGGAAGCCGAGGCAGGTCAGAGCCATGCCATAAGGATAGTAATCTACTGAATGCTTTGGCGTGCTTAAATCATAACACACCGTGCGGTTTCGCTGGATTCCCGTCGCGGCAAAGTGAAAAGTTGGCGCACACAGGACGGCGACCACCAGCCACACCCCTCCACAGATAAACCACGCCATCCTGCGACCGCCCTGCTTGTGCCACATCGCGAGAGGATGGCAAATGCCCACGTAGCGCTGCACACTGATGCAGGTGAGGAAGAGGATGCTGCCATGCAGGTTACTGAAACAGGAAAACGACAAAGAGAAAATGCTGTTAAATCTTATTAAGCTGTGTTCTGCTGTACTGCACCGTGCAGTGCTGCTGACCAGCTTCTTCCACTGAAATGTCACCACTAATGAATAGAACTGGAGTAAATCTGGAGATAATGGGAGAAATAGAAAACTTGTAAGGCTCAGACTGGTGTGTGACAACCATGTGAATATGTGAAGCTGTGAGGCCAATGTTTATGGAGCTCTAACGAGAGCTCAGTGTGCTCCGAACAAAGTGCTTGTTGGATCATTTTTGCGCACCTGAAACTCCCTCCCTTATACCGTTCCCACAGCAGAATCAGGGGACTGTTTGTCCACTATATGCAGCAATCAGCTTGAGCATGTGTCAGTTTTTATGTGCACAACCATGTGAAACACTATTAATGCCCTTGAGGCGACACAGTGCTGTTAATTGTAAGATATATTGTGTCTCGCTCCACCTTCACATTGCCTTTAGATGTGGTGGGTTAGAGCAGGTGGGTTAAAGCATACTGAGACCTTTAAAGATGAAGTAAAGTTCAGATATGGTGGAACACTTTGAACACACAGCTGTGTACAGACATAATTAGCCAACATTCAGTGAAGCATCTCACCTGTAGAACTGAAACCTGACCAGCTTACAGGCAAGCTCCCCAAAGGGCCAGTAGTCATGACTGCCATAGTTGTAGATGAGCAAAGGAAGGGACATCACATACAGAAAGTCGGCAATGGCCAAGTTTAGCATATAGATGTTGTTTTTGGACAGGTTGGGCCCAGTCCTCCATATCTTCAGTATGACAGCAGCATTGAGAGGAAGGCCGAGCAAGAAGACAAAGGTGTATACAGCAGGGAGTAAAATACGTTTAAAGTCTTCCTTATAGGTGCAGCGAAGGCTGCCGGACCCACTGATGTTGGCGATGCTGTCTGCTGTGTACGGCTCAGTAGGGTGTTCGCTGGTAGACAAGAAGTCCAAAGAGAAGGTTTTCGAGATGAGAGTTTCCGTAGGGAAGGAGCTGACAGAATGTGGCATCTTCACATTCTGGAGGAGAGACAGGGAGAGACATGAGGGTGCCTTTAGTTTGGTGATAATGTCAATATTTTAACAAATAGAAAAGAGATTAAGCATGTGTTGCACATGCATTGAGAGTGTCCATGTGATGACTGTTTATTGAAGTGTTGATGAACACAGAGGGAGCAACTTTCCACCAGAGGGCACAAGAGACCACCATTTGTTTAGAGGCTGACTGATAACACATTTTTATCAGTTGATGTAATGTGATGTAATTACAATTAACTACAGTTAGGTAGGCCTTCATTGATGGCCCACAGGAGAATTTCATAATAAGGCACTGCTGGGATTTGAACCCAGGATCTCCTGTTTACTAGACAGGCGCTTTAACCAACTAAGCCACAGCGCCATAAATTGGCTTTGAACTTTGCAGCATCCAGTATTGATCTAGGGAGGCTATATGTGAAAAATATACAGTATATTGCTTACTTTACTGAAACAAAGGTGCATAAGCACAGCCAGTGAAATGTAGTTAAAGTAGCAAATGCAATGTTAAAGACTGACCCCTTCAGACAGTTAGTTAAATGGTTGCTGCACTAATCTATTAATATTGTTGTAGCCAGTGCATGTAACGCCAACTCTGATGCTGTTGGATAGTGGCACCCAGTGCTTCCTGACCTGGGTATTTAGTAGTAGTTGTTGCTAACAAGTGGAAGATAGACACCTGCAAGTTTTGAACTGAAAACCACAGCAGACTGTCTGCTCTCCCACTCACAACTCACAATGTCTGGAAGAGGCTGAGATTAATCAACAATGTTAATTACAGCTCCCACCATCAACATCAATCATATCCATTTCCTTTATGGCAGCATGTGGGCGGGTAAGTGATTGGCTTAAGCCACTTCCTTCATAGCCTTGTCAGACTGTGACTCATGGCATTTCACAACTAACACCCCTTCAGCTGTGTGCATGCACTGTGTCCTCTAACTGCGTAAAGCACTGTCTTTGTGTGCTTTTAAAAAACTGTGGGTTCGTAAGAGTGTGTGTGCGTATTAAGTTAATTCCTCTGTGTGGGTGCATGAACAGTTTGTTGTGACCAACAGTGACGCACGATTTCATAATTCCTGATAGAGTAATTGAAGTGGAGGAGGAGGGAGAGGGAGCCAGCGGTAGACCATAAAACATTTCACTACACTGAACCAATGAGCTGGCAAAGAGGAATAACTACAGTTCTGGAAAGTGCACTGCAGCTGGCTTTAGTGGCTGATGACTCATTTACAGAGTAATTCAGATTTTTTGATTTGTGGACTAGCCTGTCTCAAGAAAGTCCTTGAGACCAACTTTCTTTGGCTATCTTAAAGCCCTGTGACATCATGACAGTCAAATCACTAAGCTTCCTGAAAGCACTGCCCTGTAGAAAGTGATTGGTGATTATCTCCATAAATCCCACCCTGTTAAAAATACAGCAGATGTTATGATGGTAAGGAAAGAGGGGCTCTTGTTTTAGCCTGAAGGTGCCTCCTGTGGGAAGTCGTCGTGATCAGGCCTGCCTTTAGTGGGCTAACCATGCCTAACCTCCACGGATGAAGCGTAATAAACGCCATCTCTTTTGGTCTGACATTGGCACTAAAGCTCCAATCCATACTGTAACTTTCCGTATGGACAGCCAAGATGGCGGGTGCAGTCACCTTGTGCTGCTTGGTATGCAGAATGTTGGCATGCATTTGCAGTTAAAATTTCACAGAGCAAGCAGTGACATGAAACCAAATATATGACGGATATTACCAGAGACGTCAATGGCAGGTCTCCGTTGTGTAGTATCAAACTGCAAGGTTTCCTCTGATTCAACAATCACACATTTTGGACAACAAGCCCTGGCGAGCAAATCATTGATCTTCGAAGCAAAGCAGGAATTACAGCTGAGATCTACCAACTGAAACAAGCACAGCTCTGATTCCCATGTACAATATCTGCACAGCATGCTCACTGGCACTGTGGTGAAGATAATCATTTGTCACTGGAGGAGGATATTGTTCATGAAAAATAAATGGAATGTTATCGATTTCTTTCTAAATTCATTAGCTAAAAGGGGGCAAAAATAAATGTAAATCCTCTTTCTGATCTATTTCATCCTTTGCGGTCATCTTCAGATTTGCAGCCTTCATCTTGTCATTTCATTTAACCTCTATTTTAGCAGGAATATTCACAGTGAGATTCAAAATCTCCTTTACAAGGGAGTCCTGGACAAGACAGCAGAATTAAAATGCAACATAAAAGACTGGTAATTGACGAGTGAAAGTTTAAGAGTGCTTTCTACAGTTTCATTTAAGTGGATTAGGTCAGTCAACAAAAACATAACCAAGCTTGGACAGTTGAACTCAAATATACTTTATCTAAAAGTAATAAACCATTGTTGACTATTAACCTTTATGGTTAATCCCTAATTGATTTAAAAGAAAATATTCACTAGGCGCAAACAGATTCACATTTCATAACACATGCCACAGACTGAAAGCTCAGATGTGTGTGTTTGATATGGTCAGGTTTCCATTTTTCAAACACTCTAGAGAGCAAACAGTAACCATAGCCTCTATGTGGTCATGTATGCACTGTGTGTGTGTGTGTGTGTGAGGGTGTGTGGGTGTGTGGGTGTGTGTGTGTGTGTGTGTGTGTGTGTGTGTGTGTGTGTGTCTCTGAGGGGTTCTGTGTGAAGTGTTTTATTCACAGATCCTCTCCAGGCCATATCCATTTCCTAATCTGAATTGATTTTAGTTTAATCAGCAGTATAATAGATAAACACATTAAACTGCAGCAGGAAACAGAGACACACACCACAAACCCACAGGGACAGAAACTCTAATTCATTTGGAAATCAAGTTTTCATTTTTCAATTTTTCATTTTCAAGTTTTTTGAAAAGACACAAACACAACAGTTTAATGTTCTGTGTGTTTACTGACACCACTCAGATACCTGTGGTGTTTCTAAAGTGACACATTAATACATAACTACAAACAAATATTACTCTTCTGAAAAATAAGGCAAAGATTGGAAAATTTAGCCTATTTTTAGACAAGATTCTCAAAACACAGAAATGAAAGTTACGTGTGCAATGAAGTCATTTCAAACCACATGTTTAGTTCATTGCAACACTAACAGCAAACACTAATTAAAACATTGCTCACCGACCTTTGCAGGCATTCATTTGGCTCTGTCACTATGGGTGTGAAGGAGTCATCTACTTTAGCTCTATGACTCAATGCAGCCTTTTCTGCCCATACAGTTGTAGCACTTTTGGCAGGTTTCCTCAAACTTGTCCATACATCTTCTCTGCAAACCCTGTCTGTGGGAAAACAGATGCGAGGTCTGTACCAAGACATCTCAAAACTGTTACAGTTCCACCACCTTGTAGAAGTAAAATCATGTGATGTGCGGTTAACAGTAAAACTGTTTTTATTAGTTTAGTTAATAAGAGACTTTACCATCAACTCAAACTATTCCTGGGATAAAGTAGAGCTTGACTGAAGTAGTAAGCAACCATTTACACGTCTTAAGATGTGTCTTGAGAAAGAAAAGTGCTGTAAATGCTCAATCATGTTGCACAGTACTACAGTGAATGTTCCTATGAGGAATGGTCGTATCTTTCCTTCCTGGTCACAAAGACACATCATTTTACCCTTGAAAGCATCGCACTTTATGTGTATACAGTCAAAAGGGCAATTGGAGAATGCGGGCATCGATCCCGCTACCTCTCGCATGCTAAGCGAGCGCTCTACCATTTGAGCTAATTCCCCTGGACAAGCTAGCCCCTAAACACAGCAGATGGCATCTCATTTACACAGCCGAGGCCCCTCTCACAGGGGTAATGTTACGAGTAGCTGAGAGGGAAGCTCCCTCGCTCTGCGCTCTGTTTATCTCCCTCTCGCACATGCTTTGAGAAGAGAGACATGCTGCTATGTACTCACTGCCCTCAGGCTTTCCAAAAGGCAGAGCTGAAGGTGTCGCAAGATTATTTATAACCACGACTGCAAGAAAGTAACTGCAACTCAGGACAAATACAGGACATTAATAACTGAGCATAAGCCAAACAGGGCTGTAAATCAGCACCATATATAAAGTTTAAATGATTATTCTGCGTCTGGATTTGGTGCCATCAGGACTTTTGAACCCTGGTTAAGGTAACAGGAGACAATGAGCAGAGCCTGGCAATTAATGTATGTTATGCAGATACAAGCAGAGAGTAACTAGATCATGAATATCGTGAAAGGTGTCGCTCACACTGACAAAACAAACTCTGCAGTTCCTCTTCTACAGAGTGTTTAAGACTGTTTCAGCTAATTATTCCAGTCTTACAGGAACACAACCACAACTTCTCTGTTTTGGTTCACCTTCAGTGCTCTCAGAGACATTTCCAGCCTTTATTTAGAGAAAAAGCTGATTAATGCACTCTACACCAACTGCCCTGCACCAAAATGACAGATAGCACAGTTAGCAACTAGCTGGTGAACATAGTGGAGCAGTTAGCTGTTAAAGAGCCAGATATACACCAGTGAATATTTATGTTGCTGTGTGTCTGCTGGATGTGCGAAAAACTGTTTGCTAACAAATTTCTTATAATATATTAATGTTGTTTTCACAGCTTATTTTGCTGACCCATGTAGTCAAAAAACATATAATGCAGCTAAAGTATGTAAGCAGCAATCAATTTAGGCATGCTAATGAGTTTAAAAGAGCGGGTAACGGGTGAGTGGCAGATAAAGACTGTATACTGTACACACACACACACACACACACACACACACACACACACACACACACACACACTGTCTCTATAATAAACACATGAAGAGAAGAGGGAGATGCTGAGTTGGGGAGAGAGGGCATTCAACCCTGAATACTTCCCCATCTCTGATCTCTACTGTTCCTGGCCACACTAATCAATGATTCATGCCCGCTACTCCTCACTGTCCTGAAATACAGCACACACCCACTGACACGCACACACACACACACACACACACACACACACACACACCGGCTACAACATGTGTAAACACACTCATACTTTGGCTGTAGTGACTTTGAAAAATGACACACAGAGCAAACAGCAGGACGGAAATAAACATGAGTTTCACCCGTTAAAGACTGCAGGGACACACAACAGTCTGCTGTTCCGACAAATACAAAGACGTAGGTTTGCATGTGTTGATGTGTGCATCAAACAAGCATAAACATCCTCCTCTTTACTGAGATAAACAACAAACATTTTTTTCATTTTCCTAACAAAGACAGATAAAGCTGCAGGAACACAACACATACAATTGAATGCAGCAGATTTTGCAGCCCTTTGTTTTAATGTAAAAGAAAAAAACACTTGACTGATTGATTATCCTAGCAAACATGGCTCAAGCTAATACCAGTCAATCCATCCTGAGGACAGACACTGTGGCCATAACACAAGAGACATTTTGAACCAATCAGCTGCACCATAAAGCGGCTAGGAAGGCCGGTGTTCAGCAGAAGCACTCTGCCTGTCATGTGGTCACGAGGAGAATAAAACAATCACTTGATGCAAGAGTCCTAACTGCAATCAGTCTATGGTCCTATAAACAACTTCAAAACTCTCCTAAGAGAGCGCAAGCTATCGCTCACATGCCAAGCAAGCAGCACACACATTTGAGCTAACGCCCGCTCCCTTCTTGTGTTTCTCTGAAATATGATGTTTGCACTGATTGTTTGATTTCCATAGAAGAATTGCAAAGACTTAATGTACAAATATGGACATCACTGCATGGCTACACAAAAGAAATGAAGCAATCTAGTGGAGAGTACTCCCTCCTGGCAGAATCAAACCAAATTGTTATGCCACTTACTTCTAGTCCACTAAAAAGGCGCAGTTGGACAGCAATGCCTTCAAGAGTGATATGGATCATAGCACTAATTTGCCGTAACTTGTAGACAAAAACATGTTGGCGCTTGTAGCTCTAAGGATTTAGTCTGTGGATTTCGCAAGGCGTGTAAAGACTGATAGACAGCAGTTGAGGCTGTAGTCTATGTGACTGCGGTCATGTGGTTGCCACACACGGGGGAAGTGAACGTAGGCCTGATGCAACAAGTACAGAGACAGGACAGTGGGGCATCGGGCACTGAAAGCTAAATGTGGACACACCACAAAGTTCCTTCTGGCATATGATCGACAGACTACGCAGCCATTTTGCTCCACTTCATTCATTCAGCCTGAAACTGTGTTCAGATTAGCTGATTTCTGGTCAGGGTGGTTGGGGCAATTTGTTTTGTTTTTCCCTAACCACTCAGTGGTGGTACCGGTTGCTAGGAGCAGGTACCATTTTGCCTTGTCTTGAGTGTCCTACTAGCAAAAACACGACCCATAAACGTAGTGTCTATTTAGTAATAAAGAGCTGTCATTTCTTGTTAACCTGGTTCCAGACGTGTGAATCATTGTCCACATCTCTGATTTGTACAGCAATTCCAAGAGGTCTGGTGTTGCACCCATAGACAGGTGTTTGCTAGAGTTAGACTGATTGATGTTATCTTCCTGCATAGCCAGCTAGCACGGAAAATAATGTTAGAATAACAGCGATAAGCACAGATGAGATCAAAGCAGCTGTACAGGTAAGAAGTGGAGTCTTTAACTGGACTGGTACCTTCTTGAAAGCAAGTGCCACGCCCCAAAAAGAAATCAGCAAACACGAATGGAAAGCATGAATGGATGTAGCTAACCTTCCAACGACTGCCAACAAAGCTGAAACACGGGTCTGAAAAACAGCACTAGTAAGAAAGGCATGCAGCAAGATGAAATATTTATCTTGTTCATATACACAACAAACACAAAAAAGCACGAGAGCAACCACACAAACGGTGCTTTACTCCTCTCTATCATTAGAATAAGTGCTTGTTGATAATGCACAAATATACCAGGGCCGACAAATAGTTCCAAGTTTTGCTGCCGTCTGGACACTTGCTTTGCTCTTGAATGGAAACTGGTATTGGTTTCTTCTAATGTTGACAGAAAAACATGTTTTTTCAAACATAAATTGCTGAAGAAGTTTGATACACACCTCTGCTGAGGCAAAAAGCTTATTAAAAGCTTAACAGAGTGGTAAGTAGCGGCTAGCCTGTGCCCTGTGGTCGCTGTTGTCATGGGTTTGTGTTGCAGAGGGGACCTGAATGCAGCTTTGGTGAGAGCAGAGTCAGTAAAACATAAAGACAGGACAAAAGAAAAGAAATGTCTTCAACTGACGGATTCCCAAATGCATGTTTGGGATGGCTGCCACAGAGCTCTCGATTATTTACTGTGCTGTGCATTTGACTCTGTCCTGGAAGCAACTTCTGTACCGTTTCTGTCTCTCTACCCCTCTATCACCTCTCTGTCTCTGTCTGAGTGTCCCTAAACCAGCATTACATTATTCTGTTCCCAGTCAGGCAGACAAAACACCCACAGAAGCAGAAAGGAATCTTCAATAAAAACAGGGTAGCCGAAGTCCCACGGCCAGTGTGCCAGGTCTTCACACATGAAAGCCCCCCCAAAGTTGTTTTCACTGAAGTTAAGTAGTTCCCTTGATGATTCAAAAATGATGGAGAAAACAGCTTGGCAAAGTTGTGTAATACCAGCTGACTAAAAAATCTCACTTCACCATTTTTTCACCGGTGTCATCAGCGGCAGAGATGATGTATGTAATAACTGAAGGAAATCAATGACATTCATACATGCAGAGCTGCACCAAATACTCTAACTCAATTTCCAACTTCTCTGTTGAGAAGATTTGTTGTTTTTCTTCATCATGTGACAGTAAACTGCATATGCAGAGGCTTCAGACTGCAGGTCGAACACACCAACCAACACATTTGTAATAATGTCGATAGTAATTAACATTATTATAACTATTCTTGTTTTCCCTATGTTGCAGGCCTACACAATCTTTGTGTTTATTAACTGACTGTAGATCTGTTTTTAATAATTTACTTTTCATACTATTAAAATCATATCCCTTTAAACACAGAATATTGAAAAAGTAACTTTATTATTGCCTGCTGTATTTTTATATGTTCTGTTCTTGTACTTTCTTGAGAGTGGGAGCGAGTGGGAGCATTTGGCTGCCAGCTGTCACCTGAACCACCTGTGAGGACGCTTCTTCCTGTCTCTGTTTGTTCTCAATAAAGTATAAACCTAATTTCCTGTTGCATTAAGACAGATCAGTGTGAGCCTAGTGTTACTAAACACTGTACTGGGTATATTCAGATGGCTGATACAGATATAAAGACAGATGGCTGCTGTGTAGACACACTGCTAGTTGTTGCACAACTCGGGTCATATGGGCAGATACTGTTCTGGAAAAAAAAGCAATTTATCATGGTTGCAAGAATCATAACAGCATCCATGAATAGGAACAAACAAACACGACATCTGGCCTGGTCTTCTTCACACTCCTTACTGTAATTATCTTGTACATCATGCACACAATGGTTCGATTCAATGTAATATAAAAAGTCTAACAAATATCTGTTGAATCAAGATTTGTGAATATGAAGATTGAATACGAACATGAAATTGCTTTAGCTGTGACGCGACGAGCACTGCGTTTTGTCAAGCTGACGAACTGTACACCCAATTCATGGGAATAAAGGCAGTTTCCCAGGACGTTTTTATGGCCTCATTTTTGCGGTTTGGGACTTTCAGGACCTTTTCATTGATTTCAGCTGCAGTGTCCTGCACACCCTGACACTGCATTCCCTGCAGACTTCACACGGGCAGCCGTCATCAAATTTTCACACCTGGTATAAACACAGTAAAATGTGGGCGCCTTGAGGCATGGCACTGCACATGGCACTGGGGGGCAGCCTTGGCCTAGAGGTTGGAGAAGCGGCTTGTGACCGGGGGGTCGCCCACTAGATTTCACCCCACCGGACTGGCAGAGAAATTTGGGTGTGGTGGAATATCCCCTCCCTCCCTCCATTTGCCGGCTGATGTGCCCTTGAGCAAGGCACTTAACCCCCCTATATGCTCCCCGGGCGCCTGATGTGGCAGCCCACTGCTCCTGTGTGTTCACTGCATGTTGCATGTGCATGTGAAATTTAAATTGCGCTTGCATCAGGTTGGTGCCTGGCCACCTTTCACTCCACTGAGTGGAATTTGATTATAGCAGATTATTTTATCATAGCAGGCAATATGAATATCAAAACTGATTTAAACTACACACACTCACAAATCTTCCTCCAATATAACAGGAAGACCAGGACTGATGGGGCATATCTGTGTCTGCCTCATTTCAGTTTCTGTTCAGTAACATTTCAGCCATTTCCTGGCAGTAGTAACACTGCAATACATGCATGAAGGATTCATATGAGACAAAAAATATATATATATAAAGCAGTAATTAGAATATCACACTGATGCCACTGGGGCTAAAATGGCATGTATATCTGCCATGATGAGACTGGCCACGCTGCGCCACAGTGGGACTATCATGTTCTCATTCGTTGTCTCAGCTAGATATATTACATTCCTCTGGGGAATAGTGAGGAAAATAATCATGTAACTTACCCTGATAGACAGCAAAACAAACGAAGTAGCAACATCAACAAGTTGGCCACTCAGCCATGGCAGAGGACTCGTCCCGCTCCTTATCTCCTCTGTAACAACAAAGAGCAGTTCAGCGTGGAGGAACAAAACAGCAGGAGGGAACACGTGTCAAGAAATCACTGCGAGCACACTGGAGGCTGGTTTCTATCACAAACACCAAGAACACGTGTGTTTTAAAGTCGCTGTTCCTCTGTTCCCAGGACCTACATGCTCTGAAACCGCTCCGGTCGGCGCACCACACACGGCTCACTACACACACTGCTGCCGCGGCACGGGACAACTGCGCGTGCTAGCCACGCACGCGCAATGAGGCTTGCGTGGGGCCGGTTTAGCTCAGAAAAAATGTCTGTACGCTTTTATGCAGTTATTTTTAGCCTGCTTTGTCAACATTTGCTAAACAATTAAATCATAGTGTAGAGAAATACTTGATTTTGTGACGGGGAGCGCGGCACGTGCATTTTACAGGTGGCTCAAACATAGTTCCGGTCATCAGTTTGATCACCGTTCTAAATCAAGGGGCAATGACTAAAACTGCAGACAAGCGACGTTAATACTTCATGACAGTTAATTCATTGTTGAGATTGATGGTTTTACTGGCTGAAAACAAACCTTTAAAAGTAAAGTGAATACTTTGATTAGTTTTGTTATTATTATTTTTTACTTTGGCAGGTGGTCATGGATTCAGGTTTTAACTGATATTGAGGTAATAAGGTATTGAGATCCACTAGCGTCCCTGTGACCCACCTGATAGTCACCGGACAATACATCAGTGGTCATGGGTCCAAGTGTCCCATACAGAGTCCTCACCAAATGATTTCAAATGCTAGCTGTGAGTCTATGAGTGGTTATAAGTATGTCTGTTATGTTCATTATGTTCATGTTCTGATTATCAGCTTGCGCTCACTGACATTAAACAATAGAAACTTTTGGCAAACATCAGTGAAAGTGACAGAACCGGTTTTTCATCTGTGGCTGGGTCTAATCTGGTTGGGATTTTATGAGACTTTCATTGCGCTCTTATTTGATTTGTGGACATTACTGTTTCCTGCTCGGCATCCTGTTTCCATGTCTGATAAGATGAAACACAAATTTGTGAAGCGGCAGCGCAGCTTCATTTACCTGCTAGCCTCCTGTAAACATCGCAAAGCACTAATTGCTGTCAGCCACACTCATAAAGGGGTTGGGTTGACCAGTATGGGTGTAACTGGAAGCATCTGTGTCATGTGTCCCTTCAGATTTGCAGCACCATTAACAGGTTAATGAGTGCAATTTAAAAGAACAGCTGCATATTTGTGGCGTGTTTGGTGTCAGTCACTCCAAAAATAATGAAATTGTTAATGCAGTGGTAAAATAAATAATACAGAGAATATAAAGAAGGGCAGATCCAGACTGAAGATGTGTGGAAAACATCTCAACACACGCTCTTCTTGGGGAAAGCGACTACAGAAGTAATGGTTTTGTTTTGGATCCTGATCTGGAGATTAAGATTCTGAGGTCTGAAGGAAACAGCTGTTATCCCATGTTTGTGTTTTCAAACGACACAAAATATTGTTGTACACATACACTCTTGCTTTTGTCCTCGCTCTTGAGTCACGACCACATGTATCTACATGTCATGTGTCATGTGAAAAAGTATGAAGGCCCCGTCATTCACGGTGAACCTGCCCTCCGTAGTCTAATCATTTATTATTAACAGACCATCTCATGTTGTTCTCCAGTCACTCCCCTCAGCGTTAAGGTGGCACTTATTCATTGTGAATGACTGATTTGAAGAAATTTAAAGCCTGATCATGAGTTGTAATATTATGGTCTAGACCCTCTCCAGCACTGAGACTAAACAGGTCATCTGACTGAATCTGCCGTTTGCTGCTTTCGTCTGCTGCAAAGAAAATAACACACATCTTACAGTTTAAGTCACATTATTGTCACCCTTCAGTTATTTTATTGAACTGCTATAAAACTGTGTGTTGCCATTAATGTTGCCATTAACTGTACAGATGAAGTTATCAGTCAGTGTCTGACTGATTGAGTGTGTGTGTGTGTGTGTGTGTGTGTGTGTGTGTGTGTGTGTGTGTGTGTGCAGAAGCCAGATTTCAGGATTGAGATCAACAAACAAAAGTGGCTACAAGGTGACATTTATGAGTGTGTGTTTTTTGCCAGAGATGCAAGGACAGTGTTTATGAGATTAAGATTCAAGGGAGCTGCAGTTTTCACAGGAATTGCCGAGGCAAACAACACTGATTATCAGTTAGCTGCTTGCATAGAACGAAGGAAAATTGGCTGTCATTACCACACGCCGGCATAATAGCAAAACACTGGCTGTTTTGCAAAATTTAAACAACATCTGCATATAGAACAACTCTGGACTCTACAACATGATACAAACAGTGGCACAGAAACAGGGAGTCTGGAGTATGATTTTAAGGCCAGATAAGACTAAATGTCAACTGCAGCAAATGGAATAAATGAGAAGGGGGCATAAATCTGACTTTCTGCCACTGATAGAGAAAATGAATGTATAAAATGGGGTCAAGTCACTTAAAGGATTTCATTTCTGAACAGTCATCCAGCAGACCTCTTCTTCTGAATGAGTTCATTTGTCATGTTGAAACTGAAGACGTGTGCAGACAGGGAAGTAGAGTTTGTCAAGCCTAATCAGCGAATTTCGTAATGATTGTGGAGTATCGTAAGAGCCTCTCTGATCCAAACGCAAACTCATTTCAGGCCTCCACCCGTCTTTGCATCTGTTCTGCAATAGTGCGTCTTGAAAGGCTTGACCTTTACCAACACATCCTCACAAAGTGTGGGCAGCTGTGGCGGAGTGCAAAAAGCCACGCGTAAAAGGGCTGAATCTGGGCCCGATCCTCTTTGGCAAAAATACTGTCAGTGTGCTGGAAAACTAAACAGCCAAACCTGAAGGATTGTGGTGCATTTCAGAAATGCACAATAGAAAACTAGTGCAGTATATCTACAAACCCATAAACACTTAAATTAGAATTAAATTTTGCCCTGCTCACTGCTGGACTGGTCTTAATGGCTGCATGCGTGACAGTTTCACTGAAATTAACCTCAACAACCCAAAGCTTAACCAAACAATATTTGTGTGTGGTTTCGCATAAAAGATGTTTTCCGGCACATATTCTGATGACCCCAAGGTTCATGTAAACAACTCGAGTTAAATTATTATCATTATTATTCTTGTAAGCTTTATTTAAACAGAGAGGGCCAGTGAGAACAAGCTCTCTTTTGGAAGGACACCCTGATTACAGCACAACAACAGCACACAAGAGGTGTGGTACATATCAACACATTATACAACAAGGACAAGGAAGCCAAGGACATCAACACAACACAGTGCTCCATGTGAGTCCAACGGGATTTAACTTGATTAAAGGGGATCATGTTATCTGTTTTTACAAGCTTCTGCAGATTGGTCCACTTGTGTGGAGGAGAGTATTTCACAGGCACGTTCCCAACCGCAGCGTTGAAATGGTGACTTTCACAGGAGAAACAGTGTGGGGTCCAGCGCAACGTGGAACTGATCTACAGTTAATAAGTCATGTGAGATATCCAGAAGGTTTGCCACTTTCCAGTGCGTGACTGGCCGTCTTCACACGCCACTACAATCCCAATCTGAGAGAAAAGCCCTCAGGGTTATGTTTTTACCTGCGTCTGGTTTTTCCGGGTTGTCCATCGCTGTCACCACGATAAAATCCCTGAGACCAGCATTTAATGTCAAAACTAATTATGTGTGTTTGTGCGTGCATGTGGAGTATGTGTGCATGAGAGTCGTTTGCAACAGGGTGTTATGATTTACCTGACGCCTGCTTGGAGAGCTGTGCGTGTTTTGATCGTATCATTTAACACATGCACACTGCACAGCATCAAGTATGCACTCAAAACTTTTACTAGTTCCCATGAAAGATTAACCACAATATATTAAAGCTGGAGGAAAGATGCTCAAAAAGGATTTGAAAACAGTGACAGACTGAAAGTCATTTTAGAATAGCAGGTTTCCAGTTCTCATAAATATCAGGTATGGCTTTGTGGGATGTGGTATTCCTCCTTAAGTAGCCTAATATCAGTGATAGGAAGCGAAAACATGAGCAGGTGGCACTAATGTGTAGGGATCTATGATGGGGAAACAGCATAACATGTAGTTAGTGCACTTATAAAATAAAAGCAATTGATTCTGATGATTTATTAAAACTGATTTTCACATGCCAGGTAATGGATTCATGCTGGGAGGTGTTGCTCTATGAGCTGGTCTGCAGGATCCCAGCAGATGAGAAATTAAGTCATTAGTTAGTCAGTAATGAACCTGCAACGGCTGTAACAGTACTACCCCCCCTCTGAACCTAGTTCTGTCAGAAATTACATCCTCTTTGTTTATTGGAAACATTTCCATGCACTACTTTTGAATGTACAGTATTTATAGCTGAATTAAGAAGCAATAAAACAATAAATCTGTGTTTGCCTGTGTTGGAATGTAAAAAGGTACAAAGAGGCACCTTCTATCTCTGCAGTTTCCGGACTAGATGACCTCTCTGTGGACTGTCACACTACATCCCCGAGTTATCACTTGTGGCTGCAGCGGCCAGTGTTCAGCAGAAGTAATGAATTTCCTGTATGAAAAGTGCGATAGAAGTCAACTTTGATTTGATTGATCACTCACATTGTGGCTTTGATTAGAGCCACATTAATGATAACGATAGCCTGTTTGTGTGTGTGTGTGTGTGTGTGTGTGAAACTGGAAGAAGGCGAGAGTAACGACTAGATAAGAATAGTTAACAGCATCAAAACCCCTGAACCTCAAGTTTCTGACAGAAAAATAGTCCTTGAAGTATCCTCAACAGCTTCATGCACCTAACCTGCATTATAGCGGCAGTCAACTCAGGATAAAGATATGATCGTGTGTGTGTGCTTGGTGGGTAAAATGGGTGTGAGTGAGTGTTTGCTCAGCAGTGCGTGTATCTCGATTAGTAGTGGCTGGTATTGCACAACCCGGTCGGATGTCTGGTGATGGATGCAGAGAGAAGTGAAAGAGCGAGCGTTCGCTTGCCGCCCGTCTATTCCAGCCACAAGGGAAATAATGTTTTCTGCTTCTTCTATTTGAGTGCAGACTGTTTTTTGAATCACAGTGTTGGTGTCCTCACATCAACCTGTTTTTGAAACATCATAATTGATGTGTCATTAACGGGGAAAGTCCACTGTTAGGATTATCTTGGAGGATGAAGCCAGTTCTGCTTGGTTTCTTTCAAGCCATAGCTGCCTTTGAGGACAATGACATTACATCTTTTAGCAACCTGGAGGGAGATTTTATTCTACAGTTAAAAACATGTTGGTTTCTTTCGGCTCGTTTCCATGTGGTTAGACTCAATGTTGCTAAATAAGACTACTTTTAGGCCAATAAAATGAGTAGATAATAAAAGACTCCTGACTTCAGTAAATCACTTGCTGATAGCTGATTTCAACTCTTCTGTAGCTGCATTTGTTTTGTGGATAAACAAAAGTTAAGCACATTTTTCAAGCATGTAAACAAAAGTTCTGCTTACAGTCAGTGTTTCCCACCGAAACGCTGAATGTAAGCAGAACGTCCCTGAGGCCCGGCAGAGCCGAGTGCATTTCCTTCCTCATCGCATTCATAAAGTGATTTTTCGAACATACTTTGAGCCATGCATTGTTTACTCCCATGCTTGCTAACTTGCCGTCGTCTTCCTCAGCGCCTGAGCAGCTGACCTTGAAAACGGTGCTTCCAAAAACCGCCTCACCACGGGCGGATCTTGTGGTGAGCTTGTTTTGTCAGCTTCAACTGTGAAGGTGATGTCAGGTGACACTGTGAAAAAGTGATGGACGAACCTAGAAATGTTAAAATCACTTAAACACTAATTACACACTATAGATTTGCATTTGCCTGACATCACTAGTACAAGGAGATGCACAAATTAAATTTAAATTAACAAATTAAAAGTGAGCTGTGCATTTTAATGGAAGTTACAGTATTTGTGAACCCAATTTAAACGCAAAACTTTCCATTTGATAGAATTCTTGCTTGATCAGTGACTCGCACATTTAACAGGGAAGGACTTCAGTGTAAATGGGTGAGGCTGTGACCTCCAGTGGAGGAATGTAACCCGAGAATTGTACTTAAGTGGAAATTTGAGGAACTTGTACTTGAGTGTTTTTTTTTCATGCTACTTTTGCTTTTTTGCTTTTTCTCTGACAGCTTTAGAAACTTCAATTACACATGAAACATACAAAGAGCTTAGATGTTGCTGTTACAAACCATCCATTGATTAGATTGACAGGAAATTAATTGGCGAATTTTGACACATTGATGCTTAATTTGACCATTTCATGGTTTCAGCTTCTCAAATGTGAAGATCTGCTCTTTTTCTTTTTAATGATTCTGCTAAATTATCACAAGCAAATTACAGTTTTGACCATTTTGACATTTTTACTATTGTTTGGACAAAACAAGCAGTTTGAAGGTGTCACTTTGGACTTACGATCAATCGGTTAACTGAGAAAATGATCACATTCATCCATAATGAAAATAATCATTAGTTGCAGTTCTGTATACAATCAGTGGACATTTTTCCTGCATTGAGTACTTTCACTTTTAATACTTAAAATGTACTTGCATACATTTTCCTGATAATACTCACATACTTTTACTTGACATTTTCGATGCAGGAAAATGAGGGTAATAAGAGTACTTTTACAGTGTGATGTTAGTACTCGTACTTAAGTAAAGGATCTAAAGACTTCTTCCATCACTGCTTACTACTGCTCCTGTATCTATTTCATCCATTTTAGGAGAAAGCATTGTTGTGCTCTCACTTTCATGCTGCAAAGTAAACACATATAAGGCCTCTATCTTAGGAAAATGCCCCATTTTTCAGTCTGTGTGGAGCTGTACCGTACATGCAGACTCACATCTGTTTTTGGTAAATATAATGGGATAAATCCCAGAGGGCGACTGTTGAGACATATTCTAGATTTTAAAAGCAGTTTTACCCTAAAAGGAAAAATAAGAGCAATAAAAAAGGTCACACAGTCTTATTGGTTTAGCGATGTAACACAATGCATACAATTAGAGAAAATAAAATATACTATTAGGGGATCCAGGGACAAATTCTTCTCTGTCTGGGATCCAGTACTGAAGCATTTAGATAAACTTAAAACTGTGCCCACTTAATTAACGTGTGGTGGCCATCTCCCCATATGCTTTTGTGATGGTGATTGTATTTATGTGAATTACTTTTTGCTTAGTGCATAGCTTGTATGTTTGTTTTTGTGTAAATGTATGTGTGTATATATAAATATATGTGTGTGTATGTGTACGCATGTGTGTATATGGGTATGTGTGCGTGTGTGTGTGTATGCATGTGTACGTATTTGTGTATTGCATATGTATCTATTTTTCTATTTTTATTGTAATCAGTTTTAATGGTTTGGTGTTCACCATGTTCTTTAGGGTGGGGGGTGGGGTGGGGTGGGGTTAAAATATAAATTTGAGCACGATGATTCCTTTTTATGTATTTTTATGTTCTATGTTGCTAATGCTCAATAAAAAGACATTTAAAAAAAAGGTCACACAAGACAATCTTCCTTTTATAGGAAAATTTTAATAGTTATTCAATGTTCTACATTTTACAGTAAATATACAATTACAAACTTGGCTTAGTTATAGTACTAAGATCACTAACTGATCTTAAAAAAACCCTCAACAACAAAAAAACGTAAAAAAAAAAATTAAAATAAAATAAAAAAAAATCCAAAAACAAATTAAAAACAGATTTACACTTCATATCACAAGCCTGACGCTGGTCCTTCACTCTGGACCAAATAGCTAACATACAATTCACTTCTCTCAACGCTGAAAAGACGTTGGGCTTCTGTTTCAAACACAACCTTACGGTAACAGATATACCATAGCATGTGCAAACTGGGTACCAAACTAAAACTTCCAAAGATGGGGTTGTTCCTAATACTCGGCCCAGATGGGATACGAGTATGCTTTTTTTTTTTTTTGGAAGACAAGGAATTTCCACTTTTTGCATCACATTTAGTGTCAAATTAAACTAAGAGAGATCTGACAAATTGAAATTAAAAAGCTGCGGCAGAACATCGAAGACATTTAAGAGCCTACTATTCACTGTGATAGTAGTGTTTTAATTTATACTCATGAAAAAAAAAACTAAGACTTAGCAACTGCAAGGCAAAAAAGAAGGAGGGGGGAGGTGGAAGATGGAAGGAGAGGAGAGGTGTTATGAAGAGTTCTGCAAGATTCAAATGTAGCCGAGAACAGAGTGATCCTCATGTCCCCGAGGACAGAATGATAGATAACAGAAAGACGGGAGAAGACCCATGGTTAAGACAACTTTGCATTTCTGCCCCCTGAACACATCAAAGTGTTTAACTGTCCATTTTCACTTAAGTGCAAACTCAAAATCACCGGCAAAATCAACGAGAGGCGAGGAATGGAGATGAGGATCTTCAACTGATGCTCTGTGGGTCTGCCTCTCCACACTAAAAACAGGATGACAGTTTTTAAGAGCACTGGTCCTCAGCCCAGAAGAGTGTCTATTTCTTTTGTTTCTGGTCTAAAATGGCATTTCTAAAGATGAAAAATAAGACATTTGGAAAAGACAACGCCCAAAAACATCTCAAAACATGACATCCGATTGTGATTCTTAAAGGTGAAAGACACCAATGAATCATTAATTTATTATTTTGGCTCAAAGCCTTGAACTAAGGTGAGCCCAGTGGCGACATCTAGTGGAGATTTCAAAAATGGCAGAAAAAAAATCACCATTAGTGACACCAATTTATCTGATTAAATATAGTTTGATATGACTGCTACTGGGACAGGGTGGAGAGGGTTGCAAAGGTCAGACTAAAAGCACGTAAAGGCAAAAAAAAAAAAAAGATGAGCGTGTGAGAGCAGAGGGTTAAAAGAAGAGGTAACTTTGGACATGGGAGGGAGTAGAGCATCATTTTGCATCCTTGAAAGAGATAAAACTAAATGTTTGAATGGTTGGAGGGATGCAAAATGGCCTGTAAGTGAAAATAGAAGAATACAGCAAGAAAGATAAAAGGTGAGGCAGGCAATATGCATTAACAGCAATGTGAGAAATAGGACAGCAATAGGAAAACACAGATTCACAGGAAGCTAGACATAACAAGGACTCAGAATTCACCAGTTACTGAGGAGAAGAAACTAATATTTAGCAAACAACTGTTGGTGAAATATGGCACACAATAAAGGGCGTGGCGGCTGAGGGCTTTCAAGACATTGTTGAACACATCTTCGCACACACGGAACAGAAATGGACCACAAAGATGGCTTCCAAAAGAAAAAAAAAAAGTTATCTATTTCAGTTCTGTCATTAATCCTCCACTTCCTCAAGGTCTGTAAATCCAGGTAATAATTACAAAAACGTGGGAATTTGGTGACAAGAATTTCCACAAGTCCTGAAGTTTAAACTAGACCTTGTCTGAACTTCGCCCCCCTCAGTGACAGATATGCAGAAGAGGTTAAAAAAATAACATATTCAAAGCACAAACAGTAGCTGCCACACTGATGCAACCATGCTTAGCTAGAAATACATTACTGTACCACTGTTGCTGTATAAATATAATGCTTTTTTTTTTAACTTAGAGATCCAATGCTATAGTGAAATACACCTGAATATTATGCATACCCATTATGCTCAATTGACCAGAGGGAAAGAAGAAAACCAAACAAAAAACGTAAGCTTTTAGCTGAGAAATACTGACAGAAGTAGTGGTTGGTTAAATAAATCCTAATGACGAGTAACATTACTGCTGTCGCAAGAAAATCCAGTTTCTGTATCTTTTCAGTTTTACTGGCTTGAATTAAAATATACAAGAGCCTTACATGGTGGGAACATTTTCTGACCCTCATGCTGATAACATCCACTTGAGATCTTCTAAAAGAAAAAGGGTCGTTTAAAAATAAGGCTCAAAGATCGACTGTTTTCATCCGACAGCGGTATTATGTAATATTTTCTTGAGAATTAACCTACTAGTGTACAAACATCTGGACTAAGAATACCTCAAGCACTCCACCTTATTGTTTTATTTTTAATTACAATATAAATTGCTTCGTCCTCCCTTCTGCACTACAAAGCCTAGGTACCTGTTACTTAGCATTAAATTATAGTCAAGTTTTATTATTTTTTTGTCTTATGTTGTGCAATACTTCCTCACAAAGTTACTCAATACCCAAATTCTTGATATGTTCTATTCTTCTTAGCAGTAACTGTAATAATTATTGAAAGGAGGCTGCATACAGAGCCTGCAATCCATATTTAGAGATTACAACAATAAGCATTTCTTAAAAATCAATTCAAAACGCTGATAAAATAATTACTGTATGTTAACAGTTGGAGGCATTCCCTCTTATTTTATTGCAATATCAAACCACTTCATGTACATACCCGCGCAGTAAATGCTTTTTGTCATTCTAATCTGTACTCTACAGATCATGAAGTTGTGATCGAGTCTTCTTTTTGTGTAAATCCTGAAAAATACAACAGGCCTCATCTACATATTAAACCCCACCACCACCACTACTGGGTGTGTTTGTGTGTGTGTGTGTGTTGTGTTTGAATAATGGATCATCAATGCCGTTGCATGTACATAAATGCCTTTACATGCAGAAACATAAAAAGGCAACAGAAAATGGCTGTATATAATCAAGAGGCCGTATTCATAAACACTGCTCATGCGAAGAGTTGAAAATTCTTAGAATGATGACGTCTTCTAACAGTTTCCCCTCACAGGTAAGACTAGATCCTGGTAAAGATACAAGATATTCACAAAGCATCTTAGACCTTCAGAGAGCTCCTCAGGTGAAAAACTGTTGGGAGGAGGACCAAGTGGGATTCCCAATTGTTGTTGGTGTAATTGATGGGAGAACTGTTTACGGCTGTTATGTCAATTAGCGTTGCTACTTATATAAGCCTGCCAACAATCAGGTAAATTGATAAAAGCTGAGCCATTTTCCCCATTAACAGGCCTATCAAACAGATCACGTTCATTGCCCAGAGTTGCTCTGAGAATTTTCCTAAATCACTCCTTTCGCCAGGACTCCTCAGGATGTTTGTGAATGCGGCCCCATGTGTCATTGGCTCAAATATCCTCAACTAATGACAGCTTTTGTAAAATCAAAGTCTATGCTGAATTGTCAAAAATGGAGAACAATGATTAAACTCCGTCAGTAGAAGCAGATATGTGTAAATCTCTGACTCTTGCGGAAGAAAAGCAGAGTGAACAAATGGAAAATTCCTTCTCATGAAAGTATGAAGAATGTAAAAAGCCTCCAATTAACCTGGTCCTGAAGGTTACGCTGGACTGACCGGTTCAAATCTGAGTGACACTGCGTTGTCACAGCTCTGCACTCTGGCTAATAATTCTTAATATTCTCTATAGCCATCGATATTAAAACCAGCACTTTTCTGATGATAGTACTCTAATTTTGCTCTAGCGCTTCATGTGGGAATACCCACTAAGTTAAAAATTTGGACCCAAATTCTGAGAATAACAAATCATCCCTATGACATGGACCAGCTGCATACACAGTGCGGCCTTCTGATTGGACACAATCTCTTCCTAAATGTGGTGCACAACCATCCATGTCATTGGTCTTTTCAGCACTCATGGCACCTTGGAATGGACGAGTGGATTGGATCCTATCCATCTATCAGCACATTATTTGACTGGTCCATTATTAACTGTGGACTCAAGAGTCTTTCTATCTTGTCACAAGTCTCCGCCTGGAAGAAGGAAGGAGGAGGAGACTATAGAAGCACAGTGAGAAAATCAACGCACAATACATGTAGTGCAAAAAAAAAAAAAAAAAAAGAAAAAGCAGTGTGTTTGCGCAGTCTCTTGCAGGTGAGCCGTCACAAACTCAAATGTTTTGTACCTTGAAATGAAACGACCAACTGTGAACAAGCGACCCCCTCCTTCCTCGTTGTCTTCTTTCCTCCCGCCAACACAATCCCTTTAAACTCCTTCTCTGTGGTCTGCCACACACACCCTGAAAAGTCCACGTTGTGTGTGTGTGTGTGTGTGTGTGTTTGCGTGTTGATCAATAACAACATAACTGGAGGTATTGTACAGTAAGTGCTGCTAAGTGATGGTGTGTTTTCCAAGTGTGTGTGTGTGCATGCTTATGTGTGTTTGTGTGTATGCGTTTGCAAAAGTGTGCACGACCACCCACGCTGTTGACACGGTTTATTATAAATATCTGCACATTCTCTAAATGTACTGACCTACGCTAAGGTTAAGATTTTGATACTGTCACAACATACTAGCCTGCATAGTATGTACCATGAAGTAGATGATGTTTTCTTGGTGGGTACTAGGTACTAATGCTAATGTGGACACAATGGGACAGCGACCAGGGATGGGTAATGGTCAGTAAGTGCTCTGCTCGTAGCGACACAGCACTCGCACGGAGACGTAACGGCAGGGATGATGGACTGACTACCGCCGAACAGACAGCTATGCGCTGGAAGACGACTGAGATTGAACTGAAAATTAAACCAAGTAGATTAAAAAAAGGATGAAGAGGAAGGAAGAACAAAGGTGGGAAAATTCAGTTGAGTGTGGTAAATAAGAAAGAGTATTTAAAAATTAAATAACCCCTCCCAAAAAACCAAAAATCCAAATTATGCTAAAACCCTGTGCTGATATCTAGTCGTTAGAAAATTTGGCAGCATAAGTCAATAAGTCTTTGTAATGACTGATGGAGATCATAATGAGGAATAAGTGCCCGATATTTTCCAGCCAACTGAGCAGCAGCAGGAAGGACCACACACACCAGCACAACACAGAAACAGGAGCGACTGACACCCGTGGTTGGTCAAGAGTCCTTCTGGAGATCCAATGACAGACACAGCAAAAGAATGTGAGGAAATAAAAAAAAAACAAAAAAACATACAAAATAAGGTAATGACTGGTTGGCAAATGAACAGAGAAAAAATAAAAAAATAAAAGCAGCTTTTGGAAAAAACGTTAGAGAATGTCGTATAATAACAATAACAATAATAGTAAAGTGGCTGTTGCACTTTAGTTTTGTTCTTGCAGACAGGTGCCGAGTTCCCGTGGTTACCAGTGGGAGCCCGTGTAAGATTTGAGCAGTTGCATACGATGGTGGACTCCAGACCTGGTGGGAAAGAAGAGCAGAGGTACACGCTGGTGAGTGATTTAAGACTGCCAAGGAAAAGAAACGGTTCGCTCAAGTTGGAGAGACAACAGAGGAACACACACACACAAATAAATGAAAAGGAGGAGAGGAGATGGAGGGGGAGGAAACAGATGGAGGAGAGAAAACTGGGGTGGCGAGGAACATCTCAAAGAGGAAAAAGCGAACAGCAGGAGGGCAGACACTCACATGATGGGTGGGCTCTACCAGTGAGGTGGTACGTAGCTGTACCCAGGTGTCCCTTGGGGCCTGTAGGTTGGCACAGTAACTGGGTGTCCTCCAATCTGGGGGTGCTGGGGCGTTGTCAGCAGGGTCCCTGCAGGAAGTTACCGACATCATTAATGAGCCATAAATAAATCCATCTGTTGAACAGCTAGCAAAGATTTGTTTGTCCTATTTTGACATGACGTTGGTGTGGTAGTGATCATTGTACATAATTACTTTTATATTATGTCAGCATGTTGATACAATGACAGGAAAACTGTTTTTTCTACAGGTTTTGTTAAAATTCATTCTAGCATTTTGGTGTATTTGCCCTGTTCTGTCTTTTGCATTTTAGCACCGTTGCCAATTTACTCCAGCTCTAAATACAATTAAACACTTACTTACCTACCTTGCGCATGTAAAATTAACACTGAAGGAAGGCGACTACATAACAGAATGAATGTGAGGAATCAATTCATACCAGGGGTGCAACTCACGATTGCTATCATTATCATTGCTGTCATACGATTATTCTCTCTAATCATTTCATTTTAGTCAACAAAATGTCAACAAATGGCAAAAACTAGTTACAAGAGCCCGTAGTGACACTTAAGTGTCCAATCAACAGTCCAAAATACAAACATATTCACTTTACTATCATAGACGGAAAAAAAAACAGCAAATGAGATGCTATAAAGTATAAACAGAACTCTCATTTCCGATTTAAAATCTGACTAATCCAGATAAATGATACAAGATACAATCCAGGCATATCCAAACTATTCCATAAAGGGCCATGTGGCTGCAGGTTTTCATTCCAATCAAGCAGGAGCACACAGGCTTGACTCATTTAATGAACTGATCTCAGTTTTCAAACGTCTGATTAGTCGAATCAGACGTGCTCTTGATTGGTTGGAACAAAAACCTGCAGCCACACTGCCCTTTTATGGGATCGTTTGGACATGTCTGATCTAATCTACCTTTTGTTTTAGGATATGCAGGCCTGACCCTGCCAAGCACATATAATCTATGAAATATGCAAGCATAAACAAAAGAGAGCTCTCAACACAACATTTTCACACAAATTCAGTGAGCAAGGTTGAAAAACAAACATGTCTGTGCAAGAAACTGTCTCCAGCAAAAACAAATGACTTCAAATCAGATTACAGCCGAGAGGGAACAACCAAGGAGTCAATGCCAGCACGTCAGGTCTGAAAACTGGAACAAACAACGTTTTGGAGGCAGGGGTTCTGGTCTTACCTGCGCTCATGGCCATGGTTGTCCCAGCTACCATCCCCATGGCAGCCATGCCGTTGTTGCGAGGAGCAGGTACTGGGACGGGGGCAGGGTAGAGGGCTGTGGAGGGGATGCTGTTAGGCTGCACCACGGTGGTGTGATGGATCACATGTGGCTGAGCCGCATACACTGGCTGGGTATAATACGCTCCCTGTCAGGAAGAGCACAGGGGAGGGTTGCTGAGGGTGTGTGATATTCATGAATCTTATTATAAAAATTTTAATGTTTATTTTATTTGAAGGAAGCCTGAGAAGACGGCTTAACTACTCATGGTCAACTGCAGGGACGGGAGAAGTTGGCAGTAAATACTCATCAGATCAACACTATGTTCTGGCATTTTCCATCTCTCTTCCTTCATCTGCACTTTTCTTTTCAAACATCCATTTAACCATGACAAAGATACACAGCATCAAATTACAAAGAACAAAATGATGGCTGTGTTGTTGACTCGTCGCATGTAATTGCATCTCAAACAAAGCCAGTGCTTTTAAATGTGATGTCTGTCTAATTTGCTCAATCGTTAGGGTTTTTCTGTGGAACACACAGACTGTGGACTTGAAAACTTAGGTCTTTAGTTTTGTTTGGGAATTTAGTTTCTGTAGCTCCTAGAGAAAGTTAATCGAACTGATTTGAACAAAGCAATCCTTCACTTAAATTCAAATAATTCCACATTCTTGATTAAACCACGGTTCATATCACACATTTAAACATAACACAAAACTGACAGTGCCTTGTTTTTACAATCTAATTGAGTCCTGAAGAGGAAATTCTCTTTTCGGTCAGTGTCAGCCACCCTGAACATACTACAAGGGCTGAATCAGAGCTACATCCCTGCAGCCACAAGAGATGAAATGTTACATAAAGGACGGTTTCTGCAGATCTGACCCAAAGGCCCAAAAATAGATATTTTTCCCCTTTCGCTAAATTAGTTTTTATCTTCAATTCATAACCATTGCAAAGATGATGGGCCACACAGCTTCACCTTCACATGCTGTGAAGTGTAATCAACCAGCCTAGTGATTAAGCCAAATGGCACCACCAACTGAACAAGTACGACACAACACATCTGATCAACATGTTTCAGTAGCAGCGGAAGGAGTGTGTGAGTCTGTGAGGCAATGCTGTCAGTTCTAGTCCAGTATCCTTACCTGTGCGTATATGTTCTGCTGAGGGTAGGCACTGCGGATGGGGTACATCGCTGTTGGGTATGGGGTGGGGGTCGGGGTGTAGGGAGGGGGAGCTCCATTTGACTGAGTGGGGGGCACTTTGTATGGGGTGCCTGCTGAAGTGTATCCTAAAAACAGTCAAAAGTAAAAAGGGGGAAAGTAAGGAGCATTTAGAATAAATTACGTCACAACAAGCCACTTTATCAATTCACTGATGTTTTGTTTTCGTAAACCTGCAGCATTTGATTTCTGGGGGCAGTGCAACAAGCTGTGAACACATTAACATTATCACTCGATACATCCAGCAGATACAAAACAAACATTAGCATATATTTGGAGTTTTATGTGCAATATTCACTCTTCTTCCAGGTCAGTTTTATTCTAGACTCCAGAGGAAAATATTTGGCTATTCACCTGCTAAAAGCTCCTCTGCCACCGAGCCGCTAACTTTGTTTGTCTGCTGTTTGGTAGAGACAGCTGCTTGCTGTTTCTGGAAATAGTGCTGATGAGAACAGTGAGAGCTAAAATATTAAAGTCGTGGGCGGTAAAACCAAATAAATGAGCTTCGAGACACTGAAGTGCTCAGGAAAGCTGAGGGCAGCTGCAGAGTCACATCGTAATTCTCTCACATATAAATTGTCATGTGATGTATCTTTAATAAAAAATAGTGATAAATTACTGATAATAAAGTTTTCTGACTTCACCATGTTACCACCATTTGAAGAAGCAATTCTGAACTGAACCTCAACTAGATGTCATAAATGGACAAAAAAAAAAAAAAAAACATTCAGCAAATACCCAATACTGTAATTCAGGGTCAGGTCTTAATACTGTTTAGTGTATTAGATTATTATTACTCTGACATAAATGAACTCTACACAACATCAGGGATTGTTGGATTAGCAGAAAGCAGATCAGTAAAATACATAATCCTATCAATTTATTTCAAAAACATGTAAATCCCTTTTTTTCAACATTCAGATGTTGAGCTGTATCAATAAGTTGAACACCTGATCAACACAAAATTAATTGGCAACTATTGGATAATTTATCAATGTTTTTTTTCAAACAAACATACCGAAAGACTTGACGGTTCTTTTCGCTTTACTTGTCTTATATTATTGTAAATTGAATATTTTTGGGTCTTGAGCTGTTTCTTGGACAAAACAAGGCCTGATGAGGTTACCTTGAAATATGTTTTTCCTAAGTAACCGGGAGACAAAACAATGGTGAGAACGATCTATAGTTGCAGTCTGATTCAAATGTGTTATATTTTTTTGCATTTCCTAAAAAATCCACCAGATGGGGGACTGGTTCTGTCTTTAAATGGGGCTTGGGTCTCAAAACAATAAAGGCAAGGGTTTGTGTGTCTAAAAATGTCTCGTTTAGCCATTCTTGGCATGCTCTTTGATGATAGGATTTCTGCGTCAACGTATTTGGAGTGCATTCACCTTTTTATGGATCATATACAGTCAAGCAACCTAGCAACCTCAGTGGCACATACAGAAACCCTTCAAACATGATTAGAGTGTGGTCACCATTTCACTGACAACATATCAGAAAGGTTGAAAAGCTTGAGATCTACTGTAGGACAGCGAAGGCACTTGGTTCAGTCCACTGCATTAATGTCTGCTGTTCACTGGGCTCTGCTCTGTGGGGTGCAGTACCTCTGAACCACCACTCGGAGGAGCCTGAAGGTCAAACATGCTACTAGCTAGTTGCTGCTGCTGAGCTTATGAAAGGGCTTCTCTCACACAAGGACAAGGGAACAAAGAGATGCTGGAGCTGCTATGTGTGTCTAAAAGTGTGTGTGTGTGTGTGTGTGTGTGTGTGTGTGTGTGTGTGTGTGTGTGTGTGCGTATGTGTGTGCATGCTCTCAACACATTCTTTGCTCCAACATGGATGCAGGGCATTAGAGGACAATGGTGTGTGACAATTACACAAAAGCCCTGCTGATAGAAAACAGTGTCTATTCAGTGGTCTTGAGAAATTATGACATTGACCAAGACATGTTTCTAATCAGACCACAGCTGCCTTGTCTGGGGGTTGATGTTTGTCCAGCACTAAAAAAAAAAATCTTTACACTTTAAATTCAGCACGAATTAAGTATTGTAGAACGCACAAAGAGAAACCTGCAGTTTAACAGAAAAGAAAATCTGCAGATTTCAACAACAGCCTCAATGATTTGGTTCAAGTCTTTTGCTGGAACAAAGCTGGCTGAGCTTTGCCAAAGCATACCTGATATTTTGTTAGACTTCCAAAAGATAAAACCAAACTGGGGGAGGGGACGAGAGGAGAGGGGCTTCAAAAGAGGCACAGATGATTTCTACAAACCCATCCTGCCTCGGTAAGATACTTAAAATTCAGGAGAACAGGAGACAATTCAAGCAGCTATCCGGCCCGCATGTTCAGAAAGGCTGATCCTTTAGCTATTCGTAGTCATTAATACCTTCCAAATATGTTCTTATTGAGACGAAGGCCAACTTAACGCTTTACAAGACAAACATTTAAATGAATTTTGAGACATTCACTCATATCATACCATGTCTTCAAACGGACTTCACTGTTCTTTTTATTCTTTTTACCGATTTACCATCCAACCGCTCTGTCTGGAACCACCTAAATGTCTTTAAATTCATGAACTTCAGTGCATGTGTTCAAGATCCTATGGAAAAAATATCTTATTGACTCATTTGTTGCAAAGTAATATTACTAAATTTTTTACACTGATCTTGTAGTTATTTTGACATGTTTCCCTTTTTTGGCCACCCTATAGTCAGATTATTGGTTGTATGTTTTCCTATGACATTTCTTTGCTTTTCTTTGTTAGTTATTTTGTCTTGTTTACCCAATGTTAATACAATTCGGCTCTTTCTGAAACTCCTTTTCAATATTGGGTTTCACTTTGAGTTGCCTGTACCTCCCAAATATTTTTCATATGTATACATTATGTGCCAATGAACAAATAAATCTGTTCAGAAATCCTGAATCACTGAGGCTTTAAAATACTCCACTGTTTTGTGCTTTAAATAATAACTGTATAGCGTGACTAGGCTTGAATCCAAACTGTGTCATCATGTTTATGGAATATCTCCAAATAACAGTATTTATGTTGAAATACAATGAGCACGAGGGAGGTGGTGCTGGGCTCAGTCTGGGTTTCTCTCTGGAAAAGTTCAAGACCCCATATCACACTAAATCAGTATAGTATCTATATAAGCACAGCGTATCTGGAAAGCCCTGACACAACTGTTTTTCCCATTTGCTATGGGGACCAGACACTGAGCCCCAGCAGAGTGCATATCATCTGCTATAAGGCCACTGGCAGCTGTTACTGGCTAGCCTCTGATTCTTTCACCATCAATGCCCTTTAGGCTGGGATCACCACTCGCTGTCTTTACACATGCCCTCTGATTGCTCAGAATGTACTGTGATAAAAAACGTGAAGCATGAGTGATCGTGGTATTACATCAATTTTCTAAAACAAAACAAAAAAAAACGTGACTCAGAAATTACCCTAAAAATGTAGGAAAACAATATTTGCCAGTGGTAACATATGCATAATGGACACATAAATTCAGTGCAGCCGCAGTAATAGATCACCTGACTTGGAAATTAAAATTCCTTCCGTGTGTAATTTATTCAACACATTAAGTGGTATCGCAGCCTTAACCTAAACACTGACTAACTTTCATTTCTCGCCAATACATTACTCAACTGCTTCTCAGAATGTGAACCGAATGATTACAGTGTTTACTCATAAGCAAGACAAACATATTTCTGAAAAGTACTAGTATAAATTGTAGTAGTATAAATTGGTGCCACATTTATTGGTTGTTCAAGGTTCTTCAGTTTATACAGTAACTTCAAAAACATTTGATGAATATGAAACTTTCTTACTGAGATCCTAGAATCTGAAACTCAATCCTAATTAATTTTGTTAACTTTACCCCTGACATTATATGAAAAAAGGGTTTATTTTGAATTTTCCTTGATAAAAGTATTATAGAGTCAGGTTTGCACAGATAATGGTTTCAGTATTGTTGTCTATAGCAGTTTGGCTCATGTGATTTTGTTCCTCAATGGGAGCCACACAATAAGGCTCTTGACTTTTTGGCTCTGCCTGCACTTTTGTTTTTACTCTAGGATTCCTTCCTCATGTTTTAAACTGTTCTAATTTTGTATTATGCAAATAAACAAATAGACAACAGTATCACTTTTACTCAACGAAGGACAGGCAGAATAAAGCACTTATCATTGCAGTCTGATAGTTGAAAATGTGACAACAATGTAAAAGTGTGTCTGTGTGTCATCCTTTCCATAAAACTTCAGTGAATCCCCCACACAATACCATATTTATGCTGTACTTTTTTCATTGAGAAATTACAAAATTCTCACTTATTAACTCCTGGGGTGAACTCAACTGACAACAATTTCTCTGAAGATATTACCTTTTTAAATATAAACAATGTCATCAACTGCCGTGTGTGTGTTGGGGCTCACCTGGTGGATACCCAGGACTTCCTGTTTGATAGAGGTTTGGTGTATAGGTGGGAGCCGTGGCAGGATACCCTCCTGGATAGCCTGCAGGACATCATAGACGAGAGAGAAAAAAAAAAATCAGAAACCATAGCTAACAAACACAGAGGGCCACAGACACACAGAGACACACACACACACACACACACACACACACACACACACACACACACACACACACACACACACACACACACACACACACACACACACACACACACACACACACACACACACACACACACACACACACACACACACACACAGACAGGTAGGGCAGTATTTGGTTAGCAGCAGGATGTGCACAGATGGTGCTCATTAAAAAATGTCTGCACCAATAACACGGTCGGCTGAATGCGTCTTACATACAGACGAGACACACCTGCCAATATGGTGTGGGAGGAGATAAATTCAAAAATATTAGCAATGCAAGTAGACACGTGCAAGAGTGTGTACACGCGCGCACACACACACACACACCATCAATTACACATCGAATAAACAAAGCACATTTTGACCCAAAAAAAGCTTTTGCTGATAAAAAAAGGTGCGAGTTCGACAGAGTGAGACAAAGAGGGAGGCAGAGAGGAGAAAAGCAGGCGAGTTATGACACAGTAAGGAAGTGAGAGACATGCTGCTCACTGCTTGCTATTATTGGCAGTAGATCTATTCTGTAGCTTTGCACCATTTCTATACCAAACTTTAAATGCTGTCTGCTGCTCTAGGTTGAGCCACAGTCAGCTGAAACAGGTCTGATAAATATCTGCATCAATTTACACTGCAGCAGAGTCTGAGGGTCATGATGGTATAGAAAACTGTTCTCAGGTCAGTGTCAAATATTTTCATTCGAGATCAGGCGGAAAGTTTTGATTACTAAATAAAATGTGGCTTCTTGAGAACATGAGCAGTATAACAGTTATTCTGAAGTTAAAGGTCCACTGTGTAGGATTTAGGGGTGTCTAGCGGTGAGGTTGTAGATTGCAACACTGAATCCCCCTCGCCTCACCCAGCCCTTTCCAAGCAAGTAGGAGAATATACGGTGGCTGCGGAAAGAGCATAACATGCTGTAGAGGCAGTGTTTGGTTTGTCCGTTCTGGCCTACTGTAGAAACCTTGCAGACTCCATGGAGGAGTACTCACGCTCTCTGTAGACATAAAGAGCTCACTCTAAGTTGACGAAAACACAATGATTCTCATGTTCAGGTTATTATACACTAATGAAAACATAATTCTGAATACTACCTTCAATTTCCACCAATAGATCCCCCTAAAGCCTACAAACTGGTCCTTTAAATTTAATGTTACTGTGGCTATTTTCAACAAAACAATTTATTAGATCTATGTTTTCTATTAGTCAATTCTGATAAATCATTCAATCTTATAGATGATTTAATCATGACACTAATCACTTGCAATCCAATGCATAACATTTTATCCAGCTGAATCTTTAACGTGCAGTCCGAGCAGTTTCACAATATGGAAAATAACAAAATACATCATCTCAGCTCAAGAGCTGCAGCACTGTATGCTTCAAAGGATTTTGAGCAAAATGTCTGGTAACTTGTTCAATTCATTATATGCACTGATCCAAAGCCTTGCATCAACTGATACAACAACACACCAGATGACTGTTACATCCCCTTAAAACACACTGAACCATTATGATTAACAAGGTGTTTAAGCATGATAGTTAAGAGCTAAAGGAGGAACGATTGTGGCTGCTGCTCCTTACAAGCACAAGTATTCATACTACTTATTGACAAACCGATAATAAAATGTCAGTACTGAACTGCATAAATGAAAACACCCAAAAAATTGTCATCGCTACTTAATTTGAATACGTCAGACAAAGCCAAGTTGTGCCTGGCACTACTTTTTTCACACCTGTCTCATAAGCAGACCTGAGGAACATTTAACATCTCTGAACGTGATCTTGGGTGTTGCCAGGTTGGTGAGTCTTTGGCAGCGTTTAACAAATGAACCTCGGGTGACAGTTTACAGCTGTGTGTAATGTTCCCTGCCAACTTGGACGTAATCCACTGGAAAACTGTGTTGTTGTATATCTTCTATTAAATTCACATGAGTCCAACCTTAGAAATCAATCTAATACTTCTAAAATGTAATGCTACTGACAACTGAGACAAACATATATCCACAAACCAGGTGTTATTGCATTATTCCTGGTGGGGTCTACTTGGCCACAGAGAGTGCAGTAAAGATATATCAGGGCTCATTTTACTATATTCATTCATTGCTATGTTCTCGTTTGCATGCAAATGTACAAACGCGCATAACTGTGAGCTACACCAGTACTCTCATTTCACTGCATCAAATCTCCATTTTAAATACATGTGCACACTTGGTGGTGAATACATAATCTAAATTTTCATCCTTCCTGCAATCACCTCTGACCTGCAGTTTAAACTCTGCACTTCTTTGGGGGAAAAAACTGCAACATATTCAAGAAAGGCATTCATGATGGAGGAAAGGGAACTGAGTATGAAGAGTGAGGAACATATCAACGAAAGAAGTGAAATGGCATCATAGTACAGTCAAATTATCAGCCTCATGCTTCAGGTAAGAAAGAAAAGTAACGAAAGTCCTTTGTGACTTATTTTAGTATGGTGAAACAGATCTAACCTGCTGACTTGGATGTCAAAATGCTGGGCTGCTCTGGCTTTGAATCGATTATGTATACGTATGGTCATAATGTTTTCCTTACTATTACACGCGACACTGGTCAGATCTTCTTTGTGTATCTCATCACTCCCTGACGGGCTGAAAGCCTGTGCTTGTGTTAAATTAAATGCTCCACTATGTAATCAATTACATCTTTAGGTCATGGTCCAGGTTTACGTTGCTGCTCTGCACAGAGCATCGACTCAGCTTCCTCCTGCTTCTTCAGTGGGACATTGATGTTCTCAGTGCACTAAAGGTAAGCTGTCCCATTGTGACTATTATCTGATACTTTCCTTGACCCTTATCGAACACCTTATATCCTGCATCAACTTATTTGTACAGTCTTCTAAAAAACATTCACTACTTTTCTTAATGACTTTTCAATCACACACAACCTCGCTGGAAACCACATTATTGGGCAAGGGGTCACAGCTCTACGGCATTAAATATTTACAGAAAATTCAGATTTTGTGACCCATTTCTGAAATGTCTTCTCTACCACAGCAGCAACAACATGTTTGTTGGGCTTAAAATGCAAATGCTTGTCTCTCTAAAACATATTCTATAGACTGTAGAAAAACATGGACAGACACTGAGGTCTTCCCATAAGTTCTGAATATGCTGGTGCCATCAATTTCAAACAAAATTCTAACACACTAAGTGTCTTGTGTGTCAACAGTACATGAGAATAATTTGCACTTTTAGCACCCTATTTAGTAAGCAGAATGACAGAGTTACTGTACAGTCTGACGGTGCAGTGACTGATGGTATTCTATTCTCCAGGTAGAGTTTGTGATGTCCTCACTAGTTTCTATGCTCTAAAGCTTGAATTTATTGTTTGTTGCCTGTTGAAATTCATAAAAAAAATCTAAATGTGAAGAGAGAGGCAACAGAGTGGAGTCAAGATGGGGTAAGTGAGTAAAAAAAAAACACACAAGTTATGAGAGACAAAGAGGGTTTTATGACTAAACAATATTCATTCTAATAGAACTGTTGGGAGCATCAAGACGCTGTTAGCAAAACTGACTCAGCAGTGTTGTTTGTCACGTGCAGCTATCCTTAAAAACATGATTATAGAGAAGGAAAAAATGTGTGTTAGTCTTACCTGTAAAGGCCATGTTCTTAGGGTTTCCATATGGGGTGCCAGGCTGAACAGGGCTGTAGACTGGATTCATAGCTGATGATAACCTGTTCTTGCTGAGAAAGAGAGAAATAGAAAGTGCGGCAGAGAGGGGGAATAAGAGAAGACAGAAGGCAAATGGAGGGGAGAAAGACGAAAGCCATGTAAATTGGAAAGAAAATTGTTACGATTATCAAGCATACGCACGCACTCATCACGCACATTAATCCCAAACCCAGGTTCTTAAGGCGACATATCCTGCTGAAGCATTCTGCCAGCATGCAACAAGAAAAATCAAGCCCTGTGAATCCTCACCCTCAAGTAGGCTCAACATAACCATGTATTTAAAAACACAGACTGCTGGAATAAAAAAAGGCACAAGTACAGACAGGAAGCACAAGGACGCATGGATCCACTGGAAATAATGGTTTGGTTTCCTGTGTGGTATTAAATACAGCTAGCCAAATGCATTATGTTCACTACTGTACCTAAAAAGTCAGGGCGAGCTCTACCAGCCTGGTTTTCACTGCAGGACTGAACAAAAAAGTGGCCACTATAAATTTAATGTGCTTGAAATGGTTGGGGCGAAGGCGCCTGATATCGGAGCCATTTACACTACATCTCCCCCCGGCCTCACAATGTAGACGAAAAGTCCTCAAGTGCTCCCCTATTCTTTCAACTTACCTGGTCATTGAAAATATGGGCATGGGGAAATGGTGCACATGTGTTTGTGTGTGTGTGAGTGTGTGTGCATGCGTGCCCCGTACCTCTTGTGCGTGTCTGGTTGATACATGAAACTGAATTTGTCTGTGGGATGCCCGCTCGCCATTCTTGCTGTATGCAAATGAGGAAGGAGTGGAAGTGGATATGCAAATCTGAAATTAAAACAGCGAGAGGTCATGATTACAACGAACACGGGAAAAGGAAAAAAGTAAAATAATAAAAAAAAAAAACAGCAAAAAGCAAGCACCAGTGCAACAGCAAATGGTTAGTGACAGCAGCAGGGGGACAGTGATTTAGACGGCATGTTTGAGTGAGTGTTTGTGGAAACTGCTGGGTCTTTAGCTACCAATAAAGGCATCTAAATAACTGTGCTAAATAAAAAATGCATGGATAGAACAAGTTATGCAAGTGTTTTGAGCAAGTGACTGTGTTTGCTTCTACTTTGTGCACAAATTTCCTTGAACCATGAGTTGTTGATGTGCGTAAGGAGCAAGATGTTTGTAGCAGTACTGATGGATAAAATAGCCTTGAGGTCATATTGAATGAATTCCTGTGTATGCAGAGCCTACATGATTTGTCTATGTCCAAGAGAAAGTGAAGCATGAGTATGAGTGTTCGTGTGTATATAAAGGTGATGTGCAGTACAAAACATCAAATACAAGCAGCAAAGCAAGCATTACGACAGCCAAACAAAAAAGCAGAACACACCCCGTGAGCGGGCAAGTGACGAAGAGCAAAACAGGACAGAGAACAAAATATAGTACAAATAGGCAGAGCCTTGCACCGAGCCATGAGTGAGCATGATCCAGTACATATATGAGCCAGAACCACAAAGCATTGCACAAACACAGAGCAGAACAGCTGAGGAATAAGTAAAGAGAGGTGTGCGTGAGCTGTGCGTTATTCGAGTTCATGTGTATCTTGTGTTTCCTTGTGAAAGAGATGTGACCTGGTATGTGATCAGACGAGCTGTGTCCGCCTTTTATGTGTGCCTCTGTCCTGTGCTACACAGAAGACTGCATAAAATATGTTGTGGCAAGCTCTCTGTACGCAGCACATCATCCACCCATTCACCATGTACAGGCTGTCAAAACTCATTTGTCCAATTCTGCTTCCTGTAGATGTATACATTTGTGAATTGGATTGTACCAAAAGACAAATTTCCAACTTAAATCTGACCGATACATCCTCGGCTTGTGCTTCATGGCCAGCTGACAAATCCTTTAGATGCTTATAGTTTCACTGTCATAATTCCTGGGCATACAGAGCACCGTGTTGATGCCAGACGGCACCAAGTGACACCTCAAATTAGGCAAGGAGGAATTTGGGCGCTCCATCCAGGGACACTGACGCCAAAAATGCCCAAAGACACTTGATAGCTGAATGTGAGCACAAATACATGGGTGCAGTTGCTTTTCAGTTGTTTTCAGCAAGAATTCCTTGAATCACACATATGCATGCCCCAAAAAATGAACAAATAATGAACCTGTGTGTCTGTGGGTGTGTAAACCATCAAGAGCGGGGGATATGTCAACTCAGGTTCATTACTCACACTCATATCTCATAACAAAAGAATGTCCCAGGGGGAACTGATTTACCTATTGCAGAACACGTCTCGCACTACATTCCTCATTAATCTACTGTATCTCCTATGCTTTAATTCCTTCCTCTAAAACGACTCTGCCTCCCACCTTTAGTTCCTCTCTGCCACTCTTCTTCCTTCCTAGTTTTCTCCACCTCAGTCGGTGTCTCTACATGCAAATGCTTGATTATAACAAGATTAAAACAAAAATGATTAAAACCATCAAACCAACAACTGAACTGGATTACCTAAAAAATGCATTCCCTAATTTTCCCAAAATGTCTTCTAAGATCACTGTATACAATTAAAAATTCAACACAGTTGATCCGCAATAATCTGCTCAAGGATCATGAAACAATAGATTATACAGCCATGCTAGCAGCTCTGCAAGACTGTACTAAGAGACAGCTGTGCTTTAAGCTAAATGCTAATGCCAGCATACTCAAATGCTCACAATAATGCTGATGTTTATCCACTATGTTTATTCAGTATAATATTTACCCCATTCGGAATTTAAGTTTTGTTTGTTAGCATGCTAAAATTTAGCATTTAGCAATAAACAGTAAGCAGAGCCGAGGCTGGTGGGAATGTTATTAATTTGCAGGTATCTGGTCATAAACCAAAGTATTGGACAACAATATTTTGACCTGATGATGGCACTAGATGAAAAATTACAGGATCACCAAAGTTATGAATACCTGTAACAAATTTAAAGGCAATTCATCGAATACTTGTCGAGACAATACACTGGGATTCCTTCTATGGGGACGATGAATGTCTGTATAAAATTTTACTAAAATCCATCCAATTGTTAAGTTTTTTTTATGATTATTGATATTGATAGAGATGTTTCCATCTGGCCTGATCCTATGGCCAATGCTGCTAGCATGGCTAAAACTGTTATGGATTGTATTTTTTAGTTAGTTTGTTTTTTTTATTTAAACCACCATCATTTAGGTAAAGACATCATTTGACCATTAGTCAGCTTTGTCTTATAATTTTCTTTGTGGTATTTTTGTGGCACATTTTACATTTTCTATGGGCTCTCACAAACAAAATCATCAAATCGAAATTACAATAAACCACATGAGAGCTTTAATCAAATAATTACCTTAATCTGGTGGTTATTCAAGTAGGATAAGTTGTAAAGTGAATTTAAATGTGTGGAGTGAGGAACCAGTGCCCATTAACACATGGACAGGTGGCTAAGATAACCCTGAGGTCTAATGCTGCAAACACAACACATACCCAATTACAGCTTTGTCTGAATAGAGTAGAGAAAGGCGAGTGTGTTCATCTGTTTCAGCCTGAGAAACAGAGTGTGTATGTATGTGTGTGCGTGTGTGTTCAGGCAAAGGTGACAAAAAGTAAATGGGTGAGAACAAGAGGGGCATCACAGTGCGTCTAATGAAGGTGTGTGTGAGGAACAGAGGATGGCAGAGATGCATGTGATGAGTAGGAGTGTCTAACCACAACTCCCTTTGTTTTCTGGAGGAGGTGATGATGAGGCCCTTCAGGCTCTATATTGCTTTAAAAAAAAAAAAAGTCTCTAGTCAGAGACCTTTTGTTCGACAGACCACTATCTATGATGAAGAAGACAACACTCCAGAGGACATTGACCAGAAAGAGACATATAGATTGTAAGGCTGTACCAAATGTCATGTTTTACAATTGAAGCTCCTACTGAGGTTTTCGAATGAAGCTTCAAACGTCTCTCGTCATGTTTCATGATGTCATCATCCTCAAAAAATTAAATAACACACAAAATCCTCAATTTGAATAAAGGGTTTCATCAAGATTGAATGAGTTGGTCTTGTTTTTTTTAAATCAACTTTCTTTAATGAATAAAACCTGCCAGTCAACATAAATACATGTAGGCAGAAGGCTAATCCAAATGCATAAAATGATGATAAAATAATAATTGCTCCCTTAGGCTTATTGCTGCGAGACCACGCTGTTAAAGGAGGTGCGTTCCTCTCTTTGTGTGCAGCAAGTGGGAGAGGAAGCAGTTTTTTGACCGCAGCGAAAAGGCTTAACACCAACAAATACAGATTGAAGCAGAACATTTTGTTAGCTTAAAAACATGTTTCCAATTTTGGAAATGATCGTGACTTTTGGACGCTCTGGAGTTATTGGAAACTGGATCACAAGTCAGAAACAATCCTATGCAGCCACCACTGGCACCAATTCTGCAAACAGTATAATACTAATATTAGAGCTGCCTAACCTGCAACTGTGCAGAAATTCCAGGTTTAAACAGAATAAAAAGACATGCAACAAAACAAAGAGTTGGAATGTGGGTTTAGAATTCAAATGCCAATGTTATGAACAAAGGTTCGAAGCTTTGAACTATTCGGTGCAGCCCTGGTACATTTATTTGCAGGACAGAGTGTAGAAGAGCAGAGACGAGTCTACACACCTCCTCCGTGCTTTGGAAGCATTTTGTGTGCTTAAGACATACTGAAGAAGAGAGATAAAAATGGTTGGTTGCCTCAAAATTTCAATAACACATCCAAGAATGCTTATAGACCAGCAAATACCAACTGCTGCTGGCCAATTGGAGCCAAGGGTTTGGGTCATGTGCTCACACCTTTTTCTGTAAAGGAACAATTCGCCATTTCGGGATATGCACCTATGCCATGTACCATACACCAACATACCATACACACTGGAGTCAGACAATATCAGCTGCCATCTCTGTGTAAGGCTGCAAATAATGATTGACATTTCTGATTAATGTACTAAGTTTTTCAATTAACTGAGTGACAGAGCTTCCACTAACAATTACTAATTCTGTGATTATTTTCTTGATGAATCGATTTGTCTAGAAAGTACTGAACACTCTTTGGACAATTCCCCAGAGCCCTTAAAATGTCTTGTTTTGTCCAAGCAACACTCCAAAAACAAAGAGATGTTCAATTAATGGTTACATAAGACAAAGCGAAGCAGCAAATCACCACAATTGAGCTGTAACCAGGAAATGTTTGGCATTTTGAAAGAAAAAAAAATTACTTTAACAATTAATTGATAATCACAACAGTTAATAATAAATTTTCTGTCAATCAACTAATTGATTTATGGACTAGTCTTTACAGATTTAGATTGATCAATTAGTTAATAAAAGCTCACAAAGGACTGGAGCCTAAAATAAATGTCACTTGTCATAAAATGTTTAGCATCAGGAAATGTTAGTTGTTTTTTTTTTGAGTAATTTAGACAAAAGTGAAGGGGCTGCAGAGCTGCAGGTACATGATGTACACGAGTGCTGTGATGCCCGTAGCCACCGAGGACTTGCTGGTTACGAACAGATGGGACTGAATCTAGATTTGTACTTCTAAATTTTTGTCAACAATATTGCAATTTACCCTTAGGACATAAGCATTTTGTGAAAATTCATTTGTCTGTCTTTTTTCTCCTTGATACAAACACATCTGACTTCAAAGACAGCAGGGTTAGCTGCAGTGTAACCTCCTTCCATCAGTCAAAGGGCTGCTGCTCACAGGGACGCTGTTTTCACTCATCTGCTAACAGTTATTACACCTTTCAGTAGGTTATGACAGTCAAACCATTGACCATGTTACCACAATTTTGGCTCCATAACAGCTTCCCATCCTCGACATGAAACTGGGTTTCACTTCAATTTTCTTTCTGTTACCTGTCTATGACACTCAAACTGTGAAAATCAGTTATCAGAAAATTGGATTTGCACTGAAAACTGACGCTGCTAAACAAGGTGGAGTGCACAGTCTAGTGGCTGATGTTTACAATATTGATTAGACTCCTTTAGTAGTGTCTGTAGGTGGCTTATCACTCTGACACTGCCCAAATACTAATTTACAATCTTCACTCAAGATTCATCTCAATTGCAAGAGGACCAGGTTTTATTTTTTGATTTTATAATGAGATTCATGACAAATGTTGCCACACAAAAATACAACATGTCGTCAAAAAATACATGCATACTAACAATTGTTTTCATTAATGATTAATGACTTCTTCAGATTGCTTGTTTCATCCCACCAAACTGTCCAAATCAACAAAGATATTAAGTTCACAATCATAAATGACAAAAAAGAACACCAAAGTTGGACCCAGCAAATATTTGGAATTTTTACTTGATAAATGTCTGAAACGATTAATGATTCACAAAGTAGTTGCTGTTAATTTTTCTGTCGACTGACTAATCATTCCAGCTATAGCTGCAACCACTAACACTGACATCAAATTGTTAAGGGGAGCTCATTGTCTTACACGCAAATCAGGGATCCATTCACTACTGACTGACATTATTCAGGAGACCTTTCTGCTCCTTGGCTTAATCTGAGTTACTTTGCAGGACTTTGTTAAGCCTAAACTCTATTAGTGGGACTTCATTATAGCTGAATTCACAAGCTATAGCCTTAAGGCCTTGGTACAAAAACACAGCTCACTAGCCTGCATGCTATCAGAGACTAGTGTCTGTCACGTCTGTCAATGTTGAGATACTTTTATGTGGTCTCAGTAATGTGATAGTCAGGTCTTGCCTGGCTGCGGATCTTCAAATTAAATATACCTACATATTTAATTTGTGCAAGTTAATATAAATATGCACACATTTCAAAACAATAATGTTGGTTCCACTCCATAAAGGGAGATTCCTGCAGCCTAGGGGGGCCAGAGGAGGTAATAATGAGGGAGGAGGAGGAGGGAAGGATTGTGAAAGAAAACCACACACACACACACACACACACACACACACACACACACACACACACACACACACACACACACACACACACACACACACACACACACACACACACAAAGAGCTACCATTCCTGGAGAACATGTACAATACAACACAACCCCCACACAGACTCCATCCTCCCACATAATACCTTACCAGGAATCTACTCTTTAAGGAACAACAAATCAAAACCGGTGGGCGTCATTACACTTCAGCACAGGAGAGAATAGAACTGAACGGCTTTTTTATTTTTTTTTTAATCCTCAGGAAGGCAGCGTTTCACTTGGGTCATATAAGAAGGGAAGAGAAAGAAAAACCACAAGACAATAAACTGCTGAGTGTAATGTGGTGCCTCAATAGTGTTTTTTTTTTCCTTGCAGACCAATTCATATTCAAAATACCTATCTAGATAATGAGTTACACATTTAATACAATTACACTGGGCACATCTCTTCTTATTTGTTGACTACTCTATAGCCTATTATTTTAGCAGTTCACTGTATTGTGATGCTGACATGATCACTCAGAGAGAAAATTAATCAGCAATAATGGTTGATTGTTTTTTTAAAGCAAAAATGGAAAAAGTTCACTGGTTCAAGCTTCTCAAATGAAAATGTTCTCTCGTTCAACACCTTCGCGTTTCTGACTGTTAGTCAGAACAAGCAGATTAATTTTACCTTGAGTTCTGGGGGAATGTCATGGGCAATTCTCATTATTCTGACATTTTATTGATGAAATGACTAATCAATTTATCAAGAAAAGAGCAGGCAGTTTCTTGCTTATGAAAATCATTTTAGATGCTGTCCTGTACGACCAACCATTGATCACCAAAAATAAAGCTACATTAAAGCCCCTGAATGCTTGGTTTCAAATTTGAAAATATTTCTCAACAACACTAAATATTCATGGTTTGAAAGCGTTCATGTTGGCTCATATCAGTCACAGTGGAAAGCTGATTAAGGAAATAGCTTTTCAGGGCCTTCAGTAGAGCAGAAAACCAAACTGCAGCATGATTTCTAACAAAACGCAGGCCGGAGGCACAGACTTACTAGTGCCTGCTACCACAATCTGAACTGACATCCGTAATCAAGTCCAAGAGCAAATCCATCGTACTACAATATTCAAAGGCAGTGTGATGGAATCAGAAATCCCCCCTCCCCTCTGCCTTCCACACAATCAGACCTGCCCTGCAGCAACGAGCTCTGAACAGCCCTGGGCTATTTTAGATCTAGGACAGCACCATACACTTTGGGACAGCATCTGCCCTTCTCTGTGTGTCGGCTTCCTCCTCTTCTACTCTCCTTTTCAAAATCATCTGATCAGTCACACACCTCACGGGCCTGCATCCCTGGGATTTTGTGACAATATTGTGCTGGCAGAGTGAAAATTGAAGTGTTTTATACCGTGGCATAAATGCCCAGCAACATTATCCATTTATGTTGATTTCTACCACTGCTGTGAATCCCCTGTTACTAATACACAAAGAGCTACATTATAGCAAATAGTATGGAACGTTTTGTAAGGTATTGACCACTAAGGTCAGACTGATGAGAGTCACACATTTTTAGGATTTTAAAATACAATTACTCTGTAAATGTTACTGATAAAAAACAAGAGTCATCATTTAAGGTGTTAATAGAGGCTCCTGTCTAACTTTCTTAAAAAGGAGCATTGAGTAATATGACTTTTAATGAGCTCTCACAGCAACTAGGGACTAGCACTTTAGTTTTGCTGAAGTGAATTCAAGCACATTGATAGGAGGCCTGGACATAGTGGAAACAAGTGGCCCAGTAAGGCTGTGAAACTCGTTATATACCAGACAACAATTTGTTGGATGAGTTACCAAATTAAAAGAAAGGTTTGCCAAGTAATATCCATAGATACCATGTTACCATGAGCCAAAGTGAAATTCACCACTTCAGAGGAGCCACAAAATCATGTTAGAACTCTGGTGGAACACTGTTTTAATTTCATTTGCCAAAGGTTCACTATGAAGGGAAAAGTTCACTACCAAGTAAACCTTTGTCACAAAAAGGTGCACCGCTTTTGTATTACTGGCCGCTGCCTTTGTTGTTCCTGCAAAAACACAAATACCTTTTTTTTCAGCAACCTCTTTGATGCGCTTATAAAAGCCTGGCTATGTTACGCCTCTCGATACTAACAACATGGAATAGAACAAAATGGTTTGTCATCAGGAACCAAATTTTGATACCTAAGGACTAAATCTCATCAGCCTCAGTGAGCCAATAAGCATGGCTCATGCTTTTACCAAGATCCAATAATGCTGGTGATTAGTTGTCTAATGGTACAAACTGTTGAGGTATGAAGGAAAGACACTTAGGCCAGGAGAACGGCTTCACAGTTTGTTTTTCACCACCAGTTGCTTATCTGCACATTTAACTGAGTAAACTCCCAAGTGTGGAGGCAACGGGGAACAACACATTCTCAGTTTCTGCAAGATCAAAGTGAATAGCTATTATTTGTGAGCTACTACTAAGCTTGGGATGAAAGCTCAGTAGTAGTACTAGTTTTTGAGTGCCAGTACTTGACAGACCAGTTTTAGAAAGAAGAAATTCACCACTGTGAAGTGAGTTTTTAGGTACTGAATTCATCTCATGTAGCAGACCTATTTTGATCTCAGGTGTAATCAATTTACTTCACACACAAATTTAAATGGAAAATGACTGCAGTTTCTATGCCTTCCATGTCATGTGACCCTGTGACCCCAAATCAATACAGGATTACTGCACAGGCAGAGAGGACACTTTAGTATTCTTTATCAAAATTCAGCCCACCTCAGACAGCTCATATGACCCAGCCTTTGGTATCTGGTCCCTGGTCACACTGAAAAGCTCTTTTGCTCAATCATTTTTAAAAGAATGAATGAAGGACACATCTGTACATGGTATAAGTGCATCCTCAACACTGTGTCATAACTTATGCAATAACAATATAAAAATACACTGGTGCATATACAGCCTACTGCAGTACCTTTTTGTGCGGTTGCAAAGGTCAAAAGCGCTCTAAATTATTGACTGTCTGAAACAGGTGCATCTGTTTTTATTGATTACTTACAAATACCACATCAACCCAATTAAGATGGCAGAGAAAATAATGGGCTGCTGGGCAAGGTTAAAATCTGATATGGTAATGAGTTTGATTTTGGCTTTTAATGACCTTTTAAACATTTTTAACACTGCTCTGGCAAACACTAACAAATAGGACAATGCATTGATTTTTACGATGGAGAAGGCCACAATATTAACAACTTGGGATAACAGTTTAACACTTAAAGATTAACCTTTAAAAACAAAAAGTCCATATACTTAGAAGGATCTATGGTTAAAAAAACTAATAGAAAACCCCTTTCCAAATGAGTCACTGGATTAATATTCTGAATAATTTGGCTAAGAATTAAAGGGATAAAAAACACATGTATTCACAAGTCCACACACACAAACAAAAGAGAACAGACAGCTTTGCGAGTTCGGACATGGCAGTTAAACCCATGATAAACTATCTATACCTCCAGGAAACATTAATAGACAGGTGTTAGTGTTTGTGGCGGAGGTGGGGCTTGACAAATACAGGCAGGGCTCTAACTTAAGGGTGTCCTGCTATCCAAGGGCAGGAAAAAAATTGTTCAGGGACCATAAGAAGATACACCTTGGGACAGTCACGGGGCAGAAGATAGACCCAGGCAAAATAATAATAATAATACAAATAAACAAAGATAAAACAAACAACCCAGACACACTGAAATACACACACACACAGCGCAAAAATTAAATCCAACCACACCATCTGAAAGCAGCGCAATGGCGTCCAGCCGCTGTGGCAGTTTCTTGTGTCACCAGCGGCTGCACCAGCAAAACGTATTGTCGAAGAGACCGGGACAAACTCTCGCTCCAAGTTGGAAGTGTGAATTAGTTTGAAGTTGTATAAGCTCCTCACATTTGTACAGACCAGGGGTCTTTGCGAATGCACACATGCATACATGGTGTTTACATATGTAAAAAAATGTTCAGACAGTTTACGGATGTTATCAAAAAAAATGTTGATTTATGAACTCAATGAATGTGATGAATAAATTAAAGAAGAAAAAGTATGAAAATCAGCTCAAACAATCACAAAGTATTATATTGTTGTTGTGATCCAAGTGTGATTGGCCCATTCATTTCCTTTGGCTCCATTCTTGTCGCGTGGGACAATGTGCAGGCACACACAATACTAGGACCCTGAACCTGAAAAAGACCTATTCAAATAGCTTTCCAGGTGTGAGCTCTTAATTGGACTAGAGTGTAGTTCTAGACAAGTATACAAGAAACTGTGCACCATTTTGCTATAGCATCTTTTGATACAATATGCACTGATTGTTTTCAAGGTGCAACTTAAAGGGGTCAGATTATGCTTTTTGTGATTTTCCTCATTCATATATATTGCTATGCTGTTGAATGCCTGTTTTAAACATAATCAAAGTTCCAAAACTTGAGGTGAAAATACATATTAAAAAACAAACAAAAAGGCCATTAGCTTGTAGCAAAGACTGTTTATAGACATCCACGATGGGCCTCAGTTTCAGGTTCAACACCGGAGCACGCCAACACAAAGTACAGGCTGTCAGGGACTGCAATGCCAGCGGACACAGTGCCAGGGAGAAAGTGTTTCTGTTGCTGTGGTGGAAGGAATGCAACATTAGACGGCGCTGGATATAAATTTGTATTTTTGGGTCTTATAGTGTAACCCCTGCACCAGCCCCACCATGGTGACTGGGCTCCATGCAAGTTGCTGCCTCATTATGGTAAATGTCACTGGTCTGCCGTAACTAATGTGGACGGTCTGGATAACACACAAAAATATTGTGTATAAGAGCCATTTGAAACCCTTAATCACATTATTCAATAACCAAAACTTATTTTAAAAGCTGCTGAAATGTGTGGCACCACACATTAGGGTTTCAAGGGACCATGACAGTCCACATGTCCTGGAAGATTTCAATGTCCTGGACTAAGAAAAATGGAACAAATTCTGTCAAATATTATCTGTGTTTATGAACTCCATTTTTCCATGGATGCATGCAAGTGATTAATGGGGACAACAATTCTTGAAACTGGTCCAGTAGAGCAAGAGTGCTGCAGCCGGCTGCCATGAAACGGGCTGCAATCCCCCTGGGCCTTTGGGCACCATCAACGTACATTCACTAAAAGTGCTAATTTTTGCCACTGACAGGCTCAGATTGTTATTGTAAGTGCCTGACAACATTGTGGAAAGGATCCCTACACAGGTATACCTCTGTATTTAAGATCCCTTTGGCTTAACCAAGAACAGCAACTATATAACTCTCACAAGGCTACCAGACTCCTTTTACAGATACAGTAATGTTACTGTTACTTAGGTCAAACTTGACAGATACAATATAAAACTCACCAAACCCTTCTTGGTTCACCTTTCCTCTGAACCAACAATCACCATCATCTCTGGTTTGGCTGAAATAAACCCTTAATTCACCAAATTGCAAAAAAAAAGCGAGTGAGAGAGAGAGAGAGAGAGAGAGAGAGAGAGAAGACAGACATCTTTGAGGCTGCGGGTGGAATGTCATAGGGCCTAGAGTCACAATATTTTCACATCTAAATGGGTAATTATGGACATTATGTACGGTGAGAATCAAATGTTGGACCTCAACAGATATCCCTTGTCGAAAAAAACAAAACTAAAAACAGCAAATACAGGATAATGGAAACCTTCCTGTGCTTTACAAACATTGCACATTATCTTGTAATTTCAATGTGTACTTTAAAAATAAAAATAAGTGTAACTGACTAGTATTTCTGATGCCAACTAGCAAGAAGAGCAACGCTTAATCAACTAGTTGCACACATGCCTTGGATTGCCCTCAGGAAAATTTCAGGAAAACCTGAAATCTAGTTGTCTAGTCTAGTCTTGATCTTCAATCTTGTTCTCCTCTCACAAATTAGATTCCTGAATGTGTGGTTACCAAGTTTTTGTCTTAGAAATGGTAACTGTGGTGATAATCCAAAGAATTGCATCTAAACTTGTTTAGATGAGTTTAGACACTGACAGACCAGACGGAGAGGACCAGAAGCACAGCCCTGCTGTCATACAGGCCATGTCAATCTACACAATTTAAATATATTTCCCCTGCCGTTAACTGCTCTCCCACTACCATCCTGCATTGTGTTGTGGTACAATAGTGCCAATTAACGCCACTCTAAAAACAAAAAAAAATTATAGTACGCCTGTTGGTATCATTAAAAATACTTAATTTTGCTTTAACTTGTCAGGTATTATACATTAGAAAAGTGGACTACTGGCCTATCTAGATCTATGTTCATTTTGAAAACCACTGCTGGGAAAACAGCATGAAATAATACTTTTTAATGGCTGTAGGTTACTAATGAAACAACAGCCCACCCACACACACAGTCATGTCAACGAGGTCCTGAGAGAGAAACAGAGAGAGAGACAGAGAGAGAGAGAGAGAGAGTTAGGAGTTAGGTAAAGTAAGTAAGGAGGAGCGTTGCTGAACGTGAGGGCAGCCACCATCAGACCCACTTTCCCAGTGTTTTGGGGCTGTGTATGGAGGCTTTCCTGCAGGAGATCCAATTCATAAAGAAATAGCTTGATGTTGTGCTAGGTAAAATTAAGTGATATTCATTAAATTCGATATGCAATATTCCATGTTTTAAAGTTGATAATGGTTTTATTATAAAATTCTGCGATTGGTCCATTTTCTGCTATGCGGAAATCATAGTGCATATATTTTCTCTCAGTGTAATCTGTCAAGTTGCAAGGTGGTTTTAGTGATGTAAAAGTTTTACAGTGCAAACTATCTGGTATACGAAGACGTGTTTTGAAACAACAGCAATGCATGAATTTGAACAAAGCAGAGCTTTAATACAGATTTGGGACAGTGGTGTAAGTCTGCTGAACACTAGCCCAAACACTATGTAATTTGCATAGCTTTTTTCTAGGACAAAAAAACTGTATTATAAAAATTTAGAAAAAAATCAAGTATGACTCAATATTCCAAGCACCACCATGTTGAATGCTAATTTTAATATCTATGAGTTGTGTTGTGGATTCCAGGAACAACATAATTACCATTAACTAATATTTATGTGAATTTTAGCTACAGCAAAAATGATTTGTTGATTTATTGATCCACAGAAAATTAAGGGTCAGCGACTCTAATAATCTACTAATCATATAAGTAATTTACCAAACATTATTCCAAACATTCACTGGTTTCAGCTTCTTCTTTTTAAGGATTTCTTTATTTGTGTTATTGCAAATTTTATATCTGGGAAAAAATGGGAAACTGACATTTTTCACTATTTTCTGACATTTTATAGACTAAATGATAAAAAGACAATTAGATGAATAGATAGAGCCCCAGTTTTAGTAATAAACTACAATAATAAATTATTTCTATGACAAAATTCATCGGTATTCAGATATGGCTACCTCATTAAACATCACTGACATTCCAGCCTGTCACAAATGTCACAAATGTTAGTATCTGCTAGTCTCTACTAACAAAATGTTGGTCATGAAGTTGAGGGACTGTGGGCTGGACACTAGAGGAGGGTTCATCTAGAAGCTGCCGTCTGTAACCATTTCTTTCATGGATCTCTGATGAGCAACTCATTAAGTGGTTCAAACCACATGGGAATGAAGTGCTAGGAGGACAACAGTCTGTTATAGAACCACTGGCTCTCGTAACATTAAGTGAGTCCAGTTTTCTACAGTCTGACAGTTTTATGGCTGGATAGTACAGCCCACCATTCATACCCATGAGACTGAGCGCAGTCTCCTCCCCATCGCCGCCCCTTCTAGCATGGCAGACAGGGGTCACCTTAGGCCTAAAAAGATGAAACTGAACTAGCAAATACTTTCAAAACTTTGACAGATACTTGGCTCAGTTCAGCATCATGTTTTAAAATAATTCCAGTTCTTATCCTCTGCCATCGCTACACTGTAAATTGTGGGTGGATTTGTCAAGGATGACCATTGTCCTTGTATTTAATGTGCCTTCATCTGGGGGATGCAATTTTGCCAGATGCTACTTGATTTCAATGGAGTCTTACAAAGACTGTGCACAGTGATTTTTTTCCTTGGGTAGATTCAATATGACTCTTATGTTCTTCAGCCCCATGCAGGGAAGGATTTCGACTAGATGTTCTAATTATGACCAACCAAAAAGTAATTTATTTAGTCATATACTATCACTAACTGTCTAACACATATGGAGCAGCCAGTCTCTGCAGAATAATATTTAAAATGTACATAGTTTACTTCACTGTGTTGCTCTGCTGAAGGCCAAGAACAGTAGTATCTCAGAAATCCCTTTAGACAGATATGGTTTTTTGAATTAAATGGGATTAGTAGTCAATGACTAAAGCAGGTAATCCCCCGCAAAAAAGAGATGATCGTGAAGAGGATTCATTTCACTGATAAGACGAGTCATAAGAGAAAAGAAGAAAAATACGCCTTTAGCATTTTGTGTAATCCTGTGTCTTTCACACCATGTGAGGGTGCATTTACTTTTTAGTACTATGAGTCGTCAGTGAGTACAGTGATACGCTGCGGGACTACTGCATCTCTACCAGTGCTGAGATGCTAACTTGATGAATTAATTAGTTGACGGAAAAATCAATTGATTGTTTAAGTTGTTTATGAAGCATAAATGCCATACATTCCTCATGTCCAAGAGAGGGAGTTTCTGCTATTCTCTAATTATCGTCATTGTAAAATAAAAATATTTTGTTTGTTACAGTTGGTCACACAAAACAAGCAATGTAAGGATGTCATTATGGGTTTTGACAAACAGTAATGGGTATCTTTCACCATTATCTGACATTCTATAGGCTGAATAACAACTGTTTTAAAAAAAAAACGTGGTCTGCAAATTGATCAATGATGAAAATAACCATTAGTTGCTACCCTAATCTCTACACCAATCACACAAGATGAAAATGTATTTTGCTTTTTACTTATTCTGACCATGGCTGAGGCTTTCGTGCAACTAAAACTGAACCTCAAGAAGAACCACATGTTTATGATGAACCCAAGAATACTTGAGTTTCGCAGATGAAGTGAAGGAGAACCTCGTAAATGAAGTGTGCAAACATTTAGGTGTGTGCAATAGACGCTACACTTCGTTGCAATATCTATAACACCACAGATGCACTACAAAAATCAGTTAAAAACAAATTAGTTCCACTCCAAAATGCAACTGTTTAGGTCATAATGGTGGCTGTAGCCTGGAGGACACAGCTTAGTGCGCAGGCATTTGTATTTACCACCACATCAGCGGTTAATATGTACTTATATCTATCAGAGTGTGGCATGCACTGGCAGTGCACTGCATTCCTGAGATAGCAAGCAACGCCAAAACAGCAATGGTTGGACAAAAATGGTCACACTCAAACAAGCTTAAGACACCATTTTGAAAATCCGCCGATTTCTAGATAACAACTCCGAGATGCCATCTTGCCAATTATCATCATATTAGCTACCGTTAGCATGTCTATTCAACCATTCCGAAGCAGCCCTTACAGGAATCTATGCGGGTCACATAACACAAACGTTAGCTTAGCTTGCCTGCTAACCTGAAAAGACAACCCGCCGTAGCATCCCTGCATCCCTCGGCACGCGCTGCTGCTGAAATTGCTAATTAGCGAGCTAGCTGGGCAAAGACTAGCAAATAACAATGAAATACACTCACAGTAGGTCACACCGGACTGCACCGGAACAACGGCAGCTAACTTTGCCGCCTGGTCGCAAACCACTAACGTTAAAACCCTTGCAGATAGAACAAGTTATCAGTTTGATTCAGCTATTCGAGCTAGCCCGTTTAGCTTAGCCCGCTAGTTCCCCACTACAGCCACCACGGAGGACAATTGAAGGGATACGGAGGGAAAAAAAAGACAGAAAAAAACGAACAACTAGCAAGTCGACACATGGGCAATCCTGCCCTCCATGATAAACAGCGGACGAGACTTACCAAAGTCACTCGGTCGTGAAAAAAAAGATTCCCCGTGTGCGTACGTGCTTTCTCCTGTGTGTGTGCTCTGCCTCAGGTCGGACTGGCTCTGCTACAGCAACGTTTTGTCGGGCCAGTGGCGCAGGGAAGACAGCTTTCACCCGGAGAGACGGCCACCGTGTGGGGGATGGGGATGCACTGCCGGGAGGGAGTGAGGAAGGGAGGGATGCAGGGATGCAAGGAGAGAGGAGGGAAGGGGGGGCACCGATAACATACAGAAGCTTTAATAATAGTCAAATGGTGCTAATAATAATGATATGTAGATCGGTAGATAACTGAGAGGAAAGCGGCGCTGGAGTGATGGAATGGCCCCAGTTTGTGTTGTTAATTTTGACTAATGTTATTGGTCTTCCTCTCATTCAATTAATAACGGAGCATATGATGTTAAGGGCCAGTACAAATCAATCATTATAGACTTATCTACTGATAGAGATGATATAGATGAAGGAACATAGAAAGTGATTGGCTGATGTATAATCACATTGTTATTTCTTTGTTCTTTTGTGTATGTTTGCACTTTATTGATTGAGTCCGTGGTTTTTGTGTTGATGAGAAATGACCTACGCCAATATGTCGTTACATGCATTATAAATGTGTTATTACTATGCGTAACACACAGTAGTAGTATTGGTGTACGTCTATAAAAAACCTGCTGTTATGTATCTTTGTAATCAACGTTTCCAGGCATGAAAGTGTGTTATTTGGTCAGCAGCACTGTGGTGGTTAAATGGTACTGCAGCATAGCCAGGCGTTCACATTCAATAATTCAGATTCAGTGGCTTTTGCTTCCGTACGTAACCAAAGATTTTGCTTTACAGGAAGGCAGCGCCATCCAGTGGCGACAAATTGCATTTCAGCACAGTGCCTCAGCTTCCTAGCAAACCTGCAGCAGCATCTAACTAACAGCCTTTTAGTGTGCGATAAGGATTTTTTTTAATCTCATTTTTTTGGTAATGTGTATAATGAACAACAGTTTTGCTTGAATGCAGTGTTTCCTTATTTCTCACTCCATCCTTTGTGCTGTAACACGTGAATTTACAGCTACAATTAAAAATTAAGAGGTATTACATTTTTTTAATTCAGTTGCATGATTGCTACATTTAGTTTAATATATTCCAGGTACCATTGCAGGTGCAATTGGTAAAATAGATGAAATGATAAACATAACAACTGGGCAAGCAAAAAAAAAAAACCCAAAGACAAAGGATTTATGAGTAAACTGCCTATTTTGCCTGTAGTATTTGTGAATCTTCATTAATAGCTATCTGCAACTGCTAGCAATCAAATCTCAGACTGTACACTACTACATCAGTCCTTAAGACACGAATTAAACACACTGTCACACAGTTTTACCCAGGACGTAGTTTATAAGACTACCAATAAGTCACAACTACAGTTCCCAGCTGTCATTGCGCCTTCTTCAACCGCAAACAAAGAGCCGTATACACGCACACAACTCGAAGACTTTTAGAAACGAGATAATATTAAATATTGTTATCATTAAAAAGCAATACAGATACAAGATGATTTTAGTCACAAGTATAAAAAAAAAAGGAAAAAAAAAAAGCCGTCGAGTCATCGCGTGATTTCACGTTTCCGGAAGTTAGAGTGGCATGAGAGAGAGCGAGAGAGCTGTCCGAGGTGCTGACACTGTGAGTGTTGCTTGTCTTGCTTCAGATTATATACCTGTATATTCTGTGTATTCTCATAACCTACAGTAATTACAGTGATACATCGTCTAAGGTAAGTGTGTAATATATTTATTTTGAGCCGAGTAATTCTTTGGTAAAACAGAATGTGCTGGACACAAACCGAGCTCTTTCCTTAAACTGTTCTCAGCTATATTGTACTTGTATGATAGAGTGGGACTGACTGTTACAGATATGTGGAGTGGAATAGATTAGCATTTTTTAATGCATTACCTTTTCTCATCTCTGCTCTTATTTCTCCCGGTGTCTCTCTCACACAGACACACATTCACATACTATATGAGTACAGACTTATACTTGCTACATTCTTTTAAAATGCATTATTATTTGACTTTTTTATATATATATATATATATTGTCAGCATTTGAGAAGATGGATGAATCTCAAGAGTCATCCTCCTATATCAGCAACGCCCACAACCCCAGCAGCAGTAGCCCTCCCAGTAGAAAACCTGGCAGTTCTCCACAATGCAACGGGGTCCCAGAGTCCAGGACCCTGCTGCGGATGTCTGAGTCGCATGGACTTCAGCTGCTGGGTGTGCTCAGATCATTCAGGGAGCGAGGCTTGATGTTTGACTTCACCATTAATGTCCAGGGACAAAGTTTTCCCTGCCATCGCTGTGTTCTTGCTGCATGCAGTGATTTCTTCAGGTATTCTATCTATCTATCTATCTATCTATCTATCTATCTATCTACCTACCTACCTACCTACCTACCTACCTATGCAATGAATCTGTGAATATCATGTGTAACTGCTCTGTGTTTAGGGCCATGTTTGAAGTGGATATGCGAGAGCGTGGTGATGGTTCAGTGACTCTGGGTAACCAGTGTCCGGAGGCGGTGGTGTCTTTTCTGGACTTTGCCTACTCTGGAGAGACACTCATCACAGATGCCAATGTAGACCTGCTGTTTAAGCTTGCCTCTTTTCTGCAGGTAGCGAAACAGCCGTTTTTTCTTGAATATACAGTGCATAATGCATTAATTTGCTAAACGTGTGTCATAAATGTCACATTTTGACATATCACACAGTGGGAAAAGAACAGATGTAGATAATAAAATGAATGATGGTTTAATTCAATTTAGCTGCTTTGGTTTCAGGGTCCTGGTGTCATGGTCACTCACTGTCATGGCTTACTCAGACACTTGAATAGAACAGAGACACCACTATCGTTATTAGTAACATCAGCTTTTCCTGTCATGATGAGTCAAAACGTCTGCCACACCCATATGTGTCACACACACACACACACACGCGTCTTCACTTATTTTTACTAATGAATTTTTTTCATGACTGTATGTGCATTTACACACCAACATACAAAGTCAAATAATTTATGGAATAACATTATTAAAGACATGGTTGTCTCTAAGTTGCTGCTTTTTGAATATGTACTATATGTGTTTTTTACAGTAAGTTTTCACAGTGATGTTTTCCGTATCATTCTTGTTGTTTTCATGTGCTCAGGTGTCAGTCCTGTCCCGAGCGTGCAGCACCTTCCTGATAGGAACCATGGATCTTTGTAACTGTCTGTCCCTCTTCTCCCTTGCTGAGGCCTACGGCTCGGCCCCCCTCCTCCAAAGTGCCAACGAGTTTGTGGTTCAGAATTTTTCTGACCTTTCCAAAACACAGGACTATATGGATATGCAGGTGCTGCTTAAGAAAGGATAAGATAATTATATAACGATGAATGCAAATTATTTGTTAATAGATGCATACATTTACACCTTGACTGTATGTTACATATGCAGAGTGTTCAGTCTGTCTTCCTGAGCAATGATGTTATCCTTAATTTGCTCATTCTCAGTAATTAACATAACCATCATATTCCATAGCCAATAAACTGTATCTTATTATTACCAACTCATGGTGATATAAAATATGATGTATCAATGTTACAGAAGGAGGTTGAGAAAAAACTGCACTATCCCTTTTAAATGGCCTTTTAGCAACAACATTTGTCAATATGTGTTAGCCTCTCATAAGTCCTCCACATGCTGACGAAAAAACAGGCTATGATTTAGATCTGAGATACACAGGACTTGAAAAAAAATGTTATTTATTAAATAGAAGGTTCTAAAAAGAATAGTTTCATCAAGTTGATGGGTAAAAATAGGGCTTTATTTATGTAAAATTTTGACCTGAGTCCAGCTTAACCCTAACTAGTGTTGATTTCAAGTAAAAAGTGCTTTGCGCCTAACTCATCTAATTTCGATGCCTTTGTTTCCAAAAGACTTCTGCTGTGTAAAAAATAGCAATAATGGTGTAAAAGGTGATTCTGGCGACCCAGTATTTACTATTTCTATTGCTTCTTACAGGTGAATGTGTTGGAAGCATGCCTACGGTCAGATGCTTTAAATGTGCCTAGTGAGGAGGATGTAGTGACGTCACTTCTTAAATGGATCCGCCATGATCTCCTGGAAAGACAGAAACTGTTGCCGGGCTTGTTATCTCTAACCAGACTCCACCACCTACCTGCTCTAAAGGTACAAACAGTGCATGTGCTGGATTTTGGGATTGTATGATTATGATGTCCTGTGATTGTCTCACCCTTTACGTGCTATCCCATCTCTCTCAGACCCTGCGTGATTCAGACACTCTGTTCTGCGACAGTGAGTCCTGTCTCGCCCTGTTCTCAGAGGCTCAGAGCCGACAGGAACAGTACAGCGGTCTGCTCACTGATGCCAGGCCCGCCACCACACAGACCTACATCTACATCCACAAGACGGAGGAGAACGGAGAGATCCGCCACACCTTTTGCTACTGCCTGGAAACAGACCAGTGGAAAGAGCTGGAAACAGGGCAAGGAGAGGGGACAGCCACGATACCAGACCCACCGGGATCATACCTTACCAGCTACGCTGAGAAGGTATGTGTTAGGATTGAACCGAGTCTTATAATTAAGCAATGTAAACTTGTGTTCTCTTGTTAGCCTTTGTGTGGGTTCAATGAGTTTTCCCTCCCAGACTGCTTTGCTTAAAATGTTTTTAGAGAGCTCAAGAGGTAAAAGTATCCATTATTTCACAGTTATAAAATAAAAATTGTGAAACATCAGAAAAAAATAAAACTTAAAAAAAAGTATGTCTTTCTTTCTTATCTTGGCTTCATTTAAAGTGTTTTTGAATGAATCGTGTAACTTCTGTGCTTTTGTCCTACTCTCAGTTATCGCTTTAAAAAGTTCACCACCTTTGTGTCTGTCCGCTGGATCCAAGATGTTTGTGACAGGGGGTTGCAAGGGGAACTGTTGCCGGGCAATACGTCTCCATGTGGCCGAGCCATTCCATGATGCCACGGACGAGGTTTGGTGCTTCTGTCCCGTGACCCTAACCTGCACGCCCGCACCAGCCTTGCTGAAGGCCAGAACAATGCATACAGCTGTAACCTGCCTGGACCGAGTGTACGTCATTGGAGGACGGACCAAGGGATCCAGAGGGGGAGCTTGCAGTCTGTTGGAGGTAACACTGTCCCCTTTGCTATTGAGACCATATTGTCTCCTGTGTGCTTTAATTACTAAGTTATTAACTTGGTAGTGTAAATTTTTTTATGTGCAGTAGAAATTCTGTTCTTTTCTTTCCTTTATTGGAGGTGGAGTATTATGACCCTCTCACCCAGACCTGGTGCTCAGTCAGCCGACTCCCCACTGCCATCTTCTACCCCGAGGCCAGTGCTTGTGGCAGTGTTATCTATACTCTGGGATCAGAGGTGGAGATCACAGACTCCTTCAACCCCTCACTGGACTGCTTCTTCTCCTACGATGCCCAGAAGGACCAGTGGAGCCGTCTGGTGGCAGAGTTTGGCCAGTTCTTCCATGCTACACTAGTCAAGGCGGTGTCAATTAATAACACACTGCACCTCTGTGACCTGTCCACTTATAAGGTGAGCCAAAAGTTGAATGAATGAGTTGTCAGTCATTGCATTGCAGTGTAAAAGCACTAAAAAAGGTTGATATAGTTAATGTTTTCTTAGCAGGACTTAAAGTGTGCCTTTTCTTCACATCCAGGTGTACAGTTTTTGTCCGGAGACCTGTGTGTGGAAGGGTGAAGGGTCATTCGAGTGTGCAGGGTTCAATGCTGGAGCAGTGGGAATGAGAGACAGAATCTACATCCTGGGTGGAGACTATTCACCTGATGAGATCACTGATGAAGTTCAGGTAGGAAAAACCTTTTTATCCAGCAGAGTTTCCTTACTTAAACTTTTAAACGTTTCCTGAGCGACAGCCATCTGACGTGTTGTCAGGGTTACGAAGGCCTGGAAGAAGTCATCAGTAGCTCACTAGAGAAACACTGCCATGAAAATGATCCCGCTGCAAAAGACACAAGTTAATATAGAGTATTTCTAATTTAATCTAACACAAGAGATTAATCCACTCCACCATGGAGGCTGACTATTTTAGTCAGTGCTGCAGTCAGTTTTAAAATGTCAGCAGTGTGCCAGTATATGTCTATGTGTGCACTGCATATGTGCAGTATGTTATATATACAGTATACTGTGTTTTATTAATATTATTTTATGTAGCACCTTGCTGTACAGCAACAATACAGTAGGGGATTAAAGGTTTAATGATGTAATGGAAGGCATCAACAAGGAGGATGAATGTGAAAAAGGAGGCATAGATGGAAGAGCTATGCACAGGATTGAATAAGAGAGGAATGAGAGGATAAATGCATGTGAGCATGAATGAGCAAATGCAGTGGTGAGGTGGGAATGTAAATGGGTGAGGGAAAGGGAAGGGGGGGTTAAACCAACCAGGTGGCTTGACAGGTGATTAGAGGTGTGGTTCAGATGTGGTCCTGCTCCCAAACCTAATTTAACGAGTTCTTTGTTTCTGCGGCGCAGAGGGAACTCATCTGCTTCGATCTGTGTGTTTTCTTATGGCCTGTGCAGGTGTACCACAGTGGGAGGAGTCAGTGGGAGGAAGTGGCTCCCATGCCCAGAGCGCTCACTGAGTTCCACTGCCAGCTCATCAGCTTCAACAGATACAGAGACCCCTGGGGTGACATGGCCTGACACACGGTGGACACACACACTCAAAAATGCATATGAGTGGATATACATGTGTTCCACACATGTCACTGACATAAGCAAGTACCCATGAGTCTCCTCTGTGCATGACGGACAGCTGACAGACCAACACCTGGTGTTGTGTTGTTACAGTCTTCAACTAACACCACATCTCTCACAGATCATCATAACACGAGAGCACCCGAGCCAAACAATTTATTTATTTTTTTATTTATAGATTTGATCCCTAACTTTGTATGTGTGATGCACCTGCTGTCATAGGATCTTTCTTGTGTCAGTCAACAAGTGGTCCCTCCCATGGAGGAACCCTACTGAGAAGAAGACTATTTTAGAAATCCTATTTTAGTACCTGAATATTTGTTTCAGCTTAGTATGTTTGGAAATGAGAATTCACCCGAAGTAGAACTCACAGTACTGTAAATTCATCAGCTCTCCTACAGCTAGAATATAGAAGACTTCAGGAAGAAGTCAGTCTTTTTCCTGCATTTGGTGATTTTACAGCCTGAACATATCTAAATATTTGGGTATGGCAACATTACAGGAAACATCTCATTAGTCCCTACACTATGTTTGTGTGGGTCTTTCATAAACTTCAATCAATATTTTACATAATATTAAGCTCAGCTAAAATAATGCTAATACTGTGCAACTAATCTGGGTGAATTTTCACTTCCAACACTTGAACACTTGCCTTTATTCTGCTTCAGACTGTCATGTGTCCATGCATGTGCTGCTTCTCTCATATATATATATATATATATATATATATATATATATATATATATATATATATATATATATATATGTATGTATATATATATATATATATATATATATAGGTAGATCACCTGAGTTACTCCAATACCTGCTTGTTTGGAGGAAATGTGCAACTGTACATGTATCATAGAGAAATGCTCTGCAGCTTCAATGAATACAACACAAAAATACAGGCTTCATGGTGTAAGTCATGAATGCATAATGTGTTTATGTACTGAAACAGAAAAAGAATCAAACAAATGAAAGATTGCTTGATGGCAAGAAGTCAACATAAAGACAACGCCTCATTATGTGTGTTGATGTCTTCTTATATTCGCACTTTATCACATTCATCACTTGGTAAAAACAGAACAATGGACACAACAGCATGGTTCAGTGTATCAATGGTCACATGAATGACACAGTGACATGGGCTAATGTAATTACTACTGTTTAAAGTGACATTACATGTTTTCTTTAAAGGTTTCCACAGTGAAAAAGAGGTTCAAATCCCTGTTAATTTCATTTATTCGCCCTCCCATCTTCACTGTTCCCCCTTGGCTCTCGCCAGAATTCCGGGGCCTCATTTAAAAAACATCTCAAAACACAAATACAGATCCCAGACTCGTTTGTCATCGACATTGTGCTCACCTGGCTGTGGCAAACACAGGTTTTTGACCTCACTTGGAATACTAGAGCTCTGGACCAGACCAGTGAATGTAGGCTAAAAGAAAAGATGTAAACACTGCCTGCACAAGAATCAATCAGCAGTAACCATGCTGGGCTCCCTCCACCTCCTCCGCCTCTCGTTCATCTCCTCTTTCTCGTTGCTCCTCGGTTCAGTCCTGGTAAGTTTTCACCAGCAGCCACATCAGCAGCACGGTGATTAAGACGATCATGAAGTTGAGGAACAGCTCCTTCACTGAGCGGTCCATGGTGGTGTCTCAGACAGGACGGAGAGCAGGAGGAGAGGAGGAAGGATGCAGATTTTTTTACAGAGGTGTGGCTCCTCTTTTGAGTAGTGTCCTGGACCTGAGAGGTGTGCAATGACAGATATGAGTTAAATGCACAGTATGTCATTTCAGCCACTAGGGGTCCCTCAGTCAAAACAATGAACAAAACAACAAAAGATGTAGCTTGATGGCATCGTGAAGTAGCGTGGAAACATGGGAGTTGTCTTCATTGTTAAACAGCCACCACTGCTGATGAAAATAAATCTGACATAACTCAGAAATCACGTTCACGGATGAGGTAATGCATCAAAATTTTATTCATGATACATTTAGTTACGTTCGCCAACTTCCTTCCTCACTCTCTGAAGTATCATCTGGTGATTCCTGTGTCACCCCTGACACTTTAAGATGGCAGCCAAGGCAAACCAGATGGCAGTGAACAATACTAGTGCATGTTTATGTGTGTGTGTCTTCAGTGCCACTTGTGATGTGTGTGTGTGTGTGTGTGTGTGTGTGTGTGTGTGTGTGTGTGTGTGTATTTGTCTTCTTTGTTATCATAGATTAGAGGGATCAGTCACTGCTCAGACACGTCGCTACATCTGTCCACAGTTACCATCACTCAACAAGGAAAGGGGCCACAATATCCCCTCATATACTCACATGGGAATGACGCACCCACCCAGAAAGCATACATAACACACTAATACGCACTTGATTAGGTTAGAAAGAACTGCAGGGCAAAGCTGTTGATGGATGCAAAGGTCACATTTTTGCTTTGCATTGTTTTTGCATTTTTTTTTAGCAGTCAGGTGCAGATTTGAAAAGTTTTGGCTGGACGGGTAGCCGACATTATTCTGCCAACAATGACAACATGGTTCAATAATAACACAATTAGATGTAGACAATAAGTCATTACCTTTCCCCTTTGGCAGCGACCTCACTATAAACAGGAAGAGGAGAAAGCAGATGTTCTTATGCGTTCCAGCAGTGCAGCGTTTCTTTCTCTTCACCCTCTCTTGCTGGAAACTTCTCAACTGTGGCACTCTGTAGCATCTATCTGCAGCTGATCGTCTCCAGCTCTCTGTGGTGGCCAGGGGAAGGGCCCGCTCCTAAAGTAGCCATCCTCAGCGGACCGCCCATGTTTCACATACACACAGACTGATGTCACACACCAACTAAACAACCAATAGAGTGTGTTATTTTCCACAATCTCGTCCACTGGAGTGTTTCCCATCTGTAACCATACAGATTCTCTCTCCCTCGCTCTCTCTCTCTCACACACACACACACACAACAGAGGAGGGTTATTTATAAAACATTATTGCAGATACTAGGTGGATTACAGTTGTTCCAAACACAATACTCACATCTTCTGATGGATATAGGAAACTGTAACAGTATCACTCAGTATTTGGGTAGAAGCTATGCACAGGGGAAAAAAAGAGCAGCAGCAATGTGGGTTTAAATACAGCTGATGCCACAACTCATCATGCTGTCAGGAAATATTAACATAGTTATTTAGGTACTTTGAAAAGTATCATGGCTAACACAATCCTGTCTGTCTTTCTGTTACTTTCAATATTCTCTCTGGCTGCTGGATGACAGCAGTCATGAAAGACAACAGAAGGATGTGGAGGTCATGTCGCAGTGTTGCACGTAGTAGCTGGCATCCTTCCTAAATCAGTATCTCTTTACTGATGGATCAGCAGACACAGGCAGCTGGGCTAAATCAGATTCTGCTGCCCTCAGTGCAGACAGGCTAATGGGCAAAGAGGCACCAACACAAGTACAAGCAAAGCAGGTTATGTTTTTTTATAGTTCCCATGTTGGAAAATCTGAAAGATTTTCAGATGTAACAAAGTTTTGCCATACCTCAAACTTGTAGCAATCAAACTCTATCTACATATTTCAAGAAAATAATTTTGGGGAAATATGCATGTCTGCTTTCTTGCCCACAGTTAGATGAGAAGACTGATATTCATCTCATGCTTGAACAGTAAAGTGGCCATTTGAGGAACTGCAGTTTTTGGCACTTAATTTTTTAGTTGCGGGGCTCGCTGCTTTGTTGCCACTCAGCAAGAGAAGGATGCAGGCTTACCTGTGCCTTACACAGTGAGGCATACAGCTCATTAATTAAACACTGATATTTGATAGGCACTCAGTATCGACAGATTCAGGTATCAGAATCAAATCAGAACTGGAAAACGTGGATCACTAGTTTCTACAGTAGCCAAGAATAGACAACGAGGGCTGAGGCGACAGTATTCAGTTGGTTGTAATCCGCAGCCTCATCACCAGATTCCACTGAATCCTACACACTAGTCCTAGATATATTGTAGTTGTTATTATTATAGATGTTAATTAGGAAGGAGAATTTTTTCCTCTGTTTTGTTGTTGTGCATACCCATTGTATTTTTACATTGTTCCTCCTCTATGTTATGCAGGCGCTAAGAAAAGGATTTTGACAGCTCACCACAGCGAACCTCTCAGCTCATCTAACACTTGACAGCTGCTTTAAAACGCTGTTATCTGTGAACTAATGTTAAACCCCCTTGACACACACACACCTTCTGCTGTACACAAAGGGGTCACAGCAGGACAAAGTGTGCATGAGCACGGCTCTCTTAAATCTTTCCATCACAGGATTCCAAGGTCATTCCCAAAGGATTTAACAGATCAAAACGGCTGCCACTTCATCGCCCTCCTGCTCTGCCAGTGTCGGACCAATCACTATTTGACCCAGGGATTCCCATTGTCATAGGGATCCAGTGCTGGAGTGATCGAATAAAGCAAGGCGAGGTGTGCAGGCATCTCTGTGCAGGGTGGACCACAGCCCACTCTGACAGCTGTGTGTGTGTGTGTGTGTGTGTGTGTGTGTGTGTTTAAGATAGAAAAGTGCTGGCAGGGTTACCCTCTAAATCAGTGGAGAGACAGAGGGGTGTCAACAAGGCCTCAGAGACACCATTCCACACATTCTGGGACACTGTGTGTGTGTGTGTGTGTGTGTGTGTGTGTGTGTGTGTGTGTGTGTGTGTGTGTGTGGCTGAACATGTGTGTACGTGCCTATATGTCCTGCAATAAGACTACTGTTTATTATCAGGTGAAACTGGTGACAGTTTCTTGCTTGCTACCTATGAATGTTATGCAAATAAAAAAAAATACTGTAGACAAAGTGGGAAGCATGTATCTATTTGTCATTTGTTTAATCCATACAGAAACCAAAGTCTGACAATGACAAGTTGTAGTTTGGCTTCCAGTCTTTATGCTAAGCTAAGCTAATCACCTGGCTGTATCTTCATATCTAGTGATGTTAATTTAAACTACAAGTCCGTCAAATAACGAGGCCTGTGCAGGGAGCCCTTTAAATGTCAATAAAACGTGTTTTAATGGGCAATGACTGAACACTGTGCCCCTAATATGAAGTTAGACCCAAGAGATGACTAGCTTAGCTTAGCATTCAGACTGGAAACAAGGGGAAACATCTAAACAGCTGAGAGCTCCAGCTTCATTCTTACAGTAGCATAAATGTAAAGACGTGAGTCCTTTAAAATCTAGTATTTTTATGATACTGGTAATGCAGTAGTTCACAAGTCATGAATTACCACATACTTTTGTATTAATGCCAAAAGATATATAGGTACAGCTATTATTTCACTTTTGTTGTAATTTCAAAGGTAAATAAATGATATATCAATCTGACAATCAATAAAAATATTGAAAAAGTATGAGATTTTATGCAGAAAATGTGTTGTTCAGGAAAACATTGCCTCAATGCTCATATTCAGAGAACACAAAATGTCCCGTTGGCTAGCTTGCATGATAGTCAACAAAAAGCTGGCACTGAAAAATTATTTAGCCCACAGCTTTACTCATTTAAAGTGTCTAAATCTTTTCCACTATAGCAGCAGTGATTGGCGGAGAGACAGGAATTCATCTCAGCTGACTGTCATCCCGACAGAGAGATGATACACACACCAGATGGATCACCAAACACAACACTCAGGCCTGTTAATATTTTGACAACTTCAAATATTATGTTTGAACATCAGAGCTGTCGCTAAAGACCTCTACTATTAACTTCTATCTCTGTCTTATATCCCTTATTAGTCAATGAATCGGCTGATCTCCTTCCCTCACGTCAATCGGACCATATCTGAGAATTAATGCATAAATGCATATGTCATCAAACCTTATAGAGCACATATGTGTATATATCTTTATTGTGTATATATCTTTATTATTTATTTCACTGTTTTATTCCATCCTTCTCTTGCGTCATCATGTCCATGGAAAAACCCTTGTGCAGTTCTGGCAGATATATTTCTGCACTTTCACCTTGCTGTTTCATCACCACAGTTTTTATCACTCATCTTTCTCCAAGAACAAACAGATATCTGCTTACACAGAGTCTCTAGAGAGAGACAGAGATCAGAATCGCTATTTTTAAAAACACAATCTGGTTTCTTTATCCGTCCATCTCCATCATGCAGTCTCCAACTAATTAGAATACAAAGATGCCAGCAACAGGCATTTGGCATGTGGCTGCTGGCCCTGCATTTCAAAGGGTGATGGCATGCCTCAGGGCACACAAGTAGTTCCAAACTAGTTCTCACCTTTACGCTGCTTTTTCAGAGCTTGGCTGATGTGTAAGGTGAAGCTGCCCTTGAGCATCGGCAGGGGACATTCCCTTCTAATCTCATCTTGATAACCTTAAAGTGACATTTCCACTTGGCAGAACGTTGAGACTTTCATTGCTCAAAAGTTCAACTCTGAAATAACTCGGTAAATATATTCTTAAAGGAACTATACGTAAGAATTGAACCATTAACAGTCCTAATACCTGCTTCTACACAGACTGGGGGCTCTGGGTGAGCGTTAATGTTCACACCACTTCCACCGGAGCTTTGGCCATCAGGAGGGGGAAGTTTTAAGGTCTGGGGCAGGGTGGACCCAGTGTGGAATGCTGGCAGGGAGTGGCACCAGAATGGACACCAGAACCAGAGCTGCCACAAAACCGGGCTAAGCAGCTTCCCGGTGACCAGGGCCAGATCTGGACCAAACACAGCCTCCAAGACCGACAGAAGCCAGATTTGGCTCCTGGCACCCTGGGGCTGACCTGGCCGCAACCCGACTCAGGCCTCTGAAGTTGGCTGACTGATGTCCGACCTCCCTCTCGTTCCTCTCCTGTTTCCTGCATCTTTGAGTCTTGGTCATAGTCCTCAGGGCAGGGCTACCTCTTCATCCTCTCATGTAGGCCTGAGGGCAAACTGGACGATCCAGTAACTCACAATCGCCTGTTGAGGTACAAAGTAGTGTTACAAGACAAGACTTACTGAGGCTAGCTGGTTAGCAAGTAGATATCTCTGCAACAAAATACACAGACGTCTTAGACATACTCTCACAAATGTTATTGCTTAAAATGATGTCAATAATTTTAGCAAATTTTAGTGTTTCACACAAAAATTCTTAGACACAACTCCTTTAAAATTCTACTAATGAGATGAGATACAAAGGGTTTTTGTTGACTCTGGAAACAGATGATGATGTCACATGATCCTAATTGGCGGACCACTCATCAGGACATTCATCGGGACTTTTTGGTGACATTGTTTTCTCAACTGCTGAGTCCAGTGTCAAAAATTTACTTTGAACCTCAGCTTTCAAGCCAACTTGGATGAAAATTCTTTTTAGCGCTCAGAAAAATATGTAAATTTTCTCATACAAGTCACTACTCCATGTGCTGAGGCAGATTGAGCGATATGCCTGAAAAGTTCCAGAGCAGCTACTAACTCAGGCATGTCAAACTGATTCCATAAAGGGCCGTGTGGCTGCAGGTTTTCGTTGTAACCAAGGAGGAGCACACCAGGCTGGACTCATTTAATGAGCTGATCTCAGTCTTCAGCTGATAATTAAGTCATCCCGTGATTGGTTGAAACGAAAACCTGCAGCCACACAGCCTTTTATGGAATAGGTTTGACACGCCTGTACTAAACGGACCTAAAGCTAAAAGGCAATAAAATTGAGGCAGAATTTATTCTACCTGCCTCTCTTGCCAAAGTTCATCGGATGAAAATGTTGTGAATGCTAAGAAATGGGGGCAAAAGCTGTAACCCTTGCTGGTACTGGCCCTGATTATTTCCTTGACTAATGAACCTATTTCTGGGTGTCATCAAATGCTCATAAAAGAATGGCATTTTATTTGACTGTTTAGAAAAACAAGATGGAGCAGAGTGTTGTGTCCATGTTGGAGAGGGCAGCCATGGTCTCCTGTGTGACCAGCTGTTGTTTTGTAGACTAAACAGAGCGTGCTGTTAAGACGACGAAGGGTTCCCACTGGCCAGCAGCTCAGCCTGGCACAGTAATTATTGAGATGGCTGAGGACAGGTGAGGGCTTTGTTACACAACCCACCAGCGTATTAAAGCACACGCACACTGGCACAGGCCGATGCACATGCACAAATGTATCATGCACATACAAAGACATCCACCTAGAGGGCCTGTAGAGTCATTAATCTGGCTGCAGAGGAATTGATACACAGCATCTGAGCAGACAGAGAGGGGCAGCCAGGGAAGGCATCGCACCAAAGACAAAACAATATACAGAATGCATCAATTACACTTTACCAACACGCCTGAACATGAATGACTGCTTGTATCTGATCAGCATCTGTTCTGATATGCAGGGTATTTTGTTTTGTTGAAAAGCATGTATAAGAAGTGAGCCAACTAGCCCATTGTGGTAATGCATTTTAATTCGCATAATGCAAGATTATCCTCAGTTGCCAGAACTTGAGTGGAGTCTGATGATGGATGGATGATATGGATAAAAATGGGATTGGAAATAGTCTCTCCAGGATAGCCCCCAATATACTTACATTTTTATCCCTTAGTATCAACTTTGAAGGGCCTTTAGAATGATCCCTGGGGCATTTTTGTCAGTCTTTTGTTGGGAGATTAGGAAGGCATGTAGCACAGATTTGCCGTCAGGCCTGAGGTCCTATATAATGGAGCCACAGGGCAAACAGGACAGCAGTTAGGTTTGGATACCAAGTACAACTGAGTAACAAAGATTTTCTTTCCTTATATTGGATCTAAGGATCAGAGAGAGACTATCAAGATTCACGATTTACTGTTTACATTGCACATTTAATTGCCTGCACTTTCATTTTACTGTATCATGAAATCCTGATGAACTGTGCCTTTTTATTCATGTCATAAACATAAGAACAGAGTGTGATGCTGTGCTGTCTAGTATAAGTGTGTGAAAAGTGTTTCCATTGTTCTTGTTAGCAGGTTTTTATTGCTCTAGTTTTTGTTTCATATCATACAGGCTAGCCATTCTTTGTGCCATGCTTGAGTTAAAGTTAATTTAAACACAAGATACTTGTGCTCAAAAAGAGGATTCATTCTCAGTGAAGAACCTTGGAGCTCTAATCTGCCTCTATACCTGCCAAAGAGCAGTGATTCCTAACACGTCTCAGGGGGTCATCAGGTGGAAACCTCCCTTCAACAGTGTTTCGCCTACTTAGTCCCACTACACCTCCAGGAGGTTAGGCAGTGAACTCCGGCGTCCCAGAGTCACCCCCCCTAGTGCCAGTTCACACTGCTCCTACACAATCCAAACAGCACCGCCACGTTCAACTGACCCAGAGATGCTCCAGGTAGTGGCCAGTACCGATGCTACCATTTAACTATTGCTAATGCTAATGCTAACCGCTAGGAAGAACAGAAGAAGACAATACAGTTCCGATGCTACCATTTAGCTAATGTTACGTGCTAACCGCTACCTGCTAAGAGGAACAGAAGAAGACAATAAAGCTAGATTCACCTATACTGTTAATGTTAATTGCTAGCTACCAATACTAACTGCTAAGATACTATCGTACTCTCACCGCTTTAGCTATTGTTAGCTGCTACAATGCTACCACAGGCCTAGATGCCACATGTAACTGCTGATTGCCACACTACCATCATCTACCCCTGCCTCTCACCAACTGCACCAAGAAAAAGCGGGGTGGGAATACAAACCCTGGTTCGGGTAGGGGATGGAAAATAAAGAGGTAGAGTCAAAAGATGAAAGTAGGGATTGGATACAGACCCTTGTTCGGGTAGGGGGTGGAAAATTTAGAGGGTGCTGAAGGTGGAGGCCTAAACCACAGACTAGATTTAACAGCCTCTTCTAACATTTCCTTCAAGAAGCAGCAAACCCTACCATGTCCTTCAAAAAGCAAACAGAGCAGGAAAACAAACCCTAACATTTCCTTCAAGAAGCAAACAAAACAGGAAAACAACCAAAAAGATCAAAAAACAAGCCAACTCTGTATCTTACCACGCAAACTCACCTGAACAGGCCGCATGGTCCCAAAGAGAGACTCTAGCTGGCCACACCCCCACCTTATCTAAACTTCCTGGTTCTCTTCCTATTGGCAGCGCGAGAAGATGGGGCGGGGAAAGCAGAGCAGAGGAGAGGTGTCTTGTTCAGACTTTAACCTCTTCTCTTGCCGGGTTAGGCATGCATGTCCTCTGCCCCCTCCCCCCTCCCTCACTGTCCCTATTTCACCCCCCAACTACTATTATTTCTCCTGATCCATATCCACTGACTAGACCTAGCAGCCTCATCTGACATCTCCCTCACTGTCTTTCTTAAATTTTGCCCATGCACTCCCAGCTCCCTCAACAGTGAAACAGCTGACCCTGCAACAAAACCTCTACACCCCACTTCAACCGGACAGACCCTGGTCTTCCATCCCCTCTGCTCAGATTCTGTCTTTAAATCTGCATACTTAGTCTTCTTCCTTTCATAAGCTGCCTCCACTGAATTTTCCCAAGGGACTGTTAACTCAATAAAATACACAGTCTTTTTACTCATGGACCATAAGACAATGTCTGGCCTCAGATTACTATAAACTATTTCCTGGGGCACAACTAGCTTTCCTCCCAAGTCGACCTGCATTTGCCAATCATCAGCCCCTACCAGGCAGCCACCTACCTGCTTTCTCCCTGACTTAGCAGCTTTATTTTTCTCCCCCTCTCGAACAAACTGCACATCTAACCTCTCCTTTCTAGAACTTCCAGAATTCACCTGCTTCCTTCTCTCCTCAATGCCTGCGGCTAAGCTTCTCAGCACCTGATTATGCCGCCATGTATACCGGCCTTGTGATAAGCTAATTCTACAACCTGACAAAATGTGCTTTAAACTTGCTGTACCTGAGCAGAGTGGGCACGATTGATCGCCCTGTACCCAGAGACTTAGGTTCTGCGGGGTTGGCAACACATCGTATGTCGCCCCTATCAGAAATTTAATACGGCCTTCCTCCATATTCCACAGGTCCCTCCAACTAAGTTTCCTCTTCTCAACACCTTCCCAATTCAACCATTGTCCCTGTTTGGCTTGACCAACTGCTTTTGCCCCTCTTAACAACTCCTCCTGTCTACGCACCTGTTCCACTACAAGCTTTCTTTTCTCCTTTAGACCTGCTTTATTCCACACTGGTTTGCCTGGGCCAAGCCCCAAGCCTCCCCGGCCAAATTGAACATTTCCTACTATTTCTGCATGCCTAAGAGCTGCCTCTGCCTCCTGCACTGCTGCCCTTGGGTTCCATTTCCTCCCCCCAGAAGGGTTCGGAACCACATTGCTAACTAACATGTCCTTACTCCCAGATAATAAAAGTTCTGTCCTAACCTTAGTGCATTTAAACTCCTCTGTTAGACTGGATACTGGCAGCTGAAGCATTCCTTTCCCATACAAAGCTACATTGCTTAAGCACCTGGGAGCACCCAACCATTTTCTAATATAAGAGCTAACTAGCCTTTCCATTCTCTCTGCTACAGATAATGGGACTTCATATACTGACATTGGCCACATTAACCTAGGGTACAAGCCAAACTGCAAGCACCACAACCTCAGTTTTCCTGGGAGCCCTGATTTATCTATTCTCTCCAGCCCTTCTGCAACATCCTTTCTAAATTGCACAACCTGTTCAACATCATTCAGGTCCACATTGTACCACCGTCCTAGACTCTTAACTGATTTCTCCCTAATTGTTGGGATTTCCTCACCATCTATAGCAAACTTTCTATCACTTACTTTTCCTCTGTATATTGAAATACTCCTTGACTTACTAGGCTTAATCTTCATACTAGCCCACTTGAGATTCTGATTGACTTTATCTAACAACCTCCTTGTACATGGCATTGTTGAAGTTAGCAGTGTCATATCATCCATATAAGCCCTAATTGGTGGAAGACGCATTCCATTCTGCCGTCTCTCTCCACCTACGACCCACTTGGAAGCCCTAATAATTACCTCCATAGCCATTGTGAAAGCTCGCGGGGACACTGTACATCCTGCCATAATACCAACCTCCAATCTTTGCCAGCCTGTTGTGAGCTCTGCGATACTTGCACACAGTCTGATGTCTTGGAAATATGCTTTCACCAAGTTAACAACTATCTCCGGCACTTTAAAGTAGTCAAAGGAACTCCAAATAAGGTTATGTGGCACTGACCCAAACGCATTAGCCAGATCTAAAAATACAACATTCAAGTCTCTTTTCTCCCTCTTAGCTGTCTGAATCTGATGCCAAATCATGCTAGTATGCTCTAAGCATCCCGCAAATCCTGGTATCCCTGCTTTTTGCACTGTCGTATCTATCATACCATTCCCTTCTAAGTATTTAGCCAGCCTCTGTGCTACGATACTAAAGAAAATCTTTCCCTCAACATTTAGGAGAGAAATCATCCGAAACTGGCTAAGGTCCGATGACTCCTTCTCCTTAGGGATGAAGACACCTCCTGCCCTGCGCCATGCTCTTGGAATACTTTGTTTCTCCCAAACTATTCTCAGGTATCTCCATAGTGTCCTTAAGATGCCAGGTGCACTCTTATAGACACAGTAGGGGACTCCATTAGGCCCTGGGGCCGAAGAAGCCTTTGCACGCCTAACCACCTCCACCACTTCTCTCCACCTAGGTGGGCTCACATCCATCTCCTGCTCCACTTCCCCTAATGGTGGCATGTCAGGTGGAAGACCTATGTTCCTATTCTCCTTTGAATCTGAATACGTCGACTTCAAATACTATAAAAAGTAATATAAATAAAAAAAGTGCAACAGATGGTTTTTCATAAAGCTGCATTACTCAATGGGGGTTTCTGATTGACCTCTGTGGCCTCCTTACAGAGTCAGCAGATTCAGAGCAACATTATGACCCCATCTAAAGTTAAAAAGTAATCATCATCCCCCATGGATCCAACCCAGACATTGAGAATGAGCAACACACTATAGTGCACCATGCACACAATCCCAGTTTTCAAAAGGATACTCTGATTTTTTTTCTACAAAAAAGTAAAATCAGAAGAAATTAGCCCATACAGAATTTATGAAGTGACTTTAATCAGGAAAAATTTAAACCAAAAGGAGGAAAAGAGACACAAGTGCTGCTGGACTGGTAGGCGAGTCCTCGGGAACTATCGATGCTTAAGGCTTGTTGCACCCGGAATAAAGAAAATGACGTACGATGGATCCTAGTGTTGAAAACAACGTGAAGGCCGTGAGAAGGAGTAAAGAAGAGAAGAAAGTTCTTCGAAAACAGATCAAAGCCAGTCACACTTTGCTGAAACATGAAGGCATCAGTACAACATCGCAGCCCACCAAGGTAACACACAAAAATACATTTATAAAAAAGGAAGTGGACTCTGTCGGAAAAGAGAGCTAGTTAGCTAACATGTATCTTCCACTTCTTTTAACATGTGTTTTATTGTGTCTAATAGCTGCAAAATAGAACAGTCCAAAGGTATTTTCAGCTAGTATGAGTTTAATATAAAAGTGAGAGTTTTTTTTTAAGAAGGTATGCTAGTAGAAGCTAATTAGCTGGCATGTATGTACTGATTTTAGTTATGTAAATGTATAATGATAGCAGTTTAGGCTTTGCAGCAGACTTGTCATTTGCTACACTTTTCAAATTTGACAGAAATATGTTCTATGTATATGTGTCAGGCGGTTGCTATGCAATGCATGTGTTTTTCTGTCAGTGCCGCTGCGCAGTGAGAGCAGTTATTGATTTTATTTTAAATCAATAAAATATGTTTCAATCACTATTTTGTGTCACATTATTGATTGAATGCTTTAGTAGTAAGCCATGTTTGAAGCGGGATAATGTATAGTGAGCAGGTTTCTATGAAGAAATAAACCCCTTCAGGATGAATAGAAGCCTGATGCAAAGCGCTGACATTGTATACGTTGACTGTGGTGTGTGTTGAGTGTTGGATGACTGTAAGGTGTACAGTAGGGGAAGAAGCTATTCATTCTGGTGGTGTCAGATTTAATACATTGATATCTCAAGCGGTGATGATGTCACTGGTTCAGACCTTCAGCCTGTTTTTGGATGTAGTCTTTCTACTTGTTTTTGTCATTAAACTGGTCTTTATAAAAACAAACACTGTACCTCTGTCTCCTCTGCAGAGTTTGGTGGTGGCTAATGGCGGCTTGGGGAACGGTGTCAGTCGAGAGGAGCTGTCTGCAGCACTCAAAGAGATGGGAGAGCTGGAGGCGCTGATCATGCACCCTCACAAGCCCTATGCTTTCGTCACATACAGGTACGGGTGCTGCACAGACAGCACTATATCACACCTTTCTGCAACATTTTGCTTTGAAACTCACACCGACATTACTGTCATTCTGTTTCCAGATCTGAAGAGTGTGCTCGGAAAGCCCACACCCACCTCAATGGGGAAAAGCTGCAATGTGGAGACAGCATTGTCACACTCTACCTCAGTTATGTCCACTCAGGTACTTGCCTAAAACACTGACACCCACAGATGCATTACCTTACATTTTACAGTTGGATTACTAAAGACGGCCATTTGATTTGTTTGTGTTAATGTGTGTATACAGTAACCTGTGAAGAGGAGGCATCTGTGTCTTTGCCAGAGGGATTAATCTTGGTGGAAGATTTTGTTTCTCCAGAGGAAGAGGTTTTACTGCTTGAAGCCATTGACTGGTCGTCTACTAATGATGTTATTGGTGAGGGGCTGCACAATGTGTTTTGTTGGTTTGTGTTTAGTTCTTAACTTGTCGTAATATTCACCCAGAAACTTGATCATGAACCAAAGTCTAAAAGTAATGATACCATAGTGTAAAAATAATGCAAGTAATAGTGAGCACTCATTATTAAGAATGGCCGTTTCAGAATAATATATATGATATTGTAAGCATCAATAATGTTGCTTCTGGTAAAGGTATGGCTAGTTTCTAAATTATATACTGCTGGTGTAGTTAAATTCATAATAATACATCATAACTTATTAGTTGATTTATACTTTCTGAATCTGCAAACTGACTACTAACAAATGATGTCAAAAGTAGTGGAGTAAAAAGTACAATATTGGCTTCCAAAATGTTATAGCATCTAAGTATAAAGTAGCATAGACTGGATATACTCAATTAAGATAGTAGTACCTCAGAATTGTACTTAAGTACAGTACTTGAGTAAATATAGTCTTTCTCATCAGGCTTTTACAGTTATGTTGAAAAATTATTGGAATTGTAAATGTAAAATTGTGCGTCGATGCACTCATATTCGATGATCAATGGCCTTAATGAATCATGAATAATCATCTTTAAGTTTGTGTCATTTTAATCTAGAAAACTGTTCACCTGTTCTTCATTGTAATATCTTGTAGCTCAGAAAGCTCTGAAGCACAGAAGAGTCAAACATTATGGCTTTGAATTTCGCTATGACAACAACAATGTGGATAAGGACAAGCCATTACCTGCAGGTAAACTTGTTTTTTTTTTAATATCCAAATACTTTTTTTTTTACAATCAGGGTTTGATTGGTTGTGTTTTAATGGATTTGGCCATTATTCCAATCATGTAAGATAAGAATTTACTCACTGATTACATTGCTTAGATTCTGGGATACTGCTTGCTTTGCTGTGTGTTGTTGTCATTATAGTTACCAGTAGGGGAGACTGCAGTCATTACTGTCAGGCAGAGAATTATCATCTTATATACTATTATTATTATTTAATCCGCTGAGATTCAATTAGTTTACTTTTAGTTTTTTTTTTCATAGAAAATGCTACATCCTTTGAAAATTATTAAGACCGAAAGTTAGGATGACGTAACAGAGCAGGTGTGTGTGTGTGTGTGTGTGTGTGTGTGTGTGTGTGTGTGTGTGTGTGTGTGTCCAGGTATTCCTCATGAGTGTCTACCTGTTTTGGAGCGGTGTGTGAAGAACAAACACATCAACATCATGCCAGACCAGCTGACTGTCAACCAGTACGAGTCTGGACAGGGTGAGTTATTTCAGTCATGTCTGTAATGAGTTACTTTGTCACATACAGCTAATTAAACTAAGATCCACAGGTAATCATTAAGGCTAAACATGACAGACCATACGTGGAGAAAATGAAAAAAAAAAGTTAAACATTAATGAATAAATCACAAAAACATCGATGTTTGCACTTAGGAGGGGTTCAGTCCCTAATCAGTACAGTACTGTATTAAGTTTAATGAGGCATGCAGAGGGAATTTAACAGATGTTTAGACAGATGTTTCATTCATGTGGGGAGTTATTTCAGAGGCTGCAGCTACACTGTATGTGGAGAGGAAGTCAAGTAAAAGCAGTCCATCAAATTTTCTTACAAAACATGCGTGCAGACAGGAAGGGTCTATTGTCTTCTACCACAAGGTGGCAGCAGAATGTTTCCAACACGCATCAATGAGGGATAAACAAAGTCTTTGCTTCCTGTTGGTTGTTTATTATTAGATTTACAGGGCTGGCAAATCTTTTAGGGCTGAAATAAGGATTTTGAAATTATTAATGAGAAGCACATGAAGTCAAATTTATTATTGAGTTTCACACATCACAGACGCTTCAGTGAGTCCATCAGAAGCCCTGCAAGCAAGTTGAAAGATTTTAACATTTATATTGTGAAGAAACTCATGCATTTCGACAGGTCTAACTATTTTAATTCTCCATGTGTGTCTATAATCTTTTCAGGTATTCCTCCTCACGTGGACACTCACTCTGCTTTCGAGGACACCATCCTGTCACTGAGCCTGGGGGCGCAGGTAAGAAGTCACTCCATCATTTTACGATTTAAACATTTGCATAATCTCCAGCTGACATGGTCCAGAGGAACACTCACCACAGACCTCTGGGCAGCTGGAACCAACGTGCACTCGTCCATAATTAAAATGAAAGTTACACATTTAAAGATAAAAAGTATTGGTCTAAAGAAAGCAGCTCTCATATTTTAGCAGAAGACAGTCATGCAAAGTTAATGCATGAGCATAAATGGAAATATAGTGCTATCAGACACTTGTCTATGCATTAGTCCGCTTTTCTGTCCGAGGTTTGATCGGTCAAATTAACCGTCACTTCACTGACCAGTGTGATTCATGAGTCTCAGGAGGCACAACTGTCGGAGATGAGTGTGTGCAACAGTATGCTTGGATTTGGTGTCCTTGTGATTTGACTGAGAACATTTTGTCACCTACATCTCATTCTTTTTTCTCTCTCTCTGACACACTTCATATATACAGTCACAATTTCTTGCTCACTGTGGCCTTGTATTCATATAGTACGTAGTTCATGGCTCTGTTAGAAGTGTCACGTCTCCCTGGTTTAATGAACAGAGGAGGTTCAGATTTTCCTGTAAACACTGGGCACTGCTGCGTCCTTGACTATTCCAGAAGTGATCGGATGGTGCGATCTGGGACTGGGATGCTGCTTTAGTCTCTGCAGGCTGACTGCTGTAGATGAACACCCATCTGTCCCTGCTTGTCTGAAAAGCAGGAGCTCTATTATCAATCAGCTGTCATCTGTCACAGCATCTGTCACATACACGCAGGCTGACAGACGGCATGTGTGTGCAGTGCAGTGTGTTCCTTGTCGTAGGTCTTCAGGGGAGATTTGTACTGTATGTTAGGCGCATGATATTTGGTTTGGAGGGAAAACAATATTGAAAAGCAATGTGTCCGCACACTGAATAGAGGCTGCCAAAGCATGGGTACAACCTTCCAGCATTATGACCAACATGTTCACATTGTGGGTTTTTTTGTTGTTGTTTTTTTTTTTTTTTTTTACTTACAACTAAAAACTCAGACAAGACTCTATGAATATTATAGTATAATGATTATAGAGGATATAATAACATATTTCAAAGACTATTTGGAAATATGAAACAAAAGTGGTAAACCTTTTTACACAAAGAGAGGGCTCACCTCATGCCTAAAACCAAGCTCTGGTACACGAGTAACCCAGTGTACTGGAGATTTGGACCCACCCTTATTGGTGTGTTTTTTTGTGTATGTTAATAATTTGTGGGTGTAACAAGTTAATCCAGCTACGATTTCGATTCTTGCGTCATAAAATGTCACTTTCAGTCTGTCACCCGATTGGGTTTAGCTGAAATCATTTCAGTGCCTCCACAAAGTCAAAAGTCACTAAACTGACTCTTGTTGCTGATTAAAACACACGGCAACCGTTACAATGTTAAAATTGAAAGCATTTATTCCACTGTGACATCACAATTTCTTCATTCCGCTATGACATTACAGTTGGTTGTGTTCTGTTCACGCTGACATCACAGTTAGTTCTGTTCAGTCCACTCCAGTCACCACATCACAATTGTTTATATTCTGTCACCTTTGATGCCTCATTCCACTGTGACATTATAATGGGTTTTAATCTGTTTACTCTGACGTCACAATAGCTTGTGCTCTGGCAACTGTGACATCACAAATGACTACATTTTTTACACTGTGATGTCACAGTGGGACTGGTTTTCTCCACTGTGACACTTAAAAAAAAAACACATGTAAACTTCATGTTCAGAGAGAGGAAATAAATAACTGTGTGTGTGTGTGTGTGTGTGTGCGTGCGTGCGTGCGCGCGCGTGCGTGCATGCGTGTGTGTGTGGACTTGCGTGCCTGTGTGTGTGAGAATGATGGTCTTGTAGTAAAGTGTCCTGCAGCTGCCAGCATCACCATTGATTTAGTCACAATCCACCAGTTTCATTTATTGGCTACTGCATGTCAGATGGAAACAGCACAGTCTTGCCTGTGTGCGTGCGTGTGTGTGCGTGCGTGCGTGCGCGTGTGTGTGCGTGTGCGAGAGAGAGACATCAGTCATGGTGTTAGTCTGATTCTGATAATTTGCTGGTGTTGCATGTACATCACTCTCCTACAATCACATGCACTCTCTCTCTGTCACACACACTCACACACCTCTATTTCACAAAATCCAATTTTCCTGCTGTCAGAAGTTGGACAGATGCAGTTTGAAATTGTGTAGATGTAATTTCCCAGCAGAGCTCATGCAGTTATGCGCTGTAGGGAAACATTAGGATCAAACACCGACGCTGGGGTGGAGTCTGCTGGTTGTTACAGAGAGAGTGTTTTTTTTTTCCTCTGTGTGACGTCACACAGAAAAACTGTTGAGTAAAAGGAAGAACTGAGGATGTTTTTTTCATGTTCTATTCAATTATGATGTTAAAGGTCTGGAGTAACTTGACTCACCAGACGGTTTGTTACACACAACCAGCTGGGAAGTCGTCCCTGGAAAACTAGAAAAGTGCAGGCACTCTCAAAAAAAATACTTGGCAGGTGATTGGATGGACCATCCATCTGTCACGTACTAACTTCATCCAATCAGATCAACGATTCATGTGACGTAGTAGAACAGCAGAGTCACACTGTAATTCTGCATGAACAATATGAGAACTCAGTTTAATTCATTACAAATGGATTATTGAGTTTTACTATCAATACCGAAAGGCTCAAGAAAGATTTTTTTCACTATTTTACTTTACTAAATTAAAGCACATATTTCATGAAAGGTCTAGATCTTATTTGTAATGCCTGCACATGCTTGTGCATGTGTGTGTTATTACAGACGGTGATGGAGTTCCGTCACCCTGATGGTCGTCTTGTTGCCGTGGTGTTGCCTGGACGGAGCCTCCTGGTGATGAAGGGAGAGAGCAGATACCTCTGGACACATGGGTGAGCTGCACTGTGGATCGGCCTCCCCCACTAGGAGTCAGTTTATCCTGACATGAGCTTTAGGTTGATTGACTGAGGAGTGACAGGTCTTCCTCCTTCCTCTATTCCTGTGTGATAGCGCATACTCATACTTTATGTATTGTATATTTTTGTACAATAGAGTTTGTTTGTGAATTTCTTTCCACGTTTTAATCCCTTCACACATGAAGAAAAAAAAACAGTGAAAGGTTCAGGGTTTGTGTGAGTCAACCACTACTACTATAACTATCTCATATTTTTCCTCTCAGGATTACACCTCGGAAATTTGACATGGTACCAGCCTGCGACCCACAATCCCCTGCCCATAAAACGCCTGACCTCGGGACCCACAGCAATCTCACTTTGAGCAAGCGTGGCACCCGCACTTCATTCACTTTTCGCAAGATCAGACATGAACCTTGCCGCTGTGGTGAGAATCTTAGCGTACTGTAACATGAGCACCGCTATTCGAGTGAAAGCGAGCCTTAGCTGAATGTAATGGCACCCGCCATTCAACCGCCTTCCATCTCCTCCCTCTCTCTCCAGCCTTCCCCTCTGCCTGTGACAGTCAGAGAGCTCCCTCAGCACCCTCGGCCTCCCCGCCGTCTCCCCCCTCGCTACCCTGTTGCCATGCCGACGCAGCACATCTGGAGGAGGAGTACGTGCACCGAGTGTACGACGCCATCGCCTCGCACTTCAGCAGCACTCGCCACTCCCCCTGGCCTCGCGTTTGCCGCTTCCTGTCCTCGCTCCCGCCTGGCAGCGTGCTGGCTGATGTGGGCTGTGGAAATGGGAAATACCTGGGTGTCAACCCAGAGATGATTGCAGTGAGTATTACCATAATGTGTGTCATTGTGTGATGCTTTAGTGATCCCTGTAGGGAAATTTCCTTTTCCATTCCCAATTTTATTGCGACTGCTTCTTAGGTTATCATTACTATAAAATGTCAGAAGTCATTTATGTGCAGAAACATGTCATAACTGCAAGGGCTGTTACACTTACAGTCTGCAAATCAGTGGCAGGAGAGACAAACTGCTACTTCACAGATACAAGCAGAGGCTCCAGACCATCAAAAAGACAAGGTGGATGAGGCCTTTTTTAGACCAATTTGATGGAGATGAGCGAAACAACTGTACATCATAATGTTACTTTGTTTTTTTTGTGTAAACCACATCAAGTGTTGCAATATTTTGTAAGACTTTAGAATTAGTTCAGCATTTGGGGAAATATGCTTATTTGTTGTCTTTCTGAGAGTGAGATGATAAGACTGATGCCACTCTTATGTCTGTGCATTAAGCACAGTAATGAAGCCAGGACTTCTTTATCCTAGCTGATATGTTTTCAGGATGTCTGTCTGTTTCATTCTCATGAACGTGATATCTCAGGAACGCCTTGAGGGAATTTCTACGAATTTTCCGCTCATGTCCACTTGGACTCAACGATGAATTTTGGTGGTCAAAGGTCACTGGGATGTCATAAAGCTCATTTCTGGCCATAACTCAAGAATTCATATGCTAATTGAGACAATATTTCACATAAATATCTCATAGGATAAAATTGTGAGGTGATAGCATTTTATATCCAACAGGTCAAAGGTCAACGTCACTGTCAAACATTCTGCAAAAACTCCTGTCTGGCCATTATTCAAGACCATAACTCAGGAACAGAAGGGGAGATTGTGACCATATTGCACATTTGCTCAGATACTGAATTGGTGACACTAATCTTGGGTGTCCACCTGTTAACTTCTGTCCCAAAATTTAGAACCATTCCTTTAATAAAGTCTCAATTGTGAGATAGAGAATAAAAAGTTGCGCATTAGGAAAGGCCTTAAATCTACCAACACTGAAAGTGCAAACAACAAAAAGACACTGCAAAGGTCACAGCCTTGTTGCTCAGCATTCCTACTAATGTGAAATGAAAAGGAGGAAGCTGTGTCAAGTCCTCAGCACCCAGTTGCAGTATTGCATAAGCCAGACCTCTCTGCTCCAGAATGAAGTGCGGGAGAGGCCAGAGGTTTGCATGCTTCGGTACTACAGCACATCATATTGCTCCCATGAAGGGAAATATCTCTAATCTGTTAGAAGATAGTTTGTTTTTAAGTTGTCCCAAGTGTAATTTAAAAATGAGCTAAATAAACCACAATTACACGCCTACGGATGATATCATGGCTGCTGAAGCCTGTGTTGCTCTCACTCGGATTTTCTGCCAGTTGTCATTGTTTGCATTAGCTCAGTTTCCATGGCGATATCCTACATTTTCTGTTTACGTATGCACACTGGGACATTCATTTCTGGGATTTGGAGGTGCGTGTAAGCAGCTTATCCTGACTTAAACTGTAACCGTGATAAATCATTACTGAGAAGACCATGATCATGTAGGTCACACACCAACTTTCTGAGTTGAATCTGCTGTTATTCTTTTCTGTTTGCCTCCTCTCCCTCGGCCCTTCTTGCTCTCTCCCTTTGCAGATTGAAACTGTTAACCCCCCCAGTTTTGATTGAAATGAAAATGTTTGACATTTGTGTGTTTGCATATCTGCTTGCGCATGTGTGTAGTATTTCTCACTGTGTTTTACCACTTCTGTCTCTTTTAGGAGGAGGAGGCTTGATTGAACTGCTCCCAGAGACAGAATGTGTTAAAAATTATTAGTACGGTCATCCAGTCCCCTCCCTCCCTGTTTTTCTTCCTTTTACATTTACATTTCCTCCCAGCTTCCTTATTCTATGCTTTTTTTATGTGCTTCAATTCTGTTTTTCTGTCACTTCTGTCCTTTATCCCTCTTTCTGTGTACTTTATCTCCTTGCCACTATCCTCTGTGTGGTTTCCTCACTTTTAAATCCCTTTTTATTGTTTTTTCCACTCTGTCTCTGTACTCTCTCTGTCCTCTTACTGGCTTAAGTTACAATAAAAGGTTGTTTCTGCTGATTTCTGTGTGATTTTGTATTATAGCTGGAAATAAGAAATAATTCAACCCTTGGTTTTGTTTGGACTTTGTACATGTGCGTGTGCGTGTGTGTGCGTGTTTCTTCTCTTTTCAGGTTGGCTGTGACCGTAGCAGTGCTCTTATCCAAATCTGTGCAGAGAGGGGTTTCCAGGCATTTGTATCTGATGCTCTCAGTGTCCCTCTGCGGACAGCCTCCTGTGATGCCTGTATCTCTATAGCTGTCATACACCACTTTTCCACACAGGTACACAATGTACACACACACACAAACACACACACAATTAATAGGTACACACACTAGTAACACCTTCATTTCAATTATAAACAATATTGCACCTTTTCTGAAAGATGAACCCACACAGAACAACAAGCACACTAAATTGTTCTTTGGTCACTTGGCTTCTTAAGGCGGTTTTCTTTTTAGGATCGTAGAAACTTTGCCTCTGTTTCAATTACAGGAAACTTTTGCAGCTTTTGGCTTCTGGGACATGGATCCAAATTTGGAAAAAATCCCAAATTATCCTGTTCTCAAATTTGTAGTTCTTATGATAAGAAATCTTTTCAAGTTTACTGACATTTAAACAATTTTGTGACACATTCCCTTGGTGAAAGTCTAGATAAAACATGATTTTTGGACCCTGTGTGTTGTAGGAGCGTCGGCTGGCTGCAGTGAGGGAGCTGGTGAGACTTTTGAAGCCTGGAGGTCAAGCGCTCATCTATGTTTGGGCTTTTGAACAAGAGTACAACAAGCAGAGGTCCAAGTACCTCAAAGACCAGAAAGACCAGCATCCAGAGAACCACAGCCCCACTAACAATACATCAGATGACAGCCAGGAACCTCACAAGAAATCCAGTATCCATACCAGCAGGCATTTAGAAAACAGCCACAGGCCTGTAAACAACATGCAAGATGTTAGCAAAGTGACTGATGGCAAACTTGGTGTGCACACCAACCGCACATCCTTCACCACCCAGGACCTTTTGGTTCCCTGGCACCTGAAAGAGGGGAATAGACGAGGGGAGAAGGAACCAGGAGAGGGTGTGAAAAAGGATAAAAGGAAAGAGAATTCCAAAAAGACTTCAGAAAACTACTGCTCAGCCTACAGTTTGACTTCTACAACTAGATCAGACTGTAACCCTGATCCGAGTCCAGGTTTGGAGCCTAATATGTCTGGATCTGGTCAGGATACCAGTAATGTAACACACGGCCCCGAATCTAAACCCAATGCCAGTGGTGACATTACTCAGACCTCCACTTCTACTCCAAAGTCAGAGTGTGAGAGCATCCCGGTGCCTGTTTTTCACCGCTATTACCACGTGTTCCAGCAGGGGGAGCTGGAGCAGCTGTGTGCTCAGGTGGCTGGAGTCAAAGTGCAGAGCAGCTACCATGACCAGGGAAACTGGTGTGTTATATTAGAGAAGAACTTGAAGGAGGTGAACTGACTATTGTAATTCAGCTACAAATACTTATTAGAACAAGAGAGTGAATGTAATGTAAACAAAGATGAAATTTTGTTTAAATGCAGATCAGAGAAGTGTCGTTAATTAAATGGAAAGGTTTCACAAAATGTCTGATTTTGTTTTGCTCACTTCTTGCATCATTTCTTGACATATTACAGGGTTAAAGTTAAAGGGTTACGTTTAAAAGCCAACTATCATCAAATGTCAGCTCTGGCATCTTTTTCTCATCTTAATTATTTTGGTGTATGGATTGGGTGGGTGCTAGAAAGGTTTGTCAGCTATGTAGCCTAAGCAGTGCTGCTGCACTAAAATCCCACCACTTTCGATGAAAATAGCTACAGCCAACTAAACCAAACCTGGAGGTAGTTTGAGGATGTTTGTTATAAGCATACTGTGACTGGTCTGGTTCAAACAAGGCTCTGCACCATTCTGCACCATTCTGCACAGTGCTTAGACTGCACGTCACCAAAAATAATGTTTATCTCACTTTGTTTCTACCCCGTCTTTGACCTCAGTGTCTGCTCTGAATTCACTGAGGTGTAACTAAACGACCTTTTCAAGTTAAAGGGACAGAGTGCAGCCTGGTGTTTAAGGCTGAGTGGGATTTGCTCACATTCGAGATGCAGAATTATTATATTAGTATTATTTTCTCCTTTTATAAATGTGTCTGACAGAGGGAACCCCTAATGGTGACAGATTGTTATACTTTTTTTCATACACTCGATTGAAAACAGTAAAAAGACAATATATTTAATGTTTTACCTCATCAGCTTTATTGATTTTTGTAAATATCTTCTTCTGAATATGATGCCAGTAACACGTTCCAAGCAAGTTGGGACAGGAGCAACAAAAGACTGGGAAAGTTGTGGAACGCTCCAAAAACACCTGTTTGGATCATTCCACAGGTAAACAGGTTGATTGGTAACAGGTGATAGTATCATGATTGGGTATGAAAGGAGCCTCCTGGAAAGGCTCAGTCGTTCACAAGCGAGGATGGAGCGAGGTTCACCACTTTGATTTTATAAAGGATGTTACATGGACTCAGGGACATTACATTTTACACAGCACTTTTTTGGAATCAAGGCTGTACATTGATTAATAAAGGTTAATGTGCTTCATCACAGGCTGATCATCACAGTCTATGCAGGAATAGGTGGAGGTACTGTGCCATGTGTGCTGTGTGGAAAAAAGGGGTAAAGCTTAGCAGTGCCTTTGTCCTGATTGGTCTTGTTGAAAATGTAGTATAAACATGAGATGTCTAATATCAAGATCTAACAGCTGACAAGCAGGTCATTTTAACAAAGACAATGCTTTTAGAAATGACATTCTAGTGATTACTGTACCCGAAAGAGTTCAGATTCATAATATTTTCCTCTTTTGGAGCACCTGAAGTGTTATTACTTTCTATTTTATCTCCTCAAGTGCCAACAATGGACCAATCTGTGAGCACATTTACTGACTAAAGTGTTATTTGGACTGCTTCTTAGGGACAGTCGAATATTGCTTGTGCAAGATTATTAAATAAACATGATTTAAATTCAAATTAAATTATTGATTTTTGCATCTAATTAATAAATGGAGCTACAGAAATAATTTCTATTTTGCTGAAATGGACATCATTTTTGTCAGCTCAACCACTTTGAACCATACAGCAGCTAATGTAAGTACAATTTTATTAAACATGTGCACAACTTAGAATATATTGTTAAATTAGGATTCAATTTAAACAACTGTTTTTGTGCTGTTGCTACTTGAGCTTAGTGTTGGATCAACTGATGATCAATCCATATTCTTATTTCAATTCAGATCAGGTATGATGTAGGAACATTTAAGTATGACTTTGTCTCTCTTTCTGTCTTTCACTCACACACATATTCACACTGCATGCTATTTACAAGACAAGTTTTACCAGATGACTCTAGAGACAGAATGAATTGTAGGATAATGGGGTATTGATGGAGCAGTAGTGTAGTGCGGTTATTTGTTGTGGAGGTTGGTAAATGGCCAGTGGCTCCTCAGTCCCCTGGGACGCACACTGACAAACGTATTGTGGAGGAGCTGAAGCGAGAGATTGCTTAGTGGCTTTTATGGACAGTGGTTTATTGATTAAGGGGAAGCAGCCTGTTCTGTGTATGTGTGTCTGTCCATACACAATAATGTGTATGTGTTTGTGTGTTGTTGTTGAGCTGACATTTGGAGTGATAATTAAAATTTAAAGGTATTCCTCCCCTAGGTATAACACATTGATTTCACAGGCTGCAAGACATTTAAAATCTTTAATTCACGGGTGTCAAGAGACACTTTTACCGAAATAATTGGTAACAAGTCCTTCTCTGATGGATAAGTGATGTGTGATTGTGCAGGATGGAAAAGGGAATAACTACAGGTAGGAATGTTAAAGCATAAAATAAATGTGTATTTTAATATATGATCAAAAATACATAAAAGTACCCCTGTCCTTATGCTTTAGTGTGTTCGGTCTGGAGCTGTATGAATTGTGCTCATTCAAATGAAGGAAACTCTTAAAGTTAGAGCAGATTGGTGCATCTAGAGCATCTATTACATCCCTGGCCTTCCTCCAGGATCCTGTGGTGCTCTCGCTCTCTTTTTTTTTTTAGGCTAAATTGAGGATAGAGGGTGTTTTTTTGTTTTTGTTTTTTTTTACAGATGGTAAAGCCCTCTGCAGATAATGACTTGACACGCATAGGAGTAATGTTTCCATATACTCATAGGCTACACAGAGGCCATATTGCCATGTCCCGAGCATTTTACCTGGTACATTTACAAAAGAAGAAAAGAACATTTAAAATATAATCGCTTTCATACTGACGTACATTTGTGCCTATCTGTACTCTGCCACGGTCACTCAACGGTTGACGTAAACGGCAGCGCTTTACGACATTTAACAAAAACGTTGACGGCAGTGTCATGGCGGCGCACGGAATCAGTTTTGAGAGTGGGAGCAGCATCGAAGAAAGAAAGGATAGAAAGCGACAAGCACAGCAAGAGGCGCTAGAAAAGGTAAAAACGTTAAGCGTAGTAGCGAGAAAACATATAAGTAATTTTAGGCTAGTTTTATTAGCGTCAGTTATGGTTTAATTATACCAGTTCTGTCCAAATGCAAGCTAACAAGCTTCGTAGGCTAACAGCTAACGTCACATTAACGTTTGCAACGGATGAGTTTAGCGGCAAAACAAAATCTTTTTGCGGAATTGTCATTATCCAGGAGGTGTTGGTAGTGTTGGTGTTGCTGCGTTTCTTTCCATCGTTCTATCTTTCTTGGAAAGCTAACTGTGTGTCTTCACATTAACCTGACAGTGCCTGTGTGTGGACTGGCGGATACTGTTAAATTGCAGGCAGGAAATAACAGGACAAACACTGCTGGGGCAGATAGGAGAACTGCGACTGTGTTTTGTAGAGCTTTTATGTCATGGTCGCAGCTACATGCGGTCCGGGGCGTAAAGATTAGTGCATCCTCGGTTCCGTAATCGCATATGTACACAGGTATTTAACTGTGGGTTGCCGTGCAGCTGTGTTTGCACTGTTGTCAGATACACAGACGGACACAGAGCAGGTGATACAGACAAACGATGCCTGTAGATGAGCACTAAATGTTGTGAACACATTATCTGCCCGGCTCACCTGTGCTCGTACTGGCCAAAGCAAAGAGTGTAGCTGGGTCTGAATCATTCTGCTTTGTTTGTTTGCAGACTAAATGGCCCATAATGACTTAAGAACTCATCAATGTCAGTGCCATTGAATCCAAGATATAACAGTGTACATCTTACGACCTGCTAGATGCTCAAATATTTGAAAAGCATAAGTCAGCAGCATCATGGCAATGTAAAGACTGTCTTGTTACTTGTGTAATTAGAGAGATGTCTCAGTTTGTGGGCTTTATCTGTGCACCTTTTTCATCAGTATGAACCACTTATCAGACTTTTGTATTAACCACCAGAATCAGTTCAGCTCTAGACTTGGGTGGATTGCCATGATGTAGTCATGTCTGAAAATGCAAATTCTGGTCTACCTTTACGTTGAACTTTTTCATTTATTTTCCTATTGAATTTTCTCCCTTTATTTCCGACTCATCTTACAGGCCAAGCGACAGTATGAGAAGGAAGAGAGGAGGAAGGAGCTGAAGAGGCAGAGAGGGGAGGACACTTGGATGCTCCCTGAAATCAACCAGAGGCTGCAGGAGATTGAAGAAGTAAGATGCAGCGTTTTCACTTGAAGTTGTGTGTTATCAAAACCAGAATAGAGTGCATTTAGAAATGTATAATACTGAGTAAATATCGCATTGCAATACATTTTTAAGTTCATGGCAGGTCACAGGTCAAAACAGTGATGAGTATGTTGCCAGTCTGCAGCATTATACAGAAGTTCCACACCTTTATAGTTAGGTGTGAACATAGAACATAGAACACTGTTTTTCATGACAGTATTGTGCAGTTGTATCAAACCTTTATCTACTCTGTCACTGTCATTATGGTTTATGTTGAAGCAATTATCCAAAAGAGAAAGAGGAAGTCCTTCATGCTGATGGTGATGTTGATGATCTGATCTCAAATTGTTATCCCTCCATACCTTATGTGATTGAGGACAGACTCTATCAATTTATTGCATCTTAATAACAAACAATAAAGAAATAATAATTACTCATGCAATCTGAACACCACACAGGAAGGCTCTGTGAAAAGCAAGAAGAAGAAAGAGAAGAAATCTAAAAAGAAAAAGGAGAAGAAGAAGAAGGCCAAGAAGGAGAAGAAGACAGCAGAAGCAGGAGATGGCTCTAGTGACAGCTCAGGGGTGAGTTAATATCATTAATCATTTTCCAAGGCAAAATTCCTTTAAACAAGGTCCTAATTTAATACCTACAGAGTGCCAGTAAAGAGACTTAAATTCTGCTAGACTAAATGGCGATTTATAATTGAGTCAAAGTTATTCTTGGCATAGAAACATCTTGTCTGCTATTCTCAATGAGCTGTAAAGTTAATTTTAGAACCCCTTAAAAGGCTTTGATAAAACTTAAAAACTCAAAATTATTCTTAGATGTTGGCTTTTAAAATTCAGTGTTGTCTCTTCATTTATTCATTTTGAATGCTTTTGTTTTGATATATCTCAAATATATCTGATATCTCTCATACTGTTTTCCTTTTTTTAATCATCTTCTTCTTTCTCCTCCCTCCCTCTATGTGTCAGGACTCAGGAGATGAGTGGGTTGAGGCTCAGTCTCAGACTCAGACACAAGCTGCCAAAGCCTGGCAGGTTCCTGACGAGCCCAAGCCTTCCGAGAGCAACCTCAGCCCAGGCCAGAATGTACAGGTAACTTCCTTACCTGGTCACACAGATACTGAATACTAATGTAAATCATGTTTGGTGTCAAAAAATTACATTTAAAATGCTAATATTTCTCGCTTAATACAACAAATCATCTGTGGACATCAAAATTGTGTTTGAGTTTTCAAAAGTACTCTCTTCTCCAAATAGTAAACCCCAGATAATAGTAAAGCCCATTTTCCACAAGGGAGATGAATAAAGAAGCTAAATAGAGCAGAAGTGTCAGGAGGCAATACTATATTTAGAGGCTTGAAGAAGTTGTGTACATACAGAGGCACCTCTTCCTATTTCAGTTCTTCATGCACTAGTTTGGTTCTACATGTGCTAATGGAACGCAATGCATAAAAACATCAATCTACATTAGGTCATGTTGGTGACCTGTGAATATTCTCATTCATCAGGGTCATTGTAAGCTTTAGGGCATTCAATCATTCGCAGCTGGACCTTGTCAGTTTGTCTTGGAAGACGTTTCGCCTCTCATCCAAGCAGGCTTCATCAGTTCATGTGCACCGGACTAGATAGGACAGCTCTAGTCAGACTAGAGCTGTGCTGTGTGTGTATGAGAGCATAGTTGTTGTGTGCTAAGTTGCTGTAAAGTGGTTCTCTCAACCTATACTTCTTTCTCTCTCTTTGTTTAATGCATCTCTCTGTCCCCTAGAGAGACGAATGGATGACCTTTGACTTCCTGGCAATGAGAACCACGTCCACAGCAGAGAGGAGGGCTGAGAAAGACCGACTGAAAGAGGAGGAGAGGTCAAAGGCTCAGGCCATTGAACAGGTGCGTATGCGAGTAAGCGTGCGTGTGTTGTTTTTGTCCCCCCTTTCACTCCAGTTTGTAATGACCAGTTCCTGTTTACTGTGGTTCTTGTTCCACTGTCCCCCCGAGGATCCATGTGGTTCCTCAGCTGGCATATTCACATCTGTCTGTTATGTGATTTCTCATGTAAAATGACCTGCATTTGTGTGTAAGAGAGGCAGTCTCCTTATTTTACCAACTGTGTGGTTACCAAGGTAACAGAGGTTGGCCCCTCTCGGACAGCAGCATACTGTGGTGTGCTTGTGCGCATGTGTGTGTGTGTGCATGGATTGCACAGTATATCGAAACACTGTGGTAGTCAGTCTCCTCATTTTACCAACTGTGTGGTTACCAAGGTAACAGAGGTTGGCCTCTCTTGGACAGCAGCATACTGTGGTGTGTGTGTACTTATTGTTATTCAGCATTTGTGACCCTGTTGTGATATTGACAGTATACATAAATGATTCAGTTGTGTGTGTGTTTGTGGTTCTCTTAGGCTGGTTTGCACAAATTGGAGCTAAACCCGTATTGGAAAGATGGAGGAACTGGTCTGCCCCCAGAGGAGATGGTTGGTACTGCAGCAACAAAAGGTAATTGGGATCGGTCTATTGAGACATTTCCGTCAGTCAGATAGCAGAATATTTTTCAGCTATGTCATTTTAACATCTCAAAATAAAGATTCTCTCCAGATTTTATTTATTGAACATTAAAACACAGAAATCATAGAAAAGGCAGAGCTTTCAGTTTGTCTGATGAAAGTTGCCTCAGTAGGCCAAAGTGCAGGACAGCTACAGTATTGTACATTTTGTAGTACCTAACTATTGCCTAATGTCTCACATGTGTGCAATTTAGAGGGGCCTTGCTGGTCCCTACGATCAACACTGCACACACACTCCCATGTTTACTCACAGCACTTAACACTATTCCCGCTACCTGTTTTTCTCCCCATCCCTCATTTCCTGTCCTTACCTCCTCTTAAGACCTTTTTGTCTCACTCTCTCCTGTCCTTTTTTAAACTAAGACCAACCAGCTTAAACAAAGGGATTAAGCAAATGATACACTTGATCAGTGCATTGATTATAATGATATAATCATTCACACTCACTGGAGTTAGTGATTGAAATATTGGATATAAAGAAAGAAGCTTCAAAATGTACATTTATAATAAGTATTGAAAAAACAGGGTTTTTTCCCCATTGTGGAGCTTTTGGTCGTATCACACAAATTTCTTCCATTTGACCACCTGTCTTGGATTTAAAGATGTTTAAATTTCCATTTTTTCTGCGCAATTTAAGGACTGCTCATCCATGTTGGCTTAGAAGTTACACTTGTTATTGTTATTTTTAATAAATATTTTACAGTAACATTTGTCTTGGAAGTCCTCCATTTCTGATGACACAAGGGAGAATTCCTGGTGTTCGTTCATGCCTTCACGTTTTCACCCAGAACTGTCCTCTTTCCAAGCTTCCTTATGTTGAAGATGCACAGCTTCACTCTTTTCCAATGGGAAGTGGAGGGGGAATGAGTTAGGAAATGTGTTGATGCAGGAGAATTTAAAAAAATAAGAGTGGACTTAGTTACACATAGTTATGTGTGCAGAAAGGTCAACAAGGAGGTTTGAAGGAAGAATGAGAGGCCAGATAGAGCGAGGGCTTCTGAGTCAGGGATTTGGGAAAAGACAGACAGACAAACAGACAGAGAGTAAGCTGCGTTAAGCTGACAAGCAAATGCAGGTATGTGTGCATGTGTCTCTTATCTCTACACAGTAAGTACAGTTCCCTCTAGAGTTGGCATGGCCTGTCTGTCGTAAGCTTTATTCGAACAGTGAGGCAAAATAAGCTGACACAAACATAACTCTCTCTCTCACACACACAAACACACACAGACACACACATATATATACCTTTTCCCCTTTGAACTGTGCGCAGATTGTTAACCTCATCATGTGTTATCATGTTGGTGTTATAGGAGGTACATACTGGTGTGTGTTTTTGCATTTGTTTTTGTTGTTTTGCTCAGACAAAAGTCAATGAAATACTTTGTGGTAAATGATCAGATGACATGTTGTCAGCCTCAGGATCTTTTTTGGAAAATTTGATATACAGTTTGAAGTGGTGCAACAAGAACAAAGCAATTCAAATGCAAGCTCTGTGTTTGATGACAGTTGATTTTTTTTTAAGTTGTTGTTGTTGTTGATGAGCAAAATTGACTCATGTTTCTCCACATAGGTGTTGCTGTTTTATCATCACTGGTCACTGTTAACTGGCCCACTGTTTTTGATAGAGCAGCAGGATTACCATGTGCTCAAACACACTGAATCAGATACTCAGTGTTGACCTTGACCAGAAGTTTTGGGCACTGCATTTGTCATGTTTTATCTGTCCGGGAAGTTGTATCAACTATTGGTTTTGAAAGGACATTTATTTAACGATTAATTTTCCTCTTATCTCTTCTCACCCTCCTTTGTCCTGACCTTTGTTTCTCTTCTCTGAGTCCTCTTTTTTTTCCCTGGATATGCCTTTCCTTGTTCTTAGTCAGCGGCATGGGACTGATCTTTTCATGGATTTTTTATTCTCAATTGCGATATTAACTCATGTTATTTCCTATGTTCTCCACCTTCTTAATCAACATTTTTTGCACCATACCAGTCAGAATATGCGATCAATCTGGAAGATATGGCCGACTCACTCAAGCTTTTGTATGTGTTTCTTTGTAAGTATTTTTCTCTCTCTGGTCCTGCAGGCACAGTAGTGAACGATGGAGGTCTGAGCTGGCTGAGGAAAAGCTACCAGAGGATGAAAGAGCAGGCAGAGAGGGAGCAGCGCAGCCTCAAAGATGTGGTGGCTGATAGATTTGGAGTGAGAACCAATGGCACACCGGCAGCACGCGCACATTCACATGCACAACTAAGCACATATGGTTAGGTGGAAAAGCCACTGAATAGATGAGGACGTTGTATTATATTCAGTTTATTGCAAATGTGGATTTGGACATAAACATATTGATTCATAGTTACTCTGACTCTGCATGTTACTGTAAATTAACTCTGAAGTCAAGGGTATACCCACAGGTACTTGATCACTACTGTTAGAAGATTGTGTGTCTAGAAACCTTGTTTTATTATTAATCTCTTTTATTGTCTGACATCACACACACAGTGCCCAATGTCCTTTGTTAAGTTACTTTCACCAGTGTCAGCATTTGTGCCTCCACTTGACAGCACTGAAACTGTCACTGTTAGAACAGCCACAGCAGTGCACCTCGTTTGTGTTTCTCAGAGTAAAGCAGACACCTTATCTACTGTCTTTGTGCCAAATAGGGTACGGCGATACAATATAATTTTCCAGTATATTTGTGTAATTTCAGCTGCGCGAGAGAGCTCACTGACAGAGATGTGGCTATCACTCACTCTAATTGACAAAAATCACGCCCAAAAATTGCTGACAGTGGTTATATTTATCCAGTCACTCATTCAAAGTACCATAACACCGTATAATCTTTGTGTTTTTTGCTAGTTGTGTAGCTACATTGATGGTGTGTGTGTGTTTGTATGTTTTTTGTACAAATCCCAAAAACCCTCAACCCTCAAGTACAAACTTTCAGTTGACATAATGTTAAGGTTGATTTAGTGAACTAGCTTTCGGGCAAGTGGACTACCCTTCAATGACATTGCAAGCATCTTTAGATCTAAACTGTAAAACCTGAGAAAGTATTCAAATATTTTGCTATATCTTGTGTTTCTCTTTTTCTAGTCTATGGAAGAATTTCAGAAAAGACTTGCAGATGCTGAGAAGGCTGTGTATGGACAGCAGCGAGGAGAAGGAGAAGGAGACAGAACGGCGAGAGGCGGGTGGAGGAAAGCAGAGAATGAGTCCATAGAGAGATGGAGGAGAAGAGAGGGAGATGGGGCAGAGAGAGATCGCTGGAGAAGAAATGAAAGGGAAAGAGATTTGTCACCCACAGAGAGAGAGAGATACCATGCTGGAAGAGGAGAGGAGAGGGAGAGGGAGAGGGAGAGGGGAGGGTATCGAGGTAGGGAGCAAGAGAGAGGCCGAGAAGGAGACAGGTTTAGAGAGAGGGAAGGGGATAGAGAAAGAGACAGTAACAAGAATAGAGACAGGGAGAGAGATAGACAAAGAGACAGAGATAGGGACAGAGACAGAGAGATGGATAGGGGTAATGAAAGAAATAGAGAGAGAGAAAAGCCCTTTGTTGCATCATCATCATCATCATCAACATCATCAGGGCAAAGCTGGAGTCACCATTCTCCGTCTGTTGGGTCACTAAAAAGCCGCTTCCTCAAACCCTCAGAAGATGATGACAGCAGTGAAGGTGGGTTGATGTCAAGACCTCTTCTAGTAGATGCTTGAGTCAAGTTTGGCAGAAGTAAACAGTATTTTTATCTTATGGGAAGTGTTGGCTGCACTTACTGTTGCAGGTCAGAACAACATATCTGCTCAATTTCTGTCACAAATTATGAAACAAAAGTTATTTCATCAAATGTTGCACACAGGCTAACTTGGCGCGAGTCTTGGGAGCCTTAACATGCTCTGTAATTTCTTTGGTGCAGCTCCACTGCCTCGTCCTCCTCCAGCACGGACGTCCACAGCATTCCTGAAACCCAGCTCTGATGATGAAGACTCTGGTCCTAGTAATGCCAGCATTCCAGCCTGGAAGAAGAGCAGTAATCCTGCCCGTGAATGTGACAGCTTGGAGAAACAGGGGGATCCTGGGAAAACTGTAACTGCTTCTCAGGACGGTCTGCGTGCTGATAAAGCTGCTGTGACGACATCAAGGTTTCAGGCTTTTTACTTTTGTGGCCTTGTCAAACACCACAGTGCTGATCGAAGGTTCCAGTTGTATGTGCGCTTGGGTGGACACATGAATACATATCACATACCACCTTTAAAATCCTTTGCAACTGACTTCTAAACCACTGAAACCAGTATTTTACTGTTTTTTGTCTCGTCTCGAAAGGTACAGTTGCTCCATAGTCCTGAAAATGTTTTTCCTTTTTCCTTGGGTCAGTACCATATAGAAATCTTGGACTGGACATGGGTTACAAGTTCAATTCATAATGTGGCCACACGCACAACAAAAACTACACACGTTAATGAAACACAATGCTTAAAAGCATCAGTCTACATTAGGCCATGTTGATGCAGTCACATAACCGTACCAGATACTTTCTCACAGTTATCTCCTCCATAAAACCTGCCTGTGTCTTCACATATGTACTTGATTAGTTTCACGAGACCTGCGAGTACTGTTGAAGTTCTTATCTGTTTTAACATTAGTCTTGATTTTCCCACAAGAAACTCCCTCTGAACCCTGAGCCTGTGACTCATATGTTATCTATATGATTTCTATCTTAATAGCTGTCTTTCTGTCCAAAGCACTATGTTTAGTAACAGACATGTCTGTATCTGCACCATACATTATTATTCTGTCTCTTTTAAAGGGACACTAAACTGCAACAACACTCAATGCCACAGAAGCTCTTGTATAGCACCATTTTAGGCCAGATGTCAGAGTACCACTGCTTTGTAAAGCCTTCTTAGTTGTTCTGTGTGTTGCCTCATTAGGCTAAGTTGTTTGTGTAAACCAGCACCCAGAACCCCTGCAGCATGAAATTAGTCTGCAGTGTGGCAGCAGAATGAAATGAGGCTATGAGAAGTGTAATAGCCTAGAACGATGCTTCGCGGGCTGCAGTTCAGATCCTCCCAGGCAAGGCTGTAGTGATCTCTGGGGGCACAAAGACACAAATGAATCATAACAGATGAACAGTGTGAGAGCGCAGAAGAAAACAACAAAAAGGTTCAATTAAAAACTTCACAAGTAGGTTTCCCATCAGAGGGATTAGAACTGTTATTTGGGTGGAATAATTAAGTCATTAAATCCTCTTGTTCAGAGAGTGAGTTATGAGGGGAATCTAGAGGAACAGAGATTAAGTATTGAGCAAGCGGAGATATGACCAGGTGTTTGTGTATCGCTAGTTACCTCTGCCAAAGATGTTTTCAGTTTGTTTTGATTGCCTGTCTGTCAGCGGGTGTATTGAAAATTACAGGCCTGATTTTCATGAAATGTGATTGAAGGGTGTGGCATGGGCCAAAGAAGAACTCATAAAATTTTTGAGCAGATCCAAATCATGGGGCAGATAGACAAATTATTTTTCATGTTCATTAACATTGTGAGATAGGCATTAGGCGAGATAAGGCATTTGGTCTTGGCTGAGTACATACATACATATGATGACTCCATGTCACAATCCACAGTCCAAGGTACCAGTATTGGGCTAGCCGACAGCATAGCATAGCTGCTCAAACTTTGTTATGGATCACTTGAGGACAGTGGTTTTAATGGGGGAACTGGTACAACTTGAACATCGTCACAGTTGTAACTATGTTTTCTCCTGAAACTGAAGTGTGGCTATGGAAACGTATATACACACTTATCATGTAACAAATTTTACTGTTACTCACATTCAAATGTGAATTGTCTGAAATAAACTCCGCGAGAAATATTAAGGACAAATGTTCAAAATTCACACTTAATGAAAAAAGCAATAACACTGACTGTGAAGTATGTTCTTGCAGATTTGCATATCATTGACTATTAGTCTTGGCAGAGGTCTGCACTCCCTAAGTGCACTTCTAGTATTGCGGTTTGGAAACCTCATGTCCCAGCTGCAAATGTAATTTCAAAGGTTTTCTTGTTAGGTTTGTGAATTTGTGACATCATAAATTGGTTACATATTGTGGTTGAAATGAGAAATGTCTTCACTTTTTGAATCTCCGTTTCTACCTCTTGGTTTTGGTCTGCCATTCAAACTCTCCTCTTCATATCTACCCTAGTGGTGAGAGTGAAAGTGAGGAGAAAGAGGAGGAGGTTCCCCTGCTGTCAGAGGAGGAGATGAACAAACTGGGAGCCAAACTGGTGAAGGCAGAGATCATGGGCAACATGGTGAGTAGGTCATTATGTTACTGTCAGTCACATGACATAATGGAGATTCCCCATACTGGACTAAACATAAGACGTCTATTATTATTAGATGAGTGGTGTGTGTGTGTATGTTTTTTTTCCAACACCTGCTAAGATGGAACCTATTTTTTAGTCTAGTCTTGTAGGAAAGTTTCCCTGAGCTCTGTCACTAACCCATCAACATTAATCGCCTTTTCGTACTATGAGTGACACTCTGCCTGCATACCCACGTGGCTCCGCAGGGTCTCACTGTGCCCCTCAGGTGAATGACAGGCAGCCAAGCATTCCACGTGGTAACCATGGAAACGGCTTCTATGCACTGTTGTGTCCCTGCTGGTATAACTGTATTATCTTTATAGCCTATAAAGATAATATAACTACTTACTTTCAAATTTTAGTTTAGTTTAGAAAACAGTTATTTATTTTAGGGAACTCACATCAATAAGGATCAGTCTCTCATTTGTTGATTTGCTCTGCGCGTTGCACAATTCGAGCGTGTCCGTGAGACGAGCACAACCGCAGCAGTTTCACAGGATTACACCCGCTTGTCGCTCCGCCTGTCAGGTCGCCCTCTCCTCCCTATCTGCCTGCTTCGCTCTTATTGAAAATGAATCACTTGGCGTGTCAGTCCCTCCTCGTCTGAAAAGACCATAAGGCTGCAAACAACCCATAATTCAACACTGTCTTGAACTGGACTGGTACTGTCTAGTCCTACAATACAATATAACCATAACTTTTTCAACATTTGAGTTGATTTAACAGCACACCAGGGCATCCATTAATTTATAGCATTCATTGATCTGTGCACTTAACTCCCACTCTGTCTCTGTAAGGTGTCAATATCTGTCACAGTACTATGGCTTAAGAGGTTCTGTGTGTGTTATGTGTCAGATATTTTTCTCTCAGTCCTTTCTGTTCAGTATATCTGTTCAGCCTCAAAGCCTTTTATCTGATGATTGCCAAAAAACCCGACCACTCAAAAATATTGTAAACTTGAATTAAAAAAATAGTCCTCTATCTGCCTATTAAAATGCAGCCTATACAACATTTACTTACTGCAGTTCCTATTTACATGTCTGCCAACATACACACCCTCATATGATATTTATATGATAATCCAGTAGCAGCTGTTAGAGCCAGCCTTCCAATGTATCTGTTAGGCTGTGCTGTGTTATAGGCTTTATGCAAATTTTGAAACAGGAATACAAGATCTGCCAAGAAGCAGATCCCCATCTTCATTGTTGTATTTCTTTTATTACTGTGCTGACACCTTGTGTGTTACCAACAGCAATATTGACTGACTTCTACTCACTTGTAGTTTGTCAGTAAACCTAAATAAGCAGGCTTTTTAAAGCATGTCTGTATTTCAAAAATGTGCTGTGTGCTGTGTGCATGTTTCAGGCCATGGTTGAGAAGCTGAAATCACAACTAGATGCAGCACAGAAAGCTAAAGAGAACCACGCTGCCCGAAGGAAGCTACAAGAAACAGCTAGATCAAAGCAGGTCTGTAAATGCTATATTTGTCTTCCACATTCATTGTCACAGTCACTGTCGAACTCATGTAACAAGTGTCTGTGATGGTAGACAATACAGTATTAATAGTTTCAACAAAGAGGTGTGCTGTTTTTAGTTTTGTGTTAGGTTTAGCTGTTTTTTGGTTTTACGAGACAGAGAAAAATCCAGTCTCCCCAAAAAAATGAAACAATGTTTAGATAGTTTGGAAAGATGGAAGAAAGATTTTTTCCCTAGAAATAAATTATCTACACACAATTTCTTTCTCCTTTTCTCATCTCTTAATCTGTCTCTTTGTTATCTAAATGCTGTTTCCTGAGAGAAGTTTCCTCCTGTGCTGATATCTACACAGTGCTCTTCCCCTGGATGTACTATCTATCCAACACACACTCACTGACACACATTTCGCTAAAACCCACTGCAACTTTTCACATGGATAATCACATAAATTCCCAAATACAGACACACTGTCCTAAATTGGATATATACTGTATACTCACTCTCAAATCATGCGCAGATGTAAACATATGCAAATGCAGAAATAGACACACACACACACACACACACTCCACACTGTCAGATTTATCTGCTGGCTGCTTCTTTTTTTCCTCTCCCATAGTCTAAATGCTAATCCAAACACTCAAGGCTATATCTTTTCTAAACTACACACACACAGAGCAGGTTACAGCAGCATCCATCTCTCACTGCGCAGGGACGAAAAGTGCCTCACACACACACACTCATCATCGGATGAAACCAAAGTCTCTGCTGTTACATCTTACTGCTTTAAAAAGGAATTTGTTTGTTTGAAGTCTCTTTGCTGCTCAGCTTTTACATCCTGCCGTCCGTATGGCAACGGCTCCTGTTTGGCATTTTAGCAGACCCTAATGGGAAACAAATGTCTCTCCTGCCGGAGGTCATTCAGAGTGTGCCCCTGTGTTTATGTGTGGGAGAGAAGGAGAAAGAGACAGATTGAGAGGGAGGCAGAGAGATTATATGGGCCATCCTGACTGCGTCTGTAGTACTGGCAATTAACAGAGAGCAATGACAGCACCCTGACGCTTCAGCACTGCCTTACCTCCCCTCTTTGGCATTGCTAATGCCGTTCCTTGCTTCACGCACACACACACAAACTGACACATACACACATGCACATATATGCACAAATAAATGGAGGTCTATTTCTGACATGAGCAGACTCCAGACAACTTTATAAACACATGGAAAGCAGGCTGTGATTATTTATATACCCTGTATATTATCATTTGCAAGTTATGCCAGATTCATCCCCACTAAGGCTGTCCTGTCCAAATTTAAGGACTAGGGTTAAATCCTCAGTAACGTTTCAGAGAAAATATCATAATTCTTAGGTTTTAGTGCACTTGTCAGCTGAGAGGTACTTCAGCCCTCGTAGAGATGGAGTGCTGTTGATTTGCACTTATTCAAGATGCTTCCCATCTGTCTTCTCATGGACGACTTTTGGCTTATCCACTCTATTCAGTGTTTTGACTTTTGTTGCCTGTGTGGGTCATATTTGGTCGACCCGAGCAGAGGAAAAATTCTCTTCTATCGCTCTTTTTCTGACAGTCTAGTCTCATTTTCTTGTGACTGTCTCCCCCCGCTCTGCTGCTCCCACCTTGTTCTTGTTTCTTGGCTGTCCGTCTCTACCTGTCAGGTCGAACTTCTGTCTTTCATAGGCTGTTTAATTAGACACAGGCTGTGGTTACATGAGGCTGATTTTTCTTATGAATGTGACCATGTGATTGACAGCTTTCAACAAAGTATTTAAGGGAGTGCCATCATGTAAAATGATGAGATAAAGATGTTGTTTACATTTTCAAAAATCAAGAATAGCTCTGTGTACAACTCAGACTTTACTCCTCATAACAAGCAAACTTTTTGATCCTTGTTAAAAAGGTTGACTACGTCATTTACTAGTACAACTTTTCAAACATGTTTTCTAATCAAAGAGGAGCAACTTTAATCTAACCCAACTAGGCCATCATACACAGAAAATATAAATATTTTTAGAAAATTGAGTAATTGGAATGCAAAATATTTTTATCCTGGGAACAGATTATGACAGATTAAACCCAGCTCTGTCAAAACTAATCACATTTTAGGTTTATTGAGATGTTTTATATTAGCTGTTTTTATTCCTTCGGAGCCCTGATTATTAGTGGAATAAATGTTGAGATGCAGCTACTCCTCTGTCCTAACAGCCCTCTTTTCTTCTCCTCCCTTGACACACATCTGCTGCTATGAATCGAAAACGATGCCAATTACTAATTGTTAAAGTCCTCATCCTCTCCTTTGTTGCTCAGGTTGCTTGGTAGTGTGTTACAAAACTAATTAAAACACACTTTCATGCATTTTAGATCTTGCATGTCAGTTGTTCATTTTGATTTAACTTGTAGATTGTACACCCATCCATGTTGTTATACATGTGATCTGAAGACTCTCTAACCTGCCACTGGTTAAAGACAGTGGACTATTTCAGTCATTTGTTGAATGTTTCACATGATCAAACATTATTAGTGAGGTATTATCCTTTTTCTTCTCTTGAGTATCTGTTAAATACCAAAAGGTGAAACATAAATATTTCAACTGTTCGAAAACGCTGTCAGTCTTGTGCGCTGCTCTAAAAAAACAAAGAAAAGTGAAAATGACCTTGCTTTGTTTTTGTTCTTCTAGGTCACAAGTCGCTCCAGTGAAGACCAGGAAGTCCTGCTGTTCAGAACAGACCAATCAGGTCAGTCCTGGCCAGTCAGCGCCCCCTCTGGTCCTCAGGAGCCCCATGGAGGAAGACGGAAGAAGAAACTGGTAAAGAGAGCGGGATGAAGGGTCGAAAGAAAGTAGAAAAACAAATGAGATCACAGCAGGGAGGGAAGTTTTCCGCAAAGGAATTTGAAACCATGAAAATTTACCGCTGCACAGATGGTAAAAATACATAAATCAAAATAAATCTTGAACTGCGTCAGAAAGCTACCACTTAAGACAAAGACAGAGAGGATTCTGCACACTGTTACAGCTAGTAGACAGAGGTATTGAGAAATGGAGGCTCAGATGAGAGTTTGTGTCCTGCTATCTGTTCCTTGTCATTTGGTGTTCATCAGAGTGTGTAATGAGAGCAGGGAGTCCACCTGGCTCCGAGTTGAAACGTGTGTAATGTAAACAAAGCTCTCCAGTCCATTCTCTGTTTATGGTTATTATAAATTTATAAAGTGGCCCAGTCTCCTTTACTGTCTGTCTCTTCCTCTGTTTCCCTCATGATCAGTCAGGCTGTTTGTTTGCCTCTCACTTTCTCACCCCCCCTTTGAAGAATGTGATTTGTAGATTTCATGATTGTATCTTAATTACCTGCAGCATCCTTTTTCTAGTGAATTTACCTTTCCACCAAGCCTCGTCCTCTCTCTCTCCCTCCTCAGATTGAGACTCATGTCGATGGGCAGCGTGTGCGCTACTTCCAGGATGATGACAATATGGGTTTGAAGGAGATGGTGAGGAGGGAGAAGATGAGCTCTGCACAGGATCAGAATGCCCTCTACTCTCGCATGGCTGCCAAGGTAAGAAAACCTTGCACCTGCAACAAAGGTGCCAAAGGTAACAACGCAAGATATTGATAATTCCTAGAATGAAGAGTATGACCAGAAATTAAAGGTGCACTTAGGAGTTTTCTTATAAATGAACCAAAGTTATGTTTACTTTTAGTGTTGCTCACCAAGGTGCAATATATGTGTCCCTGAGGTCCAACAATCCTGAAGAATGCATTTCCTTCCCCATAAAACGCTTGCAAAGCAATTTTTCTTAAAAAATGTGAAGCCTGTGTTATTTGCATCCATGTTTATGAGCAAGCGGCCTTCTTCTTCTCTGTCTTTGTTGGCACATTGCTGCGTTTCTTAGTGCATTACCACCACCTGTAGATCAATGGAATCATGTGAAACCATTTGCTGGACTGTGTATCTTAAGTACGCATGCATGAGACAAATACAACTGGGACCACTCATAAAAATGGCTCCTAGTGCTACGGGAGATAGAAAAATCTGCAGGTTATCTTTACGTTATTGACCATTGACCTTAAATAACTACCTTGCTTATTAGGGCTTAGATCAGTTATTCTCCAGTCTGACAATAGAAGTCAAAGTTTTTCACAGTGTGGTAACCTATGAGCCAGTGTTATCACAAGACTGCAGCTTTAAACTGCAATTATGGAGTCAAAGACAGTGTGCTAATAACACTTACCAGCGATCAAACATAATCAAAGCAGACATTCATTTACAAAATGGAAGCTCTTTGATTATTTATCTTTTTTTTCTGTAAAAACATCTTTTAATCCTCAAAGGACGCCTGGGGTTGCTCTATAGCACACTGCTGTGACCCTGCTGTGTTTCCATATTTTTGTAGAGCCCAGGCTGCTGTTCTCCCCTCTCTTCTCTGTTTGTTTCTTCAGTGACCAGTCAGATTGGACGCCACCTCAGACTTAGTCACAGAATTGCGTGTACTGGACACAGCGGCAGCTTTTTCAACTTATGAAGTGAAAAGAAAAGAGATGTTTAATTTATTGTGAACACAGCACTTTAGTCGGGTTGAAAATAATGAATCAGTGCAGGACAGACCTGTTTGTACCTGAAGTTGGCAAACTCAAGTAAGGCAGACCAAGTTGGCTTGCACTCTGGCTTTTGTCAGTTGTTGCACTCACTCATACCTAATAAGGATATGATTCGGATTTATCTTTAAAAAATCATCAGTTATTTTGTTGTCTTTTTATGAAGCCTACTATATGAACTTTTAAATCATACATTTTATTACGTTTTACTTAAATTAAATGGGAATTGTAATAGATGGTAGTAGATCTTGGACTTGTTGGTGTAACTGGGATACAGAGCCACCGTTATCGAGAGTTATTTATCTCCTCACTCCTGTTTTATCAGCAAAAAGATACAGATATACACATACAGGTAGCAAGCTTCTCATTTTTAGCTGATAGACATCACCCGTGGCTGATTGATTCAGCTGTAATTGAAAGCTTGATAAAAACAACGTGAGGACTGGTTGCTTTGTTTGATCGGTCAGAGTTGGTAAATGGATCACCCATCTCCACTGCAGTGATCTGAACAGCTGGACCTTTAGGATTTTGTTCTGTTGGACTGGTTTGCATTTAGTACTGTGTTGTTATTGACTCCTCTCCACTACTAGTCTTGCATCTCCTTTTCTCTCTCTGGACTCTCTCCTCCCCCCACTTGAACTCGACGCACAGCAGCAGATGGGTACTGGCAGGTTGCGGTGGGCCTGTCAGTCTATCAGCAGCTTTACAGACTGCACTTTTCCGTGAGCCCAGACACAATTTCCTTGTTCCTTCTTCTCTTTTCTTCTGGTTTACTTCTTCCCCCTTTGTATGTAGGGATATGACAAGTAGTGCACAAATTCTACCGGCTGGCATATGTGCACGTGTGTGTGTATGTATGAGTACGGTTCGTGTTTGTGTGTGTGTAAGAAAAAGAGAGAGAAAAGGAAGAATTGATAAACAAAGGGATAGAGGCAGTGTCCGTGACCGGCCAAAGGGACCGCTAAAGTAAATGTCCAACAGCAAATAATGTTTATTTTACCGTCCAAAATATATGCATATTGGGTACGATTTTAGTATTTAATTATTTAAAAAAGCTGCAATAAAACAATGTGGAAGTGTGGGCGCCCACACACTTTGTACAAAAACGGGGTAGATTTAAGAGTTCAGGAAGTGCACCTGAATGCACCATGATGTCCCTATACCTGTGTTGGAGTGACACACCGACAGCAAAGGGCGGAAGCAGCGTGGCTGTAAATGACAACAAAACACATTAGAGACTCTCAGCATAGTTTTCAGTTACATGACTATTTTAGTACAGACATTTATCTTCCAGTGTGGTGGATAGTCTTCCGAGATTTGCTTGCAAAAGGGAAAATCAACTTGCATTTGGCGCTTGGCGGGTTTAGGGCCCTGAATGGAGGAGTTGCCATGGCAATAAATCTAAAAAAGTTTAAATAAATAAAAATATTTGCTGTATAAATATTAATAAAAAAAATCTTTAGCACAGATTTTCCTTTCTCTGACTTTCATTGCCCTCCCTCACTCACTCACTCACTCATATATTCATCACACATGCATTCCTATAAAAATACACACACACACACACGTTCTGCACCTACAAAGAATAACGCTAAAAATACATCTACAGTTACCATAGCAGAGCTTCTATAAATACCAGTTTTAACCATTGGTCAGAGACAGAGTCTGTTAAGTTAGCGGGCTAGCATTGTCTGGAGATTTACTGTGGTGTATTTCTTTTCTCATTCAATAAAACATGAGTATTGTGCCAGACATATGTTGATCCCCTCCACTCTCCTGCAACATTACAATCTATAATTTAAATGGTGTCGAGAATGTGTCCGTTTGTCGTTAGCTCAAACTCATCTAAAGACACAGTCATCAGCAGTAAACCTATAGGTTGCCAGCATGGTCGTTGAGTTATTACTACCATATTATACCTCACTAGTCTGCATGTAAGTTTGTGAGAGTGTGTGTGATGGCATTTATGTGTGTGTGTAAGAAAATAAAGCTGTAACCCTGCTGCACACTTAGGTGCAGTCCTTTGCGTGCACACACACACACACACACACACACACACACACACAATCCCTCCCACACTGTCACTAAACTAATCCAATTTTCACTCTCACTCACACACTCACTCCTACTCAGCGAGTCATGCACACACACTTCAGCCATGCTTGCCTCTCGCTCTCTCATATACACACAGATTCCAACCTGTTGCCCGGTCGCCATGGTGACAGGACTCAGACGTAGAAACACCAGAGTCGATACTCGGCGTCCTGCCTCACACTGTTAACACGCATAGACCAACGTACACACAGGGCAGTACAGGCAAATCACACACACACATGCACACACACACACACACACACACAGAATATGGCGTGGAAACGGCACAGACGGTAATATTGCGTCAGCACCTACATGCACCAATTAGTGATGCCACCAGCCAGCTTCTTAGGACAGTCGGTATCTCTACGGTAGTCTTTAAAGGATTACCATGAGTTTCTTTCCTGTTGTAAGAAGTGCTACTGTAAAATTATTTCTTGTTTTAAGCCTGAAATGAAAGGAGAAAGCTACGTTTAGTCTCCTTATCAATAAAACATAACCATAGCTTACTAGAAGATGCCAGAAAAACAATTGACTGAAGCACAGACCGTGATTATTTATACTTCGGCACGTTCCCAGATTTGATCTAGAATGATCACACTCCTCTTAAACACAGCTCACCATTTCTCTCTTCTTATCCCATGTTTCCTTTCCATCTCCTCTGTTGTCCCCGTCGTCTCTCCATCACCACTTCTAATCCACTCTCCAGATGATGGGGAAGACGGACGGCGACAACTACACGCTGGATGACATGTTTGTGTCGGGTGCAGCGCAGCGGGAGGGTGAGGGGAGGGAGGAGGAGAGGATGAGGAGCAGAGCCATCGGGGAGAGTAGGAGGCTGGCTGCCTCCATGGAGAAATGCCAGCACTGCTTCAGCAGCCAAGAGCTCCAGAAGCACCTCATCGTGGCAATAGGGAGCAAGGTGAGGGATCTTGAATGTAGGCTGTTCTGAGGCAAGGTGTTGTTTTTAACTGTCTTTTTTTGTCAGACCAACAGTCCAAAACCCAAATATATTCAGTTCAGACGTCATACAACTCAGCTTCCAAAAATGTTTTACCTCATCAACTTATTCATCTTATTCTAAATTTGATGCGAGCAACATGTTTCAAACAAGAGCAACAAAAGACTGGGAAAGTTGAGGCATGCTCCAAAAACACCTGTTTGGATCATTCCACAGGTAAAAAGGTTTAGTATCATGATTGGGTATGAAAGGTGCATCCTGGAAAGGCTCAGTCGTTCGTAAGCGAGGATGGAGGGAGGTTCACCACTTTGTGAACACATGATTGTATAAAGGATGTCACTACATGGACTCAGGAAAATGTTGTTAGTTGTTGTCTGCAAACACAGTTAATTTGCAAATGATTGCATTCTGTTTGTATGTACGTTTTACACAGGGAGCCAACTCTGAGAAAATATTTACATTTTTCTTAAAAGATGACCCAAATAATTAATTGTATAATTAGCTGTATAATATGTACACATATATAGTCAGCTTTTTATTTTGTATTTTGTTTTTTGAATTTCTCTGTTGCTATTTTTTTTTCCAACTGCTACTACCTGCTGCTGTAATACCCAAAGTTTTATCTTATCTTATCTTAATTCATTATTATTAGTTATTAGTTAATTAATGGCAATTAATATTCTGTCAACTGGTAAATAGATTAATCAACCAATCATTGCTGCTCTTAAAACTTAAAACTTAAAACTCAAGGTTTTGGACAGTTGGTCACAAAAACAAGCTAAATTTTGTCTGTAATGTGTGTGTGTGTGTTTGCGATGCGTGTCCAGGTGTACCTGAGCTTGCCTGCAGGTGTGTCGATGACTGAGGGCCACTGCCTCATCTGTCCTCTCCATCATCACTGCTCTGCCACCGGATTGGATGAGGATGTCTGGTCAGAAATACAGGTTAGCCAATCAGTGCATCTTGGAACTCCAGACTAACATGCCGACTTCTGTGACTGCCAGTTTACAGCAGTGGTAGATATAATCAGAACCAAATGCTGCTTTTTCTTCAATGTTTATGTCAAACAACACTGATTAAATTTTAATTGTGAGTTCACGTCTGTGCTGCTCTGCCTTCTTCAGCTGTTCCGGCGTACTTTGGTGCGTATGTTTGAGTCCCAGGAGCTGGACTGTGTGTTCATGGAAACACACATGAACCCACGCAAAAGACAACACATGGTCCTCGAGTGTATCCCTCTACCCCGAGAACTGGGCGATATGGCTCCCATATACTTTAAGGTCCGTGTGTGTATTTGACTCTCATCTCTCTGATTAAGTTCATCAGTTTCCCACTGGAAAGAAGTGTTGCTGGGATAGGACTGAGTTCAATGCATAAAATATGTGTGAATGTTCTCACAAGGGTGGCAACTCACCAGTTTCTGTCTGCCTTCAGAAAGCTATCATGGAGTGTGATGAGGAGTGGGCCATGAACAAGAAGATTGTCGACCTCTCTTCGAAACACATCCGCCAAGCTGTATGCTCCCTTTTGTCTTGTATAATATTTTTTTGGTTTTCTTACTTTTTCTCTCATTTCCTCCCGTCTCTCTTGCCGGACATGTTTCCTTATTAACCATATTTCTTTCATTTTTGTTAAACTTCTTCTCCTGGCATTCCTTAAACCTCTAAATACTAATGTCTGTTCATCACAATTACATATTTAGAAGTTTTTCTTTGAAAAAAATCCCCTTATGCCTTAAAATGGTTTAGATGTAACTCTTCACCTTTGCCTTCACTTAGTATGCACAGATCTATGAATATGCAAACCTCTATCTTTACCCACCGCTCGGCCCCTCACCTGCAGCCTGCTCAACTTCGACTCTGCTCATCAAACACACAAACATGGCTTTGCCCTGAAGGAAAACATCTCTCACATGCCGTACACACCTAAAGTACCTAATCTTAATCTTGCTTACGCTGTACTAACAGTTTATAAGGACGACCTTTATCATGACATGCTTTCTTCTTGAACTGCCCCAAAGTCACGTGGAGTTTTCTGTCAGAATTATGGTAGTTAATATAATCATTATCTAATTCAGCAGCTGAGCTGACAAACTCTTTTGAGTTTGTCATGTTTGCCGTAACTCTCTTCATCAATGCCCCTAAGCCATATAACATATCCTGTCAGCATTTGATCAATCGTCACGTGACTTGACAGGCTAATTTTGGCGAACAGTTATCTCGCACACTGCAAATTTACTGTATACAGTCAACAGATAAAACTGGAGAAAAATAAACTTACCATCATGTTAGCTCTTACTCACTGCGTCCCCAGAATAAATGGACGGAACAGCGTTGAGCGTCAGTATAAGTTCACCTTTTCCTTTTTTTCTAACTTTGCAACAGAAAACAGAACACGTCTCTGCCATTGTTGAAAATAGTGAAACTTGTCTTGCAAAATACAGATGCCGATATATAGCTATGCCTGGCTTCTCTGATACCCCTCATTTCGCCCTAGCCCCCACAAGTTCCAGTTTCCTTAGGTACGCGTCGTATTACACCACAGCTGTCTGAATCTGTGTTTCTGACAGTCTCATTGGCCCACTGCAGTGGACTGCTGCAGAGGGAATGCTCAGCCATGCCGTTGACAGCTTATTTCGCCCTTGATACTGTATGTCTGTATATCTAAACTTGATTTTCTGTGGAAGGAGGTTTCAATCATTGATTGTTTGTTTAATGCCTCTTAGATTCCTCGAGGTCTGCCCTACTTTGCTGTAGACTTTGGACTCCAGGGAGGGTTTGCTCACGTCATTGAAAATGAACACAAGTTCCCCCATTACTTCGGCAAGGTCAGTGTTCATATTAAGGCCACAGTATTTGGTACATCATCATTTGTCCCCATTTGTTTTAGCTAGTAAAAGTCACTCTCATTTGGATGCAGGATTTTCAGAAAACTTGACTGTGCATGTGTGACTGTGCAACAGATTTATTCCAGTTAATATTACTGCAATATTTGAACGTGATCAATCCCTCTGTCTCTCACAGGAAGTGGTTGGGGGCATGATGGACTTGGAGCCGCGACGTTGGAGGAAGTTTATTAGAGAGAATTTTGACGATCAGAGGAAAAAAGTTCTGCAGTTTGCACAGTGGTGGAAACCGTACGACTGCACCAAGACTGAGGGATAGCTAGAGAGCACTACACACACACACACACACACACACACACACACACACACACACACACACACACAGTGGTTTCTAGTGCAGGCATCACATTAGCTGAATATGATGCAGACACTCCTGCACCTAACGATTCAGAATTTGATGTAAAATTTCTGTTAAAAGTTATAATATCAGAACATTTTTACTGAAGCAAATAAATGAAAATGACTTTGATTGTGTTGTTGTATTGTTATTTTTATATTACATGCCAGAAATTGTTTGAAATCACCATTCCCGTTACATTGAAAAGCCCTCGAGACCTAAATCTCATTCCCCCATCAAAGTTAAAATGGAAATGTAAACACTTTGATTTGTGTAGAAAGGTTTTGAAGGTATGTAAGTATCAAATTAGACTCAAGGAGATACTTTTCCATATGGATGCAAGTCATTTTTGTTTGATACATTTTGGCCAGTCCTCACTTTCAGACAGACCTGGGCTGTTTGAGGGTCTGCACTTGGTTTTAAGGGTTAGGTTAGAATTAGTTATGGTTAAGGCTTTTTGTAAGGGGCTGGGGAATGCATTATGTCAATGAGGGTCCTCGCATGTATAAATGTGTGTGTGTGCATGAGTGAGTGAGATTTTTCAATCTTCTCTGGCCAGTGCTGCCTCCCCCCCCGCTCTCAAACCCTGGCATTTAATTTCTTACTCTGTGGCCTCATGATCCTTTGCAGCTGTCGCTTAATTCTAAGAGGTTTCAGTGTCATCACAACCACGTGCAAGTGGATGCACGAGCATACGTGGGCAACCGGCCACCTTGCCCCTGGCATGCAACCTTATCTTTGATTTTTTTCAGCTATGCTATTGACTCTTTGATGAGCTCATTACTTCAGGGACTCACCTTATTTGTATGTCATCTCAGACACTGTGCATGGCGGCAGATGGTCGGTGTTGAATTTGTGTTGAATCACGAAAGATGATTTGCTTTTTACTGCATGATTTGTATATTAGGTCACAGGGGGAAAAGCTTCCGAATCAGGATTTTCTCACCGTACAGTCTGGCAGTAAATCGAGACAGTGCTCTCCTTAATGAATCAGCCCATCTCATCAGAAACCCAAGGGAGACACTGTGGGAGAGTCATAGGAATAAATCCCACCGATAGACTCTGTTGCCAGTAAATTGTTAATATTTGTGGGATAATCCTTGTCTATGATCATCATTTGTGGTACATTATAACTCCCTATCAACATCCATCTCTTGGTACAACTTCATTACTTCCTGTAACTTTGTGATTATATTAGATATGGGAAAGTCATAGTAGCAAAAGGACCGTGTTCGCTGCAGTATTTTTCACTCCACAGGAGTACAATGTTGACTGTTAACAGACTCAGCTTGCACGTATTTAAAGTCACACTGAAAATCTGTGTTTGCTAAAAATAAACTTTTTTGAGAGGGAACAGGTACACAATGAGAACCGTTAGATTATCCTTTACTTGCATGTTCCAGGTTCCAGTCCCTGTCAGCAAGGACACAGGGGCATGGAGAAAGTGAATTTCCCTGAGGTGGAAGCATTGTGTTTTGTTGTTATTTATCATTATTATAACATGTTTCATTGTAAAGATCAGCAAGCCATGGCGACCGTAATGTCTCTACAGCAGGGCGGTCAATGGGCTGTGGATTATTTATCATTTATATGTGCATCAGAGGGACAGTTCCACAATAAATCAGTGGTAATTGAATTTGTCAGCCACCTCTACTGGCCACCACTTGAATATGATGTAACTGCTAAAACAAAATCCCATAGTCAAACTGTGCACTCAGAGGTCAGAGGTAATGTGATCACTCTCAGGAAATTCAACTGAATGTCTAATGCAGTCTTTAGTGTAACACCACAACATGCAATCTTCTCCTCTTTAACCTGACTTGTACCTTTGAAACCAACCCTTGGGACAGTACAGCAGGTTATTTATATTGTGCAAGTGACAGAGAGGCCCAAGTTCACGGTTAATAGCAGCAGAGTGGCGTGGAGTGATGTATGGTTATGGCCAATTAGATTGGCTGGAGGCAGATTTATGACCGAGACAGCCATTTCTCTCCCCCTGTCTCTGTCTCACACACACACACATACATTTTGCAAACCCACACACCATGCTGTTTTATCCTCTGTAGCTGTGTTTCATTCACTTGTCCACTCACTCTGCTGCAGGTTCTCTAATTTCTTTCCTTTCTAATTCTTTCACATTCCCTTTTGTGCTACATACCGCCATTCTCCTGTCATTTACAGGCAAGAGACTACAATAATAATAAGTCTTCTGTGTTGCGAAATCGAAACTGACATGCCTGCAAACACAAGTGCCTGTCAGACACACACACAGAGAACTAAAATATCACAGTGAGAGGTACACAACAATGAAATCCTCATGTTGTGTGCATCTCTGTGTGTGTGCTATGGCAGGCAGTTGGTGAATGTACAACTGTGTTTTATGTTTGAGTGACTGCTTATCTCCTGGGAAAAGCACCTGGATTTGACTCACTGGTGTGTGTCATGGGGCTGAACATTTTCTTATCTTCCTGCATTCCACAACTACACGTATTTCAGATTCAAACTCTGCTCAGTATGTGTCTGCTCCCAGATGGTTTTAGCTATATATGGTTTTCCCCCACTTTTTTCATGCATAAAAAAAACTGTATGTGTAACTGTATTTTAAAAATATGTATTTGTGTGTGTGTGTCTGTGTGTGTTCTTTAAGAGATTCAAGGCTTTTAGGCTCCATGTAAATATGCAGGGTTGTACATGATATGACACTGTAAATCTGTCTGCAAAACATGCTAAATATTTCCTCCTTCTCTTCTTATGTACTAAGCCTTTCTTGGCCTATTTAATGCAATACTTTAAAATTTATTTCTATACTGTATCTGCCTTAAAGGTCACTCGTGCTTTGGATTGGAATGGGTCTGATATATTTTGATTGTCGTTAATTTGGTAATCCAATCATCTAGGTCAACAGAGAATTCCAGAGCCGATTGCTGTTTTTGATCAGTTATAGCTTGAATGACCGTCATGCAACACATATTTAATGCTGTTAAATACAGATGTTCACAAAATGGACCACTCCACATTTTATTTCCATGGTAATGTTATTAAAATTTGATGTCGTCCATGTTAGATGAGCCTTGAATGCCAGTACTGTGATACCCCAAGAGGTGCCCTTTCTATTTATTCTAATTCCCTGATAGCGCAGTTACTGAGCTGTTGCCCTGTCTGCACTCAGCTATAGATGTCTGGCTGCTAGTGGGCTTATCTCCTCTGAAACATTATTTATTCCATTGTAGTGTTGGCTTTATTAAATGGCTACATTATTACTGATGGATGGCAGACTGATCGCTAAGAGCAAGCGACCAGATAAGGAAAAAGAAAGCGAGACACAGTGAGTGTGTGTTGCAGTGTGTGCAGTGTGTTAGCACTGGCTATGTTTGAGAGAAAGAGAGTGTGTGGGTGTGTGTTAGAGACAGAGAGGGAGCAAAATTCTGTGCAATGTATTGGGGTCATGCTGCTCCAGAAAGTCAAATGAATTAGTCGGCACCTCCAGGAAATTACACTGTGATATGTGTGTGTGCACATGCGTGCACTCGTATGATGCATCGTGTCTGTCTAAATGTCTCTCTGCTTGTCCCTTTGGGGTTCTTAATGAATAGACATGCTCTGCCAATTGAGGTCAAGGTCATGGCTGTGATTAGTGCCAGACATGAGCACCATTCTGTTCTCTGATGGGAGGCAACAAGCATGCACCACTGCTGCCAGCTCCATTATCTGCCTGTGGAGCCATATTTGTCCTTGTACGTATACCCATGTTGAACACATTGGCACATTGCCGTGAACTTGGCTTATTGGCCGTGGCTGTTGTTTGATTACAATTAGATGTTGCTTTATCGCCATTTCAACTTAGTTAATTGAGGAACAATCACCTGTTTGTTTGCTCGTTAATGACAATATGCTGAAAAACAAGCAATGTTTACCCAACATTCTTCTGGGCCCCTATAGACCTCCAGACCACCAACTGCGATCCTTTCTGCTTTGTAAGTTCCCACTCAGTACAGCAAACTACCCATAGCATGAATTATATGCTTAGACAGAGCAATCCTCCATAAGGTTCCACCTGTTTTAGTTGTCATGGAGATGGATCTGTTGACATGTGAACTGTCATGATTTTGAGCCATAGTATTATCCATGAAAATGTATTCTTCACCTTGGAAAAAGTAGTGTTGTCAAAGCAATCCTGACTCAAGGTTCTCTTATTTGCTTTCTGAGGGGCTTTCAACCATACCACTGTCTTAATATGATGGAATAGCTATTGCCTGGCTCCAGGGATAATTTGTGGCAATTTGGTTTTATTAACTCCATTTAAGAATATGTGCCTTGTGTGCATAACATAAAGAAAGCTTTAAAAGACCTTAAGTCAGATTTTAACACAGGGCCCCTCTAAGACTGGGACCAACCTTATTTGATAGTGGACTTTAATGGTGCCAGTTCACCATCGAATGTGAAATTAAACTACCAAAACCGACTGACATGCAGTGAAAGGAGTTCATATCTTCAGTATTTTGCCTAAGAATTTAACAACCTCTATGAGTATATATCTATGAAAGGGTTTAAGTATCTGTTCACCTAGAGAGGCTTTTAAACAGTGCAGGATACAAACAAAATATGATACAATTGACAGAAAATAACAGTCCAAATTAAATACATAAATCAGAGATCGAAAAAAAATGATTGTATCTTAATATCATTAGAAAATGAAGGGCACTTAGTGTAGCGTACTCCACAGCGCGAGCTCGGCACGGCGCTCTGATCTGCACATCACCTGTGCGTGCTGCTGTTGGCTGTCTGGCTGCGCGCGCTCACTCTCGCGCTCTCCCTGCTCCCCATCTCGCGCACCTCCAGCTCCAGCCACCTCTCTGCCCGCGCTCCGAGCGATGACCAAAGACAAGCCGAGGAGCAACGGTGCGGGAATGTAAGCGAAAGATGTACGAATGATGAGAGGACCGTTTGGCCGACGGACAGGAGAACCGCTGTCGCAGAGGACGAGGAGGAGGAGGAGGAGGAGAAGGGACGGAGGAGAGAGAGAAGCCACATCTGCCGTGACTTCGGGGATTTCTCTCCGGCAAAGTGGGGAGGAAAAGGGGAGACGCCGCCTTCTTCTGATGCCAAAATTCACCGTGTGTGAGAGGAATGATTAATGTGTGAGAGGAATGATTAATGTGTGTCGGGATTACCGTCCGGGTCAAAGATGTCGATTTTGGCCGTTTGTCATTTTTCTGTTTTGCAATTTCGTCAGTTAAGGTAGCGTCTGTTTTTACAGAGTTGCGGCGTGAGTCCGCTTTATGTAAGCTAGCGGCTAAAAACGGCTTTGAAAACACTTGCTAGGGCTTCTCTGTTTTTTATATATATTTTTTATTTGAAGCATCCTTTAGAAAGTGTTTGGCCTCCCAGGGAGCTGGATTTGTTTTGGGGGTAAAGGAGGCGATACCCCCACCTCATCCTCCCCTTACATAAATGTTTGCGTGCCGTTAGTGCTCTCGTTCTCGTTCGACCCCCCCCACCCCCTCCTTTCCCTCTGAAAAGGTTGCTGAGTCTCACACGCAGACAGACGCATCTCACATGCACACATAGACACGAGCGGACCTGGACGTTTTCTCACGCGCACGCACGCACGCACACACATCTCATATGCATACATAATTGGACAGACCTTACCCCCCCTCACCCACCCAACCTCCTCTCACCCCCCCACTATCTGATGACTCCCCGGCGCAGAGGTGGACGTGGTACGGAACCGACTGTAGCATCATCACCATCCTCAACGCTACCACTGTCATCATCATCTTCCTCGCCGCCACCATGTCCTCGTCGTCGCGCAAGATCTCCTCCGAGTCGTTCAGCAGCTCGGTGGGCTCGGACTGCGGGCTCGAGAGCCCCGGGGGAGACGGAGGGGACGGCGGTTTGGAGACGGCGGAGGAGAGCCGAGGCTGCCCCTTCTCCTCCTTCCCCTCCTCGCACAGAGCGGTGCTCTGGAACGGCCGCAGCCCCGCCGAGAGGTCGGCGTGCCCGGCGGGCGAGGAGCAGCAAGGACCCCACAAGAGGGTCACCAGGAGGAGACGGGTGAACCTGGACTCGCTGGGGGAGAGCCTGAGGCGACTGACCTCACCCATGGTAGGCCTCCACGTTGTGCCTTCGAGAAATATCATTAAATATTCCAACATAAAGTTATAGTGCCATATTCAAAAAGGAAAAATCTTCTTCTTAACTACTTGAATGTCCAGCAGGGGATTAGCCAGTGTCAGGCAGCTGAAATCTAATTTAACTCCATGCTATGTAGCCTAACTACTTAGTTTTATGTATCAGGTCTAGTTTGTTTGTCATGTGGTGTACAATTAGAGCAGTGCATAATTGACCAAATCAATGGATGTTGGTCTTCAGAAGATAGTTAGTGTACTGAGAAACAGTCAATATGATGGCAGCCACAGGCATTTATTCCATTCCACACAGCTGTCTCCAAAGTTCAGAGGGAACACGGCCTTCAACAGTCAAGCTATTCCAGCGTAGTGGATTTTCCAAAATCCCAGACATCCTTTCTCGTATCATGATGTGATGTGTGCTGTGCTGTCTATGGGAAAAAAAAGCCTCTTTTCATCCTTCACTTGTGATAGCCTGAATCATCTGGCAGATTATATAATAAATATGTTGTTGTGTTAGAAAGAGGGAGAGAGAGAGAGGTACCCATGCTCTGTCTGTGTATATGTAATGATGTGAGGAGTGTGACCAATGGGCCTGTTTTTTGTGTGTCTCGGCTCTATCTGTGTCTCACTTGCATTACAGGCTGTAATGTAATAAAGCAGTTATTAGAACTGAGCGCAATTGTGATGAATGGTGTGTGATTAGGGCATTTGCTGTTGCATAGTCTTTAGTGACGGTACATCAGTTTGGGATTTGATTGCATCTCCTGTAATGTGGCCCCTGTCGTGTAGTTGGTCAACAATAAATATACCAATAAATAGACAGATGTCTAAGATGTGCACGAAACAGATATGCCAGAGAGAGAGAGGGGACCTTAACTTTCACGTGAATAAGTCATACCGTGATCTCAAAGGCAGCTACATAGTCAAGTGATGTCAAGCTGTATGCCAGTTAGCAGTAAGTGCAAAACTGAACAAGACATCTGACATTCACCATTTCTTAGTAATCCATACTGTATTCTATTTTCCTTTTCATGAAGCGGTTGATAGCTTATCAAAGAGGTCAAATAGCATGTCCTCAAAGAACAAAATGTGAATCTGCAGCAGGAAATGCTGCCTTTTGGTGTGTTCAAATTAAAAAGTGATGTCATGTAAATTGACTGGCAGTTCAAACTAATGTGATCAACCTTGACATTATATGACTGCTTCATGCCAGCAAAAGAGGTGGCATAAGTAGAGATTTCTTGTTAAGATCCATACACATTAGAATTCAGTCAAATATGGAACATTCTGTCTCTTGTACCAAGGACAAAAAAGGCACCTCGAGTGTTACAGGAGTTTTGGCTGCATGTAAAAGTCACAAACTTTCTGGCGAATACAAACTAATAACAACTAACAAATAGCTACCAACTGCTTACTGACATCTAAAAAAACATGGAAGGGAGAGACAACATGAGAATTTCAGTGCAATCCCCTCACTGGCCACCTGTAGAATGTAAGAGCAGTTTTTTTTTTTTTTGTTTGTTTGTTTTTTTTAAATCAGATGTTTTACTACATGCGTGGTGTGTTTACTCCTGAGAAACATCTCCCATTGGCTAGCCTCATGTTTGACTTTTTTTCACTTGGAAACCTGTATTGTCTACAATTTCCTGCAGGGAGTGTAGCATATGCAGAGTCAGCTGTGATTAGGCAGTTTAATATGAGGTGGCACTGCTTTGTCAGTCCAAATAACCAAGACAAGAGCTGAAAGTGGCTAAAATCATAGAGCCGCAAAGATGGTGTTGATTCTCAGTTGTACCCGCAGTACTGGCAAACAGTTTACATCACTGTGAGCCATTTGATTCAGTGTTGGTATAAAAATGATTGTCTTGTTCAAAGAAAAGCAGCAGCTATGCACAGCTATGATCCATGAGATGACCCCAACAGTCACATCTTGTCTGAGTCTACATAATCTACACAGTGTCACTGACAGAGATAGACATGACTAGATGGATTAATAATAGGTGGATAAACAGTTTTTGTGCTTTAGTCATTGCTTCCAGTCTAGGAAATTGCTGAGCTGAAATGGGTCCCAGGTCAATTTATGTTGGTTACCCACATAGTAAGAGCTCTGCTGTGCTGTCATCAGAATACACAAGGTCGTGGTAATACGGTTGTCTAAACTGCAAATGCTCAGACCCTGTGGTCCCATTCCTGGGAGAAATAGATGTTGCAGAGAAGTCTAGATAGGGGAGTAGTGATTGTCAGGCTCCTTTGTTTTTCTGCTGCCCAGGCACAACCTTGCAAAATAATGAAACTCAACAGCGCAGCTAAAAATCTGAAGTTGGTATATGCTGGAGAGGACCACTGAGAGCCAACTTCAGCTCTCAGCCGCAGCCCTGATCTTTAATAGATCTGTGAAAAACCTGGACACAGGGAACACTTGAAGACAGGTTTATATAACACTCAATGAGGATAATATCCGGCATTTACATGTAGTGCTGGCTGTGTATGTGTGTGTCTGCATGAAAGTGTGTTTGCCCGAAAGTGCAATTACAGGCATCTGTTGGGCATTGATGAAGCCTTTTTATTTAATCTAAATATGTAAGGGTCATTGTGCTTTGGTCACAGGAACAGAGATAGAGTAAATGTCCAAGGTCATTTTTCAGTGTCTGGAGGGTGTGTGGTTTTGTGTGTGTGTGTTAGACTGGATTGTAGAGCGGCTTAAACTCTCTCTCTCAAATCCACTAAATCCACTTTCGAAATACATTAATATTGCATCCTTATCAAAATGTTTAATTGCTGCTGTTAGGAACACACAGTAGCAAATTAGCCAATAAACACATACGTATACAGCACTCACTCACTCACTCACTCTCTGTCTCACTCACTACACAGCACACAGTTTATTATCTTTTTTGTTCTCCCTCTCACACCCACCGCTCACACACACAGTGGCTTCGTGCAGTGGCAGTGTCTGTTGTTGACTGCAATGGACCGTGACAGAGAGAACAGAGCATGCTCTCTGTGGTTGTCTTCACCCCGACCACCCCGACCCAGAAGCAACAACACACACACACACATTTACATGTGTGCAAACATTCATTTTCTGTCTCCCTCTCTCTCCCTCTCTCGGTTTCGTGTATACACATGGAAGGTGGCCATTAGCTTAGTGACCCATGGCGCCGATCAAAAGGCCTTGAGTGTTGGCCACAAATATGAAAAGTGTGAGACAAGTGTGTGAGTGTGCTAATGTGCGCGTATATGTGTGTATTCTATATCTTTGGTCTTCCCTATCAGGGAGTAGTTTTATGAAGGAGTAGATAAACCTTGCCTTTAGCTGAAGACACAGTTTGGTTGTTATCAATTAAACAAAAATTATGATTATTTTTTAATAAATCAAATTGATTTGTTGTGAAACTTTTATGTTTTTTAGCATTTACCTTTACTGGATAGTTGATAGTGATGCTGAGACAAGGAACAAGGGGAGGGGGGCGGGTCTGACATGGCACACTGATTCTCAGGCAGAGGCAAGTAGTGGACTTCGCAGTTATGTGGCATTCACTGCAACCATTCTGCTACCAGGGGGCTGTGTCATGCTTTTAAAATATTGATTTGAAAAGGAGCTGCCTTTGTTACACACTAGTGTTTTTAATGCAGCAGAATGTATGGATGTAGACGACTCACACCAAATCACAACTACTGTATGTGTGTGAAGACCTGCATGTCAGACACGTTGACTGGTTGATTCAACTCCTGTTTGCATCCCAGCAACCTCAATGCAAAGCATAATTTCAGCTTTATAGTGACAAATAGCACCCCGAAATGTTTAGGTCAGGGGAGAATATTCCCCCCTGCCATATCCGATGCAGTGGCTGCATTACACCGCTGACACTGCAGTGCTTCAGTAATTGCTGTGCTCAGAGACAGTCTCAAAAATCCTGATATAAAGCCGATTGCAACAGAATTGTTTTCTTTGTACCTCCTTTATTACGTGCCTCCTCCCCGACAGAGAGGTCTGATGCGTCTCATGCTGGGATTTATCTGGCGGGGGCCTCATCTGGTGCATGAGTTTCTATTTTCTTTAGTAGTGGTGGCAGCTTTCCAACTGTGCTGAAGCACCAGTACCCACTGCTCTGTGGCCATAGAACACACCAGTTCAGGCTAATGGAAATTTGGAGGAGGACTATGCAATAAAAGGAGGCCAGGAGGAGCTGGTCTGTTGTGCTGTATGTGTGTTTGTGTGTGTGTTGGAGGGAATCAGTCACACAGACACAGGAAAGGCAGGTTGACATACAGCAGTGAAGAGTATGACTGAAGCTCCCAGAGAAAGAAAGCAATGCAGAGCAACAGAACAGGAGGAATGGAGTGAGTATTGGTGAGCTTCTGCTCCCCTCCCAAGGTAAAGAAACAGCGCAAACAAAAGAGACAGTGCTTTGGATAAAAGACAGGGAACTAGAGAAAGAGACGTGTGAGATAAAGGAGGAACATGTGTATCAGAATTTGTCTTAAAAGAGAGAGAAACCTGAAATTCTGTTGGACGCTCTTTCTTTTTCTTTCTTTTTTCCTTTGTTTTAATCTTCCTTTACATGCCATTTCTTACTCTATGCTCTATCATCATTGCCAGGATTACATGCAGTAATAATATTTTTAAATCATCAATTACATTCAATTTATTACCATAATTGTGTTTCACCATGTTATATTTATATTGTCCTGATCGAATCCTCTCAGTGTAGATGCTGCATCCTAACGACCAGGCAATCTAACATTGGTCTACTAGCTGTTAGCCAAATCCTACCATTTAAGCACATCTGTGTGTGTGTGTGTGTGTGTGTGTGTGTGTGTGTGTGTGTGTGTGTGTGTGTGTGTGTGTGTGACTGAGTGAGATTAATGCGTGATGGGGTATGGAATTGTGTGTACAGTAAACATGCCAGCGATTGTGACAGCGCAGACTAATGATGATGTATGTGTACAGTACGTTTGCTCATGTGTGCATGTGTGCGGCTGATAACAGTTAGCATGCTTGGTCATGTTGCAGAATCCTGTGTACACACACTATAATGTGCGTGTCCTGTGGTAAATGAGTAGCTGAATCAAGGACCCGGTAAGAGGATATCGTCCAGAGAAAACGCCATTTCTGTTCTACACAAGCGCGCGCACACACACGTTGCAGACATTCACACCACATTTAAGTGGGGAAAAGAGACGTGACAGGGAGTAAAAGCATGTTTTTCTCTCACGAAGACTGTGAAAATATGCTGTGCTGGGTTTTGGTTTTTTTTTAGCTATCAGGTCTGCACAGTTGCTTGTATAAAGTGGCCATCTTGCTCCTGTTGTTGCATAGGCTCGCAAATATTTTTGTATCGGCAGCCATTGTTTCAAGTGGCTCTGACTGCTGAAATATTCTCAGTGTAAGAAGGATATGGACATAAATACAGCATAAAGAAAAAACAGCCAGCACTGAGAAGAGAAGCTACAAATATTTGTGAGACTTTGTCCATTTGGTTAGCTACAATAAGACGTCTAAGTCTTATCTAACCTGATATGTAGATCTGTTCTCTGACTGCGCACACTGTCTCTCTCATTTCTCACTGCCTGATGTTTTTGCTCTGCAACCCTACAACTCCCTGTTCTCCATCACTCCTGTTGCCTCTCTGTCTTTACACACAAACACTCCTGTAACTGTCCGGAGTGGGCGGAGGCCTCCGAATGACCTCTCCAGCTGGCACACTGTGTTCTAGTATTGTCACTACAGCCTTGCCTGTGAGCCGTTTCACAGATAATCACATTGGACCCGCCTTCTCAAGCTTAGGCCATCAGTAATGCGAAACATGCCAGCTTTGCACAAACACACACACACACACACACAATCCAAGAGTGTATTATGGGCAACTTAAATTTTTTATTATTATTTTAAACATTGACATTTTTTTACACACCTGCGAAAGCAGAATACAAAAAAATATATCTCTCTTGAAGGGAACTTTTTTAGTTATTAGTTACTAGGCCATTGGGAGAACTCATCTTTATTACGCTCACAAATATAAAATGAAATTAATGACATTAATGATGTTTTTTCTCAGCAATTACATTATGGAAGATTCAACCCCAATTCCAAAAAAGTTGGGACATTGTGTAAAATGTAAATAAAAACAGAATACAGTCATTTGCAAGCTAGCTGTGTTTACTGACAACAGTTGTACAAATTGTTCCTGAGCCCATGTAGTAACATCCTTCATACAGTCATGTGATCACAAAGTGGTGAACGTCTGAGCCTTTTCCTTTACCCAATCATGATACTATCACCTGTTACCAACCAACCTGTTTGCCTGTGGAATGATCCAAACAGGTGTTTTTGGAGCGTTCCACAACTTTCCCAGTCTTTTGCTGCTCCTGTCCCAACTTGTTTGAAACATGTTGATCCATCAAATTCAGAATAAGCAGATATAACCAAAAATCAATGAAGCTGATGAGGTCATCAGGAGTTTTCAGTTTTCATCAGAAGTCTGTAGGTTTACAGAAAGACCTTTCAGACTTGTCATAGTAGGGAAAGCAAAGGTGTTACTAATAACATTAACAATGCTCTGTTCTATTGAGAATTCTTAGTGTCCCAGTTAGCCATGACGGTGTGAGCCGGCATGTAAAATGGACTTCAGCAATCACTAATTCTAATGCTTGCACCTGTGCTTTTCCTACTGTGACATGTCAAAATGTGAAAAAGGCCTTTCTATTATGAACATGTCATTGGCAAAAATAACACATTAAGCCATACTCTGATAGGGTTGTTGGTTGATCTCAGAGGGTCCAGGTGTGCATGGAGTAATTGATGTTGGGACTTGAATGAATTGCATAAATGCGCACACACAAATACACATATGTTTGTCTGACATTTTCGCTTCTTCTTTCAGACGCAGACTGTTCAGGAGGCTCTGCAGCGAACTCTACAATTCTACAAACAACAAGAGATCAGGTGGGATGTCTCTCTCGCTTGCTGTCAGCCTCTCTTGCTGGTTCTCTTTCTGGTTCCAGTCCTTCACACTCACTTGCTGTCTACCTGACGTCCTGTCATCGTGTCTGTATCACTCATTTTCCCCCTTTGCCTTTATTTTTTCTGTCTGTCTATCACACATGTACATACACACACTTCAGTCTGTGAGTTTTTCCACTGTCTCTGTTACCCCTCATTCTCCTTGCCTCCATGTCTTTTTTGGTCACACACACACACACACACACACACACACAAAGACACACTCCTCCTGTCTCTGCCTCTCTCTCACTGTCCCTCCCTGTCAAAACAGTAAAACTCAGTAGAGAGACTTCAGTCAGGCACAACACGTACCATGAAGCACAAACTGCATACAAACCCAGACACTGGATTTTGACCTCTCTGGATTTTCCTTTTTCTCTCCTGTCCAATCTTCTTCACACCTTCGTCTTCTGTTTTGTCCCTCATTTTTATCTCTGCTTGAGTCAATGGGACTGGCCCCTGGTTTACTTTAAGGAATTCATGTATTGACATATTTTAGGCTGTTCTGTGGTGAAGGCATTTTTCTGTGGCCTTCAGAATTGTAGTTTTTGTTACACTTGTTCTGTGTGTCTCTTCTGGGATGTCTTTGAGTGGCTAAATGATTCTGAGCATTTGCCAGAAGTAATACTTTATACTGGGGATGTGCAAATATAAACTTTATCTGGTATGATTATCTTGCCCAAAGTTATTGTGATGCGTAGTAATTTTTTATCTCTATAAAAGAAAATCAACCCGAAAGCAAAAGATATTTCTTCTGTTGGACTGTACATGTAATTGTGGTGTAAAGGTTAGAAAGCTTGCAACCAGAGGGTCTCTAATCTAATTCCCTGACTGGCAAAATAAATCTGTGTGGGGAAGGGAAAGAGCGTCGCTTGCTCCTCCCTTGTTACTGTAGCATTATTGAGGTGACCTTGATCACATTTCCCTGTCTTTGTGTGGTCCAGCTGCCTAGTAGATCTGCTCAGTGACTAACAAATATGAACCTACACAGGCTATTTGAAGTGTCGGGTCATGCAAATCTCAAACAACATGCACAGTACTTTCGCTTTTTTTCATTCCATCAAAATGCCATTGAATATAACTTTCTGCGTGGAGCTCACTGCACCCAAAATAACCCATAACAGTCAAGAGTTTGTAAGGTAGCTACTTTCTTATGAAGAAACAGTCCTAAAGAAGCATGGTTTGTTGTGAAGTATTATACTGTACAGTTTGATGGCTTTTGGCACAAAAAACACCAAAAAAGAAGAGAAAAACCATCCATGTCACATCTTGAGGGGATGTGATGAAGGTTCATCCTGTTATTAGCTTATTAGTGCTTTATTAGCGCTTCATATTTGCGGATCTCTTAATCATGGCTTATCCTGTGTGTTTGGTGTGTGTCTCTGACAGGTGTCAGGAAGTTGGCAGCGAGGACCGGCGAAGAGAAAAGAGAGAGGATAAGTGCCCATTTCTAGAAAATTCTGGTTCAGAGGAAGATGTCCTACAAATTCTTCAGTACATGGCCACCATACTGGGTAAGTATGTGAAGTTAAGTAAGATGTGTGTGTGTATTATTGTGTATTTGAAACTGAGAAAGGGAGGGCAGGGAGCGAGAGGCTTTATACACGTCACCTTGGTATATGAGTTGATATGGTTATGATTGTGTGTGTGTTTATGTATTTATAGTCTGCACCCCTTTGTTTCTGGCCTTGTTCTTTTTCTGTTGTTGCTTAGGATCGATTTTACCTCACTGTGCTGTGTTATTTTCAATATGGGCCAAGACACACGTAGGCACTGCTTCTCTCTTTCCCCCCATGCATGTTGCTCAGTATCAGTATTGTTTGTTTATGTGTGTGTGGACAATCAAATGAAGCCATCCCCCAGAGGCTAGACACCTAAAACACATTGCAGACATGTTTAATGAAAAAGGGAAATACAGTATCATGGCCTAGGTAGCACGCATACAGACACAAATATTCTATTTACACATTCAAAAACTCACACACACTGCGTGACTCACTCTTGAGGGTTACATTGTCTCTATGGCCTAACATGAAAAAGCACACACACATAAACACACGGTGTCCTGGTGAGTCACTCAGCACATCTTTGTCCTCCCTCTGTACCATCTAGGATCTCTTCCTGCTTCTTGCTACAGTCTTTTCACTCCCTCTAGTCCTCCTTCTCTGTCCTGAGAGTTACCACCACTGCATTAACTGTACACTGTATTTGTATACTGACTGTATCTGTCAACACCTCTGTCCTTCAGTCCTCTGTCTTTCTATCGCCATCACTCTCCTTTTCAGCTTTTTGCCTCAGCTCTCTCTTTGTCGCCTTCTTTCTTTGCCAGCAAATCATCCTCCCTCTCTCCAACTCTTTCAGCCTTCCTCATGTGTTTTTGCATCTCCTTTACACCCCTGAATCTCTCTGAGTTTATCACTGTACCCATTCATTTTATGCCACTTGTCTGGGTGTGAGTCATGGTGGCAGCAGGCTAAGTAGCCCAGACCTCCTTCTCTCTGGCCACATCCTCCAGCTCTTCCTGGGGGATCCTGAGGTGCTCCTGCAGCATGCTCTGGATCTGGATCTCCTCTCAGTTGGATGTGCCTGAAATACATCCATAGGGAGGTGACCAGGAGGACTCACACAAATCTAGCTGTTAATATCACGCTCCCATCTACCTCTCTCACCTGTGTGTGCCCCTCTCTTAATGCTATGCGCCATGGTAAACTGATTGGAGTTTCTGTGTTCAGATTTGAACAGGCACATTGCACAGCATGTGTCTTTGAGCCGGTGAAGTGACTGTTTTGAGGCACAGTGAGGCTTTAACAGGGTTTGGCGCTGTAGTCGCTGTAGTCGCTGCAGTCACTGCGCCTGCACACTTGCAGTGCTGCCCTTGCCACAACAGTACCAACATTTTTTTCTGTAGATTTGTGAATGTCAGGGTCAATTTTCCATGTCAAGGCACCATTTCGATTTAAGTTGCACATGTACGTTTGAGTGTGTGTGTGTCTCTTAGGAACTAGTTGTGTCACTTCTTTCTGTGTTGTTTGCAGTTTTCTCTTTCTGTAAGTTTGTTTCGTTGTTGAAGTAGTACCCTGTTAAATCATTATTAATGCTTTCTGAAAATTTTCTGGCACATTTTTGGATTGTTATGATTTTATTCTATTCTGTGGTGTTAGGTTTTATTTATATTAAATGTTGATTTTAATTTTGCCGTAATCCTTTAATCCTATATTTTCTCAGTTATTGTTCAGTCAGTATGCATGTGACATGATTAGTTTATCTTATCAATAGTCATTATTTAGCAAGGCTTTGATGTTTGATTACTTTGAACACTGATCTCCTGTGGTTAATATGCTTAAAATTATTTTTCTGGGATTTTAATCATGGCTAAAGCATGCCATGGTGCCGACATACAGTCTGACTAAGTATTGAGACTCTGCAGAATGCTTAATGACATGTCTCTTCAATCATATTGCTAATATCCATATGTAGGTTTTTGATCAGTGTAGGTATTTATGCATGTGGGCAGGTTAGGTGTATTGTCTAGGTGTGAAGGTGTGTGTAATGTATCACTGTTAATGATGCTGATAATTTCTGTGTATCCTCAGAAGAGTGCATCTTGCATTGCTGACATTGGTGTTTTGCATCCCCTGTCTCTCAGGAGTACCATTCTGTGAGCTGCGAGAGCATTTTGGAGAGGAGTTCTTTGGCCTCTGCTTTGAAGAAAATGAGCGAGTACTTCGGGCTGTAGGCAGCAACCTCCAGGACTTCTTCAATGGCTTTGACGCCATTTTGGAACACATTCGCACCTCCACAGGGCGCCGTGCCTCATCTGAGAGCCCCTCCTTCCAGTGCAAGGATCCCCACGAGGAGGAGAAAGGGAGAAGAAAATTGGACAAAGTTGGAGAGCGAGGAGAAAGGGATGGAAGAGGGAAGGTGTTGCTTCTTCATTGTTTCAACCCTGCCCCTGTTGTTGGATTGGTCATGCCAGGGTTGATTCGAGCTGTTGCCAGGCGGATCTTTCATTCAGAAGTTGAGGTGGAAGAAGTGCCACCTCTAACTCCCTTATTGCCCAATGAAGATACACAACACACAGACGGTGACTCTGCAACCCCCACCCCGACTGCGTCCCCCACTGCCTCACCCTCTTCATCCCCGTCCCCTCCCTCTCCTTTTCCAACCTCTGTTCCTGCAGTTTGCTTGTCCTTCCAAATCCAGGAGACATGCCCTCTTTCCCTATCCTCCTTCCCAAATGCCGCCTCGTTGAGCACCAAACGGCCCCCCCTGTCACTTTCCACCAACCCCAGTGATTTGCGCATTGGCCTGGCCACGTTTTGCCGTGCCTTTCCATTTCACCTTGTCCTGGGGCCTCGCATGGAGCTACTGCAGCTTGGAGAAGGCTTGAGGAGACAGGCTCGCATTGACCCTCACAGGAGCCTCTCATTCAGGGACTGTTTTGAGATTGTCTCGCCCAAGATGGAGCCTTCATTCCAGGGCATCCTCCTGAGGCTTGCATCCCCATTTACCATCCGTACCAGACCTGATACCACGCAGGCTGGCACCAAGGAGAAGGTAAAGATAAAGCAGATGACACTGATTCTTAAATCCTACTATTCACCCCATATTATAGAGAATTATTGCAGTAGTTGTAACTGCTTGGTAAACTGAAATCCAGTTTCAAATTCTAAATGATAAGGTTGCTGGTATGTTATATTTTTTCATCAACAAATCCCTTGAGGAGACCAAAACCAGTCATGATTTTATCCTAGAAATAAGTATTGTCTGTGTTGCCACAGACAGACGTATCTTACGTTTTCACACTATAGAGCTCCACTGTCATCCAGAAATTATAAAACAAATTAGGGAGTTATATTGTTGTACAGCGTGAAATATTCTGTGATGAAAACGAACATGGCCAGGGGAGTTTATTTGCCATTCAAAAAATTCTTCTTTTTTTTTTTAAATAGTTTTTGGTCAACAGTGGAGGATGTATGTGAAGACACAGTGCAGTGTCTGAGATTGGTGTAGTATCATATCATATATTAGTTACTCATTCTTAGTGTAGTTTGGGCGTACATCTTCTAAAAAAAGGCAAGAAAAATCAGACTGTTGATGGCACTCGTCTGTACTAAATACCATTCCACCACATGTTGCAACACACCCGCAAGCCTGTGATGTTTTTGCATGGGAGAAATGAGGTTTGAATTGGTTCCAATTTGCCAGAAACAATTAATCAATATGAGTTGTATGCTATATCCAGTTCTTTATTGATTGGATGGTCTCCGCAGGCTGTCAGTGTCAGCACTGAACACACAGATGCTAAACAGAACTGACAGAGAGGAGACTGATCAGTCCAGCCGCAAGGCTGTGCTGTCTGTGCTGTCTGTGTGTGTGTGTGTGTGTGTGTGTGTGTGTGTGTGTGTGTGTGTGTGTGTGTGTGTGTGTGTGTATGGGTGGATGGGGGAGTTTGGCATTTGATCCACCACAAAGGTATGAACTAGTTTCTGCTCATCGTTTCGGTTACAAATTTGTACCTATTCATCCTGAACGTAAGGTACAGTTGCTGTTTCCTTTCACAAAGTTGCTTTACTTCTCACATACGTTTTAAACAGCTGTGCCAGTTCACAATGGTGCATTACATAACACCAAATGGAGACATTGCTTCTCCAAATAGAAAAATGATATTTTATGTATCCTACAGTGTGGCAAGAGGTGGATAAACATCCCCACAGCTCTGCAGCCAAAGGCAGATGGTGTGGTTAAAAGTCCTGTTATGTCATGTTTTCCTTCTTGTCATAATGCTGTTTGCATTCTTTGCACTCGTCTTTGCCCCGGCACGTAAATAGTCCACAGACAGCTAGCATACTCACACGGCACTCAAACCAGGTAAAATACAATTCTAAACAAACCTGGTACAATTTGTACCAATTAGAGGATTATGTAAAGTGATTTGTTTTAGTTGGCTGCGACATGATTGGAGTGTACTGTTGCTTCATTTTAATTCATATCTTATCAATGTCGTAGAGAATGTTTTATGTACAAAGGATTACAGAGTGTAATGCATCTTGTACAAACTTAGATATTGTATATATGTGCAGTAAGGCGTGGTGAGTGTAAGGACTACTGCCCTCTACTATTATTTAGGTTTGCAACTAATGATTATTTGTGTGACGTGGCTAGGGAGCTGGACCCAAATGCAAACAAACAGACGTTGGAAAGGTGACTAGGTGAAGGTTTATTGAGGCTGCGGTGAGGAGGGAAGCGTAGGTAGAGGTGGTGTCTCCAGACACAGGGAAGACTGGGGAGGCAAGCAAGCAGGCGGCGAGGGAGGTAGGCCGTGTGGCACAGCGGTGGCTCGAGCAGACTGGTACAGGTGCTGGGTGGCTTGAGGGTAACGAGCTGGATCCTGAACATAGAAAACACAGGTAAGTATGGGAAATCGCAATCGAAAATTCTTTTGAGCACTAGCATACGATCTACCACAAAGCGGTGACAATCTGGCAGCGAGAACACAGGCAGGCCCGCCTTAAGTAAGCTCCTGATGAAGATCAGGCACAGGTGTGTGCAGCCAGCTCCTCCTCCAGCCCGCAAGCCACACCGATACTGTCAGAGAGAGCACACACAAAACCCAACCCCCAGCCTCACCTACACACACACCACAGTACCCCCCCTCTAAATGACGCCTCCAGGCGTCTTCCCAGGCTTATGGGGAAACTCACGATAGAAGTCCTTCAATAACTGTGGGCTCAGAATGAGTCGCCGAGAAATCCAGGATCGCTCCTCCGGACCATACCCCTCCCAGTCCACGAGGTACTGAAAACCGCGCCCCCGACGTCTCACATCCAAGATCTTGTGCACCACGAAGGCAGGATGGCCATCAATGGTCAGGGCGGGGGGAGGGGGTTCGGCCGGAGGGCTAAGGGAGCTGGAGGATACAGGCTTAAGCAGAGACACATGGAATGTCGGGTGAATGTTCATAGACTCAGGTAACTTCAGTCTCACCGCAGATGGGTTAATAACCCTCTGAACTTCAAACGGACCAACATAGCGGGGTGCGAGCTTCCGTGACTCCACCTGCAGGGGGAGGTCCCGTGTGGATAACCATACCTTTTGCCCAGGCTGATACTGAGGAGCTGGGGAGCGATGTTTGTCTGCCAGCAACTGGTTGCGCCGGATAGAGCGAGTAAGTGCTGCTCGGGTGGCTTTCCACACCTCTTGAACTCGGCGGAGGTGAGCACGGACCGAGGGCACTGCTACCTCACGCTCCTGGGTGGGGAACAGAGGTGGCTGAAAACCATTAGCTGCCATGAATGGTGACATACCTGTGGCCGAGCTGACGAGAGAGTTGTGGGCATATTCAATCCATGGCAGCTGGAAACTCCATGAAGCGGGATGTCTGGCAGAGACACACCGGAGGGCTGCTTCCAAATCCTGGTTGGCCCGCTCTGTCTGGCCGTTAGATTGAGGGTGGTAACCAGAAGTTAGACTGGAGGTCGCTCCGATAGCTCTGCAGAAAGCCTGCCACACTTGAGAGGTAAATTGGGGGCCTCTGTCAGAAACCATGTCCACTGGGATACCGTGAATCCTGAAAACTTGTGACACAAGGAGGTCAGCAGTCTCGAGAGCAGTGGGTAACTTAGGGAGGGGAACAAAATGAACAGATTTAGAGAAACGGTCTACTATAGTGAGGATGACAGTGTTACCTCCAGATGGTGGTAGACCAGTGATGAAGTCCATGGCAATATGTGACCAAGGACGGCTCGGGATGGGTAGAGGATGTAGCAGACCAGCTGGAGGACGATGAGAGGCTTTACCTCGGGCACAGACAGAGCAGGCAGCCACAAATTCCCTAGTGTCCCGTGTCATGCCCGGCCACCAGAAGCGCTGCTGGAGGAATTGAAGGGTTCGCTGAAACCCTGGATGGCAGGTGAGTGTAGACGCATGTCCCCATTGCAACACTCGGGAGCGAACTGCCTCGGGAACAAATAGACGATTAGCCGGGCCACCACCCGGATCAGGGTGGGTCTGTTGGGCTGCTCTGACCACGGACTCAATCTCCCACTGCACTGCTCCCGCAAAACAAGAGGAGGGAAGGATGGGTACTGACTCTTGTGAAGATGAATCTGGGGAGAACTGGCGAGAGAGAGCATCAGGTTTGAGATTACGGGAACCTGGACGATATGAGAGCATGAAATTAAAGCGGCTAAGGAACAGGGACCAGCGAGCTTGACGGGAATTGAGACGTTTGGCAGAATGAAGGTAAGCCAGATTCTTATGGTCTGTCCAGATGAGAAAAGGGTGTTCAGCTCCTTCCAGCCAGTGTCTCCACTCCTGTAATGCCAACACAATAGCCAACAGTTCCCGATTACCAACATCATAATTTTGTTCTGCCGCAGAGAGTCGCCTGGAGAAAAAAGCACAGGGATGAAGTTTGTTAGACTCTGGATCTCGCTGAGAGAGGACAGCCCCCACTCCTAATTCAGAGGCATCCACTTCCAGCACAAACTGTCTGGAAGGATCAGGGTGGAGGAGCACCGGAGCACTGGTAAATAATCTCTTGAGTTGAAGAAAAGCCCGTTCAGCTTCAGCAGGCCATGTGAATGTGACATTGGAGGAAGTGAGTTGGGTCAGAGGGACTGCTACTTTACTGTAATTTCTAATGAATCTGCGATAGAAATTGGCAAAACCAAGGAAGCGCTGAAGTTGTTTGCGAGAGGTGGGGGTTGGCCACTCTGCCACTGCTCTTATCTTGGCTGGATCTGGTTTGAGCTGACCTTGTGCCACAATGTAACCCAGGAAAGTGACTGCCGACTGATGAAATTCACATTTCTCTGGCTTTACATATAACCTGTTCTCCAGGAGGCGCTGCAGAACGAGGCGGACATGCTGGATGTGATCTTCCTGTGTGCGAGAAAAGATGAGAATATCATCCAGATAAACAAAGACAAAACGGTTTAGCATGTCACGGAGGACATCATTGATTAGGGCTTGGAAGACAGCAGGCGCATTGGTGAGGCCGAAGGGCATCACCAGGTATTCAAAGTGGCCTAATGGGGTGTTAAATGCCGTCTTCCATTCATCTCCTTCACGAATCCGGACCAAATGGTAAGCATTGCGGAGGTCGAGCTTGGAGAAAACTCGGGCATGACATAACGGTTCAAAAGAGGGATCAATAAGGGGAAGAGGATATTTGTTTTTTACAGTTATGTCATTTAACCCTCGGAAGTCAATGCATGGGCGTAGAGTTTTGTCCTTTTTCTCCACAAAGAAAAAACCAGCTCCAAGTGGGGAGGAAGAGGGACGGATTAGACCAGCTGCCAGAGAGGAGTTAATATATTGCTCCATGACCTCTTTCTCAGGACGGGACAGGTTGTAGAGACGGCTAACGGGGTATTTGGCACCGGGGAGGAGGTCTATAGCACAATCGTAGGGTCGGTGGGGAGGGAGAGACAGAGCCAGATCTTTACTGAAAACAGCTGCCAGGTCATGATACTCAGGTGGAACATTAGATAGATCAGGAGGAGCTGGTGGGGGTGACTGGGGGGAGCTGGAGGTAGGGACGGCAGCGTGGAGACAGTAGGAGTGACAGTGTACACTCCAACTGATGATGGAAGATGTCTGCCAATCTATATGGGGGTTATGAAGTTTTAACCATGGGAGACCTAGAACCACTGGCGTGATGGGAGAGGGCAGAACATGCAGCTGAATTTTCTCATGGTGGTTGCCAGAAATAGTTAGCGACACTGGCTCTGTGCGGTGAGTCACCGTGGCTAACAGCTTGCCATCTAGTGCATTTGCAATTAGGGGCTTGACCAGAGGCTCGAGAGGGATTTGCAACTGAGTAGCTAATTCACAGTCAATGAAATTTTCATCCGCTCCAGAATCCACCAAGGCTTGGAATGGGAGGGTCACACCTACACAGGCAAGAGAGGCAGGCACACTTACTCGAGGAGGAGAGCTGTGCTGGGACGTCGTCTGGCTCACCAGGGCGCTCTCGATCACTGGTGAGCCCGGCCTTTTGGTGTCTGGGGGCAAGAGGCGATAAAATGTCCCGCCAGGCCACAGTAGAGGCAAAGTCTGGCTTGCATCCGCCGTTTACGTTCATCCGGGGTTAGACGAGCTCGTCCAACCTGCATGGGTTCCTCAACAGAGAGAGAGGGGACTCTGCCAGGACTGGAGGGACTGACTGGGGAACTTGTAAGAGCCAGAGATTGGGGAGGAGGGGGGGAGGGGCAGGCACTCACTCGGGCCTTGCTGGTTCTCTCTCTGCTTCTTTCCCTCAGCCGGTTGTCTACCCTGATAGCCAAGGAGATAAGCTCGTCTAATGAGTTAGGCTCATCCCGAGTAGCTAATTCGTCCTTTACATCATCGGAGAGTCCTTTAACAAAAACAGCTTGTAATGCCCTGGTGTCCCACCCACACTCTGCGGCTAAGATACGGAAATCTATGGAGTAGCTAGCAACAGATGAGGACCCCTGATGTAGGGACAGCAGACGTTTTTCTGCTTCCCGGCCCTGGACAGGATGGTCAAACACTCTGCGTAGCTCGGAGATAAAAGAACCATAGGACTCTAGGACACTGGATCTGCCCTCCCACAATGCAGTTGCCCACTGACCCGCTTTCCCTCTAAGTAAATTAATTATATACGCTATGCGAGATTTATCAGAAGGATAACTAGAAGGTTGCTGATTGAAAACCAAAGAGCACTGTAAAAGAAAGCGGCCACATGAGCCTACATCGCCTGAATAATGCTCTGGGGGAGGAACAAAAGGTTCCTTAACGGCTGAGGACGGGTGTGTTTCGGCTGGAGTGGGGGCAGGGTTACTCACTGCTACCGGGGGAGTCCGAGTGGACAGCTGAGAGGCAATTGAGGCCACGCTGGAATTCAAATCCTGCAGGGAGCTCATGACATCAGCAAGTAATCGGTCATGCCTTCCAAGCAATATTCCTTGGGTGGTGAGGGCTTGCTGAAGAGCGTCTTGGTCTGCTGGGTCCATAGTTGGCCAGATTGTTCTGTGACGTGGCTAGGGAGCTGGACCCAAATGCAAACAAACAGACGTTGGAAAGGTGACTAGGTGAAGGTTTATTGAGGCTGCGGTGAGGAGGGAAGCGTAGGTAGAGGTGGTGTCTCCAGACACAGGGAAGACTGGGGAGGCAAGCAAGCAGGCGGCGAGGGAGGTAGGCCGTGTGGCACAGCGGTGGCTCGAGCAGACTGGTACAGGTGCTGGGTGGCTTGAGGGTAACGAGCTGGATCCTGAACATAGAAAACACAGGTAAGTATGGGAAATCGCAATCGAAAATTCTTTTGAGCACTAGCATACGATCTACCACAAAGCGGTGACAATCTGGCAGCGAGAACACAGGCAGGCCCGCCTTAAGTAAGCTCCTGATGAAGATCAGGCACAGGTGTGTGCAGCCAGCTCCTCCTCCAGCCCGCAAGCCACACCGATACTGTCAGAGAGAGCACACACAAAACCCAACCCCCAGCCTCACCTACACACACACCACAATTTGGTCGTTTTTTATCCATAAAATGTCAGAAATATTGAAAATGCCTGTTATAATTTCCTATAGCTTGAGGGACATGTTGTTTTATTCAACCAACAGTCTAAAACCCAAAGATATTCCGTTTATTATCATGCAATGCAAAGAAAAGCACTGAATTCTCACAAATATTTGATTATCAGAATAGTTAAGAGTGACTTTTTACATTTACAACGCGTCTGAGGAAGAGCTGTGCTCAAAACATCACAGCATCAAAACATCTGCTGACAGTTGATGTTGTGTTTAATGACTAAGTGACGTTGCAGCTATCCTGTTATACTTTAGTGACACTTTCAAAGATGTCATGGCCCATGGTTCCTGTTGATATAATTAGAAGTATAGTAATTACATCACAACTTGTGAACTTGGAGTTATGAGAAAATTTCTGTTTGTGTAAACACCAGAAAATCATTCATCATTCATATGGGCTCCTCTCATGAAAGTTGTTTACTCTGCTGTGTACTATGATAGTATTTAAGATGTGTGTACACAGAGCTCTAATTGGGTGATTTTGTCTTTCTTTGGTCAAATAAACCAATCCCAGGGTTTTAGTGCATTAATCTGAACAGATTAATGCACTAATGCACTTTGACAACAAACCACACAGGCTCACAGATCCTCTGCATGCATGCAGATGCACATAGTAGCACACGACAATGGCCACATTCCACATACCTTCAGGAGTAGCAGCAGGATTCCCCTCTTCACAGTGAGACCTCGAGTACCACTACAGTACAATTCTTCTCTAGCTTTCATCTACTCTCTGTCAGTGTCTCTCATAAATTCTCTATCATTCTCTCCGCGCTTCTGCTGCTTACCAATTTCTTTTTTTTCTCACACATATTTCCTGTTTCTCCTCTCACATATTCCCAGCCTTTTCATTTTCTCCCTTTTCCACAATCATACAGATTTGAAAAGGGTTTATAGCTGTCAAAAACGGAAAAGCGACAGCAATTGCAAAAAAAAAGAAGCTTTCTCTGTCATTCCATGTCAGTCTTCCCCTTTCTCCTGTTTTCACTTCTCAGTTAGAGCTCCCTGATGAGACAGACTTTCACCTGCCGAATTGCATTTGATATTAGTTTCATAGATCGGATCACTCACAAATATGTATTTTAGTGTAGCTGCCAGGCTACAGGCTATCATGGAACAGTAGCTGAGTTTATGTCAGTTAAACATTTGTGGAATATTTTTATGACATCTCTCTGTGGGATTTTTGGGGATCAGAGGAAATGCAGTTGTTATTTCAGTGTAATCCTGTGTATTTCAGGAAGAATGTATACCGTAGTGAAGCCAAGGTTTCTTAATTGAAAGTTTTGCTTTACTTTCATCCTTAGTACAAAATTCCAAGATACGATAATGACTGGTTCGCTTTCCCTTTTTTTTTGTTTTCCAAGGGCTCTTTTTTTGCTTTTATATCGATCAGTCTTATTGATCACATTGTATACCGCTGTTGCCTCACCGATCAAAATGTTTATGGCCGTTAATGCTTAAAAACCATTGTGTGTGTATGTATGTGTGTGTGTGTTTTTTTTATATATAAACCATGTATAATTTTTAAGTTTAGTCTTTTTAGTTGAGGACGGTTGGCAATGTACGTAAAATACACAAATGCTGAAGTTTAAGTTGGACACGCCTCCAAGCCCCAAATACCATCAACTAGACGCATGAAAGATTTGTGTTTAAGTATGTTTGTTTCTCTGTATTTTTGCGATATGAATGTTGTGTCACCTGGGCAGAGAAGCAGAACAAAGAGAGAGAGAAAGAGAAGGATGGGCTGACATTTTCACCAGAAAGGGCAGCGAGAGAAGGCGACAGGCCAAGGTAAAGAGGCCACAAAAGAGCACTCCTCTGTGCTGCACTGAGTGTGTATGTGTGTGTGTGTGTGTGTGTGTGTGTGTGTGTGTGTGTGTGTGTGTGTGGCCTGTAGTGGATTTTGAGTTTGACTTATTTCCTGTCTTCGCCCAGGGACACGGGCTGTGCAAGAGATGTCCAAAGACCTACTGAAAAGGTCAAATTGCATCTCTCTCTGTCTTCTTAGTGTGAGGACTGTGGTCAGCACACAGGGGAGCGTACACAGGTTGCACTGTCAAAAGCCCTCCTCTCACTGGTGTATCATCTTGTTCATCGTGTTTCCCTCGCACCATCATTTCCTACAGTATATCCTTAATATGAATCCTTCCCTCTTGCTGTCTCTATCAAAGAGAAGTGGTAGCATGTTTCATCATGACATGCGTAAGTGATTGATTGATTTGATTTAACCTCTTCAGCTCCACTGACCTGGTAGACCTGGTCGATTATTGGTAGGCCAGTTTTGTTGGCAGTTGTTTATGAAAGGTGATGGATTTGAAGACTGGAACAGAGCTGAACTAAGTTCAGGAATCAATGAATCAATATTCAGCCTGTACGTGTTTTATTGATTGTCAGACATTGTACACAAGGTAACGTTCATGTGGAATTTAGCCTACTTCGTATATAACAAGAGAAAACATAAATGTTGATGCTACTTGTTTGGGCCAAGCTGTGGATGTAGATGTACTTGGATGCTGATTTTTTTTTCTTTCTCTTAAAAATAACAGGATGAATAAGACAGAGAATCCATGAATCACAACACCTACCTCCACAGTAGTGATGCCATTGCTGTAAATAGCCAAAAGTTCCCAGACTCTTTGGGTCATAGAGTCAAAATTTCTGGTTAGGATTAGTCAGTGGTTTTTTTTATGGTCCTGAAAGTCTAAGTCTAAGTGAGCAAAATATGTGTGGATGCTAGATGTTAGAACAACAATATAGCAAGAGCTGGAGCCTTGACTTTGTCTTTAGCTGATCTAGCTTTGAGTATTCAGGTGCTAATCCTTCTCTTTTCTATGACATTTGTACCCCGTGTAACAGTCTAGTTAAAAAGGGAAATTGAGGACGAGGAAGATTAGTGAAGGCCAAGGAGTACTTGCTTGAGGAACCGTCAGGATGTTCAAATCTGCAATGTCATACTTGTTATTTAACAAATGCTACTGTGTTGCATTTGTAAGGGTGGCTGAATGAGCTTTGTTTGCGTTTGCATGTGTGCACCTGCGTGTCTGAGTACAAAGAGAATCTTGACATTAGCAGCACCTTTGATCTGTTTCTAGATAAATCACTGCCGTGATGGGTTGTTTGTTCAGTGGAGAGTGCTTTGAAAATCACTGCCCTCTCTGTCTCTGTTGATACATTTACAAAACAGGGCGAATGAAAATATAAGGGAGGAAGGAAAAGAGGCATTGAGACAAGGAGAAAACACCAAACATGACAAAGACAGTTTTAGTTTGGTTGTTGAAACGAAGAAGTAGTAACTGGAACATTACAGATCAGTTTTGACAAAATATTTAAGAACAACACATGTCTTTCCCTGTTATGGCTTGGGAGCATTGCTCCCATTACTGTTAGCTTAGCTGGTGTTGGGCTGTACATAAATCTCATGTCTTCATATTTAGGGAGGAAAATTATTGATATTAATTATGTTTATGATGGTAGATCTCATCTAAATGCCATTTTAGTTTATTTTATTGAATGTGTGCATATCTGCAAATATTATTGGATAGACATTTTTGTCATTTTAATTGTAAATGAAAATTGTGCTTTAAAACTAAGTTAGTAAACATTTTTTCAAGGTGAAAAACATGTGGTGCAGAGATCAACTGTTCATTCTCTCAACATGAACATCAAACTACATACCAAATGGCTTTTATTCAGTACCACTGTTATTTCTTTCCATTGCTAACAAAGGTGTAGCAATATGACACCTGCTTGTTTTCACAAAGACACATATCAGCCTCTGATTCAAGTATAAAATTAATTTACCTGGTGAATGATTTACCTTACCTTAGTCATTTTTTTAAATGTTACATCAGCAATATAAAGCTCTTTCATCTGAAACAATGAGGTGCAAGGTTGTAATGTTTATCTAGGCTACATGGCGTGTGTGAGTGTGTGTGTCTGTGGTTGTGTACATGTTTTGTTGTGAGAGTGGGATGTACAAGTACTCCACAATATAGCCCAGGTCTGACAAGATAAGAGCATTGCAGCATTGTGTGTGTGTGTGTGTGTGTGTGTGTGTGTGTGTGTGTATGTGGGTGTGTGTGTGTGTGTATGAGAGAGAGAGAGAGAGGTGAGAGAGGCTGACTCATTGACTTTTGCTGCTCAGTGCTTGTTCATGCAAATGAGATCCCGTTGACATGTCAGAGTCTGCTCACAAAAAAACAATCCATTCGCTGTCCGTTCTACCTCGCATTATCCTTCTCTCCATATTTCTCTTTCGTACCTGGTATTAGCGCGTCTTGTTCTCCCCGTGTTCTCTCCCTCATCTCCCTGCCCCCCCCCCTCTCTTTCTGCCTTGATTTTTCCACCTCTGGCCCTTTCAGCTGTTTTTTTTCTCCTTTCCCCTCCCTCCCCTCCTTTTCATCTACCTTCAGCTCCCTGTTGCCTATGGCGATAGCAACATGAATCTGTACATTTTAATAATCTTAATACGTAAAACGTGAACATTACAGTGCGTGCTGTTCATGCCTTACTATGATGAGGTACAACAACATTTACATAGCATGTGTGCAAACCTCAATCATGCATAAGCAGTAAATTCACAAATATAGTATAGTAGTAGTAATATAGAGCGACAACTAGTAGGCAGATGGGAGAAAGGCAATTCTCAATCATAAGCCATGAAGCTTCAGGACAGCAATCAGTGATACTTTGATCATTACACTTTTTTGCTTCAGTGTCGCTTGATAAAGAAAAAGAGTTTGGCACTGGATTCCTGACATATCAAAGAATTGTTAGGTTAGTTCCCCGCTGACTTGTCAAGGTTTGAAAAAGCATGGCGCCTGCTAACTTTTTCTAATTTTCTATGTAGTGATAGCGTCACAATCCCATTGTGGGTGTGCGGAGATGTTCAGTAAGGGGAGATATAGTCCTGCTATCAATGCATCTTTTAAAGGAAGTAATACCAGAGTACATTACTAACCAGTGTACTAAAAACATACCCAATATGATGGTTTTCTTTTTATTGCACACACCCTTCATATAAACTGTTTTCATGTCCTGGTATATATTATATAAACATTCCAACAAGCACAGTTTGACTGTGAAGGATTTTCAGAGTTACAAGTGCAGAACTACCTTGAAAAAATGTTCTTCGTAATTTCCTTGCGATGACAATGCAGGGACCTTGAACAGGGACTCAGTGTAAATATGTAACAATGTGCTACAAAGAAGAATCACTACTGTACACACTGTACTAGGACACAACATACTGGCCTCAACTTACAGTTTGCTCGGTTCTTATCCGCTTTTATCAAAATATATTTTACATGCCTTCTTCTTTCTGCCTCCCTGAAGTTCAGCATGCCTTCTTGTTGTACTGTTGCCTCTTTCTGGCTGACTGGCCTTTATTGTGTTTTTACTGTCTCATCGTGCTTTTGTCCCTTCCTTTTTCTTATCTCTGCACTTTCATTTACATCTAGCAGTTCAGCTATTTCTACAATACTACTATTTCTCATAATTTCACCCAATTCTTTTCCCTTTTTCAGTCAGCCTTCCCACTGTCTCTGTCTCCCATCTGTCCTGCCCTTCCCCCTCTTTCTGTATTTCTTTCTTTCCTAACCACTATGTTCATTTTGCCCTTCCTTCCTCCTTCGTTCAGTCACTTCCTCTGTCTCTACGCTGTGATGACAGAGATGCAGGCAGAAGGAGAGGAGAGTGCTGAGTTAAACAGAGATGCACAACTAGGCCAACACAACTGCCTCCAGGGATGTGTGTGTGTGTGTGTGTGTGTGTGTGTGTGTGTCCATGTATGTTTGTATCTGTGCATCAGTATGTGTATGAGTTTGTGGCAGAGTAAGACAGAAGATGAGAGTGACAGAGACAGACACTGAGAGTAAGGCAGTGAAACAGTGGTATAATTATACCTACTGTACAAACGTTTGATGAAAATTTCAACCTTAATTGTAACATAAAAAAGCAGTGGAACAGTTACAAAAAAAAAAAAAAAAAAAAATAGCACAACATTAAAACAACTGTGAGCATTAAAAGCAATTGTCTTGCAGTCCTCGTGGAAGGTGCTAGTCCTGCAGGATGTCTTGATGAAGTTGCTGGCTACTGGCATGGTCAGCCTCCTGATGCTGCGATGCAGGGAAGCTGATATTTGAGTCATTACAGTTCACACAAGGAACTGTCCGGGCTTCACAATGAAGTGACCTTAGCTTTAACTTGGGGGCCTTTTAAGGTAGACCTCAAGTAAAAGTGCACCTTGTCATTGTATTCCTCGTCATAGTGCTTGTAAACTGACTTGTAACAAATTGTTCATAACCTGTTACTGTAGCAGCCCCTTTAACAACATGGCACATTTATTTTTCCATCATATATACACACTGAGTGTACAAGCTATCAGTAACATCCTCCTGATACTGAATTTTCTATAATCCACATGCCAGTTGTCTCAAAGCATAACAAATCTTTTCAAAGCAATCTGTTTTCTTCCCCCACCATGTTCTCCTTTGTATTTGATATTAAAGGATAACATTATCTAAACTTGGATCTTATATTGGCAGTCATAATTCCTATCATTAATAATAACACTATACAAGGGTCAACTGCTTGTATGTTACATTTTAATTTCTATTATTATATGCTATAATGTATTGTATATATGTAGTGTTTGTTAAACTCTGATATGACACTGATGTTAGGCATACAGTAGCCATATGTGCATGTACAGTAATGTAGACTAACCATGTCTGCAGAACTACTGAATGTGTGTGTGTGTGTGTGTGTGTGTGTGTCCTGAGTCTGTCAATCAGTTGTTCATACTAACTGAATCACACCGAGGTGTGTTTCAGGGGATGGATGTGTCTGGAACCCAGACCCTTTGGGTTGTAGGCTACATATGCGCTTAAATGTTTGCATGTGACTTTATATATGTATGTCAGTGTTTCTGAGAAACAGACAGTCAGAGGCAGCATGTGTGTCTCCCTGCTGTTTGGTGTATTCTGTGTGTGTGTGTGTGTGTGTGTGTGTGTGTGTGTGTGTGTGTGTGGAGATGTAGACTGTATGTATTATGCAGACCAAGGAGAGCCTTGTGCTATAAATAAAACAGGGCTGCAGTGTGCTCACTGGCGGAATAATCTATCTGACACTATGGAGAAAGAGAGAGAGAGAAGTAATGGAAGAGACAGAGAGAAGAGCGCAGAGAGAGGGAGAGAGAGAGAGAGGCAGGAATGAAAGACAGATTAAGAAGAAGCGAAAAGAGAAACGAAAAAAAGGAAGGAACAGGGGCAAGGACTGAGTGGAAGAGAGAGAAATCGTCTCAAGGGAGAAGGAAAAGAGTGGTTTCTCCACAGGGCCTCTAGTGGAGGTAGTTAGCACCGTGAAGCAGCTAAGAGTCATATTCAGAAGGGAAGCAATGTCTTTCTTCAACATCTCCTTGGGTAATCAGTCACCCATGTCCGTTTGAATTTCTCTTTTAAAGAGTTTGTACTCCTCACACCTGTGTCAAGGGCGCTCAGCGGGTCCTGCACTTCCAGTATTTGTTGTCATGTGTAAGTCCTTGTGAGCAAAATGTCAAGAAGCTATTGAAACCAACTCTTACTCATATTTTGGAAATACTGTTAGCAATAGTACTACAATTACTTTTGAAAATGCAGCCTTGTTAGTGTTTATTCAAAATTACCACAGAAATTTCTGTATATAATATAAAGTTGCATTCTTTATCTGTCTTATACCCACTCTTGTACTTAATCTTCAAAGACATTACATATGTATATGATCATAGGTCAAGTATTTGTTATTTAAGGATGTATGGATGGGCTACATGGGTCAAACTAATGACATTATAATGACGACAGGATTGTCTCCTTAATAGCTTAACCCAGTTTTTACAGGCTTTTTCCATACAGGTCAACATGCATTATGCATTAGCCTTGCTAAATGGAATTCAAAGAGTTTACTAAATCACAGTAATCTGCTGTTTCTGTAATTAAAATCTGTGTTGTATGTATGTATGTAACATTGTGTGCGTGCGTGTGTGTGTGTGTGTAATTGTGTGATTGTGTGTGTGAGCATGTGACATGTGTGTATGCGGTAGAGGTGGGGTTACAAATATGATCTCAGGCCTATGGTGTATTCTGAACACTTTGTATAATCTACCAATGAGAATCATGTTGAGCACTTCATTTTAATATATATAACACACATTATACATACACACACTTTTGAGTATGTCACCATGAAAATGATCTTACTTATTTGCTATTTTTGCTATTTTCTCTCCCAAAAAGAACACGTTGCAGGATATATAAATACTTCCCAAAATGGATGATTAAAGGAAAAAGCTACCCTACAACACATGAGCACTGAAGGAACAAAAAGCTTTGTTTCAGTTTGTTAATACATTCAATCTTTTATATCGACATTCATGTAGAGAAAAATTAGAACAGAGGAGTATATATACTCTGTAGCGCAATAGTAAATCGGTATTTGTATGTTAATGTCCTACATTGAAGCACATTGGTTAGGGAAAAGTAAGTATCAGGTGGACATGACATCCATAGGAACAAGAGGCTAATGATGAACCTCTGCCTTCCATCCCCGATCTCCTCTGGCTGAGTGTATTTTTGCAATCTGCATATAACCACGACTGTCTATATCTTTTTACTTACTATAGTGAATACCTTTTTCCTTTCCCTCCCTGCCAGGTCATGGAGTTGAAGGGTCAGATGATCCATGTGCCCGAGTCCTGCTCCCTGATGTTCCTGGGCTCACCACGTGTTGATAAGTTGGAGGAACTGATGGGCAGGGGCCTCCATCTGTCAGATATCCCCATTCATGATGCCACGCGGGACGTTATCCTGGTGGGGGAGCAGGCCAAGGCCCAGGATGGCCTGAAGAAGAGAATGGACAAACTTAAGGTAAAATGGTGGCAATAGTCTGTTCTATTTGTAATTACAGAGCTGGATGTGCAATCATGAAAAAATATGCTCATTAACTAGGCTCTCCAATTTTTTGCTTCTTTGTGGCTTCTTGTAAGAAAATTCAGTGAACATAACCTATTCCTCCTGCTCGAAATGTTTGACCAACATGGATACAGTAAGCTGATCACATAATCTAAGCATCGGCACTAGCTGGTGTCTGGTAGTATAGGTAAAATTATTAGTTGTTAGGTGTTGTTAGAAATTAAACCAAAATACGTAAAGGATGAGGGTTATGAATCATCGTCCCTTACAGTCTCAACAAAATCAGTCGGCAGACCCACCTTCACTACTGGAAACCAATCAAATTGACAGATACCAATCTGACCATGACACTCGAAACAGTATATTAGTGTATTTTGCTAGTGCATGCACCAGGACCTGAGTCACTCATTTTGTTCACATGTGCATACACAATAATATTCAGTGCATTTGGTAGGATTTTTTTTTCTTTCTATAATGTGAGTTGCAGGACAACTCACTGAAGCAAACATGTTAAATGCAATGTGTCAGCTGTACTGGTGAGTTAAATCTCAACGTTGCCTATTTAAATCCATACTGGCTGGAAGAATGTGGCTCCTGGGACTTGCTCTTATAATTTGCTTTCAAAGTACCTTTGAGCAAGTCACTGAGTCTTGACCCAATCCTATGCATCTGCTCACTGCATCACCCTCTCGCTGCAACTCCCTCCCCCAGGCCGCTGTTATAAATAGCTATAGCTTAGTTGACTTGCCTGCTTGAACAATGGTATAGCACTGCATCAGACAGATTAGCCATTAAGAGGCTCGCCCACCGACACACAGAAACATGTGCAGATACACACAATCAAAAATAAATCAAATTAATACACGAATACATTTTCATGCACCAGTAGTTTTAATTTGGTGCAGTACTCCAACATCTCTGCATCGTCATCAGCGCCTTCATCAAAGCAAAGCACAGAACACAACAAAATCACTTAATCTCCTTCTCTTCTCTCCTCTCCCAGGCCACACTAGAGCGGACTCACCAGGCACTGGAGGAGGAAAAGAGGAGAACTGTGGATCTCCTTTATTCCATATTTCCAGGTGATGTGGCACAGAAACTGTGGCAGGGTCAGCCAGTGCCAGCTCGCAAATTTGATGATGTTACCATGCTGTTCTCGGACATCGTGGGTTTTACTGCTGTGTGTGCCCAGTGCACACCTATGCAGGTCATCTCTATGCTGAACGAGCTTTACACACGGTTCGACTACCAGTGTGGCATTCTGGATGTTTATAAGGTCAGTAGATTGAAAAATACACACATTTTTATGTGATATAGCAATAGGTGTTGAGAAAGGTGTTGTGTTGCGGTATAATACATTGGGTGAGGGGTGAAACAGATAAAGGATTGCTTAAAAATTAAATAAATAATAAATAAAATTATATTAGTTTATGTGAGGACCTATACAGCAAGTCCAGGAAGTTTCATGGGGTCTTTGAATTGTTACCAGTTTACCAGTGTACTGTGTGTACTGAATTTTCTTGTGTGCGTGTGCGTGTGTGTGCGTGTGTGTGTGTGTGTGCGTGTGTGCGTGTGTGTGTTTGCTTGTGTTGTGGAAAAAGCGACTGATTAATGGCCAGTCTGTGGGAGCTTAACAAAGATGTGTCAATATTGTCCATGTGACAGTGTGGCTTTGGGCCTAGTTACTGTAGTCTGCTGTCTTTCCCTCTTTTCATCCTTACTTTCTCACATCAGACCAGAATCTTTCCTCATCTTTTCCTCATTTTTACTCTCTCCAGCTCCAGCTCCAACATGTACTTGCCACTTTACCATAAGAAACATGCATTTCCTTTGTGTTGTCTCTCAGAAATGTCATGTCTCAGCTGTCTGAAAGGGAAGAAGAGATACAGGGAGGAAGGCAGAGATTGAATGTAAGAGGGTTTATGTGGACAGCAGCTGAAGAGTGAGTGTGTGTGTGTAAAAGAGAAAGCAAGAACAGGAGGACATGGTGAGGAGATTGAGGCGCCCATATGTTGCCATTGTCATGGTTACTGTCGAAATGATTTAGCTGGTGGCAGGCCTAAATGAGAGCAGTTTGTCTCCTAGTTTTGCTTTTGCTCTCCTTTTTCCTCCTCTTGTGCTATCCATTCTTTTTCTCTATGAGGACCACTGTCATGACACCTAGCTCACTCCAACAACTGGAAATATGGCAACATGGCACATCCCTGAAAGTTGTTTGTTTTGTTCCCATGTGCTCATTTTGCATTTGGCTTTGGGAAGTAATTCTTAAACAAAGAAGACTTGCTACTCCTGCAATCTCTGGCATAGTAAGCCCAAACAGGGAGTAGGATTGATTTGGCATTATTGGCTTTAATCATAGTTCATCTGTGAGTGCCTCTGTTGTTAAGGTTTTGGAATGAGCTCACTACAACATGTAATGTCATTCTATGAATACTTTTTCAGAATAAAACCTCCCTGAGTGTTATAGCCAACCAGTACGGATTGGCAAAGCTGTGTGAAATGAAAACAAAATAGCAGCAGCCAAACATTGGACAGAAATGCATTATTTAGGCAGACTTTTCTGATGTTATGCCCTGTCAACTGTATTTCCACAAAGGAGCAAATCATAAATACAAAGAAATCTCTTTCAGTGGGGACACATATATTTGGGTAAATTGCCCATATTAATGGCTTGCTATGTGTGGGAAACACGGCACTGTTGCATAAAAGATCAAGTCAGATGGTTTCTCACTGGCATTATAAAAAAGCCACAGATAATATGTCCTGAAATTCACATGATAGAGATGCGCCGAATTGATCCAAGCGTCTCTACCTACCATTCCATTAACCTTTCACACCCGCTGAAGCAGACCAGTTCTCTGGTGTCTCTGGTATATCAGTGCCTCAAGATGCCCTGTTACTAAAAAGACTATCCTGTTCACTGTTATTGTTTTTATCTTTATCATAATGGGTTTCATTATATTTGCCACTTAACTTTAAGGTAACTCTGGTACTGTACAATATGTCAAGCATTTGTGCTTAATATTGAAATTAAATAAACCTTTATGTCCTGCCTTTTATAAAACAATGTAAAACCTGTAACTGACTCTAAAAACATGAAGTGAGATTGAAGCTTTTGTGATTATGGGCTCTATTTATGTGATAATACATGGTAAAGATGAAGTGGCATTTCAGTGAACTTTGGGATGGGTGCTATGGGGATGTATGTATCTGCAAACTGGTGTCAAGAGTTAATTGAAAACCTCAGATTTTTTGTGCCTGGGTTTTTTGGCCTCTCAGACTTGGTCATAAGCAGTGCAAGGTGCTGTACTGTGGCGTTACTGAGATCCTCTCCAAATGCTCACCAACTCTCATTGTGAAAGATGCAGGCCAAGAGAGAGAAACAGACATACTGTAGTTCTTATATTACAAGAGGAATGAAGGAGTGCTTTTAATTTCCACTACTCAGTGGAGATGCTATGAGTTATTGAATGGCTACTTAGTTTCACACATCAGCATGTACTCACAGCCTCACTTACTCATTTCAGTTTCTGCCCCTCCTCCTCCATTTCTCATACAGATCGAGACAATAGGTGATGCCTACTGTGTGGCAGGAGGACTTCACAAGAAGGTTGATAGTCATGCAAAGCCAATTGCACACATGGCTCTGAAGATGATGGAACTTTCTGAGGAAGTGCTGACACCTGATGGGAAACCTATCAAGGTGAGTTTTCATCCTCTCGCCACCGTACAGATGTGTGAAGCGATTTTGGAGCATTTAAAGGAATCAGCCCCTTTTTTATACATAAAAATATAACAATTTCTTCTGATGGCTCCATTATAAAACACTGCAGGAAGCTGCAACTGCTCTGTGCAATACCTTTAGACAAGTCTGATATTTTAATTCCAACATGTGGTCATTGTACAGCAACAAAGACTGTGGCTCTATATATTTGTGTTGGTGTTTGCACGTTGTTGACTTTTTCATAATGCACACTGATAGTCAAGGTTTCAGTGCTATCGCTCGCATCATGTGCAGTTTCCATGGTGATGACAGAATACATTATTGACTGAAAGGGTTTGTGTTATGATTGACATGTTGGATAGATGGATGGTGGAAAAGGGGATGATGGGAGATCTGAATTTGACGGATGGATCAATGATATTGCTCATGTATTCCATAGTTGCACACCTCTGTGTTTATTCTAAGGGAGAAACTGATCCGGATTCAGATTAAAAATTATTGAAATGTTTTAAATGTTTCAATAAAATAGAAAGTATTGTGCAGCTTTGGACTGCACTCTCTGGAGCTCATCAGCTAGTTGGTATTTAGAGAATAAAACTTATTCACACACTGACTAAGATAGTAAAAACCTGTTGGAACAATAAGAACAGTGTTTATATGTAGTGTAGCATTTCAGTGAAAACCCAATACCAAACCACACACTGTGATAGCACATTAAATGTGAATTGGCAGTTGTCTTCACAGTGCATGACAAAATCCAGATAACTCTTGCTACTATAATCGATCACTGATTTTAATTTTAATGCAAAAAGACACACATTTCCTGCAGTTTTAAGAGCTATGGTAGGAGAACAGAGAAAGCTAAGAGATGTTGTGTAACAGAGTTATTTTGATCTCTGGTGCTAATGGTTCAGTGGAGTGTGTTTTCATGAAATGAGGCAAGAGACATGGTGCACCTTGATGGTGTGTCTCTCTCGATCTGTGTGTGTGAGTGAGTTATACATAATCTCTTCCAGCCAGCTGCATATTCCATTCAACCAAAAACAGTATAGAATCAACAGTACGGTTATACACAGTCTACCTGCTGACCTGGGTGTCACAACAGACGTAATGACGAGTGACACCAAATCATTTTTCATGTTCACACAATTTTCACTTTCATATGAAGTGAAATGCTATACGGTAGAGTCTGGTTGTGTAAAGGAGTGTAGCACAGCAACACAAGCAGTCTGAGGTGGACAAAACTCTCTAAAGTACCGTGAAGAAACAATCCGACTTTGATCATCTTTATTTCATCCGATACTGAGCCATTAATATATATCGGACGTTTCTTACTGTTGATGCATTTACTGTTGCGAGCTAATTAGATGTGGCTATGTGGCCTGTGTGGGTGCGTGTATGTGGTGTTTTGTGGTATTTATGTAACATACGGTTCTGAGTGTAATGTGTTTGTGTGTTTGTTGGTTTTCGACTGTCTAAGCTTTGTTAGTCCACGTTCTCTCCACCTCCCTCTCTCTCTGTGCCTCACCCTTTCTGTCTCCTTAATTCTGTGCTCTTTTCCTTTCTCCTTTTATGGAGACAAGATATGATGAGACGGTTTAGCTGTGCTTACAGTGTATTCACCTAACACAACCTCCCAAGGTTTGCCTGACTGGCGTCATTGCAGGAATGAATTTCAAATGAGTTACTCCCTTCTTAAGCTTATGTTAAGTCTTGCTGTATTTTACACTAGCCCTGAACAGTATGTAATATAACAAGTTCCTTTTGGTTCTTTTTTGCATGCTGGCAATGGAATATTTAAGAGGAATAACATACATGATGTCCCATACATTAGCTGCAGTAAAATGGCACAGTGCTATGGAAAATAATAGGCTTTAAAGGGAGAACTGCCCACTTTTTTCTCACATAAGCTGTAGCTAAGTGGTCATTGACTTTCAGAAGGCTATTACTCAGATTAACTGCAATCATGTTTTCTAGAAATTCCATTCATATACAACTAATTTGCATTCAAAATTACATTGTGGTGACAACGTAATCGCTGCCTGGATTCCGTTCGGAGAACACATTTCTTTGAGTGAATGAAACACAAAATGTATGTACAGCGCTGGAGTCGCAGGGGGGTGGTTGGGGTGGACGGTAACCAAACAAAGTGTAGGACTGTGACATGAAATCCAGGGTTCATGTCCAGACTGTGGTTAGGTTAAGGCAACAAAAGCACTTTGGTGAAGGGGGTAGAGAAAGATTATGTTTTAGCTTAAATGTTAATGAAAAATCTTATGTCTCAAGCCACTGCTGACTTAAAACAGACCATAATCTTTCCCTAACCCTTACCTTATGGTAAGTGCTGTTATTGCCTAAACATAACCATAAAAATGTTGAACAATGCTGTAGTCACTCTGAGTGAATAGTTCATTGCAAGATTGCCTATGTTGGTGGAAAACAAATTAAATGTGTTGTCAGTAAACATACAGTCAGTAGCAACTTGCCAGGTGTATTACTTTTTCCTCATTTCCTCATTACTTTAATACAAAACATCATTCGCTTACCGTTTTCCTCAGAATGTATTTGCTGTTGCTTATTCGTGTAATTTCTAGGTAAAAATGTAATTTCAAGACAAAATTAACATTCCATGTCATGTGTCCCTAAGGCACTGCATTTAACAGTATTTTATGTACTTATGGCGTAAGATACAAGCTCTTCTGCAGAAAAAAGATATAGAGTATATTAAGAAGGGAGGGAATGGAAGAGGCACAACTGAGGAAACTGAGTTTAAACCTCTCATGTTAATTCAGTAGAATGAAAAGGGAACACAGGATATGATTTATTTATGTCGATCCTCAGTCCCTGTCCCAGTCCCCGTCAAGGTCACCCACCACTGTTAGGCAGCCTTGGTAGCTTTGCAGACTAGGGTGCTTGCTTGCAATGTCAGAAATATGAGTCAAAGTCATTACCTACAGTGGGCTGCATTTTATTTCTGGTTTAGCACAGGTCATCAGTGAAACAGAACCCACAAATGTAGCATAGCTATGAAGACAGACATTTAGATATTGTCATGCTCTGTCTGTCATCTCACTGTATTAAGCTGGATGACAGGACAAGGCTGTTTTTATTCTATATTCTTCTTACTGTGAACAACTCTCGTAAATTAAAAAGAACCCCCTAGGACAGGGGTCGGCAACCTTTACCACTCAAAGAGCCATTTGGACCCGTTTCCCACAGTAAAGAAAACACTGGGAGCCACAAAACCCCTTTGACGTGTCAAATAAAATAACGCTGCATATAATGTTTTTTTTTGCCTTTATACTATGTACAAACAAGCAATAATGTGCTGCATTTATGAAATAGCTGAACGACTGCAGAGAAAACAAAATGACATTTCTGCGTGCAACAACAACATTTTGAAGTCCGACAAAAAGACGTTGGGTTGAAGGTACTTTCAAGTAAAATTCTCAATGTCTATTGGAGTCCTTCTTGCATTTATGAAAAAAACACCAAACTTAAATTCTCCACCGGTAGCAAGGTAAAAATACCGTGCCGTCAGTCTTTTACTGACGCGTGCAGTCAGCTGTCAACCTGAATAATAACTAATAGTATAATATACTATTTCACTGAACAATGAAAAAATATGAATATATGCTCAATAATAGGCAATTAAAATATTAATCAGACGTGGTTAATGTGATTTCTGCTCCGCACAGCGCTGATGTGCAGACGCTCTGCGCCGTCACCTGCATCTTTACGCAGGATCGTAAACTGTCATCTGTGAGCGCGAGCGATTTGTTTCAAAACAAACAAACTAAAATAAAATACTTTTTAGTTAAATGCTCATTAATTATTTTCGGGAGCCGCATCAGAGGGATGAAAGAGCCACATGCGGCTCCGGAGCCACGAGTTGTCGACCCCTGCCCTAGGAAGTGCACTATTGACTTCTGTTTGAGCAACATTTGCTAGAAACCACAATGCTCTGTTGTTTCAGGAAATGACTGAGCCCTTTTTAAAAATGAAACTACATATTTGTGATTGTTTTTATATATTTCTAAGCATTAAATGGGTCTTGGGCTGAGTGTCACCGACATGGGTTATTACTTGCACATTTTCGATTTTGCTCTTTTCAAAACCGTTTTTTATGTTCGAGAAGACTTTTCAGATTTTTTTTTTCTTTTTTTTGTCCTGAGCACTTTTGGTTCGGACTTGCTTAGAAAGGCATAAAGTGAATGACACAGATAGGGACAAAACATGTATGTGAGAGACAAGCTAAGACAGATAGCTGCTGAATAACAGACAGGACACTGTTCTGTGTAATGCTGTGCTCCTAACATTGTCTATTTGTCTCAAAATAGAAAGGCCTTGCCAAGCATTTTTGGCCTGCTCTCTTGCTCTTCCACTTTCTCTCTCTCTCTCTGCCTTTCCTCTTCCCCTCTTTCCCTTTCCCTCCCCCCTCCTCTCTTTCCCTCCACCTCTCCTCTGCAGCCTCTCTCGAACTCACTCCTTTCATTTTCATCTTCAGTTTCTGACTTGCTTTTCCTCTCGGTTTTTATTCTCGTTCTGCTTCTCTGTACTTTGTGTTTCTGTTATGCTCTCCTCTTTCTTATCTCGCCTCACTTCATGTCGGGATAAAGGAGAGTTACAGAGATATTCAACACTTCAGCATGATAAATGCTCTTCAGTGAGTACACTCAACTCCAGCCAATGTTGCACTGTTATGCAAACTAGCATGAGAGCTGTGAGAGAGAACTCAGAGAAAATGTTTAGTGAGAGTGAAATGGAGAGAGTGATCCAGGGACACAAACAGAAATATACAGAGGAGTGAGATGTCAAGAGAGAAACACATATAGAAACCACACATAGTAAGATGTTTTCATCTATATAGCTGCTTCAATGACAAGCCTGTAGCGTGATCTTTGTGTATATGTGAACTTGTGTGTATGAGTATGTGAGTGGGTGTTGATATCTGGGATGAAGTGCTTATCTTGTTCCTGCTAATATGAATTGTTCCCAAACTACATTTTAGAAACTAGTATCTACTCTGCATGCTCAGATTGTCTCACATGAGGTTATAATATAATATAATATAATATAATATAATATAATATAATATAATATAATATAATATAATATAATATAATATAATATAAGAATTTAGAATATAATTTATAATAATAAAGTATTACAGTATTATTGTAAATAAAAATATTGAATTTTATGTCTGAATGATTATGTGGGTTTATATCCACTAACATACATTATATCAGCTGTATCTGAGCATTTTGAATACAGAAATGGGCTTGTAATGCCAACCAAACGCGGCTGATTTTTTCTGGCTACGTGTTCATCCTGCAGTTGCCAGCACCTCCAACTCACACTGGGTGAATTCACAAAGGACTGCGCAGCTTTTGTGGCAGCTAAATCTGAACAAATATGACGAAAATTCCCAAAGCACCCACAAAGGGTGATATGCACCCCTAACTGCACTGCCAAGCAAATTGTATCTTTGAGCTCTGGTGCTATTTGCTCATATTTAAATGAGGTAATATGCATAGCCTTACGCATATTGCAGATGTAGAGCCTCATTTCAAAAACAATCCAATCCAAGTCCAATTCGCAAACACAAGCGCTAATAGCCACACGCAGTTAGATTGAAAATGATTAGGGTCTTCGGAGAGTTGGTGGTAACTGAAGTGTATTTATAACGGGTGTCACAATAAGGTCTAATCGCCATAGACTTTTTCACATGTATCATCCTTATTGTGCATATATCAATAAAATAATTTTTCACTCTGAAGTCTCCCCTGATTGAAATGAAGCTTAGCGTAAGTTCAATCGAGAAGGCTGTCCTTATGTTACTCATTTATTCTCTTTCCCCCTCCCCTCTCTCTCCCTCTTCTTCTGCCTCATCAGCGGGATCAAACACAAAAAAATAGCAAATTGCACTGTTTGCAAAACTTTATGGGCATGTTTGTGCTGTAATATCATTAGCAAAGTATCTTTTGTGAATCGGATCTTGACGGGCAGATAACGGTTGCAAGTGATGCACAATTCACGGTGCAATCCATTATTTGTGAATTTACCTGCTGGTGTGCAAAGTTTTCTTCCTCAAGTTTTCTTTCTTCCTGTTCTTATTTCATGTCCACAACAAATGTGAGATCACAACTTTCTTTGCATGCTAAATGTGAAGGTATCGAGAAATCTGCGCCAAGCATATATGTTGATTCAACTGTGTGATCATTTCGGAGGCAGCAGTTTGTGGCCACCCCATTTATATCGATGAGGGTAGGTATAGCACAATACACTTCAACAGGATCACAAATTACATCCTCCAATATGACCGTAAAGTTTAATTAACACCTTTCTAAACAGTTTCACCAAAAACTGAACATTGTAACCTTCATGAAGTTAGGATATATTGCAGGACTGTTGTCTTTGACTACATTCCTTTTGCTTAGGTGTCACTAATAAACTGGCAACTGAGTCTATATGAAACAACACTGACTCTATAACAACTCCCTCCTCTCTCTGTCTCAGTCTATTTCCATCATTGCATCCTTCTGTCAGCTTGGCCAGAGGCTAGAATGTGATTGGTCATCTGTGCTGCTGCGCCATTTTCTCATTGGCTCACTGTGGGCCATGTGCTGTGGGATGCTGACTCACAGCGAAAAGGAGGGGAAGAGTGTATGAGTGTTACTGTGTCTGTGTTTTGAGACTAAGAAATAAAGAGCAGAGTGGGCGCTGGATGCAGATTTGTTTGTGTGTGTCTGTGAGTGGTTGTCTGTTGTATAGAGACAGACAGACAAGTGTACGGCCATCTGTAAGCAGTTTAGCTGAAAAATAGGTCACACCTACCAGCCCTTTCTGTCTCTCCCGCTTTCTGTCTCTCCTCTGCTGTCAAGGTTTTGCCATCTAATTATAAGTTTATTTTTGCCTCTCTCTCTCTCTCTCCATTGTCTTTCTTTCTGTCTTTCTGTCTGTGCTCATTCTATCTCACTACCCCATCGCCTGTTGTTGCCATGACTACCTCGCAGTGTGCTGGCATGCACACAGTGGCGTTTGGATACCTAGGTGATGAGATGCCCAAGTAGATTGTTGGAAATTTACTGGGTTCCACTGGCTTTTGTTTTGTGTGTGTGCGCGCGTGCGTGCGTGTGTGTGTGTGTGTGTGCGCGCGTGTTGTCTGTGTGATGACTTGTTCCCAAGTGGAAGAAATCAATAGTTGGTCGAGTGGCCATGAAGTGTAATAGTCTAATTGGAATGATGGCTAGATAGCTCTCACTCTGCCTCCAGCCATTTATAGATTCATACTTCAGTCAGATTATTATATGAGCACCATGTTGCCCTATATCTGTAACCAAGAAGAGATGGAAGCAATCATTTATTTGATTAATTTTCCTCTCTCACTCTTTCTATTTTAAGATTTTCATCACTCTAAAAAAATCTGCTGCCACAGAATATCAGATTAGACAATAGCACTAATATGGAAGCATGACTGCTACATGCTTCCATATATGTGCACACAGCACGTCTGGTTTTTAACAAGACTGGCCTTTGTGCTGCAGGATAGGCATCAGTTCAGCAGGGAGATCTAAGTTATAAACATTCAGAGCAGTGTAGGTGGGTAGGTATGTTGTGAGGCTGCAGCTCAGGGTGTGACAGGTTACTTATTTTAGACGCCAGGTGTTTAATCACATTGCGTACATTATTATTATTAATGCTGCATTACATTGCTGCTATTTTTATTATTATTGCTTATTTGCTCTATTAATTAATTTTGACATCCTGAGAGTCAGAAAATAGTAAAATATGCTCATTATAAATTCCTATGGTGTAAAATTATATTTTCAAATGATTTATTTTGTCTGACCAACAGTCCAAAACCCAAATATGTTCATTTTACTATCATATAAGAAATCATCCATTCCTCACATTTGAGAACCTGGAATCAGTGAATGTTTTTCATTTTTGTTTGATAAGTGACTTAATTGATTTGTCGCAAATAACTTTTTTGTTTAGCAATTAATGAACTACTCATGTCAGCTCTAGATCAGACTTTGTCGATGAGCAGTTAAGCTTCATGCACATACAGGTAGGTGGGGAAAAAGTGTGGTAGACACTGAAAATATGATAACAACATCCGCTGCTTCACATCCACTTTCAGGCCATTTAAACTGTCTGTACTTTTAAAATCCTGCTAGTTGTGTTGTTGGTCTAATCTCTCTCCCATTCAACCTTTTTTTTCCTCTGCAATCTTGTCACACCACCTTCCTCCTCCCTTTCTCTCTCAGCTAAGGATAGGTATCCACACCGGTTCAGTCCTGGCAGGCGTGGTCGGGGTTAAAATGCCACGGTACTGCCTGTTTGGGAACAATGTGACGCTGGCCAGCAAGTTTGAATCAGGGAGCCATCCGAGATGCATCAATGTTAGCCCAACGACTTACCAGTAAGTAATGGCACGTAAACACAAACACATGTGCGGGCACACAAACAAAAACATGAGCTTGTTTTTAACTGTGTCGCCATGAGAATAAATGCTTCTTAATGGTACCTCTCCTCTTGACAGGTTGCTGAAAGATGACCGCTCTTTTTCATTTGTCCCTCGTTCACGCCTGGAGCTCCCTGAGAATTTCCCCAAAGAGATCCCAGGGACATGTTACTTCCTGGAGGCGGGGACGTCACACAGCCATGCCTCGCTCACCAGCTCCCGCTCCGCTCCCCCGGCCTCTATGAGGAAAGTCTCCTACAGCATTGGGACCATGTTTCTAAGAGAAACAAGTTTGTAGGTCCCGTGCACAGACTAGGATACACAGATATTTATTATGTGAGCGGCTGGATTTGAACCTCTGGAACATGCAGGAAACAGATCACACACATCTTTGGATATGCAAATGCATTACGTGTGAAAACTTGGATTCAGACCTGTGGGATGGCCTATATGAATGGAACTAGCTCTCATCATAGGTGAAAAAGAACAACATACCCTCATCTCCCTGAGCAAAGGAGATATGGTTCAAAAGACTCGAGAGCAGCAACTAAGCTCGTCTCATGTGGACCCTTCCCCGAGGAGGTGTACTGATGGGGTTGATGAACAGAGAGACCTCAATATTAAACATAATGATCTAGCTGGATTCCTCAGCTCCATTCCTGGTTTCTAGCTCTTTCAAGTGGTCCTCTCTCCCAAACGGTTCCCTGATCTGGGTCCAGAGGCAACAGTTCTTGGATAAAACCTGGAGAGAGACCATTGACATGACCAGTGTTGCACTCATTAGCAATGGAAATGTGCAAATAGAACAAATTTCCATTAACAAAGTGGATGCTGAGGGATGAGTTGTATGAAATTTTAGAAGATGGCAACATTGCCACAAATGTCTGCTGTGCATCATGGCCTCTTGTACAAGGAAGACCACTACTGAAGAACAACACAACTCCCCCTCCAACTGTCCCTAAATCATGTCATGCTTTACCAAACACACTTCTAACATCTGCTGCTCGTTACATCTGTCCGTCAACTTAGGACCAGTTGGTTGGGATGAGGAGAGACGAATGAGAGGCACAAAAAAGAAGAGGTCATCAAGGGACAAATGCCAAAAACACTAGTACTAACCTGATCTTAGAGCCTTTTCTGCTTCTAACCCACAGCAAACTGTAACCAACAACAATCCAGCCATTTCATTGCAGGTAATATATTTAGGACTGAAAATTATTCCCAGCTCAGTGCCTTTCTACTGCTCAAATCAGGACAAATACAAGATGGATTCATTCTAAATATTTGAAAAGAAAAAAAAAAAATAGGAGCGCTTCATTTATCTTATGTTTGCACTTGTTTTAAGACATTTTAATGACATTTCTGTCATTTCTACATTGGAGAGTGAAAGATTTGAATGAGGGAGTGAAATGTGCCAAAGGTTATGAACCCGTGATGTTGGAAGTCACAGCCGGCGCCTTATCCTACCGAGCCACCCGGAGTCCCGACTAGTAGTGTCTTTCATTTTAAGAAGGTCATGAGTGGCTGGCAAGATAAATCAAGCTCTCCTCAAAGAGTTCAAATATTTGAAATACTGCTCATCTGTTTTTGTCCAGATCAACCAATAATACACACAATATAGTACTAATAATATAGTACTATACTAACTTGTACACATAGTCACAGTATGCATGCTTGACACGGTTCACATTACATACATAATCTTTTTAATTGCATTGTTTTGTTTTGTTTTTTTTACCATTTGGATATAAAGTATTTACAAGCCCCATGCAAATGTTACCAACAGGACTCAAATTCAAGTCTACCAGTTTGTTGGTAGACTGACTATGATTTACTCAGTGGAAATCTCAGGCCTTCCAAGTACTTCAGCATAGCTCAGTAACCCAAACATGGGAGAATAATTGTCACAAGTTTCGTCATCATAAAGCGGGAAGTGAAGGGTTGGAGCTGGATGTTCTTTGAATATTTTACAGACTTGGCACATTTGGATACTTCGTGTAACTCACATTACATTGCTTCTCTTGTTGTCTTTGGTTGTTGACTTCACAGATGTAACATGAGTGAAGTACGAATCAGAAAGCAGTTGATATCAGTTTGAATTGTTGCTTTTACTGGCCTGCAGAGAAAAAAAGCAATAGTTTCATTAAATATTACAATAAGTACAGTACAGAGTTTTGTCAACATCACATCTTAATTTGAATTTATTATTGAAAGTTCAGAAATAATCCAGTTTGTTAAAAAATGAATAAGTGGTGCTACCTGTGAGTACCAAGCTCCCCCAGCTTTTAACAGGTTTTAACTTTCACTTTTAATTTCACTTATAAATCACAAAACTGGACTGGAAAGGGAAAAGCATGTTGCTATTTCACTACATCTTGCCAATTTACGTACGCTTAACCTCTAAAAACATCAACTAAAAAGTGCCATCTTAACTCTGAGACACCACCAGTATTAGCTAATCCTGCTTTTAAGGAGGTTTTAGAGCTTGTGAACGTTCAGCTTTTAAAGGGCAGGACCAGCACACTTTGTCAGCTCGCTAGCAGGGAGTCAACAGGAACATGTGCTGGCTATGCTATGTAAAACGCAGCATGAGAGGAAAACATCAGAAGGATAATTTACTTCAGACACAAAGACTAATGCCCATCTGGTCAAAATTTCCACCCACTGAAGGACATTATGCCCTCCATCTGAGATGAACACCAGCATAACAAAGCAATGTGCCATATTTAAGCAAAGGATGTCATGACGATTTCCTTTAGACCTGCCAGTGTTTGAACCGGAGGTGGGTTAGAAGTGCTAGAAATGTTGGTTATTATTGCCAGAAATAATTCTTAAAACTGTCACCAGGTTCTCTGACAGGAGTAGCATCAGAAATCTTTACATGCTTGCACATTTACAGCATGTTCAGTCAAGATCCTGATACATTTTGGGAATGAAAATAGACATTTTTGAGAATATTTTCCATACATCCCATAGTCTTATCTACAGTTGTATATTTACTGTAAACAAAAATAACTATAACCTATTTTCAAAATGTTTCCTCTCACTTTAAGTATACTATGCAGTATAGAACTAACAATGAACTAGACAACAATAACACGTGAAGATAAACTCGACCAGTGAAACACATGGGAGCATAGTTTTTAGCCTAAAAATATCAGGAATTGTAACACAAAGAAAATATGTGTATTAACTCTGAACTAGGTGCCATTGCTTAGTGGCTCAGCCTTGTAATCTTAAGCCTAGAGAACTTGTCACAGTATAAACTGATTTGAAGACAAGTTGAAAATTTAAGTCAGTGGATGATTTTTTTTGTGGAGCCTTGCTACACCTGCTAGAAAGCAGCACAATGTTGATCACATTTCATTGCTTTGTGGCATCAAAGACACAACTATTCCTGAGACCAAAAAGGTCTATAACGTTCATGTTTTTGTGATATTATAGAGAACCAGAATCTGCAGTGTCCACCTGGGACATAAATCCTGTATCTGTATCAGTGGCTCAGACGATAAGCAATCGTTTCTCTGTGTAACAGCGTCGACAAGCCTGCCTAACCCTAACCCTGGTTCAGCAGAAATTGCCAAATAAACAGGAGAATGGTTCACCAAGTTTTCCAAGAGCCTGAGGGATGTTTCCATGTCTTTAAAGATCTAGTGAGTAGGATTTAGGGAGAGCTATTGGCAGAAATCTAATATAATATTATAAAATATCTAATAATATAATAAGTATGTTTTCATTATTGTATAATCACCTGGAAAGAAGAACCGTTGTGTTTTTGTTACCTTACAATGAGCTCTTTATATCTACAGAGGCAGCAGGTCCTCTTCCACGGAGTCTGCCATGTTGCAGTGCCATGTTTCTACAGTCGCCAGAATGGACAAACCAAACACTGGCTGTAGAGAGCGCCTGTCCTGTTTTTCGTGGCCACCATAGGGTAGGATGTGGCGAGGTGCATTCAGTTGGTTCCAATCTGCAACCTCATCGTTAGATGTCACTTTGATAATACTCATGGAAGAAGATGGCACGCTGTGCAATATCCACAGTAAGAGTACACTCCAGTCCAGAAACAAAGAAGACAAGACTTGACTCATATAAATGAAGAATGACCATGTTAATAATGATAGCCATGGTTGCTAGTTTAGCTGACTAGCTGCTATTGCAAACCTAGTCTACATTGTTTACTTTTGGCATTTTAGACAGTTTTCCCACATACCAAAAAATAGGTGTGACTTTTGCTGCAAGGAGACAATGACCAATGTGGAATCATAAATAAGAGTGCATAAGCAAGTGCTATCAACTTAAAATCCACTATGGGTAAAACCAGTGCACGGACACTGCTACTGCATTGCATCAGTAAAAAAAAAGGGTCCTCTTAAGGGAGGTGAACCACTCTTTAGTGTATTTGACAGTTGTGTGATTGAGCCTGGGGTAAGGTTTTTCAAAGGCAGGCTCTCTGACTGCCATCCTCGCAATGTTTTATAATGCAAACATGCATTAACATGTACGAAATCTATTGTAGCATAAATGTAGTGCATGTGTAATTTACACTCAACTTCAGCAGTGCCTGAATTCTGCATCTAGGCTAAATAAAGGACATTACATCAGCGTTACACCCACGCAACTTGTGTCCAATGCTCATGTCTCCAAGTCTGTAAATTCTTGGCATAATATTAAACGTTTGGTCAGATCTTTACAAGCCTTGCTGTTATGATGCAGAGGTATTGCAGGTACTGGTTCTCTACAGTGTTGTTGACAGTCGTGGACCATTACATCGCTGTGCATACTGTAGGTCACTCACACACCGGCGTACATCACAGTTACAGTGGCAGTATAACTGAGCTGCACTGTGTTAGCTGTGTCAAACAATGAACATGAGCAAATGTTGTCATGAGCCTGAGGTAAGTGTGGGAGGGTCCAGTGAGACAAAGCCAAATACATCTAGCAACTGTTGTCTGTGCCTGCCTGAGAGTCTGAGTGCGTGTGTGTGCGTCAAACAATATGAGAACATATTGCGTTGGCCAATGTACAAACTTAATAATTTGTTAATGAAGGCCTATTGTACCAGTAAGAAATCTGTACAATTTAGATCTATTTAATATATTCAAACTGAAATTGGGAATTGTAATACAATTATATGGGAGATTTTTTGGGGTATGATTCACAAAATGATTTGATATCACATTTTCCACTGCTTTATTGTCCATTTTCTATTTCAGCCAGATACTTTATGTCAGTATGTGTGCCATTTAAAGCCAGGCTGGTTTTCCCAACATGCCAGTGTCCCGCAAAACCTTCCCGCCCTCAAGTACTGTCTTTTATGTTTATTCAAGAATTAAGAGAAAACTGGTAGATTTTTCCATTGATGCTATTGTAAATTTTTCATTCCACATTAAATTTTAAATGATTTCCTGAAGTGATGGATTTATGAAACTCTTTCTTCAACTGAATGAGCATGACATTGTCATTTTATTGAAAAATAAAGTTGCTTTACTATGTTTTTTGCAGGACATTGTTATAAACTGTCTTGTTGTTAAGATCAACTTCACCCCTGCTGATTTACAGTACAACGGGTCTAAGCTGATGGGAAACTGGCCCCGATTTGTTTAACATTAGCCTGATTCTAACAGCAGAAACAAACACGGTTGATGCTCCTCATCCATGTCCAGGCTCTTCCCGCTACATGCGCATTACTCCACCGATCTCCAGCCTACAAAGCTTCACCCACATGAGAATAGTAGCTTCCATTACATTTGTTCACCGGCTTAGTTTTAAACTAAGAAAATATTTGTGACATTGAACAATTCATCATTTCACGGGGATCACTGGTCACGAGTCGGAAATCTGGTCAGTGTTTTGTACTTTGATGTCATGTTACAAACATACAGAGCTGACCCTGGACATGAACCCTGTTTGACTCTGTGGTTGGAATCAGGCGTGTGTGTGGAAGAGGCTTGATGACAGCTGTTGGTTTCTGACTGACATTAAGGGCACATCTTCTGTCTTAAATGATGTAAATAAAAAAAACACCAAGTATCTTTAATAAGGAAGAAAGACTGTGGCTGTTACTGTGTTTACACATTATTTGTCTGTGATGTATGCATTTGATTGTGTGCCAGTGATACAAGTTAAGAAGAAATAGTGTGTGTGTGTGTGTATATATATATATATATATAATTAGCAATTATTTATCTTCTTGCTTTTTTAATCATTATTCTGTAGCATTTCAAACACACGCATCAAGGGATGCTTTCCCAGGAGAAAGTTGGAGACAAAACCTTCCTACAAAGTTATCAATGCATCTACAGATCCCATAATAACACAGCCTGGATTTAGGAAACGCAGTGACACATTGTTCCAGATGGATCATGATCACCAGGCAGGATGAATCAGAGGAGCTTTCATTTGTTGGACCGGACAGTATTTTTCTGTCTCTTGCGGTCCAGAATTGTCTTTCTTCAGCTTCATCCTCTTGTGTTTGGTTTTTAGGTGCATTATGTTATGAGGTGGCCTGCTGCCACCAGTGTGATGAAGATGAAGAGTTTGTCCATAGGACACACATTTACTGGAGCTGCGACTGTGTCTCTGGCACTGATGAGCTATCAGGTTGAGATTGTGTGTAACCCTCATCCTCATCAGCATGCTTTTAGCTTTTCCTTATGGCTGTTCAGACTGGGATAAACCTGCAGTGACTGATTTTTTTTTGGCCACTTGGCTGCTGCAGAAACAAGTTGTGAACATTAAAGTATCATCACTTTTTAAATTGTATGAAACTTGTTAGCTAACTGGAACTTGTTAGCAAACATTTGCTTATTTACACATCTGACAGTTACAGTTGCAGAGTAGCATCATCATTCATTTAGAGTTATGTCACTGGCCACCAATGCACCATTCACTCTCTTTTAGCTCTGTTTTTGGTCTCCACCAGCTCCCGAGGGAAATATCTCACTTCCAGCAGAAAACATACTGTGGGTTTTTAGAGCCTCCTCACTGACATCAACTGCCCACTGTGACCAAAAATTAGAGCAATGAGAGTGAATCGAATTAAAATTTACATTAAAAATTTGCAGATCACACAAAGAAACAAAGAATTAAACTGACTAGAAAGCTCTGTAAAGCTGTGGGGAGCTGCAGATTCAGCTTAGAACTCTCTGTAGGTTTCATCAGTACAAGTGACGCCTTTCATGTTTTCATTTGATATATCGTTGGTATAAAAAACATGCAGATTAGCCTAAAATGGTTTTGTCTTTTATGGTTTGAAATAAGAGCTGCAGTATATTTAGCCTTGCTTTGGATCAGCTGAGCTAATTTCCTTAAAACTGACCGGGACTAGAGAGAATTACACCATTACCACCCATCCTCCACCTGACTGCAGGTCTAATCAGCCTGGGTTACTGGCAGAGTACTGGTTATCTTATGTTTGGTCAGCACTGCTAGGCTGTGTGCCAGAAAGATGTTAAAGAACTACAAATAAATAAATGAATAAAAGCTGCTATTGTTTAGGTTTTAATGATACTGCCGCCAAAGGAAAAAAGGTTGATACAGACATTATCATTGGATTATATTATTAGAATCATTTTTTGTTCCCTCCTGTGTGCAGATGTTTTCTAAAATGAAAAAACAAATTTAAGGGGGGAAATATCTGGTTATTAAAATAGCTATATACAAGTGCTCAAGGCCATACCCACCAAGGCAGCAGGTTTAATTTCATTTTACTACTCTCTCCTGACTATTTCAATGTAACTGAAACTCACCAAAACCTTCTTGGTTCAGTGTTCCAGCAATCGTCCCCAGCTCTGGATCAGTTGAAATAAACTTGTTCTTCGCTGAATCTGGAGAGGAGCGAGAGAGAGAGGGCGGACATCAGAGAAGCAGCGGGAAGACAGCGTGTAGAGTTCGAACGTTTTCACATCTAACTCAGAAATTATTTCCACAGGACATTATGATCGGAGAGACTTGCAATTCCACCAAACTATCTGCTTTTTGTTACATGTCCCAGCCTTCATGTCCTCACGCTCTCATCACCAGGACTAACACAGGTGGGTGAAATGAATCTAGTTAGTCTCCTAGCACTCACTAATTAAGATGTAACTTCATCAGTTTAAACATAAAATGACTGATGGTGTGTGTAAGAGAGACGGTAACTCATAAACTAGACACTGGGTCATTTCAATCTAACTGTTCAAGGATGCTTTCAAACTGTGGTGATCATTTCCAGCCTGCAAAATGAAATTGGTTGCCATGTAAGCTATGGTAACTAGGAATTTTTTTTTTCTTTTTTTGTCTCCTGTTATTGTCCTCTCAGACAGAACACCTTCACTGGTAAATTGGTGACAGCCTTGGTTGTAGCAGTCAAGTAACACTTAAGCCTGCAAAACGCTCAATGACAGCTTCAATGATGTTGTTCATTTCCCTCCCATGTGTTCTCATCGTTCACCCCTCTTCTGTTGCATTTCAGCATCTCCTCTTCTCATTCCTCTAACCCCCCAGCCCCTCCATCTGTCCTCCATCCCTTTATCTTTTACCACTTCACACCCTCTATATATGCAAATATGTCCCCATTACACTAATTGGCTATGGGAGGTTTGAATATTTCACATGGACCATCTTCGCCGCACAGGCGGGTGAGTATGGGCCGCGGCGTTACACCACACAAGCTAACGTGCTAATGGAAATCACACACACTGAAAAGTATGAATGAGTGAACAAAGGTCGTGTAATTTACACAGTGTGCCTGTCATATTAGCCAAATGAAGCAGGGCTGAGTTATGGGGTGGTGACGGGGTTAGGGTGCGTGTATGTGTCAGACCACTCTGCATCACAATGAATTATGCAGTCATTATTCATGGGTGCATCTGTAGAGGAGATGCTCTCTGATCTGTGTGTGTGTCGTCTGTATTGAAGAACATAGGGTGTGGTTTGGTGTGTTTTCCTGTCAGCCTGAGCTCTTAGGAGGATGTCTGTGGTAGGAGTGATGACAACAATGGAACGCCATTGACCCACCGCCTCTTTGTGGCAGTTTCCGATCTCTAACGCATGGTTGGGGATTGGCCGTTTCCCTTTAACTGCTGTGATGTGAATCCAATTCCAAACTCATGCCAAAGCATTTTGTGCTGATTTGTCTTTTCTTTTCTTAGGAAAACAAATGTTTCTGGATGTTGTTCTGGAAGGTCAGCTTAAAAACATTCAGTGTTTTGACAAAACGAGCCCAACTCTTGGCCCACCACGGCTTTCAACTGTATTCATACTCTTCATCAGTGGATGGAGTTTGCACAGTTGTCATGGAGATCTGCAGATATGTGAGCCCAGCAGCTGCCGTGGCTTCATCTATGGGACCTTATGTAGGGACTGTCTTGTCAAACTACAGCCAGTGAGCATAATGAATTTAAAGTCAGGAACTTTAAATCATCAAACCTGAAGTCCCTCAGTGAAACTAAGGCATTTTGACGTGTTGGCATTCAAAAACAAAACCAACAAGCAAAAAAAAAAAAAAAAAAAAAATCAGCAGAACTGCTTGAATCAGTCCAATTTAGTTTAATCTAAAAGCCTCTCAATCCAAAATGCGTTCAAAAACGGAAGGTACGACTTCTCGGTCCTCGCTGACCTTCATCAGATTAATATGTACATGTAGGCTGTAAACATGTAGATGTAGATTTATGGAGGAAGGACCTTCATCTTCCTCATGGTTCTTGCGAGGTGATAAACTGTCAGACTCTCTGGCTAACAGGGCGTGTCCGCCCACGCCTACTACACCACCCTGCCAGCCTCCCCGTGTGTGTTTCTATACTCAGGTGGAGGGGCGTGATCCTCAATAATGAATCACTGCTGCCCGCTCACTTCTTTTCTTCTTTCATCCGTTCTCCCTCCATCTTTCTCTCGTCCATCTCTAGCTACATTTCCCCCTGCAGCTCCCTCAGCATCACTCCCTCTTTCTTCTGCCTCCCTCTCTAATTCAGCTTGCCCGTACGTTTCTCTGTTGCTGCTGTCTTCCCATATCTGCTTCGCCCCTTCAGCTGAATGCCAATATGGCATCTGAATAATCAGAATTCAGACCCCAGCTCATTTACTGATTAATGTCTCCTTATTTACTTCCCCAAAACTCATCTTTATTAAATGTATGACCATTAATTTTTGACTGTAATTGTGCTTGAGGCAGGATTTCAAGTGTAACGTTATTCAAACCCACAGAATTTAATGTTTAATTCTTGTGCTGATGCCAAAGTTTTCAAACATACCAAATATTGAAGTCTGGAGAATGATGCTGAAGACATCCAGAATATTTCTGTTTAATGAAACGACCCATCAATATTTAAATAAAAAGCTTCAGTGATGACCGGATCAAGCTGATACAGAATAAATATGCCACCGCAGACTGGAATAAGATGCTTTCAACAACCCTAAAACTACATAAGTGGAAGAATCTTCATCAACAGCGACAGAGAAGACAGACAAGCTGAAACCTCACATGACTTTGTCCCAAACAAGCAATAATCCACATGTCCTGCCTCGCTCTGATATTTTCCACCAGGGTCACCAGAGTGGAAAAGAGATGAGCAGGATTGGAGGATTAGTGTTGATCCATGCAAATTAAAAGATCATGGAGGCAACCTCACAAGGCTGTGTGAGTAGATTGCCCTTTGCGCGAATCTGCGCGTGTGTCCGTGTGTGAGAGAGAGAGCTTGTAACCCCCCTCAACACTTCCATTACCCTGCATGTGTGCTTGTGTGGACATTTGGCTTCCATTAATCTTCATAGGATCAAAAAAGTGGTGCATCTTTTGTTGATCGCACCATGAACGTATATTTTCCCTAGAAATCTCTGTGATCACCCATACGTAAAATCCTGGGTGATCTCGGAGATCAGTGTATGTTATCTTTGGAGCTGCGTTTGTTCCACATAGGATTACTGGAAAACACACCATTAGCACCAATGTTGTAGCAAACATAATGTCAGCTGACCTAGAAAGCCTGGATTTTCTGTTATAATGTGGCCTAACATACTGAATTCAGACACATTTTGTCAGTTTGTATCCCTGTATCCTCCAGTCGACTGTACTTGTTTGTGACTTCTATCTGATTGATTTAATTTAGCACTAATGGAAACAGCAAACAGCAAACACATACAGTTAGTGACCAACTGGTTAACACAGTGCAACATTTAGCAGCTAAAGAGCCAGATACTTTTTTACTAATTGCTGGATGTTTAAATAAGCAACTGTCTACTAGCAAGTCCATCATATCAACTTCAGTGAAGGGTGATAGACTGGCAGAATTCACAGTAACAACAACGTTTCTTTTAACAGGACTGATATCATTAGTAGTCTTGTATTGCTAACTTACTGAATCTGGGCTGCTGTATATAAATTCGTCAGCCTATGTGTATGCTTGCGTTTGCATTGACCTGTGTTGACAGGTCTGCTGTTGACAGAGGAGTTTGTGGGTCGTTACATTGCAGAAGAGGAACTGCAGCTATTAACAGCTGAAAAGGGAGAAAAAACAGAAAATACAGTAATTTTTTAAAAATCGTTAAGCTGAATGGCTCTTTTTTGGTCATTTTGAGCTGCACTAATCAATGTTTTTATGTTAATAAGTGTAATGTGAAAAATGTATCCCTCAACTTTAAGCATTTTTCAGCCTCTGTAGAATATGAAGTTGATTAGTTAATTATTTTTATAGTTAATTAATTAGTCAGCTTTGGAGGTGCTGGTAGGTAGCAAACCTTTGGACAGAGCCAGGCTAGCTGTTTCCCCCTGTTTCCAGTATTTATGCTAAGCTAAGCTAGCAGGCCACTTACGGCCGCTTCATATTTTACCGTACAGACATGAGAGTGGTATCAATCCTCTCATCTAACTCTCCGCAAGAAAGTGAGTAAATGTATACCCAAAAATGTTGAATTATTTCTTTAGTACGAAGGTCGTGTTTACATGCAAGTTTGTACTGGTCATGGTTTGGATGCCTGATGTTTCAAAAACTACGATTCTGATACAGCTGTGACAGGAGATACACAATGTTCTCAGTTAACACTCTTAGACTAACTGTATCTAATGCCTGTGTGTGTGTGTGTGTGTGTCAGGCTTTGAAGTCTGTTCATGGCTGTTCAAAGGAACAAGCAGAGCACAGATGCACAGCTGATGAAACAAACTGTACATTACTCTGTGTGTGTGTGTGTGTGTGTGTGTGTGTGTTGTTATGGGTGTGATTTAAGGATATGCTCTCAGAGCCATCCTACTTCCTGGAACATCCTGTAACTTCATTACCACGCTCTCATTAGATACTCATTTAGACCAATCAGATTGCTCTGTAATCTAATCACTCTGTATAAATTATGAGAGAAATCCATTATTACTGCAAACATCCAGCTAATTAGAACTACAACACATCACCAGCTGTGTTTTTATGTCCTTGTGCATCGTTGGGGGGTTGCAGGACATTGTAGATGGACTTCAGCTTCTCACTGAGCTGGTTTGGGTTATAGTTTAAAGACATTACAGTGTGTTCCACTCTTGTTTTGTTGTATGTGTGTAAGAGTGACAGTGCATGTGACCATGTGGATGTTTGTGGTTTATTTTACTCCCAGTAAATAACAGGTTGCTGTGAAATGAGAGCTATGGATGACAGGGTCACCTTGACCCAAAAACTTGGCACACAGTAGCCGGGTTGTGTTGTGTGCTGGGAGTTACTTTAACTGAGCGTTGATCATTATGACTCAGAAAGTCTGTGTGTGTGTGTGTGTGTGTGTGCGCTCTCAACTCACTACAGCCTGTGTTTGTCTCCGTGTGGACGAGTCTTTTTTAATGTAATTTTCTGCCATTTTTCTCTTCATTTGACAGCTGACAGGAACTCCTAACCTCCTTAACAAGAGAGAAGAGGACGACGAAGGTGATTGTGAAGAGAAAAATGGGATTTGGCATATGCTTGTTTGAGGAGGGCGGGAGCGTAAATTGATTAAAGTGAAGTTTAGGAGAAGAGTGGCAGTCGATGAGGAGAGGATGAGAGGAAAAAAGTTAAGGATAGGTTAAAAAAAAAAGGTGGGGATAGAGAGAGGGGGAAAAATGAAGACAGTGAATACATGCATACACAAACCTTAAGCGCTTGTCAAATTAGACACTCCCAGTACTGCTGTACTTGCACTGGTTTTTATCTGAGACTCAAACAGTCAGAATGAAATAAACACATTCAGACAGCTGAGAAAAATGATCTCAGAGAGTATTACTCATCAGTGTAAGACACATCACAGAGGTAGCTGCAAGTTCTGCAGAGATGTAGCAGGGATTCATCAAGAAATAAATAGTTTAAGTGCATAGATAGGATTTCCATTCATTATCTTTACATGTTGTCATTGTAAAGCACATAATATGAGGCTAGAGGCCAAAAACATGCAATACTGCCATTTTACTGCCAGCTAGAACAAAAATAAAAGGTTATTTTCAATTAAGGAGCAAAAGTACATGAAAAAAACAACCCAAACCTCATTGCTGCTGCCAGCCTGAAGATAAACAGACTGTGAGTAAATATGGATGCATAGTTGCATCTGTAACATTAGCCACAGGTTTCTGCAAAGACGTTTTGAATCTCAGACTTTAGATCTTTCGCATGTTTTTGGAGCCAGGGTATTCAATTGGTGCAATCTTTATGATAGACTAGGAGAAAACATGTAACCAAACATTCTTCTCTTTAGCAGAGCATTAAATTATAAAAATAACATGATAATTGGAGCTGAAGACGCAGCGGGAGTCACATGCATCTGTTTCCCAGCACTGCACTGTAAATACTGTGTGCATGGATGCAATTCAAGTGTGACGTTCGGTGGCGTTTTCCGCAGCAAAGGAGCTTTAGCAGCCACGTACAGTGTCAAAAATATATCCCCAAAGTGCCAAAATGACACATTCAAATTCCAAACCGCTTCCAATGAGCCTAATTTATGTATTACTCAGATAACAGTGTAATGTGATAGCGCTGGATATTAATTACCTCTGTGACGGATCGCGTGATTGCAGCATAAATTTAACAATAAAGAAAATAACACACGATTGATAAATCATACGCAGATTCAAGTGAAACAGTGGATTTGAATGTTTCTTCGCCATGTTTTTCCCTCATTTCACGCTGCTGCGACTTCTCAAGTTCACAAGAAGCAGGTACTCACGCACTCACACGTGCATCAACAAACACTGTATGTATGTATGGTTGGAGACATTCATTCTTGTGTGCCCACAAGCACGCACAGTTTCACAGTAAACATCCCCTCGGCCTGTTTGACATCTGACCTTTTGGAACTATTCATCTTCTGTCCTCAGCTGCAACAACAGTCCTCACTGTCTTTGTGTGTGCAATGAGTGTGTGTACGTGCATCCATCCACATGAAGAAAGCGATGGGAATTTATTGATGTTTTGATAATTTGTCAGCCCTAAGTGGTCAGGACAAAGGAGATGAACAGTGTCTTGGCATTTCAGACGCAGCTATGAATATTTGAAGGAGTTTTAGTAACAAATCAGCACAGATTCCAACAGAAATCCAACAAAATCTCAAATTTCCATGGAAATTGTGTCCGCTTAGTCTTGAAAAGTCCAAACATCAGCCACATTGGCAACGAATTTGAAAAGACACATGGGGTTGAAGCATCTGACCAGTCCTGGGAAATATCTGCGGGTCAATGATGATCACAAGAAATCACAAGCCAACACCAACAAAGCTCCTCCACTCAAGTCTGCTGTAGATTTTTAAGGTTGAGCTATTTTTAACCTCTTTACCCGCTCTGCAGAATCAGATTATTCTCCAGCTCCATCCTCTTTCTCTCTCTCTCCGTGGACCCTCCATCAATCCACTCGACTCCCAGGCTGGAAATTCCCTGGAGCAGCAGCACACTGACCAGACTATAGGAGGTAATGGGAGTTGTCTGAGAATCATCAATCTTGCATCATTTGGGTTTATTTTAGTTGTCCAACTGTTGGATTGGGTCTTAGACTGAGTATTTTTGTTTGCTTCCTGGGATCCTGTAGATGAGTTTTTTGTTGAGATAAGAACTTGTTCATTGGTAGTTGAACTGTGGGTTTTGTACGGAGCAGTCTACTTGGTGGAGGTCTGACAGCATTTTCTAGTTTGGTGTCTAGTTATTATGCAGTCTGTTCACACTGATATAGGCTCATAAAAATGACATTAATTTTATAGGGAACTGAAAATGTTGAACAATAGGCTAATTGAGATTAAACATGTATTTTTTTCTCTTTAAAAGTCCAGCCCCCCGCACTGTTTGCTTGGAACACTAATGACATCTGTTGTATAAGATCGTCATGTGTTTGTAGCATCGCTGTCCTGTGAGCCACATAATCTGAAAAGTGACTAGTAACTAAAGCTGTCAGATAAATGTAGTGGAGTAAAAAGGACAATTTCTGCCTCTGAGACGTAGTTGCATTGATCATTAATATATCAGTACTGCTTGTGGCCTTGTGTTACATGAAGAACTGACCAAGCCGTCTAAAGTAACAAATCCCCTCACAGATGTATAAGGAGCATATAAGGTTAGATTTGATGTGCGGTTGTGACTGATCATCTTGTTACTCAAACTCTTTTTATGTTGTTCTCTTTTGTGGATTATTTTTCATCCAGTGGAGGCTGAGTAGATGCTGTTCTTCTGCAAAGCTCTGCTGCACTTTTGCACAAGAATACCCTTTGATCTGGTTACTGAACAGCACAGCCAGGGAAAATGAATGGAAACGGCTTTGCTCAAGGGCAGCGTGGTGGTAGCCGCAGCGATAAAACCTGCTGCATTTTACTCCAGTTTCCTTGATGAGAAACAGGGAAGAAAGGAGGGAAGGAGAGAAGGAGGGAAGCAGTATGAGGGTTAATGGAAGCTGTGAAGCAAAAGTAGGAGAGGAGAGGTCACCATGAAAGGCGCTTAAGAGGTGAGATAAGTAAAACAAAAGAAATGGTCAGGGTATAAAGAAGGAAGGACTCAAAAGGAGCATCTTCTTTAATTAACATAAAGACTCTGACCTCAATGATGTACAGCATTTGTCACTGTCAGAAGCTACTGTCTGTTTCCCTGCAGGTTTGGTGGAGCTCCTGAAGGTCACAAGCTCCCATTGCTTTGTAAAAAAAAAAAAAAAAAAAAAAAAAAAAAAAAAAAAAAATTAAAACTACTCACAGGGACTTACTGCTGTTTGGACAACAACAATCCATCACACACCGTTGTAAAATGTAGATTAGGCAGGTGGTGAATGGTGTTTTTAACTGTATGATGCTGGAGAACTGCTGTCGCCTGTAGTCGCACACAGTAACCAAGAAGTTGTAGGAGGTGAAGCACTAATACGGATGTAATAATGTTATCTGGTCGTTCCATCACATGACCATGATCACTCCAGGGATCTCCACTGAGAGAGGTAAACACACACACACACACACACACACACACACACTGTACAATGAAGCACTTTTCAAAGAAAGAACCATTCAACACACAACTGACACACTCTCACACTCTCTCTTTTTCCATTATCTTGAGTGTGTGCGTGTATGTGTGTGTGTGTGTGCACAAGTCTGGGTTGATGTGTGAATATGCATTTGAATGCTTCTGTGCGCGTGTGTGTGTGATCTCCATGCCCTTTGTCTCCTACCCTGGTGAGAGGTTTATTTTTGGGCCGATGTATGATGGTTTCCTCCCACAGGATCCTCACACTGTCAAAACAAATCACTCTTTGTGTGTATGTGTGTGTGTGTGTGTGTGAGTGTGTATGCGTGTGCAGGTGTGGGTGTGGCTATTTCATTGGCATTTTTGTTGGTATCAGCACGTATTCTTGCTTGCAGTGCATGGACGTGACCGTGGATGGCTTGCTTTGTTATTGTGTGTGTGCAGACTTAAACAGTGCACAGTGAAACGCAGCTGTTCGTCCTGCTGCCCAGCAACTTCAGACTCTGTAAACTGAAAAATTCCTCCAGCACTTTGGTGATTTAAATCTCCAGCAGCAAAACTGTATCAGGTTGAATGGCAGAAACATGCAGTAGCTTCAGTAAAGCAGTCATACTACTCACTCATTTCAAAGTTTTTACGCAGCATGTGCCAGCCTTAACAAAAGGAAGCACCACGTGAGTTTTCATGGCAATATAAAGACAATTTACAGATAGTCTGATGAGTAGCAGTCTCAAAGTTGATTTAATTTGGCACACAAATGCTCTGAATCACTCAAAGAAGCATTTTAGTGACAGCCAGAGCCAAACCAGCATTGACAAATGATGCAATCTCCATTGTTCAAATATTTTTGTTGAATCAAATCAAAGTCCCTCTAATGAGAGAGGCCTGCAAGTAGATCTGAGCCCACAGAGAAACACAACCTGACTCTGCAGCCCTGCAGTCCAGTCCAGCTTTCAGAGCTGCACTGCTTTAGGGTAAACATCTAGCGAGCCAAGGAAACTCAAATATCTTTCATTAGAGTTAAACAAACTAAAACAGAAATGAATACTAATGCGAGAATATTTGGTTATAAACATCACAAATTCCAGCCTAAAATCAATCCCCATCGCGTTTAATGATCTCTCAATCACACTGCTCTCTAGCTTTTTTTGCTGTGTTGTGATTTGTCACTCTTTGTGTAACAGCCAGGTACAGTAGCTGCCAGGTGAGGGAGGGCAACGGACCGACACCAAGGCCTAATCCTCTGTGGCAGGTCTGACGTCGCTCTGACGTTAACACTGTGTGTGTATGTGTGTCAGTGCCTAAAGGTGAATTGATTTTGTGCACTATACGCTGAGCGCTCACAATCATTGATCACTTTCACAGGCTTACGTACGTGTCCGTGTGTGTTATTTCCAAGTCAATCAGCTTGCATTGCTTTTTCACGCTTTCAGTTCCGACTATCCTTCCATTCCACTTTTTTTACTCCATAAATTGCATTTTTTTTCTCCTTTCATCGTGCATCCAATGCTTAAAAAACAACACCCCACCAAACCAGCTAATCCTGCATACCAAAAATATTTTAAACGCAATGAAGCAATTTCATTAATAACTTTCGTGCTCAGTAGCCTGAAAGTTGATATTACTGTCTGGTGAGAGTACTTCAGATTGTAAATATGACCACCTCGCTTCCAAAATTGTCGATTTGAAGGTAATTTCATGCAGATTTATCCAAGTCTCCATAAAATATGGACTTCCTGTCAGAGTTATCTGGTGCTGACACCACAGAAGAAGATGCTCCTTTTGAGTCCTTCCTTCTTTATACCCTGACCATTTCTTTTGTTTTACTTATCTCACCTCTTAAGCGCCTTTCATGGTGACCTCTCCTCTCCTACTTTTGCTTCACAGCTTCCATTAACCCTCATACTGCTTCCCTCCTTCTCTCCTTCCCTCCTTTCTTCCCTGTTTCTAATCAAGGAAACTGGAGTAACTCTCCTGTTGCCTGGTCCCACCCCCTCCTCTCCATCATGCCCTTGTGACTAACGCTACAGCTCTGCCTGCAGCACTAGATTGCATTTGTGCAGATGGCTGGGCACACACACACACACACACACACACACACACACACACACACACACACACACACACACACACACACACACACACACACACACACAGGTCTGCATTTATACAGCTGGCTGGATGTAGGTGCCCCACTTACATATGGAAAATAGGGCAGCGACGGTGGTTGTGATGAAGCTGTGTGTATGTATGTCTTGAGGCCGTTGTTCTGCACATGTAAGAGATGTGTTTGTAAATGTCATAACCTGTAAACTGGTGTGTGTGTGTGTGCCCAGAGACACAAAGATATGTACAATCCTCCACATTGAATATTTTGTTAGTACTCACTGTTCAAAGGATCTGAGTTATGGTTATGTATTGGGTTTTGGATTAAGGCTGAGCATTAGGATTATTAGGTTTAGTTTGGCATAATGCACAATTCAAACAGTCAGCAGATAGCCTGCTGCTCTCTGCTGTGTGGCGTGAAATGGGAGATAAGTCGCTTCCAGCTGAAATCCTGAATCTTATAAAAACAACCTTTGCACTAGCTGGTAAACATTTATTAAGATTTGGCAAATGCACGACCTGATAATTCCCTCAAATATTTCCCTAAACTAGCTGGGTGAAATAAGACACGTTTTTGGCTGGCTCGGGTTTTGTTTTTGGAAACCAGGAAGAGGCTCAGCTTCTCTTCATTGATATATATATATATATATATACACACACACACACAGACATTTCAATTCAATTCAGAAAGTTATGTGTGTGTGTGTGTATATATATATATACACATACATATATATACAGACACACATATATATACACATATATATGTGTGTGCGTGTGTGTATGTGTGTGTGTATGTGTGTGTGTGTGTGCGTGTGTATACTTAGATATACTATCAACAAAAAATAAAATAAAATGCTATATAAAATGCTAAGGATGCTACAGCTAATCTGCAGGTGATTAATGCAGCAGTGCATTTCTAATATTTACAAAGACAAACCGCATTATTAAAAGCTACTATAATGTTTCATAGGCATCAGTTGGTTTTGAGGATTCTAGTCATCTTCCTCCATTCAACTGCATGTGCGGTAATTACACGGTACGCGCACTAATACTACCAATAATCAGCGTCCACAATGGACAAAAAACTGACTGATGTCAGCCAGGCAGGTGATGACAGGAGGATTAGATGAAAACACACACCAGCTCCTCAGTGCATTGATATAACACACCCACCCCACACACACACACAGAGTATTTAACAGTTAGCACATAAGACTAATGCAGTGTTTCGGAGAAAAAATCATTTAACTTGTCTGTGAAGCAAAGATCTTTTATGTGGTTGACATGTTGTATGTGCAATTTACGAAAGATGAAGGTAGTTTTTTTTAGAAGAACTATAAGATATCAGGAGGAAACTAGGAGACGTTTTAGGAGACATGCTAAATTGTAGTGCTATAGAGCAACATGCAAGCAATTCACATGCACTGTAGACCTTTAGTGGTTTGTTTTTAGCCGCCGTCTGATGTTTTATGTGCTGCAACTGTCAAGCATCGTGTCAAATCTTTTTTTTAATGTTTTGTGCTTTGTTGTCTTTTTTCATGTAAAGGAACTGACTGTAATTTACTCGACAAAGATTAGAGGAAATAATAGAAGTATAAGGAGTATTATTATTATTATTATTATATAAGTCACTTTACTGTTATGGAGGGCAAAGCATTGTGGAAATTATAATTCTGGTTGTTTGCAAGTCACTGCCCTTACCTTTAGTTCTGCATGCAGACTCCTCAGTGAACACCTGCCAACGAAGAAAGTGAAATTCCTGCATATAAAACATATCTTCATGAACAAAAACATTAATTATCAAGAGCCTCAAACACACACACACGCGTACAACACAGCACAAGAGCTCACACAAATACCTGATTACTTAAGCATGCAGCACAGTCACAATGGATGCATCTGCAGTCAGAACAAGCCAGCGAGTGTAAACATGTGCTAATGTTTCTGATTGGGTTGTGGAGGTATTACATACTGTATCTGCCCTGTGTCTGCCGCTCTGTGCGTGTGTGTATGTGTGTGTGTGTGTGCGTGTTTTGGTGGTGTCAAATGTGGCGTAACTTTTTAATCACACTTTGGGCTGCGCGGAGCATGTTTCAAAGCAGGGGAAAAATAAACATGACCGATGACACACATGCACAAACACACACGTGCACAAACAAACGCAAGTAGCTCTTCCACATTTAGGTAAAACAGGTCTGGAAAACAGAGACGAGAGATGATCAGAGCGTGGCGTTTCTCATATAACGTTAGATCTAAATGTTCTCCTGTTCTCACCAGACGCTCGTTTGGCCCAATTAATGAACCAGAGGTGGATGACGTGGGGCCATTTCTCGTGCCAACATGATTTAAGTGATGCATTTAGAAGTGTGTTCCAAGTTATGACTGCGTTTCTTGAGTTTGTCCATCTGACACTGATTTATGACATTCACCTTTACCAAACTCTCACCTGTTATCAACTTCTTCCTGATGGATGTTGCTTCACAGCACTTCATTGGCTAAATTTGGAAAGGGTCTAATACTCCAATGTTCCCCCTCCTGTCTGATTCAGAAAAATCCTTCATCCACCCTCAGCGTTACTTCTGATCTCTTTCATGGCTCCTTCACAGCATACTGTTGTGGAAAAAGCTGGGCTAAGTTAATTTAGAGGTGCAAAGTGACACATTATAGATCAAACTCTAAAGTCATGACTGAAGTGATAGCAGCCTGAGTGATTAGGAATTATAACTCATTCCAGCAGCTTGAGGAATCCAGTCCTCTCATCAGTTGCAGTGACACCGTTTCACATCTGAGCAAACATGATCCTCAAAGCCTGGACTGAAAAAGGAAAGCTTCACTCAGGGCAACGTCAGCCTCCTCTTTGCTGACTCCAAGCTGCCAGCTACATCAGATCCCACCCCCTTAGAAGTACCAAGAATCAAGCGTCCGTCAGAAAAAAAAGGCTGAAAATAACCCCCCCGAAAAACCCTTTGAGTACGTTTTCCAGCTGGCCAGACAGACATAACAAAGTCTGGTCTTCGACAGTAAATCACTTTAAGCTTCAGCTTAAAACTTGCTCTTCAACTACAGTGGCTGAGGAATAAACGCTTGTCTAAAGCGGACGACCCGGCGTATTTAACTACCTCCCTCTGCTTAACAAGCGTCTGAAATCAAATATAACTGAGGGCCTTCTGCTAATATGTATCCTCACTTACATAACCATCCTCCTAAACTCTATTTTTACAGAAAACAAAGAAGACTAAGCGATGCTAGTGGCTCCATGGAGCTGTGCTTACTACCAGTATGTGCAGTGGTGCTTCGAGCTAAACGCATCAACATGCTAACCCAAACATCAGAAACTGGCTTGTGTGAACATTACCGTGGTCACCATGGAGTGTGTTAGCACGCTAAGATTCGCAAATAAGCGCTAAACACAAAGTACAGCTCAGGCTGATGTGAACACCAGCAGCTTTTCAGATATTTCATCATATACCAAAGTACTGGACAAATTGAGTCACAGCTATAAGAAATATTAATATTAGATTTTATCCTGAGGGAACATGAATGTCTGTCTTGAATTTAATGGTAGTTGATAGTTATATATCACAGCTTTGACATTTCTAGAGCCGTGATGCTAGCATGACTAAGAAGTTACAACGTGCACCTGCTCAGGTAAAGTGCACATGAAAGTCTCTTTTTGTCTCTTTGGTGGTTCTTCCTACATAGTGTGTAATGAATATATGAACATTGAACCTGAATCTCATTTCAAAAATGTGCCAGTGAAAGTCTAAATGTGGCACAAGACGTCTTCCTCCTTCTCCTCCTCCACAGGAAACTCTGCTCATATCCTCAGCAGCAAACTGAGCCGGTCTTCATCTCTAAACGCTCAATCAGATGCCCAAAAGCACTCGTCTCCACACCGAAAAACAACACAAACAAACAAAAAACCCTATTCCAATGGTCTCCTCTCTGACACACCAGCAAACCTGCAACGACTAAAAATGGCCTCCCTCTGAGGGAAGCCTGCCTGACTCCCGTCTGACCCCGCTGCCTCCTCTCTCCTCCTTCGCTGCTGCAGAGAACACAAGATTTAAGACGGCGAGGAGGCAAGCTAATTCCCTCCAGCTGGAGGCAATGACAGCATGTCTGTGTGTGCTTTCAAGCTCTATTTCTTTCGCTCACGGCCTACACACGTGCATGCACACGCTCACAAACTTGCATTTGAGTGACTGTTTCTCTGATATACTGTCTAGATACCTGTGTCTCACATACAAACACAGGCAAAGGACCTCCATGAAGCCATCTGGACAGCCGGTTGCCATTTCATCAGTCCCAATAATTCCCCTCTATCCTCTCGAAAGGTGAAGGTTAACCTTAACCTGATTCCCGTGTGTGGAGGCAGAAAAAACAGAGATGATAACAAAGAGGGGTATCTGACATGAAGATGAGCAGCAGGTGTGCAGGTGGTGGTGTCAAATAACAGGGCCATGTCACGTCCACGTCAGGTCGTGTGTGTGAGGCCATGGCAGTTCAGACAATTCTCTATTTGTCAGTCAGAAATATAATTCTCAGTTTCCTGCGCTTCGGATTTCGTCTGTTTCTGTATTCATTCTTGGTTTGAACTCATCTTCTTGGTCGTGCAATGTTGTAATTTTTCTCAAATAATTATGTAACGAGCCAAACACTCTGCAGCAGCCTCCTCCTGTTTATGTATCTGCTTGGCTCAGGGGTGAGAAGGGGAGGTGGGGTGTGTAATGTCACAAACATGGTGCATACGCGACTGCATCTACGTAGCACTTGACCTCTAACTTCCTCGCCAGTCATTTCCCTCCGTGTGCGCAGGGGAGAAAGCTTATGATTATAGGTTGTGAAGTAATGCAGAAGAGGTAAACGTGCAGACTGACTGAGCTGCCCTCAAGAGAGGGGGAGGATGGAGCAGAGATGAGCCGCAAAGACAGAGAGAGCGAGGACGCGTCGGTCAACTAAATGTCCTCGATTAAAATAGATACTCTACCAGATGGAGAGATGAGATAGAGAGAAAAGGAAAGAAAGAGGCACAATGGCAGATGTAACAATTCAGTAGAAAATGCATGTAAGATAAGATGGAGAGGGTTAAAAACAGAGGAGGTAAGAGTTGTTTTTAGGTCACAAGCATGTCAGGCACACACACAACACATACAGGCACATACTGAAATCAGCTGAAATCAATAATAATAATGTGATTCTGCATTGACTTTCTATTGACAAATTAACCACTGTAGTGCTTCATTTTATAACAAAATGTCATATATATAAAACAAAATCTTTTTTAAATGATATTTTAAATGATTCACTGTGTGGGCAGAATTTTGTTAAAAGGATAACACAACATGCTCCTAAACTGAAATACCACTGAATGCTGATTAATAATAACAATAATACTACTGAATTATTAACCTCGCTCTGAGTACATGTACACATGAGACAGGAAGAATGAAAGGACACCTGCAGAGGTAAACAGATTCTGTATGTGCTGCTTTGCATTGAACGCATGGAAAACTGACCAAAGGCAGAGAAAAGAGGAGAGAGGCCAAGAGAAAAATGACTTTGTGAAGTGACATTGATCTTCAATACTGGTGCACACACATCGCCACTTCATGCAACTCACTTTTGATCCTCAGAAGGATTTGACTAAAATTTAGTCTATTAATCATCATCTATTCGTCTGAGTCATGCTTCACTTATCCTACATATTACATGTTATATAGGTACAGACTGTATAACAGATTTATTCCAATCAGCGCATTGTTTGAGGGCCGTAGGGGGCGTCCAATGATCAATAATGAGGAGCGCAGTGCAGAATCTTAGACAATGCGCATCCTGAAATGACATAATGTGAATAGTTTTTATTTGCAAAAGACGGTTTCAACTTACTTTAAACACAAACTCATTACATTGTGATAAGTAGTTCATAAAATACACTTAATATCAATCTGTCGACCAGCATCACAGGTTTAGTTGTACTGTGCAGTATGTTTGTGTGTTTTTTGGGGGGAAGTTTTTCTTTATCTGAACCGAGGATTAGAAGACAGAAGGTGTCAGGTCCTGTATGGCTTCTGAAGTCCTCTGAGACAGACCTGCTATTTTTGGCTTCATAAATAAACCTGACTCGGCTTGACTGGACTTGTGTTGAATGAGAAAACAGCTTCAATGTCAGGGTATGTGTTTCTTTTTTGGCACTTCTGAGAAGTGTGTGTGTGTGTCAGTGTGAGACGGGTGGTTATTTGGACATGTGTGTGTCTCTCTGTCTCTGTGGGGCTTCGGCCTTCATCGCGAAGCTGTCCCAGTAGGCGGGGTCTTCCTCTGTCAGAGGTGAGGCAGAGGCGATGAGGTCAGTGAACGACAGCAGCGTGAACGTGGTGGGAGGAGGAAGAGAAGGGCGAAGAGGCTGAGAGGAAGAGAGAAGAAGAGTCTTTTAATCACTGAAAGAGAGTGCAGTGTCAAATTGTGCTGCAGCTGATGGTGCTAAAACAGAGCTCTTTTAGCTCTTTTAGCTCTGTTTTTGGTCTCTACCAGCTCCTGGGGGAAATATCAGGCTCTTTAGCTGCTAAATGCTTCTCTCTGTCCACCAGCTGGGCTCTAACCGTGTCTGTTTGCTGTTTAGTGCTGAGCAGGTAGTGTACAGCAGGTGTTTTGAGCTTTTTCCCTGGAAACAGTGAAAACGATGCTGACAGAGCAGCCAGGTGAACGGTAAGGTGGTGGACAGCTAAACAACGAGCTGACACTCACTATAAAACTCTGTGACGCTAAGGGGAGCTGCAGATTCGGGGGATTATTCTCTGTTGGTGTGAGTGACCCCTTTGTTAGCACAATGTCAATTGATACATTTGTTATTAAAAAAATAATGATTACAGCTGCTTTAAAGAGCAACACAACACCCCCTGAAAATCCCTCACACCTCGCTGCAGTGATGTACAGGTGCGCTCCAGGATGTGCCACAGCACCGTGACGTCACTGTTTGGTGTGGTTACAGGTGAGACAGACAGGTGCAAACACTGCTTTGCAGCTTAATTACCCTTTAAACCACCCTTTAATCCCACATCCTGAGAAAAATGGCCAGTCATTCGAACAAGAGCAACTGTCAAATGTTGAACATGTGAATGTTAGTTCCTTACTGCAGAGTCCGGTTTGTCTGCTGGTCCGAGCGCTACAGCAACATGGTGGTCAGCATCCAGCAAGGTCTCCTGCAGAAACACACACACACACACACACACACACACACACACACACACACACACACACACACACACACACACACACACACGAAAACACACATGCACCAGAACATGCAAATATAAAGCCTGAATATCATACTAAAAATAAAAAAATCACCTTCACACTCATTCAAATTCAAAGCAAATACTTAAAAATACTGTATAAAACAGCAAACACTGAATAATAAATCATGCACATGTGCATCCTTATCAGAATGTGTCCACTTGTGTGTAATCTATTGAATACATGCATGTGAATCTCTCATGCATGTTTGCATGGTTTTCGAGCGAGCGAAGGTTCGATCAGATAACCCCTGCGTTCCCCATGCCCATGATACGTGAAAACATCAGGCATAGATGTATTCACTGAAAGATGTCAGCTCCTAGCTTGAAGATATAAATTCATCCAGCAGCATAAATGATTTATACGTGTGGCAAAATCAGATTCATATCGTTTTCCAGCCTTGTTTATGTCAATCTATGCAGATTTTTTCTCACTCTAGTGGGGAGTTAGTTACAAAATGTCAGCACATTAACGAAGCTGAAAGCAAACTGTATCATCAGGGCCGTATTTAATTTGGAATATTTCATCATTTTGCTGTTTAAAAGAGGAGAGCACTGGCTTGTTACAGTCTGCTTTGAATGTGTGTTATGTGTCCACAGGCTGCAGGGGTGACATCACCAGAGGTCAGCAGGAGGCAATAAGTCTCATAGCCGCTCTCTGATCCAGCCAATCAGCAGGCAGTGAGCCAGAGGACAGGCGGTCAACAGTGCTGTTCCTCATCTTAACTCCGAGTGTGTCTATTTGTAAATAAGACAAATCTGAGAAGTCGATCAGGTTGAGTTCATTTGACCTCCTCAGGTCACTGCAATCATTCACTGATCACAAATAACTATGTGTGCCGCCGTCCTTAAGCACATACAGAGAGATGAGCGGCTTCACTGAGCTGTGTTTTTGCGGTCTGGAGCATATTTCTATGTGTTATTACAATTTACTCTACTTAAACTTCTAAAATGTGAGATTTTGTTTAATCCTTGAGCTCTCCTTCCAGAACGTCACCTTTTTTCTAGAAAAACAACATGAGCTTAATGTGATGTTAAAATCTAGTTCATGGTCCAATATTATCTTATTATCTATTTTACCGTATTCCTCCTTGTTTTATTAGGGACACGGGCAACGTCCCGAGTCACTTATTACTATCCCGCGCGTTTCTTCTTCTTCTTCTTCTTATTAGGGACACGGGGCAACGTCCCGAGTCACTTATTACTATCCCGCGCGTTTCTTCTTCTTCTTATTAGGGACACGGGGCAACGTCCCGAGTCACTGGCTCCTACAGCTATTTCATAGCTGCAGGAGCCAGTGACTCGGGGCGTAGCCCCGAGTCACTTATTACTATCCCGCGCGTTTCTTCTTCTTCTTATTAGGGACACGGGGCAACGTCCCGAGTCACTGGCTCCTACAGCTATGAAATAGCTGCAGGAGCCAGTGACTCGGGGCGTAGCCCCGAGTCACTTATTACTATCCCGCGCGTTTCTTCTTCTTCTTATTAGGGACACGGGGCAACGTCCCGAGTCACTGGCTCCTACAGCTATGAAATAGCTGCAGGAGCCAGTGACTCGGGGCGTAGCCCCGAGTCACTTATTACTATCCCGCGCGTTTCTTCTTCTTCTTCTTCTTATTAGGGACACGGGGCAACGTCCCGAGTCACTTATTACTATCCCGCGCGTTTCTTCTTCTTCTTATTAGGGACACGGGGCAACGTCCCGAGTCACTTATTACTATCCCGCGCGTTTCTTCTTCTTCTTCTTCTTATTAGGGACACGGGGCAACGTCCCGAGTCACTAATTACTATCCCGCGCGTTTCTTCTTCTTCTTCTTCTTCTTCTTCTTTTTTATTATGGCACAGAGTCTAAAAACGATCTGAAAATCTTCTCTTTTTCTCGTCGCTACGGCCACAAATTACACTCTACACGCATAATTTTGGGATCAGTTTGTAGACAAACTTGTCCTCAACGAAAAGTTGTTGTGTCAGGAATAAAACGAGATGATGGTCGGACTCAGGAAGTTCTCGGGAGTCCGATGATCTATAGTACACTCTGATACGAGGTACGGTTCTCTCACCAGAGGATTTAGTTCAGGAGGTTCGCCGAACCCAAATCTCACTGCATACAATACAAACTCCTGTTCTCTGAGTGGCAGAGTCTTTTTAAGTCGACCATTTTGTCATTTTTCTAAAGAATATCTGGACATAAAACACACGTACATCTGGCCCAGACTTGTCCGCATCTCACAGTGTAATCGGTTTTTTGATAGCAGCTACGGTTTTGACACAATCGCAAGTTGTTCGGAAGAAACCGACAGCGAAAAAGCCGCTTTTCAAGGGAAGAGTTTAACAGGTGCAACTGTCATTTACACACACACCGGTCAATAACCCACGCACACACATCTGCAGGACAACCAGCCTGAGAGTGATTATCTTAACGAGCTCAGTCAAAACAAGGGCATTGTTTGAAAACAATCTCCGTCCAACAAACAGTTAAACTCAGCTTCAGAAAGCAGTTTCGCAAAAAGGTTGAGACAGTAGTCACACAAACACACACACAAAAAGGGCTAACCAACAGCTAAAAAGTGATTAAAAACAGCACGTCAAAACTGAACAGGAACAGGTAAACAGTGGGAGAGGTGCAGAGGTAATTATCAGCAGGTGGGGCAGAAGTTACACAGGCACACACGCACGCACACACACACACACACACACACATTCAGACACACATATACCATACACATCTCCATGTAGGAGCAGATTGGGCTGCTTGTGTAGTTCAAGCAGACACACACACACAAACAGACGAAGACACACACATACGCAGTCACACACAATGACAGATACATAAACACACACACACAGACAAATGCATAATGAAAACCCCATCCCCCCGCCCCCTTGTTAACGCCGTTAGCTCTATTAGCTCTGTTAGCACAGTTAGCTCTGTTAGCGTTAGCGCCGTTAGCTCTATTCGCACCGTTAGCTGTTAGCTCCGTTAGTGTTAGCTCTGTTAGCTCCGTTAGCATTAGCTCCATTCATGTTTATTGATTCAGTTCATTAATTCATGTTAACAGAGACATGAAGCAGAGGAGAGAAGCAGACACAGACAGCTGAGGTGATCAACAGAGACAGACAAGGAGAAAGCCACAGAAACACAGCTGAGAGCAATTCATTAATCAGGGACTGACTACCTCTGATATCTGCCGTTTTCTCAATTTGCAGCCTTTTTCAATTGTCCGCTGCTTCGCCATAGTTTCTCCTAGAGACTTCATTCAAACTTTAAAACGTAGATAATTTTGTCGGCTCAAAATGACCCTCGGCACATTTTGATATCTCTTACGGTTTTCGAGCTATGACCATCGAAGGCCGACATAAGACGCAAACAACTGCGATAAATTTCCCATAAGAAATGAATGGGGAAATTTCCTCAAATTTCAGCCTTTTTCAATTGTCCGCTGCTCGGCCATACTTTGTCCTAGAGACTTCATTCAAACTTTAAAACGTAGATAATTTTGTCGGCTCGAACACACCCCGTGTCCCTTTCAAAATTTCCCAGAGGGAATTTTCTAGTTAGGGACTCGGGGCGTAGCCCCGAGTCACTTATTACTATCCCGCGCGTTTCTTCTTATTATTATTAGGGACACGGGGCACGCTCCGAGGCACTGGCTCCTGCAGCTCTGCTGCAGGAGCCAGTGACTCGGGGCATAGCCCCGAGTCACTTATTACTATCCCGCGCGTTTCTTCTTATTAGGGACACGGGGCAACGTCCCGAGTCACTGGCTCCTGCAGGAGCCAGTGACTCGGGACGTTGCCCCGAGTCACTTATTACTATCCCGCGCGTTTCTTCTTATTATTATTTTTCATCATCCTCCAAATTTTCGTCCCTAAACTCGCCCCGCAGCTTTGAGAAAACCCTCGCAAATTATATATCAAAACGTGCGTATTGTTCGGGATCGGTGTGCTATTACTTTTCTCAAATTTATCGCAGTTTTTCGCGTCGTAAGACGCGAAAAACTGCGATAAATTTCCCATAAGAAATGAATGGGACGGGCGAAAAAAACAAGATTGAAATTGGAGTTTTTCAAACATCTGTAGCTCAGGCATACATTCACCGAGAGACTTCATTTCAACTTTAAAATGTAGACCCAAGTCTGGTCTATTGGTGTGTTCATCCACATTTTGATTGGTCCTATAGTTTTTGATCAGTCACTGTTCAATGACAGTGATCGTTTGGCGGGAAATTTTGAGATTATAATGGGTGTGTATTGCGCGGAATGTTCGTGCTAGAGTGCGTGCTAGAGTGGCACAGAGTCTAAAAACGATCTGAAAATCTTCTCTTTTTCTCGTCGCTACGGCCACAAATTACACTCTACACGCATAATTTTGGGCTCATTTTGTAGACAAACTTGTCCTCTTTCGTGTGATGTCCTCGAAAAAGCCGAGAGACTTACTGAATTTAAATAGTGAGACGTTTTGTGCAGCCAGCGCCCTCCTGTTCTCCCATTAAGTCCCATGTTAAAATTCAGAGCTGTTTTGTGAGCAAAGCAGAAATGCCTCCTGTCTTTAGATCGCCATAAAACGAAAAGTTGTTGTGTCAGGAATAAAACGAGGAGATGGTCGGACTCAGGAAGTTCTCGGGAGTCCGATGATCTATAGTACACTCTGATACGAGGTACGGTTCTCTCACCAGAGGATTTAGTTCAGGAGGTTCGCCGAACCCAAATCTCACTGCATACAATACAAACTCCTGTTCTCTGAGTGGCAGAGTCTTTTTAAGTCGACCATTTTGTCATTTTTCTAAAGAATATCTGGACATAAAACACACGTACATCTGGCCCAGACTTGTCCGCATCTCACAATGTAATCGGTTTTTTGATAGCAGCTACGGTTTTGACACAATCGCAAGTTGTTCGGAAGAAACCGACAGCGAAAAAGACGCTTTTAAAGGGAGGAGTTTAACAGGTGCAACTGTCATTTACACACACACCGGTCAATAACCCACGCACACACATCTGCAGGACAACAAGCCTGAGAATGATTATCTTAACGAGCTCAGTCAAAACAAGGGCATTGTTTGAAAACAATCTCCATCCAACAAACAGTTAAACTCAGCTTCACCAAGCGCTTTGCCAAAAAGGTTGAGACAGTAGTCACACAAACACACACACAAGCAGGGCTAACCAACAGCTAAAAAGTGATTAAAAACAGCACGTCAAAACTGAACAGGAACAGGTAAAAAGTGGGAGAGGTAGAGAGGTAATTATCAGCAGGTGGGGCAGAAGTTACACAGGCACACACGCACACACACACACACACACACACATTCAGACACATATATACTATACACATCTCCATGTAGGAGCTGGTTGGGCTGCTTGTGTAGTTCAAGCAGACACACACACACAAACAGACGAAGACACACACATACGCAGTCACACACAATGACAGATACATAAACACACATACACAGACAAATGCATAATGAAAACCCCATCCCCCCGCCCCCTTGTTAACACCGTTAGCTCTATTAGCTCTGTTAGCACAGTTAGCTCTGTTAGCGTTAGCGCCGTTAGCTCTATTCGCGCCGTTAGCTGTTAGCTCCGTTAGTGTTAGCTCCGTTAGTGTTAGCTCTGTTAGCTCTGTTAGCATTAACTCCATTCATGCTTATTGATTCAGTTCATTAATTCATGTTAACAGAGACATGAAGCAGAGGAGAGAAGCAGACACAGACAGCTGAGGTGATCAACAGAGACAGACAAGGAGAAAGCCACAGAAACAGACGAAGACACACACATACACAGTCACACACAACGACAGATACATAAACACACACACACAGACAAATGCATAATGAAAACCCCATCCCCCCGCCCCCTTGTTAACGCCGCTAGCTCTATTAGCTCTGTTAGCACAGTTAGCTCTGGTTGCGTTAGCGCCGTTAGCTCTATTCGCACCGTTAGCTGTTCGCTCCATTAGTGTTAGCTCTGTTAGCTCCGTTAGCATTAGCTCCATTCATGTTTATTGATTCAGTTCATTAATTCATGTTAACAGAGACATGAAGCAGAGGAGAGAAGCAGACACAGACAGCTGAGGTGATCAACAGAGACAGACAAGGAGAAAGCCACAGAAACACAGCTGAGAGCAATTCATTAATCAGGGACTGACTGCCTCTGATATCTGCCGTTTTCTCACATTGCAGCCTTTTTCAATTGTCCGCTGCTTCGCCATAGTTTCTCCTAGAGACTTCATTCAAACTTTAAAACGTAGATAATTTTGTCGGCTCCAAATGACCCTCGGCACATTTTGATATCTCTTACGGTTTTCGAGCTATGACCATCGAAGGCCGACGTAAGACGCGAACAACTGCGATAAATTTCCCATAAGAAATGAATGGGGAAATTTCCTCAAATTTCAGCCTTTTTCAATTGTCCGCTGCTCGGCCATACTTTGTCCTAGAGACTTCATTCAAACTTTAAAACGTAGATAATTTTGTCGGCTCGAACGCACCCCGTGTCCCTTTCAAAATTTCCCAGGGGGAATTTTCTAGTTATTATTATTATTTTTCATCATCCTCCAAATTTTTGTCCCTAAACTCGCCCCGCAGCTTTGAGAAAACCCTTGCAAATTATATATCAAAACGTGCGGTTTGTTCGGGATCGGTGTGCTATTACTTTTCTCAAATTTATCGCAGTTTTTCGCGTCGTAAGACGCGAAAAACTGCGATAAATTTCCCATAAGAAATGAATGGGGACGTCCTCAAATTGCAGCCTTTTTCAATTGTCCGCTGCTCTGCCATACTTTCTCCTAGAGACGTCATTCAAACTTTAAAACGTAGATAATTTTGTCGGCTCCAAATGACCCTTGGCACATTTTGATAAATCTTACGGTTTTCGAGCTATGACCATCGAAGGCCGACGTAAGACGCGAACAACTGCGATAAATTTCCCATAAGAAATGAATGGGGAAATTTCCTCAAATTTCAGCCTTTTTCAATTGTCCGCAGCTCGGCCATACTTTGTCCTAGAGACTTCATTCAAAGTTTAAAACGTAGATAAATTTGTCAGCTCAAAATTAATACCGGCACATTTTTTGATATCTCTTACGGTTTTCGAGCTATGAGCATCTGAAGACCATCAAGTTTCTCACAAAAATGCTCAGAATTTCTCCCCCTAGAGTGGATAAATTCAAAAGTTAGAGTGAGACAGCCGGTGAGAAATCGCCTGAAATGTGTTTCTAAAATTGCCGTAAAATCCAAACGGTGAATAGGAGACACATAATTTTGGGATCTTTTGTAGACAAACTTGTCCTCTTTCATGTGATGTCCTCGAAAAAGCCGAGAGACTTACTGAATTTAAATAGTGAGACTTTTTGTGCAGCCAGCTCCCCCCTGCTCTCCCATTAAGTCCCATGTTAAAATTCAGAGCTGTTTTGTGAGCAAAGCAGAAATGCCTCCTGTCTTTACATCGCCATAAAACGAAAAGTTGTTGTGTCAGGAATAAAACGAGGAGATGGTCGGACTCAGGAAGTTCTCGGGAGTCCGATGATCTATAGTACACTCTGATACGAGGTACGGTTCTCTCACCAGAGGATTTAGTTCGGGAGGTTCGCCGAACCCAAATCTCACTGCATACAATACAAACTCCTGTTCTCTGAGTCGCAGAGTCTTTTTAAGTCGACCATTTTGTCATTTTTCTAAAGAATATCTGGACATAAAACACACGTACATCTGGCCCAGACTTGTCCGCATCTCACAGTGTAATCGGTTTTTTGATAGCAGCTACGGTTTTGACACAATTGCAAGTTGTTCGGAAGAAACCGACAGCGAAAAAGCCGCTTTTCAGTTAACAGGTGCAACTGTCATTAACTGTCATTTACACACACACCGGTCAATAACCCACGCACACACATCTGCAGGACAACAAGCCTGAGAATGATTATCTTAACGAGCTCAGTCAAAACAAGGGCATTGTTTGAAAACAATCTCCATCCAACAAACAGTTAAACTCAGCTTCACCAAGCGCTTTGCCAAAAAGGTTGAGACAGTAGTCACACAAACACACACACAAGCAGGGCTAACCAACAGCTAAAAAGTGATTAAAAACAAGCACGTCAAAACTGAACAGGAACAGGTAAAAAGTGGGAGAGGTAGAGAGGTAATTATCAGCAGGTGGGGCAGAAGTTACACACGCACACAAACAAACACACACACACACACACATTCAGACACACATATACCAGACACATCTCCATGTAGGAGCAGGTTGGGCTGCTTGTGTAGTTCAAGCAGACACACACACACAAACAGACGAAGACACACACATACGCAGTCACACACAACGACAGATACATAAACACACACACACAGACAAATGCATAATGAAAACCCCATCCCCCCGCCCCCTTGTTAACTCCGTTAGCTCTGTTAGCACAGTTAGCTCTGTTAGCGCTAGCGCCGTTAGCTATATTCGCACCTTTAGCTGTTAGCTCAGTTAGTGTTAGCTCTGTTAGCTCCGTTAGCATTAGCTCCATTCATGTTTATTGATTCAGTTCATTAATTCATGTTAACAGAGACATGAAGCAGAGGAGAGAAGCAGACACAGACAGCTGAGGTGATCAACAGAGACAGACAAGGAGAAAGCCACAGAAACACAGCTGAGAGCAATTCATTAATCAGGGACTGACTACCTCTGATATCTGCAGTTTTCTCACATTGCAGCCTTTTTCAATTGTCCGCTGCTTCGCCATAGTTTCTCCTAGAGACTTCATTCAAACTTTAAAACGTAGATAATTTTGTCGGCTCAAAATGACCCTCGGCACATTTTGATATCTCTTACGGTTTTCGAGCTATGACCATCGAAGGCCGACGTAAGACGCAAACAACTGCGATAAATTTCCCATAAGAAATGAATGGGGAAATTTCCTCAAATTTCAGCCTTTTTCAATTGTCCGCTGCTCGGGCATACTTGGTCCTAGAGACTTCATTCAAACTTTAAAACGTAGATAATTTTGTCGGCTCGAACACACCCCGTGTCCCTTTCAAAATTTCCCAGAGGGAATTTTCTAGTTATTATTTTTCATCATCCTCCAAATTTTTGTCCCTAAACTCGCCCCGCAGCTTTGAGAAAACCCTTGCAAATTATATATCAAAACGTGCGGTTTGTTCGGGATCGGTGTGCTATTACTTTTCTCAAATTTATCGCAGTTTTTCGCGTCGTAAGACGCGAAAAACTGCGATAAATTTCCCATAAGAAATGAATGGGGACGTCCTCAAATTTCAGCCTTTTTCAATTGTCCGCTGCTCTGCCATACTTTCTCCTAGAGACGTCATTCAAACTTTAAAACGTAGATAATTTTGTCGGCTCCAAATGACCCTTGGCACATTTTGATAAATCTTACGGTTTTCGAGCTATGACCATCGAAGGCCGACGTAAGACGCGAACAACTGCGATAAATTTCCCATAAGAAATGAATGGGGAAATTTCCTCAAATTTCAGCCTTTTTCAATTGTCCGCAGCTCGGCCATACTTTGTCCTAGAGACTTCATTCAAAGTTTAAAACGTAGATAAATTTGTCAGCTCAAAATTAATACCGGCACATTTTTTGATATCTCTTACGGTTTTCGAGCTACGACCATCTGAAGACCATCAAGTTTCTCACAAAAATGCTCAGAATTTCTCCCCCTAGAGTGGATAAATTCAAAAGTTAGAGTGAGACAGCCGGTGAGAAATCGCCTGAAATGTGTTTCTAAAATTGCCGTAAAATCCAAACGGTGAATAGGAGACACATAATTTTGGGATCTTTTGTAGACAAACTTGTCCTCTTTCATGTGATGTCCTCGAAAAAGCCGAGAGACTTACTGAATTTAAATAGTGAGACTTTTTGTGCAGCCAGCTCCCCCCTGCTCTCCCATTAAGTCCCATGTTAAAATTCAGAGCTGTTTTGTGAGCAAAGCAGAAATGCCTCCTGTCTTTAGATCGCCATAAAACGAAAAGTTGTTGTGTCAGGAATAAAACGAGGAGATGGTCGGACTCAGGAAGTTCTCGGGAGTCCGATGATCTATAGTACACTCTGATACGAGGTACGGTTCTCTCACCAGAGGATTTAGTTCGGGAGGTTCGCCGAACCCAAATCTCACTGCATACAATACAAACTCCTGTTCTCTGAGTCGCCGAGTCTTTTTAAGTCGACCATTTTGTCATTTTTCTAAAGAATATCTGGACATAAAACACACGTACATCTGGCCCAGACTTGTCCGCATCTCACAGTGTAATCGGTTTTTTGATAGCAGCTACGGTTTTGACACAATTGCAAGTTGTTCGGAAGAAACCGACAGCGAAAAAGCCGCTTTTCAGTTAACAGGTGCAACTGTCATTAACTGTCATTTACACACACACCGGTCAATAACCCACGCACACACATCTGCAGGACAACAAGCCTGAGAATGATTATCTTAACGAGCTCAGTCAAAACAAGGGCATTGTTTGAAAACAATCTCCGTCCAACAAGCAGTTAAACTCAGCTTCAGAAAGCTCTTTGCCAAAGAGGTTGAGATAGTAGTCACACAAATGCACACACAAAAAGGGCTAACCAACAGCTAAAACGTGATTAAAAACAGCACGTCAAAACTGAACAGGAACAGGTAAACAGTGGGAGAGGTGCAGAGGTAATTATCAGCAGGTGGGGCAGAAGTTACACAGGCACACACGCACACACACACACACACATTCAGACACATATATACCATACACATCTCCATGTAGGAGCAGGTTGGGCTGCTTGTGTAGTTCAAGCAGACACACACACACAAACAGACGAAGACACACACATACGCAGTCACACACAATGACAGATACATAAACACACACACACAGACAAATGCATAATGAAAACCCCATCCCCCCGCCCCCTTGTTAACGCCGTTAGCTCTATTAGCTCTGTTAGCACAATTAGCTCTGTTAGCGTTAGCGCCGTTAGCTCTATTCGCGCCGTTAGCTGTTAGCTCCGTTAGTGTTAGCTCTGTTAGCTCCGTTAGCATTAGCTCCATTCATGTTTATTGATTCAGTTCATTAATTCATGTTAACAGAGACATGAAGCAGAGGAGAGAAGCAGACACAGACAGCTGAGGTGATCAACAGAGACAGACAAGGAGAAAGCCACAGAAACACAGCTGAGAGCAATTCATTAATCAGGGACTGACTACCTCTGATATCTGCCGTTTTCTCAATTTGCAGCCTTTTTCAATTGTCCGCTGCTTCGCCATAGTTTCTCCTAGAGACTTCATTCAAACTTTAAAACGTAGATAATTTTGTCGGCTCAAAATGACCCTCGGCACATTTTGATATCTCTTACGGTTTTCGAGCTATGACCATCGAAGGCCGACGTAAGACGCAAACAACTGCGATAAATTTCCCATAAGAAATGAATGGGGAAATTTCCTCAAATTTCAGCCTTTTTCAATTGTCCGCTGCTCGGCCATACTTTGTCCTAGAGACTTCATTCAAACTTTAAAACGTAGATAATTTTGTCGGCTCCAACACACCCCGTGTCCCTTTCAAAATTTCCCAGAGGGAATTTTCTAGTTAGGGACACGGGGCAACGTCCCGAGTCACTGGCTCCTACAGCTATGAAATAGCTGCAGGAGCCAGTGCCTCGGAGCGTGCCCCGAGTCACTTATTACTATCCCGTGCGTTTCTTCTTCTTCTTATTATTATTTTTCATCTTCCTCCAAGTTTTCGTCCTCAAACTCGTCCCACAGCTTTGAGAAAACCCTCGCAAATTATATATCAAAACGTGCGTATTGTTCGGGATCGGTGTGCTATTACTTTTCTCAAATTTATCGCAGTTTTTCGCGTCGTAAGACGCGAAAAACTGCGATAAATTTCCCATAAGAAATGAATGGGGACGTCCTCAAATTTCAGCCTTTTTCAATTGTCCGCTGCTCTGCCATACTTTCTCCTAGAGACGTCATTCAAACTTTAAAACGTAGATAATTTTGTCGGCTCCAAATGACCCTTGGCACATTTTGATAAATCTTACGGTTTTCGAGCTATGACCATCGAAGGCCGACGTAAGACGCGAACAACTGCGATAAATTTCCCATAAGAAATGAATGGGGAAATTTCCTCAAATTTCAGCCTTTTTCAATTGTCCGCAGCTCGGCCATACTTTGTCCTAGAGACTTCATTCAAAGTTTAAAACGTAGATAAATTTGTCAGCTCAAAATTAATACCGGCACATTTTTTGATATCTCTTACGGTTTTCGAGCTACGACCATCTGAAGACCATCAAGTTTCTCACAAAAATGCTCAGAATTTCTCCCCCTAGAGTGGATAAATTCAAAAGTTAGAGTGAGACAGCCGGTGAGAAATCGCCTGAAATGTGTTTCTAAAATTGCCGTAAAATCCAAACGGTGAATAGGAGACACATAATTTTGGGATCTTTTGTAGACAAACTTGTCCTCTTTCGTGTGATGTCCTCGAAAAAGCCGAGAGACTTACTGAATTTAAATAGTGAGACGTTTTGTGCAGCCAGCGCCCTCCTGTTCTCCCATTAAGTCCCATGTTAAAATTCAGAGCTGTTTTGTGAGCAAAGCAGAAATGCCTCCTGTCTTTAGATCGCCATAAAACGAAAAGTTGTTGTGTCAGGAATAAAACGAGGAGATGGACGGACTCAGGAAGTTCTCGGGAGTCCGATGATCTATAGTACACTCTGATACGAGGTACGGTTCTCTCACCAGAGGATTTAGTTCGGGAGGTTCGCCGAACCCAAATCTCACTGCATACAATACAAACTCCTGTTCTCTGAGTCGCAGAGTCTTTTTAAGTCGACCATTTTGTCATTTTTCTAAAGAATATCTGGACATAAAACACACGTACATCTGGCCCAGACTTGTCCGCATCTCACAGTGTAATCGGTTTTTTGATAGCAGCTACGGTTTTGACACAATCGCAAGTTGTTCGGAAGAAACCGACAGCGAAAAAGCCGCTTTTCAAGGGAAGAGTTTAACAGGTGCAACTGTCATTTACACACACACCGGTCAATAACCCACGCACACACATCTGCAGGACAACAAGCCTGAGAATGATTATCTTAACGAGCTCAGTCAAAACAAGGGCATTGTTTGAAAACAATCTCCATCCAACAAACAGTTAAACTCAGCTTCACCAAGCGCTTTGCCAAAAAGGTTGAGACAGTAGTCACACAAACACACACACAAGCAGGGCTAACCAACAGCTAAAAAGTGATTAAAAACAAGCACGTCAAAACTGAACAGGAACAGGTAAAAAGTGGGAGAGGTAGAGAGGTAATTATCAGCAGGTGGGGCAGAAGTTACACACGCACACAAACAAACACACACACACACACACATTCAGACACACATATACCAGACACATCTCCATGTAGGAGCTGGTTGGGCTGCTTGTGTAGTTCAAGCAGACACACACACACACAAACAGACGAAGACACACACATACGCAGTCACACACAACGACAGATACATAAACACACACACACAGACAAATGCATAATGAAAACCCCATCCCCCCGCCCCCTTGTTAACGCCGTTAGCTCTGTTAGCTCTGTTAGCACAGTTAGCTCTGTTAGCGCTAGCGCCGTTAGCTATATTCGCACCTTTAGCTGTTAGCTCAGTTAGTGTTAGCTCTGTTAGCTCCGTTAGCATTAGCTCCATTCATGTTTATTGATTCAGTTCATTAATTCATGTTAACAGAGACATGAAGCAGAGGAGAGAAGCAGACACAGACAGCTGAGGTGATCAACAGAGACAGACAAGGAGAAAGCCACAGAAACACAGCTGAGAGCAATTCATTAATCAGGGACTGACTACCTCTGATATCTGCCGTTTTCTCAATTTGCAGCCTTTTTCAATTGTCCGCTGCTTCGCCATAGTTTCTCCTAGAGACTTCATTCAAACTTTAAAACGTAGATAATTTTGTCGGCTCAAAATGACCCTCGGCACATTTTGATATCTCTTACGGTTTTCGAGCTATGACCATCGAAGGCCGACGTAAGACGCAAACAACTGCGATAAATTTCCCATAAGAAATGAATGGGGAAATTTCCTCAAATTTCAGCCTTTTTCAATTGTCCGCTGCTCGGCCATACTTTGTCCTAGAGACTTCATTCAAACTTTAAAACGTAGATAATTTTGTCGGCTCGAACACACCCCGTGTCCCTTTCAAAATTTCCCAGAGGGAATTTTCTAGTTATTATTTTTCATCTTCCTCCAAGTTTTCGTCCTCAAACTCGTCCCACAGCTTTGAGAAAACCCTCGCAAATTATATATCAAAACGTGCGTATTGTTCGGGATCGGTGTGCTATTACTTTTCTCAAATTTATCGCAGTTTTTCGCGTCGTAAGACGCGAAAAACTGCGATAAATTTCCCATAAGAAATGAATGGGACGGGCGAAAAAAACAAGATTGAAATTGGAGTTTTTCAAACATCTGTAGCTCAGGCATACATTCACCGAGAGACTTCATTTCAACTTTAAAATGTAGACCCAAGTCTGGTCTATTGGTGTGTTCATCCACATTTTGATTGGTCCTATAGTTTTTGATCAGTCACTGTTCAATGACAGTGATCGTTTGGCGGGAAATTTTGAGATTATAATGGGTGTGTATTGCGCGGAATGTTCGTGCTAGAGTGCGTGCTAGAGTGGCACAGAGTCTAAAAACGATCTGAAAATCTTCTCGTTTTCTCGTCGCTACGGCCACAAATTACACTCTACACGCATAATTTTGGGCTCAGTTTGTAGACAAACTTGTCCTCTTTCGTGTGATGTCCTCGAAAAAGCCGAGAGACTTACTGAATTTAAATAGTGAGACGTTTTGTGCAGCCAGCGCCCTCCTGTTCTCCCATTAAGTCCCATGTTAAAATTCAGAGCTGTTTTGTGAGCAAAGCAGAAATGCCTCCTGTCTTTAGATCGCCATAAAACGAAAAGTTGTTGTGTCAGGAATAAAACGAGATGATGGTCGGACTCAGGAAGTTCTCGGGAGTCCGATGATCTATAGTACACTCTGATATGAGGTACGGTTCTCTCACCAGAGGATTTAGTTCAGGAGGTTCGCCGAACCCAAATCTCACTGCATACAATACAAACTCCTGTTCTCTGAGTCGCAGAGTCTTTTTAAGTCGACCATTTTGTCATTTTTCTAAAGAATATCTGGACATAAAACACACGTACATCTGGCCCAGACTTGTCCGCATCTCACAGTGTAATCGTTTTTTTGATAGCAGCTACGGTTTTGACACAATCGCAAGTTGTTCGGAAGAAACCGACAGCGAAAAAGTCGCTTTTCAGTTAACAGGTGTAACTGTCATTTACACACACACCGGTCAATAACCCACGCACACACATCTGCAGGACAACAAGCCTGAGAATGATTATCTTAACGAGCTCAGTCAAAACAAGGGCATTGTTTGAAAACAATCTCCGTCCAACAAACAGTTAAACTCAGCTTCACCAAGCGCTTTGCCAAAAAGGTTGAGACAGTAGTCACACAAACGCACACACAAGCAGGGCTAACCAACAGCTAAAAAGTGATTAAAAACAAGCACGTCAAAACTGAACAGGAACAGGTAAAAAGTGGGAGAGGTAGAGAGGTAATTATCAGCAGGTGGGGCAGAAGTTACACACGCACACAAACAAACACACACACACACACACATTCAGACACACATATACCAGACACATCTCCATGTAGGAGCTGGTTGGGCTGCTTGTGTAGTTCAAGCAGACACACACACACAAACAGACGAAGACACACACATACGCAGTCACACACAATGACAGATACATAAACACACACACACAGACAAATGCATAATGAAAACCCCATCCCCCCGCCCCCTTGTTAACGCCGTTAGCTCTATTAGCTCTGTTAGCACAGTTAGCTCTGTTAGCGTTAGAGCTGTTAGCTGTATTCGCGCTGTTAGCTCCGTTAGTGTTAGCTCTGTTAGCTCCGTTAGCATTAGCTCCATTCATGTTTATTGATTCAGTTCATTAATTCATGTTAACAGAGACATGAAGCAGAGGAGAGAAGCAGACACAGACAGCTGAGGTGATCAACAGAGACAGACAAGGAGAAAGCCACAGAAACACAGCTGGGACCAGTTCATTAATCAGGGACTGACTACCTCTGATATCTGCTGTTTTCTCAAATTGCAGCCTTTTTCAATTGTCCGCTGCTTCGCCATAGTTTCTCCTAGAGACTTCATTCAAACTTTAAAACGTAGATAATTTTGTCGGCTCAAAATGACCCTCGGCACATTTTGATATCTCTTACGGTTTTCGAGCTATGACCATCGAAGGCCGACGTAAGACGCAAACAACTGCGATAAATTTCCCATAAGAAATGAATGGGGAAATTTCCTCAAATTTCAGCCTTTTTCAATTGTCCGCTGCTCGGCCATACTTTGTCCTAGAGACTTCATTCAAACTTTAAAACGTAGATAATTTTGTCGGCTCAAACGCACCCCGTGTCCCTTTCAAAATTTCCCAGGGGGAATTTTCTAGTTATTATTTTTCATCTTCCTCCAAGTTTTCGTCCTCAAACTCGTCCCACAGCTTTGAGAAAACCCTCGCAAATTATATATCAAAACGTGCGTATTGTTCGGGATCGGTGTGCTATTACTTTTCTCAAATTTATCGCAGTTTTTCGCGTCGTAAGACGCGAAAAACTGCGATAAATTTCCCATAAGAAATGAATGGGACGGGCGAAAAAAACAAGATTGAAATTGGAGTTTTTCAAACATCTGTAGCTCAGGCATACATTCACCGAGAGACTTCATTTCAACTTTAAAATGTAGACCCAAGTCTGGTCTATTGGTGTGTTCATCCACATTTTGATTGGTCCTATAGTTTTTGATCAGTCACTGTTCAATGACAGTGATCGTTTGGTGGGAAATTTTGAGATTATAATGGGTGTGTATTGCGCGGAATGTTCGTGCTAGAGTGCGTGCTAGAGTGGCACAGAGTCTAAAAACGATCTGAAAATCTTCTCTTTTTCTCGTCGCTACGGCCACAAATTACACTCTACACGCATAATTTTGGGCTCATTTTGTAGACAAACTTGTCCTCTTTCGTGTGATGTCCTCGAAAAAGCCGAGAGACTTACTGAATTTAAATAGTGAGACGTTTTGTGCAGCCAGCGCCCTCCTGTTCTCCCATTAAGTCCCATGTTAAAATTCAGAGCTGTTTTGTGAGCAAAGCAGAAATGCCTCCTGTCTTTAGATCGCCATAAAACGAAAAGTTGTTGTGTCAGGAATAAAACGAGGAGATGGCCGGACTCAGGAAGTTCTCGGGAGTCCGATGATCTATAGTACACTCTGATACGAGGTACGGTTCTCTCACCAGAGGATTTAGTTCAGGAGGTTCGCCGAACCCAAATCTCACTGCATACAATGCAAACTCCTGTTCTCTGAGTCGCAGAGTCTTTTTAAGTCGACCATTTTGTCATTTTTCTAAAGAATATCTGGACATAAAACACACGTACATCTGGCCCAGACTTGTCCGCATCTCACAGTGTAATCGGTTTTTTGATAGCAGCTACGGTTTTGACACAATCGCAAGTTGTTCGGAAGAAACCGACAGCGAAAAAGCCGCTTTTCAAGGGAAGAGTTTAACAGGTGCAACTGTCATTTACACACACACCGGTCAATAACCCACGCACACACATCTGCAGGACAACAAGCCTGAGAATGATTATCTTAACGAGCTCAGTCAAAACAAGGGCATTGTTTGAAAACAATCTCCATCCAACAAACAGTTAAACTCAGCTTCACCAAGCGCTTTGCCAAAAAGGTTGAGACAGTAGTCACACAAACACACACACAAGCAGGGCTAACCAACAGCTAAAAAGTGATTAAAAACAGCACGTCAAAACTGAACAGGAACAGGTAAACAGTGGGAGAGGTGCAGAGGTAATTATCAGCAGGTGGGGCAGAAGTTACACAGGCACACACGCACGCACACACACACACACACACACACACATTCAGACACACATATACCATACACATCTCCATGTAGGAGCTGGTTGGGCTGCTTGTGTAGTTCAAGCAGACACACACACACAAACAGACGAAGACACACACATACGCAGTCACACACAACGACAGATACATAAACACACACACACAGACAAATGCATAATGAAAACCCCATCCCCCCGCCCCCTTGTTAACGCCGTTAGCTCTGTTAGCTCTGTTAGCACAGTTAGCTCTGTTAGCGCTAGCGCCGTTAGCTATATTCGCACCTTTAGCTGTTAGCTCAGTTAGTGTTAGCTCTGTTAGCTCCGTTAGCATTAGCTCCATTCATGTTTATTGATTCAGTTCATTAATTCATGTTAACAGAGACATGAAGCAGAGGAGAGAAGCAGACACAGACAGCTGAGGTGATCAACAGAGACAGACAAGGAGAAAGCCACAGAAACACAGCTGAGAGCAATTCATTAATCAGGGACTGACTACCTCTGATATCTGCCGTTTTCTCACATTGCAGCCTTTTTCAATTGTCCGCTGCTTCGCCATAGTTTCTCCTAGAGACTTCATTCAAACTTTAAAACGTAGATAATTTTGTCGGCTCAAAATGACCCTCGGCACATTTTGATATCTCTTACGGTTTTCGAGCTATGACCATCGAAGGCCGACGTAAGACGCAAACAACTGCGATAAATTTCCCATAAGAAATGAATGGGGAAATTTCCTCAAATTTCAGCCTTTTTCAATTGTCCGCTGCTCGGCCATACTTTGTCCTAGAGACTTCATTCAAACTTTAAAACGTAGATAATTTTGTCGGCTCGAACACACCCCGTGTCCCTTTCAAAATTTCCCAGAGGGAATTTTCTAGTTATTATTTTTCATCATCCTCCAAATTTTTGTCCCTTAACTCGCCCCGCAGCTTTGAGAAAACCCTTGCAAATTATATATCAAAACGTGCGGTTTGTTCGGGATCGGTGTGCTATTACTTTTCTCAAATTTATCGCAGTTTTTCGCGTCGTAAGACGCGAAAAACTGCGATAAATTTCCCATAAGAAATGAATGGGGACGTCCTCAAATTTCAGCCTTTTTCAATTGTCCGCTGCTCTGCCATACTTTCTCCTAGAGACGTCATTCAAACTTTAAAACGTAGATAATTTTGTCGGCTCCAAATGACCCTCGGCACATTTTGATAAATCTTACGGTTTTCGAGCTATGACCATCGAAGGCCGACGTAAGACGCGAACAACTGCGATAAATTTCCCATAAGAAATGAATGGGGAAATTTCCTCAAATTTCAGCCTTTTTCAATTGTCCGCAGCTCGGCCATACTTTGTCCTAGAGACTTCATTCAAAGTTTAAAACGTAGATAAATTTGTCAGCTCAAAATTAATACTGGCACATTTTTTGATATCTCTTACGGTTTTCGAGCTACGACCATCTGAAGACCATCAAGTTTCTCACAAAAATGCTCAGAATTTCTCCCCCTAGAGTGGATAAATTCAAAAGTTAGAGTGAGACAGCCGGTGAGAAATCGCCTGAAATGTGTTTCTAAAATTGCCGTAAAATCCAAACGGTGAATAGGAGACACATAATTTTGGGATCTTTTGTAGACAAACTTGTCCTCTTTCATGTGATGTCCTCGAAAAAGCCGAGAGACTTACTGAATTTAAATAGTGAGACTTTTTGTGCAGCCAGCTCCCCCCTGCTCTCCCATTAAGTCCCATGTTAAAATTCAGAGCTGTTTTGTGAGCAAAGCAGAAATGCCTCCTGTCTTTAGATCGCCATAAAACGAAAAGTTGTTGTGTCAGGAATAAAACGAGGAGATGGTCGGACTCAGGAAGTTCTCGGGAGTCCGATGATCCATAGTACACTCTGATACGAGGTACGGTTCTCTCACCAGAGGATTTAGTTCGGGAGGTTCGCCGAACCCAAATCTCACTGCATACAATACAAACTCCTGTTCTCTGAGTCGCAGAGTCTTTTTAAGTCGACCATTTTGTCATTTTTCTAAAGAATATCTGGACATAAAACACACGTACATCTGGCCCAGACTTGTCCGCATCTCACAGTGTAATCGGTTTTTTGATAGCAGCTACGGTTTTGACACAATTGCAAGTTGTTCGGAAGAAACCGACAGCGAAAAAGCCGCTTTTCAGTTAACAGGTGCAACTGTCATTAACTGTCATTTACACACACACCGGTCAATAACCCACGCACACACATCTGCAGGACAACAAGCCTGAGAATGATTATCTTAACGAGCTCAGTCAAAACAAGGGCATTGTTTGAAAACAATCTCCGTCCAACAAGCAGTTAAACTCAGCTTCAGAAAGCTCTTTGCCAAAGAGGTTGAGATAGTAGTCACACAAATGCACACACAAAAAGGGCTAACCAACAGCTAAAACGTGATTAAAAACAGCACGTCAAAACTGAACAGGAACAGGTAAACAGTGGGAGAGGTGCAGAGGTAATTATCAGCAGGTGGGGCAGAAGTTACACAGGCACACACGCACACACACACACACACACATTCAGACACATATATACCATACACATCTCCATGTAGGAGCAGGTTGGGCTGCTTGTGTAGTTCAAGCAGACACACACACACAAACAGACGAAGACACACACATACGCAGTCACACACAATGACAGATACATAAACACACACACACAGACAAATGCATAATGAAAACCCCATCCCCCCGCCCCCTTGTTAACGCCGTTATTAGCTCTGTTAGCACAGTTAGCTCTGTTAGCGTTAGCGCCGTTAGCTCTATTCGCACCGCTAGCTGTTAGCTCCGTTAGTGTTAGCTCTGTTAGCTCCGTCAGCATTAGCTCCATTCATGTTTATTGATTCAGTTCATTAATTCATGTTAACAGAGACATGAAGCAGAGGAGAGAAGCAGACACAGACAGCTGAGGTGATCAACAGAGACAGACAAGTAGAAAGCCACAGAAACAGACGAAGACACACACATACGCAGTCACACACAACGACAGATACATAAACACACACACACAGACAAATGCATAATGAAAACCCCATCCCCCCGCCCCCTTGTTAACGCCGTTAGCTCTGTTAGCTCTGTTACCACAGTTAGCTCTGTTAGCGCTAGCGCCGTTAGCTCTATTCGCACCTTTAGCTGTTAGCTCAGTTAGTGTTAGCTCTGTTAGCTCTGTTAGCATTAGCTCCATTCATGTTTATTGATTCAGTTCATTAATTCATGTTAACAGAGACATGAAGCAGAGGAGAGAAGCAGACACAGACAGCTGAGGTGATCAACAGAGACAGACAAGGAGAAAGCCACAGAAACACAGCTGAGAGCAATTCATTAATCAGGGACTGACTACCTCTGATATCTGCCGTTTTCTCAATTTGCAGCCTTTTTCAATTGTCCGCTGCTTCGCCATAGTTTCTCCTAGAGACTTCATTCAAACTTTAAAACGTAGATAATTTTGTCGGCTCAAAATGACCCTCGGCACATTTTGATATCTCTTACGGTTTTCGAGCTATGACCATCGAAGGCCGACGTAAGACGCAAACAACTGCGATAAATTTCCCATAAGAAATGAATGGGGAAATTTCCTCAAATTTCAGCCTTTTTCAATTGTCCGCTGCTCGGCCATACTTTGTCCTAGAGACTTCATTCAAACTTTAAAACGTAGATAATTTTGTCGGCTCGAACACACCCCGTGTCCCTTTCAAAATTTCCCATAAGAAATGAATGGGACGGGCGAAAAAAACAAGATTGAAATTGGAGTTTTTCAAACATCTGTAGCTCAGGCATACATTCACCGAGAGACTTCATTTCAACTTTAAAATGTAGACCCAAGTCTGGTCTATTGGTGTGTTCATCCACATTTTGATTGGTCCTATAGTTTTTGATCAGTCACTGTTCAATGACAGTGATCGTTTGGCGGGAAATTTTGAGATTATAATGGGTGTGTATTGCGCGGAATGTTCGTGCTAGAGTGTGTGCTAGAGTGGCACAGAGTCTAAAAACGATCTGAAAATCTTCTCTTTTTCTCGTCGCTACGGCCACAAATTACACTCTACACGCATAATTTTGGGCTCATTTTGTAGACAAACTTGTCCTCTTTTGTGTGATGTCCTCGAAAAAGCCGAGAGACTTACTGAATTTAAATAGTGAGACGTTTTGTGCAGCCAGCGCCCTCCTGTTCTCCCATTAAGTCCCATGTTAAAATTCAGAGCTGTTTTGTGAGCAAAGCAGAAATGCCTCCTGTCTTTAGATCGCCATAAAACGAAAAGTTGTTGTGTCAGGAATAAAACGAGGAGATGGTCGGACTCAGGAAGTTCTCGGGAGTCCGATGATCTATAGTACACTCTGATACGAGGTACGGTTCTCTCACCAGAGGATTTAGTTCAGGAGGTTCGCCGAACCCAAATCTCACTGCATACAATACAAACTCCTGTTCTCTGAGTCGCAGAGTCTTTTTAAGTCGACCATTTTGTCATTTTTCTAAAGAATATCTGGACATAAAACACACGTACATCTGGCCCAGACTTGTCCGCATCTCACAGTGTAATCGGTTTTTTGATAGCAGCTACGGTTTTGACACAATCGCAAGTTGTTCGAAAGAAACCGACAGCGAAAAAGCCGCTTTTCAAGGGAGGAGTTTAACAGGTGCAACTGTCATTTACACACACACCGGTCAATAACCCACGCACACACATCTGCAGGACAACAAGCCTGAGAATGATTATCTTAACGAGCTCAGTCAAAACAAGGGCATTGTTTGAAAACAATCTCCATCCAACAAACAGTTAAACTCAGCTTCACCAAGCGCTTTGCCAAAAAGGTTGAGACAGTAGTCACACAAACACACACACAAGCAGGGCTAACCAACAGCTAAAAAGTGATTAAAAACAAGCACGTCAAAACTGAACAGGAACAGGTAAAAAGTGGGAGAGGTAGAGAGGTAATTATCAGCAGGTGGGGCAGAAGTTACACACGCACACAAACACACACACACACACACACACACACACACATTCAGACACACATATACCAGACACATCTCCATGTAGGAGCTGGTTGGGCTGCTTGTGTAGTTCAAGCAGACACACACACACAAACAGGCGAAGACACACACATACGCAGTCACACACAATGACAGATACATAAACACACACACACAGACAAATGCATAATGAAAACCCCATCCCCCCGCCCCCTTGTTAACGCCGTTAGCTCTGTTAGCTCTGTTAGCACAGTTAGCTCTGTTAGCGCTAGCGCCGTTAGCTATATTCGCACCTTTAGCTGTTAGCTCAGTTAGTGTTAGCTCTGTTAGCTCTGTTAGCATTAGCTCCATTCATGTTTATTGATTCAGTTCATTAATTCATGTTAACAGAGACATGAAGCAGAGGAGAGAAGCAGACACAGACAGCTGAGGTGATCAACAGAGACAGACAAGGAGAAAGCCACAGAAACACAGCTGAGAGCAATTCATTAATCAGGGACTGACTACCTCTGATATCTGCCGTTTTCTCAAATTGCAGCCTTTTTCAATTGTCCGCTGCTTCGCCATAGTTTCTCCTGGAGACTTCATTCAAACTTTAAAACGTAGATAATTTTGTCGGCTCGAACGCACCCCGTGTCCCTTTCAAAATTTCCCAGGGGGAATTTTCTAGTTGTAAATGCTATGTTTTGCTTTTATGTGAGACACACAGTTTTGCTATTGTTGTTCAGAGTTGAGAACAAATCCAGTGACTTGTGTATTTTGCCATTACCAATCACACTTAACGCTGCCAGCTGCGGCATTCTGCAATCACTTCTTTCACTATTTTCTAACCAGACTTGTACACTTCGCTTTACCTATAATATCATACTCCTATCAATTTTTTTCACCTCGATTTTTGGACAACTGAAATGTAAACAGTACAAAGACAACATATTTAATGTTTCACCTCATCAGCACCATTGGTTTTTGTAAATATCTGCTTATTCTGAATTTGATGCAGCAATACGCTTCAAATGAGTTGGGACAGGAGCAACAAAAGACTGGGAAAGATGTGGAACGCTCTAAAAACACCTGTTTGGATCATTCCACAGGTAAACAGGTTGATTGGTAACAGGTGATAGTATCATGATTGGGTGTGAAAGGAGCATCCTGGAAAGGCTCAGTCATTCACAAGCGAGGATGGAGCGAGGTTCAACACTTTGTGAACACATGATTGTATAAAGGATGTTACTACATGGGCTCAGGAACACTTTGTAAACACAGTTCAATTGCAAATGATTGTATTCTGTTTTTATTTACATTTTACACTTCTTTGGAATCGAGGTTGTAAAAATAATAATGCAGATTAATATTTTGCAGAGCAACTAATTACCAATCAACTATCTGTTATTTTTAAAAACAAAGTAGTAACATCCAGTTTTCCCTCCGCTCCTCTTTGCTTCACTGATTCTTGCAGTAACGTTCATCTCTTCATCCTCTCGACCGAAACAGCCTCACTCTGTATGTTGCCGTTACTTCACTTTGCCCTACAATCTTTGGCTAAAAATAGGACACATGCATTACCCTGCGACACGTATAAGTGAGCTGTTATTCTCTGGTGTGCAAACACAGACACTAAAACAGCATTAAGCCTCCACGACCCCGAGAGAGAGGAGACACCAGGCTTTTCAGACCAGTGGTAACCTTTTAGCACTTGTTAATCCCTCTGCCGCTGGGCGTGGAGGCGGAGGGGGGGGGGTAGAGAGGACAAACACAGAGGAGGCAAAAGAACAGAGCAGGTACAGTAAATGATGGAAGACGGTGAATAAAGAGAAGAAAGTGAAGGGGGTGTTGGAGAAATCGGACGAGGATGAAGGTGAGGAGAGGAGATGAGATGAGAGGAGCTGAACAGAGGAGATGAAATGGGAAACAGAAGAGGAGGGAGAGGAGTGATGGCCGCAGATGATTCTTCTGCTCTGACACTCCTCTAATCTCTTGTCATGGTTTCAGGAGGGCTGGAGGGCCACTTGAGAGCCCCCCCATTGCAATCACTTGTGTGTATTTCTCTGCAGGGCCACCTGTGATTCACTTTGCAGATGCTTTCAAGGGGGCAGCCACTGGGGAACGGAGGACGCAGGACCCCACAGCAGAGCTGCCGAGTCCTTTGAACCACTGCTTTTAAGCTCATTGATTTCCTACAGGCTGAGTCAAACTGGTTCTACCCGGTAAAAAACATGCCACAAGACCCACTAATAAGAAGTAGCCATACGGTATTTATCAAACTATTCTGTACTATAACTATAATTACACAGAAACTAGCTGCAGTATGCAACCTGACAATATATCTTTGCCATCTGGATATTCATAGACTACAAATATGCCACAAACTAAACTCTCTCTTTTCTTCTCCTTAAAGGAATAGTTCAACATTTTAGGAAATGCCCTATTCTGCTTTCGTACCAAAGGGACTGTTAAAACTGCAAGTTGTGGTTTTACAGGGGGTTGCATGCGGGATTATTTCCTGACTGGGTGCAGTGACTTCCTGTAAGGCGTCGTCGTCACCGTGAGGCTGCCGACCAACCAGCTGAGACCAGCCGAGATTGCACAAAATTAGATATAGCGTCTAGAGGTTGACCAATTAATTGGTTTGATCTCGAGCGATCGAGTGTTGAAGAAGAGAGCCGCCCTCCTGGAGAGAATGCTAACAAGCTCTGTTTCCGACATTATTGTATCAGAAATCTCAACTGGAATTACTGACTGTGAGGGGAAATAATAGCTAAAAAAAAAAGATTTGTACGATTAGTCTGATGTTCAGCTCCAGAATTCTGTTTTTTTTGGGTATTTATTATTAAGAGTTTGATGTTCAGCTCAACAGCTATCCAGTTTCTAATAAAGTCAAAGACTTCATTTCTGACAGTGTTGAAAAAGATTGTGTGTGTGAGACGTCGGCCGATTAATTGGCCGTCTGCTTTTTCCTGCTCCAATCTACCCTTTTTATCTCGACCTTTAAAAGTCGGTTGACCTCTAACAACGTGTTAATTAGGGAGCTTTGAGGTGCTAGCAGGTGGATTCTGTTATCTTCAGACTGTGTCAGGCAAGCTGTTTCCCCTTTTTTCCAGTCTTCATGCTAAGCTTCGCTAAGCTAAGCTAACTGTCTCCTTACTGTAGCTTCATAGTGAATAACAGTTCCTCTTGAGCAACATAAACAGTGAGAAGGATCCAAATGTAGTGCGAAAAATGTGAATAAAACCCACAGAATCTTAAACAAGCTATGACATTGGCAGAACAGAAAATAAGCCGGCATGGCAGGATGCCAGTCAGGCAATTGATCGCTGGTGGAAAACACTGCAGCGACCTTTTGGAGATAGTAGCTGAAGGTAAAATGCACACCGTTTTTAAATCTGGAAATTAAACCAGTCTGTCACACAGATTTTTTTTTTTTGGCCTGTCTTACTCTTCACACCTCTCTTCAAACACACTCACTTCAAACATCCAGTCCTCCTCTTCCTCCTCATCTAGATGCATCTTGGTCTGGCGCAGTGCCCGGCCCTGTGCGAGCGGTTCAGAGGACAGGTGAAACTCCACCCTCTGCAGGTTGAAGCCCAGACCTGTGCCAATGGCTTTGATGAAGCTCTCCTTCAGGGCCTTGGTGGGAAGGGAGGAAACACAGTTGGCTAAGTGGAAGTATTACTAGTTACATGCAAAAAAATGATCACAGGCACATAAGGAAAGACAGGACTTCTGTGTGTCTGACAAAGCTGAGAAAGACAGACTGTGTGTGCTTCTTCGTGTGTGTGTTGTATTTTGGCTCAGTAGCACAATAACTTAAAACCGCAACAGATGGGAATCTATGCACACATGTATAACAGCGTGTATACAAAAGAGCGACTTTGTGTGCGTGTATGAATGTGTGTGTTCAGCCAAAACCAACCCCGCTCGGCAGCCAATGAGCCACAATTACAGTATTACAAGGCTAATCGCTATGGCAACCATCGGTCGAACTCTGCCATTAGTCAACAGTGTGGTGATGATATCAGAGCTTGACGTCTCTGTGCCACCCTCTCAATCTCACAACATCTCTCATCAACACCACTGTTGCTGTTGCTGTCCATCTGTGTGTGTGTGCGTGTTTGCAAGAAAGAAAATACACAAGAGGAAGAAAAAAACTGACAAAAAGTGAGAAACGGAAAAGACAGAAAGGGCTATTGTGTATCTGTGTGGATGAAATGTAGAGATAGAGAAGGACCAAATGTGAGAAAAAGAGAAAAATGGAGAAGCATGAGAGCTGAGGAGAGAAATCCAGAGTTCACACATGAATGTGCAAAATGTGGGAATGTGTGTTAAAGGACATCGGCAGTGTCTTTTTTTTCCCTGCGTTTCATTCTCACACGCACGCACGACTAAAAAACAGCGCCTGTGGGGCCCAGCAGCGATGCAATGTGACGACAGGGTAGTTTGGTTGCCATGGTTACCCAGTGGCGGTAGAACGCGGCGAGCTGCCGGTGCTCCGAGCCGGCTGATTGGATGACGCTCCACTCGTGCGCTGTAAACTGACGAGTCATGATGCGGAAAAACTCCGGCACAGAGCTGCTACCTGGAGGGAGAGATGGGGGGAGGGAGGAGAGGTTTGAAGGCCAAAGAAAGGGAAGAGGACGGAGAAAGAAGGATGGAGGGAGAGAGGAAGATGGAGGCAGGAGTCAGATGTTAGACAGAGACAGAAACAAGCTCTCTGAAGATGATCCAAACATACTCAGTCTTTGAGATTAGTGTGGACTGTTTCCTCTCTCAGACATATCTCACAACACACACACACACACACACACACACACACACACACACACACAGGAATCCGAACACACCAAGCAGCATTGACATAGACATACACAGGCCAACAGTGACCCCTTGTGGTAGAAATGGAGAATACATAAGCAATACCATTCCTGCCTTGTGCTTGGGAATAATTACGCTGACAGAATTGTCCGTTGCTGAATTAATTAGTATGAGAGGGTGGAAATGGACAGTTGACTGATATGTGTCGTTTGATCTTTAAGCTCATGCAATGATCCAGACAGCATGATTAATTCAAGCGTGCTACATGTTTTTGTTTTGTGGCTTGAATATATCACATTACAGGAGACATCAGTTAACAGTTAATTAAAAGTAAAGACTGTTTATCATCATATCATCTTTTTTTAACCTCTTCCACTCCACCCCTATTTCTGAGGAAAATGCCTGAAATAACATCCCCAAATTAAGTCAGAAACTGTTCAGCCTGTACAGTCATGCAGCCAATCAAAAGCACAGCTGAGCTGGATTTTATTCAAGTAGGGCCATGCTGTTATTCAAGTAAGAGGAAAGAGAATAGGGTAGAGTGATTTTTGCTACAGACTTTGCTCAGTTTCTCCTGCTATCACCCCCATTTTCTGTTTCCTTCACACAGCTGATCTGACACCTGTAGTTAATATCAAGTTGCCACTTTTGCAATTCTTTCATAAACCAGTAGAGTTAAGCAACGGTGGATTTACCATTTTCAGCACTTAACTGTAAACCCCAAATTTACCTGGCATGGTTGTCTTCATTATATCCACTCCAACCTGGAGCCCCTGCTCTGCAGCGAGCACAGCATAGTCCCCCTGGTGGGACAGGTTGAAACTCCAGGCAGGTTCAGGGTCTGCATCTGAACTGACCTGGATGCAAACAGCAAGGCAGTAATCAGATGATGAATCAGACAGCGTGCATGCACTGTACTTAGTGTAGTAAAGAATCAGGAAAACAAAAAAGACAGTACAACACAATAAGGAAAGGTGCTAATTGATTACTGATATGTTCTATGGAAACACTCATTGATAAACATTGGTGGTGTGAACCTTCAGTGGTGCTGCCAGGTAAGGTTTCCCTCTGGGAGATCGCTCCAGTCTGATCTCTGACCAGGGGATCCCCATTCTCTCACACACGAATCTCCTCAGCAGCAACCTGCCAGCCTGGTGGGGTAAGAGAGAGACAGACAGGCAGTGTATAACAAGTGTATACATAATGGGGAAAATAAGTAAGGTAGGTGGCAGTGCAATATGCCGGCATAGAGAAGCTGGCAGAAACAAAAAGTTAACAGACTCACCATGGCTGATTTGGCATCCTGGGCAAACACAAACTGTCCGATCCTGTCCTTCTCCTCCCGCTGAACGCAGCGAGCAGCGAACAGCCAGTCAGACCTGCTGGGTGTCCACGACCCACAGCGGAAAGCCCAGCGGACAGAGCCCATCTCCTCACCTCTGTCCCGTCACCTGGACTTCTCCACAACGTTAGACTGCCCACAACTTGTTAGCGAGCTAACGTTAGCATCGCGTGTTAGTATGCAGGGTCTGACCGACAACAGAAGTCTGGAAATATTACAGGGTTTTCACAATGAAGCGGCGCAGCAGGGGTGAACTGAAGGCTGCTAATAAAACTACTACACAAAACTTCTGTCCTGTGTTTACATCTTCGGTTTGACAGCGGTGCACATGCCCGGAAGAGCCCGGCGAGATTCAATGTCGTCATAAGTGGGCGCGGTGGAGGATTGACCAATAGGGGCGACGGAAACAGTGCGCAACTAACGATACCTTCATGTGCTCTCTAGAATATTGTAAATACGGCAAATCCACGTTTGATCACGTTTCAATCAATGCGAGAATTCATTGATTTTCAGAGTGTTGAAAATTTAGAATCAATTCGCTGAGGCCTGCTGACGGCAAAATTGGTGTGTCTTAACCTCTGTAATTGGAAACAAAACATCGCTTAGGCAGGTTACATCGTTGAAAAGTACATTTCTTTTTTCTGCATCAGAGTAGCAAAAGCTGCCACGTGCTCCTAAAAGAAGAGAAAACTAAATGCTTTTATCGATGCGTCTAATATTCTACACAAATTATCCTATCCCACTAGCACCAATAAAGTCGTTTTTACATTTTGAGCCTCTGCATTCTAATTTTCCGAGTTGCTTGTGAAAGCAGCATTAAAATTGTAACCCTGTAGTGTTATTTTGATTGCGGTGCATCTGCGTGCGTAAGGTGAGTTCTATTCACAATATATGACACATAATGTTTTATTGGCGGTGGTGGTAACAAGCAACACAAAATGCTACATCGCCTCTCCAGTTGTGATGATCAAACTGTGTTGCACACGTTTGGTTAGAAATCTATCTCGTAGGTTTCTAGTCCTCGGAAAAAACGTTATTATAACTACAAATATTCGATAGATCAGAAGGGAATAACCTAGAATTTTGTTTACATATAGTATAACAGAAGAAACGCATGCGTAAACATTTGTATATACATTTATGTATATTCAAACTGTATCTTTTTGTGTATTGTCTGCTCGTAGTAGCCAAGTATGAGAGGTGATAATCGCACGACAGGTTAATGGTTAATGTGGTGCAGAGGAAATGGAACTGTCAGCATATTCAACATGCTTTCTTACAACCTCAAAATCTGCATTTATTTATGTTGTATGAATGTCTTTGTGTTTTAGTGAATGGGATATTCCTCAAAATGAAACATAATGGAAAATCTTTAAAGATGATTCCAATACCATGATCCATTAAAATAAAACTTCACAAGACAAGTCTAATTTAACATGTTAGCTTTTTTCATACTTTTTTATATTTATGTAATGTTATATACATTAATATTGTAATTATTTTTCAATACACTGTAAATCTACCTTCCTTTTTTCTGCCAATACCAAGTGTTCTGTGAGTCCAATTGCATATGCATCCTCAAAAAATCTATATGATATCCTTTTGATTTTGGGTTATTTAACAAACTGACCTAACTTGCCACACTCTGTATTTTCCAGCAACATCAACGACTCTACCTACAGGAAGCTTGCAGAGACCTGTCAGCCTGATGCTTCTCTACCTGTGTAACCTCACCTGGCAGCAGCTCAGCCCAAGAAACAAAGGTGGAAAAGTCTTGTCATGAAGTTTCTGTGTGGAAATCAGGGTCTCATCAAGACCAAAAGTGAACCCTCTACTCAAACAGAAAAAAAAGACGGTTTTTGATGATTTACTCCTTCTGCCAAGCATCTGTGACCTCTGCAACTACACACATTTCTTTCCACCTGATATTTACACAACCTCGGGTCTCACATGTCCTTAACACAGAGCCAGCATCTAGTGTAACAGCTTGGATCAGTCTCTCAGGAGGAAAACTTCACTGCTGAAGCCATTGAGGGAATCATCCCTGATGAAAACTACTGCACCTTTGAAGGAAAGCTACACTGGACTAACCTTTACAACAAACATCCACGCTTCTCTCCATCTCTTGTCCCTCTCTTCTCATACCTTCCTCTTTTATTTTGTTATACGTACACCTCTCTCTCTTTTGCCTTATTGCTTATTTTCTCCCAGTTGTCTCTCCTTGTGTCTGTCTGTCTGTCTGTCTGTCTCTCTCTCTCTTTCTCTGTTTCTGGGGTTTCTGTCCCCTCCTTGCTGCCAAGCTGGATTTCCTGCAGATGAAGCAGCTGAAGAGGAAGAGGAAGAGCAACTACAGTGTGAGAGAAACACAGACTCTCATCAGGGAGATCCACAAGAGGAGGGACGTGTTGTTTTCCAGACAGCAGGTGTAGATTTACTCTTCTTCTTCATATGTAAACGAGTTGACTGGGACATCTATGGTAAGAGCAAATAATGGTAATAGTATAATAATGTCCCAGAATAGTACCAGCACATCATGCTTCGAACAAATAAGCAATGACATAATGCAAGATATCCTCTGTGTATATGCAGGACATCCTGAAGTGCCACTGATGCACACACTACACGTGCTCCTCATTCATACACGCATTCATTGCTGACAAAGCACTGATTTTCTGTTACCGCTGTCCTCCGAAGTGTGAGTTGGACAGATCAGCAGCAGCAAGAAAAGCCAAATAAACCAATTATGTAAACTCTCCTGTACTATCCAATTAGCTGCTTTCTCTAAGTGTTTTGTAAGCTCTTATTAAATGTGTGAAATTCTTTTTTTTCTCACATGTTTAATGACAGATTTGTCTTAGTGGCTTCAACACAATTAACACGCTCATCCAAAAAGCAAGTCACAACTCACAAAATATCAAAACAATGAGTAATCCAACAGTGATCAATCAACTGGGTCAATATATTGTCTGATATTAGTAGATACATTGGTATCAGCATGTTGTATACTGTACAAATTGCTAAGAAAAATGAAAGAGAGGTACGCAAACAGCAAAATAATTCAGAATCAGTATCTCCAATATCGCCATCATCCACCAGAGAGCACTGACAGTTTACTTTTCACCTGCAAGATACACATTGCAACACAATTCACAATATTTAAAATAATAAAAAAAATTAAAGGATCCTTATTAATATACAAGTGTTATATTATAATTACTGATTTATTGGTTATCTATTTACAGAAAAATTGTTATCAGCTCATATGTCCTTGTTAGATTTTTAAAACTCTGAGTTATCATTATTGGGATTGGCTTCAGAAACTATCCTCTGGCTATAGACCAGATGATTTTTTGTTTCATGGACGTGTCAGCTTTGTTAAGTTTTACGGAAAACTGGCGTTCCCATTATTCTGACAGGGACCTGCATTGCTCACACTTTTCTGCAGACCTACAAGCACATCTTCGCTCACCACAACACAACACCGTCGTCACAGAAGCCATGTTAGGCTTGTTACAATAGAACAATCTAATTATTGTTCTTCTTCTCTTCTCTTTGTGTGAACAGAACACAGCCATTAATGAGCTGAAGAGACAGGCATGGGAGGAAGTAGCACGGGGTGTCAACTCGCTGGGGGAGGGAGAGCTTCGCACCGCTGCTGAGGTGAGTTTATTTCTATGCTCAGATCATATTCTTTTATTTTTGCACACTAGTTCTACACACACATCCCTTTCCTTCTGGATCTCCTGCACAGGTGAAGCGTCGTTACCTGGACTGGCGTGCTCTGATGAAAAGAAAACAGCTCCAGGCTGAGCTCTCGCTCTCCTCCTCCTCATCCTCATCGGTGGCCCTCAAGACCGAGTATGATCAGTCCTCCCCCGAGCACGAGGCAGCTTCTCTGGGATCTGGGTGTGACCAGCTGCTCGACCTCTCGGGCCTTTCAAAGGACAGTCACTGTGACTGGCCAGAGCTGGCGGCTCTGGGTGAGCCGAGCGAGCAGGCCATGATGGCACCGCCGGATGTGAAGATGGAGGACGACATCAATGACTACAGAGTAAGAACCGGAAAGTGATCGTCTGGTGCCACAGCAGTGACACAATAGACACAAGACAGAAGCTTTGCTCTTACACCACAGGTTCCCTCTATAGATTAGATATTCTGATTAAATCTTAGTCTATTAATTGAATTTGCATCTAAATGAGGACAAAATGATTTCAAACGCCTTCATGCTTTTTGATACAGAGCTCATATTAACACTATTCACGTTATGAGAAGACAAGCAGCCTATCTTGACATGCAAGTATTTGCTAAAGTAATTAGCTTCATTGGCGTCCTCATTAGCAGAGGTAGCTATGTTTAACATACCACAGTGATTGTGCTGACACATTATGTAGCTCAAGTGGCTCTTGTTAATCCGGCCTTTTGATTGGGCCTGTGTAGGTTCACACGGCAGAGATGAAATTAAATTAAGGATGTTTAATTAATTGGCATTTGATATTTAAATGTTGCTTTTTTGAGTGCATTAAGATCAGATCAAATCATGATCTGTGTGGTTGTCGTCCATTTATTACAAGTTTCCACAATAATTCCCAAATCTAATCTTCCACCCTGTATCTTAACGGTGTTGTTAAACTGTACCCAGTCGATTAAAATTTATCATCTGCAGCAGGAACAGGGCAATGGTTTTATGTGTCAGACCACAGCATGATCACATGAAAGCATCAGATGGAGTCTCATTGAGATTTCAATAAGAGCAAACCTCTTTAAGGGCCAATCTGACATATACAGTACTCGAATACCACCTTAAAGTGACTCAAAAACCGTAATATGCTAATAAACAAAAAAGCTCACTATTATTTTTTTAATGACATTAGTATAAAAACTGCACAAAATGCTTTTTAATACTGTAGATAACTAGATTTTTTTGTCTCTTGTATGGGTCAAGCTCCAAAAACTCTACATCCCGCATTTCCCAGAATGCAACTTGATTACATCTTTTGTCATCTTTCATCAGGATTATTTTTTCGCAGACGTTGTAAAGCTCCCTCATGGACCACATTACATGGTAAACCAAATGTCACCTATAAAATCAGTACCACTCTCTCGATGTCACTCTCTCCCACTAGCTGGATGGCGATGGCGATGTGGGAGATGGAGAAATAGATGACGACGATATTCCCTCCCTCCTCAGCGACATTGAGTCACGTGGTGAGGCGCACATTGGTGATGGTTACCCTCAAGACGACTTAAGCACGCTCGGCTCCTCCAAGGCTCCGACCTCCACCTTCACCAGAGACCTGCCACTCGCTGGAGGCCTGATGGGGATGCAAGCCCATGCTCTGGGTGGACTAACCAATCATGAAAACATTGGAGCTGGGTTTCTGGCTGTTGTTGAGAAACAGCGGCTGGAGCTGGAAAAGCAGCGCCTGGCTGTGGAAACTGAACGCCTGGCGGTGGAGAAAGAGCGGCTGGTGGTGGAGAAGGAGCGGCTTCGTCAGATGGAGGTGGAGCGGGAGAGACTGCAGCTGGACAGAGAGCGGTTACAGGTGGAGCGGGAGAGGCTGAGGCTCCTGCTCCTCAGCCGATCGGAGCACGTCGACTCCTCCTTTAACCTGCCGCCACAGCAAGACCCGCCCTCGTCCTCCACGTCCTCGTTATCCTCCACTCACAATGGACAGAGGGAGAGTAAAGGCTGGATGTCAGAGGTGAACCTGGAGACAGAGAGGCTGAAACTAGAGAAGGAGAGACTGCAGCTGGAGAAGGAGAGACTGCACTTCTTCAAGTTTGAGGCCGGCAGGCTGCAGATTGAGAGAGAACGCCTCCAAGTGGAGAAAGAGAGAATGCAGCTGCACAAAGATCATCAGGGCCACTGAGAAAAAGACTCAAAAAAGAGAGAGTTGAAAGTGATGAATACGTTTTTCACCAGCTCACACTTTTAATACAGAAAACTAACCAGAATTTGTGGCAGCAGCGGCTCCCTTATCAAGCTTCCCACACATGTCCCTCAGGATGGTGTGAGGCACTTTAATCACTGGGATTGGGATATTTGTGACCATCATGATAAAGCAGTGCCTTATGATGTCTTCATAAATAATAAATATTAATAGATCTAGCATTTGTTTGGCCCATGCAGCTGGTTAGCCGTGAACACGTGTGATTTATAAAATGCAACAAGTTGGAACAGCTGTTCAGTGCAAAGCAGTGTAAAGCATGAAATGCTGCAGTGTCAGTGCAGCACATCCTTACTAATGTAGAAATGTGAAAAGAAAGAATGGAATCATGATCTCTTATTGTGCATTTATACACCAAACCAGTGCCACTTAATCTACTGCATGGGTGTTTACTTATATAATTTAGCTTCCAACATTCAAAAAACAAAAGCACACAACTTTTGCTTGTACAGAAATATTTTATGTTGTCTGAGTTTTGCTGTCAAGTGCTCGTTTACATGGTAGTCATTAGCTATAATTATTCAAACTGTTGCTTTTCCTGCTATGACGAGTCAAAATGTCTGGGAAACAAAGGTGAAATATCAGGTTATTACTGGACAACTGCACAAAGGCACAAGCATTACCTTGTAGCAACATGGTGAAGTGTTTTCTGTGAATATTCTGTGAATTGAGATTTGATATTTTTGCCATTAAGATCTGTGGATTTGGGAAAGAGCCGGACCATTTGTGATGAGCAGCTGCTGGTGGTCTTGTGTGCATGCAGGAACATTAAAGGGAAATATTCCTTTAAAGGTTCAGTTTGTAGAATTTAGTGGCATCTAGCGGTGAGGTTGGAGATTTCAACCAACTGAACACCCCTCACCTCAGCCCTCCCTTTCCAAGCGAGTAGGAGAGCCGACAGCGGCCGCAAAAATGTTTGGTTTGTCCGCTCTGAGTTACAACAGAAACATGGTGCACTCCACGAAAGAGGACCCGCTCCCTCTGTAGATATAAAGAGCTCATTTAAGGCAACAAAAACATAATGATTCTTTTTCCCGGTGATTATACACTTTTGAAAACATAGATCTTATCAAATCCTACACACTGGTCCTTTAATGGCTATGTTTTCTTCAGCTTATGTTTTAATTCTGTTGTGTTAAGAATATACTGTGAAGTACAGCAACATTAAATATAATTAAACAAACACTTTTGGTTATGTTGTACACAATCACCAATTCTTCCCGTATACATATTCTGTGTTCGTTCTTACTCTCTCCCCTTGCCTCTATAGTAATACATTTATAAATATGGTACATTGAGGAAAAGAAATGTGACCTCCAGACAAATTTTGTAATGATCATATTTGAATAAAATCTATCTTAAGACATTTACACAAAGTACTGCTTTTGACGAGCAGCCTTTCTGGTCTCTCTCCTGCCTTTTGTGTTCTCAGCGTTGCCTTTGAAGACTGCTGGTAAAAGAGAATAAGATGATTGAATTTTTTCTGCGGTCTCCTCTGTATTGATGCTCGTCAGGAAGCCCATCAGGGGTTCCCTCGATCAATGCAGGCTAATAAGAAGAGACGAGCGTAAAAAACATCACTTCGAGAGCACAACGCTGCATTTCTAAAGAGACAATTTTTGAGGATTTCAGTGAAGCTGATGCAACCCAGTGACACTTGTGCTGTTTTTTTTTTTTGTTTCATTTGTTGCGTTTCATATCTAAATTGTTTATCTGAGGCATGAGGCTGTGGACGGTTTTTCCTGTACAGACTCTGAACGGTGCAGAGACAATAAATCTGGCAAGTTTGAGATGACAGTGAAACATCAAAATCCAACAGTTAGATGTTTTTTTTTTTTTTGTATTATTATTGAAGAAACGTTTGAACACTTGGACTGACACACGTCTCATCTCCCTCCAACCCACGGTATACCTTCAGAGGGTGTACAACTGAAACTATGTAAGGAAAATAAATAAGTACACCTAAGTGTATAAATAATGTCAAACAATTACAGTTAAAGAAAAAAACAGTCGCTCAGGGTCTAGAACTCTACACCCTTCATCTGAGACACTTATGTGACGAGAACAGAAGCAGAACATTTGATTGAATCTCGGAGTGTGTCTGGGGGCTGTGGAGGGGAATAGAGTGATATTTTAAGATATGAGGCGGCGAACTTGTAAGTGTCTGAAGAAGTTTGACCGAGAGATACTGAATTTCTGAACAATCTTCTCAGAAGAGGAAAATAAGGCATTTATGAGCATGTTTAAAGCTAACAGGCTCCACGATTGAGCCAAGCCTTGATTAAAGCATCAGTCAGAGATGTCAGGAATGGGTACTTCTTTACAATGAGAGCGAGTGCTGAGACTCAGAGGTCTGTCTGAATTGTTTCCATACTTTCTAAGAATGAATAGCAAGTAGGTTGGAAGTACATTTGGTGATAGGCTCTGAAAATGGCAGGTAAGAGTATTATAAAGTGATTAATGAGCTGTTCTTACACGAGTTTCCCTCTAGAATTAGTCAGTCAGGTACAGCTGTTACCTCATTTCCATCCAATAGGAAATCATTTTCATACTTGCTGCCCAATAGTAGCAGTCTGCTGATGAGGTCTCTGCAGTGTTGCTTTGCCTATGCACAGATTCTTTTTATTCCAAATGAAGGGAGAAAGCTTTACATGAGACGTCTTTTAAACTCTAAAATCACCTGAGCTCCTACAGAGACACACGCACACACGCACACGCACACGCACACACACACACACACACACACACACAGAGGCAGGAACTCAAAGCGGGCAGATCGAATCGCAAAGACTAGTTCATTTTTCCGTCTAAGGGTTTGTTGTCTGCCTGCGAGATGAAAGCTATATATAAAAGACCCTCCTTTAGCTCTTTGTGGATTTAGAAGTGGTGTGAAAATCCACTGTATTGTTATAAAGAGGGTCCCTCAGCACTGAAGGCCTGCAGTGACTCAACCTGAAAAAAATGGCTGCTGAGGCCAGAGGTGGAAGCAAAAAATACTAAAATATTTCCGCTCTGATACTTTTACATCCACATTGATTATGGCCTACTTTACCTATTTCAGTTCAGTTCAGTTAAATTAGGAAAATCAGGCTGCGCAATATTACAGTTCAGAGGTTTACAGTTAAAGTGAAAGAAACACACACAGGATTGACTCACCAGAGGAGAAAAGGCTGTAAAGAATATGCTGAGACATCGTCCACAGACTAAGATGCCCTCAGGTCCTGTGCCAGACTGTTCCACAGGTGGTGATGATAAAAACTAAAAGCTGCCTGCCCATAGGTCACAGAGCTCACTCTTGGTACAGCTAAAAGGTCTCTGCCCATGGATTTAAGGTGTGTAATACCTTAAAAGCATGTCTGACATTCAGTATACCCAGGTGTTTTGAGATTTGAAAACCAGTGGCTGGACCTCAGAGATGATCTTGGGTCTTTGTAGCGATCTTCATTTTACCAAGTGATATCTTGAGCAGTTTAGACTGGAGAAAAATACAGACTGTCTGTAATAAAATCAAGCATTTTCTGTGTCACTTTGGCGACATTTGTTCAACGTTAAAATGTGATGCAGTCAACATGCACCACAGAGCTTGTGATCAGGTTCACAAGCAAACAAGTGCAAAGAAGTCATTTTGTTCCATCACTTGAATCTATGAAATCTTGATAAATCTTGATACTTCACCAACACAGGTAACTATAGGCAACTATAATATTGATGAGGCTTACATTAGTAGGTGACACTTCAACACATAGCTGTGCATCTTCTGCATAGCACTGAAACAGACTGTCCTCCGCAGTATAGGTTGTCTGTGCAAGTAGTTTGTTATGAGCAATGTTTGCCTTTATTGTTAGGTGGGAACCTCTAGTGGCTTTTTGAATAATTCAATTATTCATAGGAAGAAATCATATGACAGGGAGCAAAAACCTAACCAAGTAGTTTTGGTGCTAAAACATAGCCAACCTGCAACTGTTTCACATAGTTAACTAACCCAGCAAACATTCGACACTGAAAAAAAGTTTAAACAACGTCTAAACCTGAACTTTGTCAGGGGGTTGAAAAATATTCCCAAAATACCAACATCAGGTCACAAAGTGAAGTCTTTAAAGTTAAAATCGATTTCTATAGCTTGACATGTTTTGTGAATAACAGTTTTGCAAGATCAGGGCTAAGCAAAGCCAGTCAATGTTCAAGAATTCCTGTACACAATCATTAATTTATTCTTTCTTTCTTTATGAATTAATTAAAAATACTAAATATACAAATACAAATAATTCCTGTAATTAAAAGTTCTTGACTGTTATTGAAATTGCACATGAACACAAAAAATAATCCAATGTTCCTCAGAATTCAGAATTCCTCAGAAATGTGTAAATGCTCAGTTCACCTTGCTAAAACTAATGTAGTCTTTTAGACAGCCCTGCAATAAATCCCACATCCATGAAGTCATAATATTCACTTTTGTCGAAACTTTATATTCATTTAGGAGGCTGCAGTTTGTGATGCTGACAGAAATGAATTGCATTGAGCTTTTTCTAATATTACGTTTACTGTCACTGGAGTGGACGTACTCATTATCTGATAAAGGTTTGGTCTTTTCAAGATACTATAGATATACTGTGTACTGCAGGGAACAACACTGTTAGAAAGAATGGCATTATAATAACACATACACAGTTGTTAATTGTTTTGAAAATGTTAATTGCGTCAAAGAGCATGAAGGTGTGAGGTCTGCTTTGTAAAGGCTTAGCTACTCTAAACTGGGCCTGTCATCTTAATATTCTGTCCAGATGGGCGAGAGATAAGATTTCAGAATAACGTCCAAGCTAAAGGTTGTTAATACGTCTCTGGAATATTCAGCAAACTCATCACATTTAGGAGAGTATGTTATATTGTTGTGGCAACTGGACATTTGATTTAAGAGGCTGGCAGCAGTTTTAAAAAGCACTCTGTCCTGCTTTTTGCACCCAGCTTCAAAAAGTGAACTTGATGTGCATTCTCAAAGGCATTGCTGGAGTTTTTTCTCTCACTCTCAATCCTAGTTTACATTTTAATATTGCTTTTGTCACAGGATGAGGGAACACTTGATGGCAAAATAGCAAATATTTACTTTTCACTGTGTGTGAAAAGATCTGAGACAAATGTGTTCTTTCAATAAAATTGAAATCAGATCAATTTGACTCACCCTTTAAAACTCAAATATTTTAGTCACACTTCTCAGCTGGCATTAAAATGAAGAAAAATCGGATTAATTCCTCATTCAGTCAGAAAATATTTGTGTTAATTCAGTCCTGTAGGATCCCAGCTTTGTGTGTGTCATCTTACGTCTCGTCTTAATGACTTTAAGTCTGTGTACATTATAAGTAAGTGTGTACTGCATTAGCAAACATGCCTCTCAGCAGTCTTGAAATAAATAGAGCACAAGCCCACCAACAGCAAACAGGGGCAGGGATGAGCTGCCTGTGTGTGTTGAGAGTGTTGGTGGAATTCAATTTCCTGTCCGATCATGAGAGACGCCTCAAAGAGAAAGTGAGAGCAGGGGAGGTGGTCATGACGGGAGGAGAGCTGTGGATGAGGAATCGGGGTCTGAGATAGATTCCTCTGAGAGAGATGCAAAAAAAAAAGAAGGATGACGGGGGGAGGGAGGATAAAGAAGAACAAGCAGAGGAATATGAAGTGAGGGCAGGGGAGAAATGAGGAGGGGCTCATCAGAATGGGGGATAATGTGCTGAGAGAGGGCAGGTGAAATGAGCCAGTGGAAATAAAAAGGTGAAAAGGCTGCTGTCTCTCTGCAGCGAAGATAAAAGAGGCACATCGAAGCTGCGTGTATGTGCGCATGTGTGCATTTGCAAGTGAAGGTGCAAGGTTAAAAGGGTGGCGGAGCCGCCTCAAAATTGTTATTTTGCTTCATCTTCGAGTAAATGGGAAATACTTGTCAATAATAACCCAGCATGGCATCTGAGTGTGTGTGTGTGTGTGTGTGTGTGTGTGTGTGTGTGTGAGAGTGTGAGTGAGATGGGAAATAATGGGAAATGCTTGTCAGTGATGGCTCTGCATTAGGAGTGTTAGGTCCCCATGGACTGAAAAAAAGAGCCCAAATGACATACTTGCAGCAGGGATTTAACCCTGTAACTGCTGGTCGACAGCAGAGGCCGTGCAGCGCGAGGCTTCACATCCACACAGAACTCATGAAAACTCTGCTGAGGCTTAACATGTCAGTCTGAAGACGTCTCAAAGCCGGGGAGCAACCGATTCGAATCCTGGGTGTGATTTGAATTTGCTGTCATGATAAATCCTCCGTCACAGCTGCATTGCAATTTGACTGCGATGGGCACGACTACAATAAAAATTTTCATTAGAAGTCATTTTGAACTTCTCAACAAAGATTCAGTCTGCCCACCACTTTGGTCCCGACGGAAACATATCAGCAACTTCATGGACAGATTCGCACGTGACATTTTACAGACATTGTATCCAGACGATGAATCCCACTGACCGTAGCGATCTCCTGATTTTTCCTATTGAATGGATTGCTATGAAATTTGGTGTGCACATTCATCCCTTTGGATGACTTCACTTTTGTGATAACATGACATTTCTTTCTAACACCACTATCAGGTCATGATACAGTTATGGCCAAATACCTTCACAACTAATGACAGATTCTCATCAGACTCAGCTGGACTTTGTATTTAGTGCTAATTATCAAATGTTAGCATGGCTGTAGATTTGACGTGAGTGTATGAGGGTCCACTTGATGTAAATTCTATTATCAGAAAGCAGGCTGATGGTGACATCCATATTCCTCCAATTTGTTGTGGCCGTCCACGAGGCCGCTACGCCACAACAAGCTACAGAACACGTCTGCACCTGCATGGCGGAGTCCAGACAGTAATATAAATTAAACTACTACTCTCTGCAGCTGTCTGTGTACGCTTTGTTTGGGAATATATTCAGGCTTTTAGACTTGTTAATTACCTTGAAGTAGTTTGATGTATGAATATCAGTTTCTCATGCTGGATTTCCAGTCCAATGTTGTTATAACAAGGATTCAGTACTGTCAGTACTTGCTGGACAAACTTTTTAAGCTTTAAACTGTCAGATTAGCTGTCATCAACACTGGTCACCTGTGATTGATTACTCAAGCTGGATATCTGCTAACTCTGCCTCAACTGGCATTCCAGTTACCACGTGATATCACATTTGAGAGCAGACCTTTATACACACTGACTGCTTTTCTGTGCCATTGAACACAGATTTTACTGTATTTACTTTATGTGTGCCGCAAAATAAGCTTTGTGTTTCTGGTCCATTTCACACGAGTTCCCCTGTATGCACACTGCATTGTTATAATAAATAAAACATCACAAAACGTCAATCCAATATGGTGAATAACATCACTCCTGTGTTTTCGGCTGTAAACGAGGGCCGCAGGCTGGTTGCGATGCACGGGAACAGGATCAGTGGATAAATAAGCACACAGAGTGAGCAGGTTCAGCATTGATGTTTTACTAGAAAAAGAAACCAGATGGAAAGACAGAAACAAAGGAAGAAAGAGACCGTGTTAAAGCCAGAGTGTTGACAGCCCAGCAGTCAGCTTTATGCCATCTGTGTATGAAATCTTATGTGCTGGAGGTGGCAAAGAAATAAACACAACAGTATCATGTATAGTTTAACTGCCTGGGGTGTCGGGCGTGGTGATAGCTGGATCAGTGTTAGCTGTCTTTTCGCAAATGCATCCACCCACTATATCCACTATTTCTCTCATGCTGGATTGCTGCAGTACTGCTGCACTGATCCCCTGGGCAGAGAGGAAGCGGTCGGAAACTATCTACCTTGTTAGTTTCAGTCATAAAGCGAGTTGTTGTTTGAGATGCTTGTCGTTTTAAGATATTTATGCTTTTCTCGTTGAGTTTGACTTGAAAACATTTGATACAGGGCTGATGCATGATGAGGTACGTGAGTGAGTTTCACAAAGAAGTGGAAGTTTTTCTGTGTTTTTTCTTTTTTGACAGTTACAACGTAAAAGGTGTGAAATGTTCAGAGCAAAGGACCAGAAGAGACTCAGATTGTCAAATGGTGTCTCGACTTCTCAATTCCTCTCTATGGCGTTATTTTGCAGTGTATCAGGGCAGAAAATAAAGTCATTTGTCACTGCTGAGATGCACTTTGTACAGAGGGTTCTGCCTTATTGTGGGACAGGAGAGATGAAAGCAGAGGGGGGAAGGGGAAGACAAAACAAGAGAACAAGGAGGAGAAGACAAAGGAAGAAAAGCAGAAAGAAAGACAATGAAGATATGAGATTTGAGCAGGATAGAAAACACAATATTTCATTCCCACTTACAGTATCACTGTATTATGACACAATCTCTATGTAAGTATCACCACCATGCTAAGCTGCATTACAACAAAAGAAGTAACACTGCACTAATGAAAACCCATGAAAGCATATTTTGTTCCTTAGATATTAATGCCATGTATATTTTCCTCTCCCCAAGGCTGCCAGTAAGTGGATGCGCCAAAACAGGCTGCCATATGGTATATAAGGAACATTTCGTAGGCTCGATTGCTCTTGCCTAGCATGATGGATCAAATCTTGTCCCCAAAAAGTGCAAACCCTGCTTAGTTTGAACTCGTGTTGGATGTCAGTCTGTGGCTGATTCACACCTGGTGAGACGACGAATAACAAAAAGCACCCGAGTGACATGAAATGCAACACAAATGCTACGCTCTCCAAAAATGTCAAACAGCGCTGTTTCCCTACGGCACAATAATGATAGTGGCCCAACTCCTCGAGAGGCCTGCCTGAAAGTGTTCTCTTTGTATGGGCTCCAGTGTTGAACACTGGCATGTTTTCGGGGCCTTTGCAGCCCACCGGCAGAACACGTCGGGGTAAAAACAGGGTTGGAAAATGGCAAACAGTGAACGACTACTCGTGAAAGAGACAGACGGGCAGAAATAAAACCCAGCGAGCCTCTCGTGGTGCTGGAGTGATCACTCCGAGCTGACCCTGTGTATGCAACAATGTGTATGCGTGCGTTTCTATGTGTGTGTCCGCGTGAGTGCCAGATGGACATTCAGTGTTGAGTAGGACACACAAAAGACTGTGGCATATTAATATTCTCAAGTTATCAAAAAAACAGCCATATAACAGAATGTATGCCATGGCCTCTGACAATCTGTGATCAATGTTTTCTATAGCTCTCTATAGACGTATAGATATATATTTATTTGTATTATATATAATATGTAGATTTATAAAAAAGATTTGATCTTAATTACAAGTAGTGGCATTTTCTTTTATATTCATTATTGCAATGAATTGTTATCTAAGATGATTAAAAAAGACAAGTGAGTTCTGTTTTGCTACGCAGTTATTTACAACAGTTTTAAAAAGCAAGCTTTCTGATATGGTACCTTTCCCCGGCCGCTGGAAAAGACTGACGATCTCAGATGACGACCAAACCGCCCACTCGAGTCATTACTTTGAGAGAGACTGAACACTGCACCTATGGGTCTTTACAGTTCACGTCAAATGAAGCCGTATAGACCCGTGGTTCTCAACCTTATTACGGCCCTTATTATGGTTTACTGCTCTAGCCGCCCCGCTGTGAGGGAACGTGCAAAGAATAATGAGCTCTGATTCGCCTCGTCCATCGTCTGGCTCCGTTTGGATTAATTATTCACGAGGACACGGGGGCTGAAATGTTTCCACAATTGAAAGGTTTCCCCCAAATGATATAAACCTCATATTTACTCCCATTTCCTCTATCAGTTATTTTGCAAGCTCCAATAAAGTATGAGTGTTCAGGTTGAGAAGCACTTTGTTCGGTAGCCATATGAGATCTTCCTTATGTGTTTCATTTTTTCTTTCCATCACTGAATATACAGTTTAAACCTCCCCTTTGCCACAAGTAATCATCAGTTTGCTATTTAGCATTTCTACTGTCATGATGATGCTGTTGATGAAGGACTTTTGTTAATAACCACTGTTTCTTTTATATCTTCTACAAACCCCTGTGAATTCTGTGGCCAGGATCAGCCACACGCATGTGTTTGGAGGTTACTTCTGTTCTAACTGGCTGATTATCTCACTGGTTTTGGGGCGAGGAATCATTCTTTATGCGCAGGTAGAAAGCATTTTCATTCGATTTGAACAGTCCATGGCAAAGTACCGGGTTTGCACAGTCCCAACGCTCAAGGTTACAGTTTTCTGGTCTTCTAAGGGTGATAATACCTGGCACTCAGTCTTTGCAGGCAAGTTAAGATGACGGTGACCATGATGATGATGATGATGAAAACAATGTTTGTAGTCTTAGTAAGGCGTTGTCGGGGGGTGTGGCTTATTGGCCAACGTTGTCCGGAGACGACAGAGCAGGAACAGAGTTGTTTGGTTGTCTTTTTCTTTTCTTTTTTTTTTCTTCTGTCAGCTGTGATCATCATCTTTATCACTATCATCATCATGATCAGCTTCGTGGTGACGTTCACAGCTCGTAGTTCATTTCGCGTAAGTCTGTGCTGGCTTTCCTGTCGGTTTTTGTCGATATCAGGATGGCGTCCTCCCAGAAAAGGAAAAAAATGAATGCTGCAGGCAAGTGTGACAGTCGTAGTTGTCTTTTGTTTTCCTCCGCTGTTCACTTCTCAGTTGTGTTTCACTTGCCTCTTGTAAAATAAGTCAATGGCAGCAGGAAAGTGAGATGATGATGCGCAACGTGTGTTTGTGTATTCAAGTGTGTAAAAATGTATGTTCAGTGTCTGTATCTGAGTATTTGCATTTGAGCATCTGTAAGCATGTGCATGTTCTTGTGTGTGTGTGTGTGTTATGCGTGAAAATGGTCTGTGTGTGTGTCCTTGTAGGAGTCTGTATGTGTGTGTGTGTGTGTCGTTAAGGCACGGCAGGTGTTTTTGGTTTTCAGGGCAGTCCGGAGGAGACCACTGCAAGGCCGGGGTGTCGGAGGGAGGCGTGGCCAGCATGCACGGCTTTGGGGCAGTCTGGCGTCAAGACGCGGCCATTCTCCCCCACACTTCCTGTGATGGACAGACGGGCCTTGTTCCGCATGGCTTCAGAAAAAGACAGCTAATGAGAGGAGAGATGGAGGGGAGGACGGAGAAGAGGGTGGAGATTTTGTTTGAAAAAAAAAAAACAAACAAACAAGAAAATCATCTCACAGGCGTAGAAACTGTGCACCGGACACAAACACTCCCATAAAGACACAGACATTTCTCTACAAACACATGCACAAAGTAAATGCTCATACATGCATGTGCCTGTACACACACTGCACACACGAGTACACATTTAGAGAGGTCTGAGGGTGCAATCACACGTATAGACTCATATTGTAAACAAACGTACGGTGGCCCTGACAGCTCAATGCACTGCAGCTGAAGAAAACACGCATTTACGTCTCCATCTGCAGCGTTTTTTTTGTGTGATATGTCTTTATTTGCTTGTGTTTTGTATATTTGCGTGGGTTTTCTTCAGCTGCAGTGCATTGAGCTCCCAGGATGCAAACTAGCGCTGAAACAATTAGTCAAATAATCAATTAGGCATTGTTAAATTAATTAACAACAATTTTGATCATCTGTTAATCTTTGAAGTCATTTTTCCAGCAAAAAGGGCCAAACATTTGGCAGCTTCAGCTTCTCAAATGTATGGAATCGCTGCTTCAGTCTGTTCTGTATATATTATGTCATCAAATGAACATTTTTGTCGACCTAAAGCAATTTTCACTTATTACTCTCATAATTAAAGACAAATGAGAAAATGAAAAGTGTCATCAGTTGCAGTCTTGAACAAAAGTATGTTTTAAAAGTGTAATATTTTTACTCCTGCTGAGGAATTTTAACTTTTGGTTTACAAACATCATGATCCACCACAAGTTGCTTGGAAAAGAACTGAGATTGTGTTTCAGCTAATCTCTGTGCGGTGATTTGTTGCACATCAAAGCCTGATTGCCAGTTTTCTCCCCGTTCAAACAAGCTGAACTACAGATAGAAACAGAGTTGATTTGAATTACATCGAACAGGCACGGTGTGAATGCACCCCAATCCACACATCCAAATCCCACTAAAAGGCTACCACACTGTGCCAATGCTACAGTTTCACTAAAGGCAACAAGCAGGCAACGATCAACAAACATGTACATATAAGACGAGAGGATTTGGGTTGTAGACATCTGCATTTCGTAGGTGACCATGCATTTCTGGGTTCTGGGTTTCGATAAGTCTGAGAAAAGTTCAGGTGAGGATTTGAAAGGATAGGATTTGGAAGGTGAGGACTTTGAAAAGACAAAAGGAAAACATGAAGGGGTGGTTTTTCTTTCAAGGTTTCAGATTTATAGAGAGGGAGTGACTGGCTATACTGCTCAGAGTAGGGTGACACTTCACACAGACGGGCTAATCTGTGATGTTTCAGCAAAGCTTGCGCTGCTGCTGATGTCGGATGAAAACCTCGCATCTCTCACAGCCAAAAAAGCTTTATTCTTTGACTGACCTTGCATTTTTGGAGAACATGTAACGAGTTAACTGGGCATTGCTGGCGATTAGAAAACCTCTTGAAATGTCTCTGCTATAAATGAAATTAGAGGGTTTCCTATTAAAAAATCACTGGCAATCCAGATAACAAACAACCTCTGTAAATGATTCTAGGAAAGAATACACGGTTCAATTTCGCCTTCGGTTTCTGAAATTCGTTTTGATGTCTATAAACTAATGGCCTCGTCTAGTTGTAAAAGCCACTTTTATTTATATGAATTGGAAGGTAATAACTGAAAATAGGCATTTACAACAGTTTACTCTGCAATTACACACAGCCAACTGTGTTTGGCAATAAATTGCTAGAAGACAGTTAGACAGTCTGGCCTCGTCCTCTTGCTGTTCAGCATTGATGTACAGCTTAATTAAAAGCTAAAGAGGAAACATTGCATAGACATGGAATAGTACATTTAAGTCAATTTTCAAGGAACATATGTTTTCAGGGTCTTTTGGACAGTATTTCTGCAACTTTGGAATTCTTTTGGATGATTGAAGTTAAAAAAAACATGGCATACGTCCAGATTACTATCATGGATCATGCTGTTAGCTGTGGTCAGCCTTTTACTACATTTATTTGGCACTGTTACCTCTGCACAGCTAATAGCCAATATTTCTTGTACTGCATTTAGCTGTCTTTATGTTTGCATCGTGAGTATTGATCCTGCTAATCACTCGAAGGCGATCATCAAATATGACCCAATAATGCCTCTGAAAGGTTTGTTAAGCAGATCATCAAACTGGAGTCCAGTGTTTTCTTTCACTTCAGTTAATTGCTCGCTCACATCAGCAAACGCGAGTCGTGCTTTTACGACAACATCTCTAAGTAGCCGTTCTGTATGAAGTGTTTGCTTCATCAATTATTCCTCAGCATTAACACTAAGTAAGTGGGCTGTTTGGAAGTTGTCAGGGCTGGAATAAGTCAGAGTGCCTGTTTGGACTGTCTACAACAGGGGTGCACAACTCCACCTAATGGATGACACTTTAAAGGTACAGTATTATGGAGAGGAAACAGTGTTGACTACCAGCCGCAAGTCATGGGAAACAGGAGTACACTAACTATCCATCGCACACAGAAGGAGATTTTGTACCCTGGTTTGTTGTTGATGCTGAAAATTAAATTCACATGTATACACTAAATACTTCTGGTCCTTGTCTGCCTGATTTATATTACAAATTAAACACCTATGTGCAGATCGCATATCAGGTGATCAAACTAAAATCACCACTACTATTCGTTAGCTGCTTTGATTAGCTTTAGTCAGGACTACAAATCAAGATTAGTAAATATTTGCCTAAATTATTGCCTAATTATTAATAGACAGGAACTATTTATACAGTTGTACATTCAAGATAATGTTTGTATCTTTGCTCCAAAGCTATCAAAAGCCTCTGTCTCACCCTAAATTGGTTGGAATTGGCTCAGTGTGATCTGTCTTTAAAAGGCTCTTAACAAACGGGACATTTCGTGTGCGTCCACGCCTTCAGCTCATAAAGTTCTTCAATCCAACGTCTCTCTGACACTGCAGTGGCGCTCGAGGAATTATCAGTCGAGTTACGAAAATGATGGTGGACATCCACAGCCATAAAAACAAGTTAAAAGTGTTTCTATTCCTGAGACATCCATCACATTATGGCTGAAAAACTTTTAATCAGGCCCAAATCTGTGATAATTGGTGTCCACACGTTAGCTAATTAAATTGTAGCTAGAAGGAGTCACAGATTTTAATGAGGAGCACCACAGTTTTTGCTCTCAGGATAGTGAAGTAGCAACACAGACTACTGCTAGAATCTTAAAATAGTTAAGCCAAGATAACATTAGAGGAAAATCTCAACAAATGAGTTTCAGGGGTTAGTACCAATAAACCTCAACTTATCTATATATATCAGGAACTCTTTTCTTTCATTTGTGTTTCGTTGACATCAATGAAAACACTGTAAAATGCTCTAAAATGATTGGTCAATTAATCGATTAGCCCACTGACAATTGATCAAGTCATTTTTAAGAACAAATGCTAAACATTCCTGACTGGACATTACTGACTGGAGTTTAATCATCTCACCTTACCAAAAACCTGTAATTGGCAGATTAATCAATAACAAAAGCAATTGTTGGCTGCAGCCTTGTACAGTATCTAAAAATGTATTTAGAACAATGCTGGATCCTTGGGTGGAGTTGTGCATCCCTGCTCCATCATTATTTTGTTAACTGTTAGCTAAAATTACAATGCAGGTGCCTAGTCAAGTCATCAGCCAAGAGCATCACCATCAATGTCATCATCACCATCATCATCATCATCTGCAGCCAAAGACGATGGAACCAAATCTGTAGTCTGACAACCCCAATCTAGCCAGGGGTGAAGTGCTAAAGAATGAAAAGTAACGACTGTAACAAAACTCCAAACAAATTTAAACCCAAAAATAAAAAAACTATTTAAAATAAAATATTAGTCCAATAAATAACCAAAACAGCCAAAATAAGCTTTCAGGAAACATAAAAAGCTACATTGGTTCCACAATGCTTGACCGCATCCTCATCACCACATGAAGAACAACACGGTTGCGTGGGGCTGCTGCGTCAGCCTCTACATCGACAATACAATAATCTACAGCACCACCACCATGATCAACACCACCATTACCCCACCTATATGGGAGCCTCTAAATCCTACCCCTATATCTTGACCCCCTCGGAGCCGTACACGTTGTACCCCTCCCTATAAGTGGCTAGATTCTGGGTGCTGGGGGAGGGGCTGGGGCAGTGGGGGGGGCTAAGGTCCACCTTCATGCGCTTGGCTTCGGCCCGTGACTTGTAGCAGAACTCGACCAGGGCCACCAGCATGGCCAGGCCCAGGCCGCCCACCAGGATGTAGAAGACCCCGGCCACGTTGGACAGGCTCAGAGCCTGGGACGACTTGTCCTGGAGAGAGGGAGTGGGATGGGGGGGGGGTCGGGAAGGAGTGAGGGACGGGTGTGTAGGTAAAGGAGGCAGCAGAGGGGTGCCGTGAAAAGAGGAGGGGTTGATGGGAAAGGGGAAGAAAGAAGGGAAAAAAGGTGAAAAGTGAAAGACACAAGGAGTGGAGCAGGATGATGACGGAGGATTGAAAAGAAGACGTGTGGTTAAGGAGAGGAGACAGTCAGGTGGGATGAGAGGCGGAGGGAAAATGTCAGAGATGGGAGTAAGGAGGCAGGAGAAGGAAGAGGAGGAGAAAAGCAAGACAGTAGGAGGTGAGAGTATGAGAAAAGAGGTGGGAAAAAGCAGAAAGAGAAAATTGGATACAGTAGGTTAGACACAGAAATGGAGATTGTCAGAGAGAAAATCATCAATTTTAATCATCTGCTGTTGCAAATGTACGACTCTACGCTACTGAAATGACATTTGTTAGTGCTTAATTGTGAATGATCATACAATTACACTACTCTACAACTACAATTAATAGTACTATGAGCACAACAGCTACACATCTGTAACAGTCACTACAACTACAGGACATTCAACATGTCTACAATCAACGTCTAGTTTAAGTCAGACAGAGAAAAACAGTCACAGAGCAGGCAGTAATCTGAGCGGTGATAACATTTCACTGCAGTTTTAATGGAATTTAAAGGCTCCAGTAGTCCAAACATCTACAGCAGAGTAGCTCCTGCGCTATGTGTTGTAAAGATTGCCAAAATGCTCGTGCTTAAGAGCTTCGTTTGTTTTTCTTTCTGTAGTTCTTTAATAGCAAATGCTAATAAAAAAAATACGGTAATGCTTTATCTCACAGGTCCATCATTTTCTAGCAATTGCGCAGGAAATTTCCTGAAAGGAATCTGGTTCTGAATGGAGGGAAAATGAAGGAGTGAGTTGTGAGCTTATCTGCAGTTGGAAAGAACTGCACCACTTGAGATCAAGTAATTATTAATTCAGTGTTTATTTGTTACTGAGAACTTTGCTCTCCGTGTTTGAGTGTTCAGCCGACCTGCTGTGCACTGCAGACATTATACACTAGCAATTAAGTTTTATTAGCCTAAATATTTAATTGCAAGTGTACAAAAGACACTTTATTTGACCTATGATTAGTTCCAGAGGATTAAATTAAATTAAATTAATGCATCTGTAAAATAAAGCATTACCACACGTTATTCCAAGTTATGGCAAAAGACAGTAGTTGCTAACAAGCTACTGATGCTAAAGCTGAAGAAACAGTGGTATTCTCATCTGGTGGATGAGTTTCGACTAGCAAAAAGTTGTATGGGATCAAAACAAAAAGATGAAAGTGGAAATTGGCTGATGACAATCAAAATTTACATTCTATTTCTAAAGATAACTGTAATGAAAATGGGATTGCCACAGATTGCTACACAAACTGAACAGGAATTTGAGTTAATCTAATGCATGTTTAGGTAAATGTGGTCCACCGTCACAATAGAGGACGGAAAAATCACTAAATGGACAGCTTAGTCTACTGTGGACATTCAAGATGTGTTTCAGGCTAATTCAGAAAATTGCTATTGACAAAACAGTAGTTGCAGTAATCTGGAGCGTATTCAGGATGAGAGTTTCAGGCTAGCGTTTTGTGGGCCGCAGCAGCGTGAGACTGACCTTACTTCCAGAGTCCTTGGGTCCACACTCTCCCTTGTCATACCACCATTTGTTTTTCAGTTTGTCTAAGACGCCTGCTTCGCTCAGTTTCAAAACTGCAAGGTTTACCGGGGTTCTTCGCGTGTAAAAATAACATAAATAACATCATAGGTCATGTTATTTTATGTTATTAGGGTATTTCACATTTGCATTGCACAGCTCAGTCACATAGAAAGGTACTTTTGTTTACATCAAGTGACCTAGCATGGATCCCACTGAGTACATGTGTGTACGCTCGTTGAGGAGGGGCTGGGGGGAGCGAGGAGCTAAGGCGAGCTACAGACATATGAGTGGGACCCACCTTTGTCACTTCAGGTAACACACCCATACTGCCCCAGCTGCTCCTACGCTGAACAGTAAAGAGGCAAGTACTGTCAAACCAGGATTATTGGCATCAGGTCGGCCCTGTGTTATGACTGGGAGAGTGCGAGTGAGCATTTCATAAACTCCATCTGTCATCTTGTATGATATTCTCTTTTTGAACTCAGCTCACATTTTACTTCCGTAATAAATATTTTCACTGCAAAGCAGCTTTCAGGTCGGGCAGTCTGTCAGTCCTTCAGTCGAAATGCAATATCTCAACATATTATGGATGGACCGGCATGAATTTTTGTCGTTCATGGTCTGCAAAGGACAAATCTGCATGACTTTAGTAATCCAAATATTTCAACATCTACTAGATGGACTGGTGCAACATTATGGGCAGACATTCCCAAATGATTAATCTAAACGACTTAGGCGGTCCCCTGATATTTCCTCTAGCACCATAATGTGGTTGACATTTGTGGTTTTGAATGAAATAGCTAAATTCTGGTGAGGCTTAAAAACTTCTTGCAGATACGTTGATTTGAATTCTTACTGTGTTGACATTTTCATAGCTACGGGCAGTCTGCCACGCAGGCGGAAATATCTCAACTACGGGATGGATTGCAATGAAATTTGCATGAAATTTGGTCCTGACATTCATGTTCCCCTCAAGATTATTTGTAATACATTTGGCGATCCCCTGACTTTTCCTCTAGTGTCACCATCAGGTCCAAATAAAATTTTATGACTAAATGCCAAACTACAACACAAAACTAATTTCCATCAGCCTCAGCTCGACTTTGTGTTTAATACTGATCAGCAAATTTCCACAGTGTCACAGGCCCAGAAAGGATGGATTGAGCAACTGATATTTAAGCTCTAAAAAGCCTAGATATGTGTGCAAACAACACATTTCTATATTAATGAGAGAAGTGACACCATTGTGTAACTAAGCTTGTGCACAAAAGGAGTCATCAGCCAGACAGAGATACTGACCTAAGTGCTCATGAGCGAATTAACTGTGGTATCATTTCTCTTCTGTGTTCTTAGGAATCAAATTCAACTTTGCTTGAAGAAAACAGAAGAAAACAAGAATGAGTTCAGGACCTAAGAGCAACAAAAGAGTGGCACAAATGCTCGACTCTTTAAAACAATAGAGAAAACTGAACTCTAAATAGAATTGTTGAAATCCGACTGAGAGATGTAGGAAACCTTATCCTGTAATTGCATTCTGCTGATATCAATTATTCATCCTCCCCTCTGCCTCGAGCCAACCTGAGCCTAAAAGAATCTGAGAGCTACAATTACACTCGGGTTTCGTTTCTCCATTAAAACCTGTTTGATCGGCCACGTTCTCCAGCAACAGATTCTCGGTGTGCGAGGTGGAGCCTCTCTCTGTCTTTCTGGCAATTTCACTCTTCACTGAAGTCTCTCCTTCTTGCTCCTCTCCCCAGAGCGGCCACTAGGGGGCAAATATTCCCGCCTTGACAGTAATTGCTCTCTTTATTTTCCCACCTATCCATCACTGAAGCCTCTTCCCATTACCTCACACTGTGTCCTTTTAGAGGGGCATTACCAGAACAGTGCCAAAATGGTTATCATTATGAGGTGTGCTTGATTTATCTTGGCAGGCACCCACCTGCAAAGGGGACATATTTCCCTGCATGATGTTGAAAATGGACCATTTTCTGATGACTCAACATAAAATAATTTGACAAATTGATCATTTTTGTTCTCTTTTGGGTCTCTAAAAGGTGCATCTCCTTTAAAAAAAATGACCTTTTTTGAGGGTTTTTCTTTACCAGAAAAATAATATTTTCTTCTTCTGTGTCTCAAACATCTCAAGCGTTGTACCTTTGTCTCTGGGTCTGAACCTTTTTAATAAAAAGGCACACACCACTGACAACAGATGCAACATTGTGCCTATTTTGGTGGCTGCAGGGTGTCTCAGGAGATTTTAGGGTGTCACTTTTGTCCTCCCTGTTTGCTGCACAACTCTTCGCCGGGGCAGATGCATGTGTTACACTCCCAGGACGGGGGCCATCGCGGGCTGCCTAGCCGGTGAGCGGCCCCCGTCCCCCTAGTGGTGGGGTGGGCAGACAGAGAGGGCTAACCTTGGAATCCCCTCCCCCGCTGCCACATTCTCCTTTGTCATACCACCACTTGTTTTTCAATTTGTCCAACAGGCCCTGCTCGTTGAGCTTTAGAACGGCCAGGTTGACCGCGTTTCTTTAAGTAAAAAAGGAGGGACAGATAAGATAGTTTGGTCAGAGCAGAGGATGGAGGGACAGACAGACAAGATGGACGTGGACCACAGCCAGCAGGAGGATGGGGAGGGAAACGAGGAGGAGAGGGAGCAGAGGGGGAGGAGAAATCAGAGGGGTTGAGGGGACAACGGTGGGTTAGTGGTGGAGGATGCACCCCAGACAACGCTCTCTATTAGCCTTTCACTAAAACAGAAGCTGTCTGTATTTCTGTTCGCTTCGCTTTCACTTTCACTGTCTGCTTTTATAAACACGCTTCCACTTACTTATTTTCTCCTTTTTTGTTTGTTCGACTGTATCTCTGCTCTGTCGCTCTCCTGCTCAGGCTGCACGAACAGAGGATGCTTCACAGTGAGTGTCAGATTGCTGGTAGAAAGTGTGTTAACCAGGTCTCTGCAGCCCGCTGATGGTGCTCTTGTCCCCTCCTGCTGCACCCCTACCTTTCTACCACTGTGTGTGTGTGTTAGTGGCTCCAGTTTCCCACACCACTCCTGCTCACACCCCTGAAGGCACTGACCTCCAAACAAAATTCAGGGACACAGGGCTAAATATCAGGCTTTCGTGCAGTGTGCGCTCATGTATTCAGCTTTTTATATCTGGCAGGACAAACTCGCTATTTCAGGATATTGTCAAAATAAACTCGCTGATACTTGAAACCCACTTGTAAGTGGTAGATCGGTTGTCTGTTAAAACAGTTATGATCATTGCCTTGTAGTGCCGTTGGAAGCATTGATTTACGTTTGAAGGTTTTAAATGTTGTGGGGGTTTGCTTTTTAACAAAAGGAAGCCATCCTTCTCACGATGCCTGTGTTTGCTTGGTTAAAATTAGATTTTTTTTTCAACAACAAAGCATAGCTCATGAATGCTATGCCAGATGTTAGTGCTTCTCATCGGCACTTCAGTGCATCACCCACAGAACTTTAAATGGTAAATGGACTGTATTTCTAGTCTGATGACCACTCAGAGCATTTTTTACACAAGTCTGCATTCAAACAATTCACACGATAACAGCAAGACACTCATACGATGGTGGCTTAAACCACAGGCCAGGGATCGAACCACCAACCTTCTGATAAGATGACCGCTCTACCTACTGAGCCACAACCACCCCAAAGAATCGATGATCTCGAATGTGTCGCCAAGCAACAATGACATAACTTTAACGGCAGAGTAAGGATGAACAAAGAGACTGGATATCTTGAGACCTTTTCAAATCAGAGTCAAGCCGATTTTGGTACTGAACTGATGTAGACTGAGGTTACACAATCTCATCAGCTATGTTAAGCTTCGGGTTGTGGTCGGCAGTGTCATAAATTAAATGCAACATTAGATTCTATTTAGCTGAAAAATGTAAAAACAACATCTTTTATAAGACGGACAATCCAATTGCAGCCTGATGAAGCAGAAGCAAATGTGGTTCAACAACCACTTTAATCTTGGAAATATCTCTCGACTGCCTCAATATGTGGCCTGTTCCCTTACTGTGATGTCCTGAGGAGTGTCTACAAAACACGGCTGCAGGGGCTGAATGATTGTGTCAATTTATTTCCTGCATACCCTTTATAAATTCATTCCACCCCGTCTCTCCTTCTTTCTTTGGTCTCTGCTTTTTACAGCGACCTGTAAAAGACTTTTTCTGTCGTTCTTTTCACCACCCTCTGCTGACCGCTCCTTTGTCCGTGAGATGCTGTAATCAGCCGGGCTAATCTCTACAAAAAGGGCACTGCAGTCACAGCCTGCTTGTTTGTTAGTCTGCCCCGTTGTCTGTACGCCTGCCTATCTGGACGTCCTATCTCCTCGCCGGCTTGTGACTGAAAGACCAAGTTGGAAAGTAACAGTAGGTTTAGCTCTCTGAGTACAGACAGTCAAGAGATTTAGAGAGAGACAGTGTTCTCTGGGGTGATCTAATCTACAAGCCATGACTCATCTCATCAACATAAGAGGTATGGATGAAAACAGTTCAAACACATCTTTCATGATCATAACAGTCACATATTAAAAATCATATCAAAAATAGCTATACTTCAGAAGGCATACATTCCTAATGTTCATCCTAATCATCAGGGTATTCATTATCCTCCATCAACATCAGCAAGTGCACCGAGAGGAGAGGCGGGCTCACCTGACGTGCACACTCCCAGCCATGTGCGTGCACCTGGCAGATGTCTGGTTTCCGCTGACTGGGAGAAGCCAGAGACAACCGTGGATAGTCCCCGGAATGTGTTCTGGGGGAGGGGGCTCAAAAAGGGAGCTATCCACCCGCTGTCTGTCACTTTTCCCTCATGAACGGAAAAACCGTCGCGTATATAACAGGGGATCAGCTACAGTGACGGGGGTTTTGAGGGACTTGTTTGCACCACACACGGAGGAAAGTTATAGGACAGGACGTGAGGCTGATGTGCTGTATGTGTTTCGCCCTCCGCGAGGCAAATCTGAAACGCTGACAGAGAGAGAGATGGAGGGAGAGAGGAGAGAGCAATTGGTCCGACTTTGCTGAATTTAGTCAATTATTTTCCCCCAGTAGACAAAGTCTCTATACTGCTGTCACAGTTGTTTGGAAAATGAATTATCTGCATTGCTGGCATACCTGAGTGAAATCTATTGGGACAGTTACTGTAGGTTCAAGTTAACAAGCCAGATAAACAAGTGTCTGCTGAGGGGAAATGAAAACAAAAGGACCAACTTTCGAGCTTCAATCCCTTTCTCATTAATTTCCTCCAGCTTATGCTCTCTTTGTTAAGGACTGTTGTTAATTCTTTAAAATAAACCACTGATTACTCCTTGATCTGGGTTTAATTTGGTGTTGTCCAATTACCATTCATTTTAAATGCAGTTTGAGTAGATGTGAAGGACTATCTTTTCTTGCATTTGCGAGTCAGCATTTTTGTGTGGGATCCTGTATTATGTTTAGATGTTTAGTTTCTAGTCCCCCCATTGGCCAAGCCCCTCTGCTTCCTCTTTCTCACTTTTTTTGTCTCCTGTTCGTCTATAAATTCCCCCTCGTGGCTCTGGATGCAGCGGCAGCAGTGTGAGGTTCTGCCCCTCCTCACGGTCATATTCAGTTCATAAATCTCCACTATCATAATCATAATCATCATCATCATCATTATCACCACCACTACCATCTCTGAGGATGAAAAGGTACAAAGAGACGAGACGACAGACAAATGGACAGTGTTACCTGCGAGGTGGCCCTGTGGAGAAACAGAGAGGTTGAAAGAGGAAAGAAAGAGGGTATGTGGGCATAAGGGGACGGATGAATGACAGTGACACAGGACTCATAATGGAGCTAACAGGCCCTAAATTAACAGAGAAATTGCAGAAAAGAGTGAGGAAAAATACAGCTGAGAGTGACGGACAGAAATGAAAAGAGGCCAGAATGAGAAAGATAAAGAAAAGCATGATCAAATACATAATGTGCATATTCAACATACTCAACTATATCGCTGCTGCCGGGTGAAAACCTATGACTGCTTCTTTGCTTCTGGAGTTTATGATCATAAATATACAAATTGCACTGGTGTCACAGTCTTCACAATTCATTTTTAGAGTTATATTTTTGCGGGTGAGACCCTTTCACCCGACAGCAGTGACAGGTTAATCTCGGTGGAGTATAAAAGGCACAGCAGGGTAGGTGGAATATCGCAGCAATAGTACAGTATCAGCTTTGTTACTGTCTCCTATTGTTACACTATTCCACCCACCTTAACTGTGAGCCTTTCGGTGTAGCAATCCCATATCCTTTGGAGTCCAGGTTGCCCCCGACTTTCATGGTGTCGCAGGGCTTGCGCTGCTCCGTGTATTCGTTCATGGTGGACTCCAGGAGGAAAGCGTACTTCCCCTTGGACTTGCGAACCCTCGCCACCCCCTCCGCTGTGGTTTTGGTGAAGACAGTCGGTTCAGCGGACTTCATATATGACCACATCTTCTCGTATACAGCTATTTTGGACCTCTGGGGTGGAGGAGGGGGAGAGGAGAGAGCAGAGGTTCATTAGGTATGAATGGGCGTAATTATGCTTGCATACGAGGCCAGATTTTCTCACAGATAATGGGTTTCATAGTCCAGCCAGGAGAAGACAATCAGAGGGAGAGAGGCCATGTAAGTCAGGCTGCTTACAAATTATTACACTTGAAGAAAAGCGGTGCCAGATTGAGAGAAAGTCAGCCATGTCACTCCCAAATGACCTAAATCTTTGACAGGTGTTGATAAGGAAGACAAGTGTGGATGGGATTTTAGGTTATTTGTGCAGTTTACATTCAAGTGACCCTGTGAAACAGGACAGCTTGACAAAACTACCACTGTGGTAGCTCAGTGAAGGTAGTTTAGCCTTTTGCACTTTCTGTTAATGAACTGTACATTTAACCCTTTAAATGATAAGGCTGGTGATTTGTATTCAGGCAGTTATCCAATCCCACCAACAATAAATGAATCTTACTGACAAGTATTGGCTGTGGAGCCTAGCAGCTTATTCCTTTGTGCCACAGACCCTCATTGTTCTCCAAAAACTATTGAAAACACATCAGTGAGCAACACTGTTGCTCTCTTCATTATCATGAAGAAGGCTTCTGCGGTTTATTGAATCAGTCCCATATACACCGTGCCACAGTTGTAAATATTCAGTAGCCAAATGTGTATTAATCCACTGCTGTAAGTAGTCCCCAATAAATGAACCTTTTGCTCCTGATCAAATAAGGTTAGCTAAAAACTACAATGCCCAGCTGTTCAGTACATTACTGATCCCTTAATAAGACATATTTATGTGACCTGTTCAAAAACATGTTTGCCTCCAATAGGAATGAACTGGCTGAGGCTGCGAGCCACAGACAGGGGAAGGAAACTTGAAAGTAAAAAGAAGACCCCAAGAAAAATACAGATCATCTCCAGCTTCGTCATTTAAGAAACATATCAACATGCTGTTGTTACTGGGACAAACTGGGTGAATCTGAGATGTAAATACGAGAGCAGAGGGGCTGAAGCAATGCGCGCTATTCATTATCTTGACACAGTGAAACTCAATGCTGTTTATTGATTAGATACAAATGTTTTTCCATGTGTCTACAATGGAAACAGCAGCACAGGATTGGATTTGTTTAAAGTCTATTAGGACGATGTGTTATATGTTTTTACTGCATTTCCTTTATCGCTCCAGTTTCTTATGAAGTAGGATGAACTGCTGAGGCTGATTTTCACTCTTATAGTCCTTGAATGAAATTACACCGCTGATGGAGGGCTGTGTCTTCCATCTTCCATTTTGATCCTCTGGCATGTAATGACATTTATAACCACATTTAAAATGTAACACTACATCTCCCGTGACAAGTCAAGCATCAATCTTGCTTTAAATGAGTTTATGACTGGAATAGTGGCATACTGATCCGGTTGTGTCGTTATGAATTCAGTCACCTGCTGTAACAGAAGAGCTTTTCGGGGGACATCTGTCAGGCGTGATGCAACAGATTGTATTATATTGTGAATTTGCTATGCATATGCGCGTGTATGTGTGTGTCAGTGTGTGTGCGTGCCGTTCTGTGCACCGGTCTGTATGTGTATGTGTGAATTGTTCGTGTGTGTGTGTGTGTGTGGACTGTGTGTACTCAAGGGTGAAAATAACAAGCAGAGGAGTCAAACTGTCATCCTCCACAAGCGTCCTGCTTCTTTCTTCTCTTTCTCTCCCGGTGATAAAGTGTTATTCTGTCGCTCTGCAAGCGACTAGCCGTGGCCTCAGCCACCGAAACCTTCGCCCGGGGAGAAGGTGTGTGTGTGTGTGTGTGAGTGTGTTACTAGTGCGTGACGGACACCTATCCCATAATAATGTCACTCACATCCAAGAGTACCAGCAGGCCCCTCTTCCCTCTCCAGTCTACCCTTTCTCTCTCTCTCTCTTCATCCTTTCGCTTTTTATTCCTCACTCTGTCTACAAAGTCCATCATAGATAACCATCCGCTTCTTCACACCTCCAGCCTCATACTTCAAGTTTAATTCATACATCCATCCATTCCTTCATCCATCTTTCACTTATTTTTCACATTTTTCCATCCACTGCCTGGTTGTGTGTGTGTTGCTTTTGTGCACTCTGTATATGCATTTGCATCTGAGTGTGTGTGTGTGTGTGTGTGTGTGTGTGTGTGTGTGTGTGTGTGTGTGTGTGTGAGACAGGGAGAGTGCGATAGGGGACAGACAGTGATGATGATGACTGTGCATGTCTAAAGCAGCGTCTGGCCTTGGAGGGATGGATGTGTGACAATAGGGTGTGACTCTTTCCAGATTCTTTAACAATGAGTGAGGCTGTGAAGGAGGAAATGGATGCTGCAAGTCACCTTGAGGCATCCACGCTACGGAAAACACTTTTAAATATGCATATGTGTGCACATATAGTGCACGTATACATGTCTACATATGTGGCCAAATATGCGTACATGCATGCTTGCACACATGCTCATGCAAAAACACCTACACACACACACAGATAATTAATGGTGGTGGCGAATCCCCCTCAGCTGTGGGAGAGTAAATTGCTTTTTCACCCTCCACAGATTTCAGCCCGCTCGTTATGTTGATGATGCCAGAGCCGCTCACAGAAGCACAAACTGTCTGCTACAACCTCCACCCCCCCACATCTCCAAATACACACACTAGTGCCCACATCTTAACAAAGCAGAACTGTAAATTGGTGTGTGTGTGTGTGTGTATATATATATATATATATATATATATATACACACACACACATACACACATTGCATGAGCACACACACAATCCTGAATCTCCCTGCAGAGCGTGACGACGTGACAGAGCAGATTTGTTTATGTGCATGTGAGGACACTGGTGTTTTGCCCATGTCTGCAGAAAAATTCGGCCTTCATGCATTTGTGTGTCTTTGTTTGTGCGTGTTTATGAGTACTTATGCAATTGCATTCCACTTGGGTGAATAGGTCAGTGGGTGAAGCCACTACAGGCCTCCTGTGGGCCACTTCACTACCCTCTGCTATAATGTCCTGCTTACGATTTTATAGTAACAGCTCCCTGTAGTATATCCTCCTCTAGCTCTGTCCACCTCTACTTCACTGCTTTTTATTATTTATTATTATGATTATACCTATTATTACCACTGTATTTGAAGGGGTAGGGGAGTGATTAAACATTGTTTTACTGTAATTAGGTTTGAGAATTTTAATCAAAAGGTATAAAATCCCACGCTTGTGCTTTCTCTTCCTAATACTCAGTATCTTCCTCCAAAGCCTTGGTGTGAACTTTGATGAAGCCATCAAGTTTTAGACGCAAATTAGCTGAAAAGTGAAAGCCAGACATTTCAGCTTAGCGTCATTTGCAAAATTTAAGCCTCCTCACTTCAAGATCAGGAGAACGTCATCCATTCATTCCTCTCCTCCCACCTGGGCTATTGTAAATTGGTTTACACTGTCATTAGTCACTCGTCCTTGTCCCACCTACAGTCAGAGCAGATTTCTGCTGCTTGGCTTCTGTGTGGTTTCAGTAAAGCAGACAACACCTTCGTCATATTTCCTCCCTCGTACTCTACGTTTTTAAAGTTGTGATCTTTTTACGTGATCTAACCTCGTATAGTGCTGCCACTGGGCTTTTCCCACTCTTCTATACTGTGCCACAAGTGAGCAATAATGCAATAATGGATGGAGCCGAGGTGACGACTGCTGCAAAGCATAGCAGAATGATGTTTTTCACCCCCAAGGGACACAGTCACATTCATATAATGGCCATTTAGACAGAAAAAAAGAACACAAGAAATATGAAAATCATCATCAATTTTTTAAAAGTGCCCCGTGGAGTGTTTCTTACACACACACAAAGTAACGTTTACGTTCAGTGCTTCTCACCAAAACACATTGTGCGTATATCTTGAGCCCTAATAAATGTGCTGAATGCACTTGTGAAACATTTGCATTTTCACGGATTTAAAACCTGCATTGTTTACATCCATGTTTGCTAGCTTCCAGTTTCCTTATTCCCCACTTTTGGCTATGTTTCATCACTGCCAGCGACAGTCAACAAATACAACAGCGAGAACCACTGGCATGAAAGTGTGTTGCAGGGTACCTTTAAACTTTTTCTGGCAATTGTGTTAAACAGTCTACATGTAAACTAGAAAACAGCAACAGCAACATCTAACAATTTAACTGTCAACATAATTTAACATAGCACTGTTTCACAAACCCACTGTTTTTGCACTACTGCATTATTTATGCTTTAACATTCTGCTAATATCCACTACATCCATGCAAATATCCTGTCCAGCGTTACATCTTTGGTTTTACTGTGCTCGTATATTATTTTCTGCTGTGCAATAGTACATAATACTGTATTCTTTTATCCATATCCTACCATGTGCAATTGAAAAATTCTCCATTCTAAATGCAACTTCATTTTTGTTTGTACATAATGTGTGTGTGTATATATATGATTTTTATTTTGTATTCCTTTATATTGTCTATGTCTCCTTCTTTTCTCTTCTATTCTTGCTATTACTGCTGTCTGTAACAACATAATTTCCCGGGCGTGGGATCAGTAACGTTATATCTTATATCTTATCTCTGTAAATGAGCATGACATGAATGGCATCCTTGAAATCTTAAGATTTTGACTAAAACTTCAAATAAAGTTCTGTTCCTATGAACACAGCTGGTTGTGCAGTGCTGCTTGAGTTTTTGATAACCATATTAACAGCTGGGTGAAAATTGTCCTCCACATGTTCAGAAACTTTATGTCTTTTCCTCAGCCTGAGCTCACTAGCAAATTAACTTACTTAACACGATAAAAGCCTGAAACCTCTGAAGGAATTTAATAAATGGGCAGAGTGTTTTGAGTCCATACCCTGAAGAACTCCTTCGTAGAGCCTGAGTCCAATGTCCCGTAGGCTATCTCTGTCTGTTTGGCCAAGTCCTCTGCACTCTCTATGGGCGACACCATCCTCTCCACAGTAAGGAAAGCAGCCAGGTTGGCTGTGTAAGAGGAGATGATGATAAGGGTGAAGAACCACCACACACCTCCAACAATACGCCCAGACAGAGACCTGGAGAGAAGACAGACGGAGGCGAGGCAGGGAGAAAACAAGGAAGTGGAGAGCGTGGAGTAGGGAGTGGAGAGAAGGAAGAGATTTGAGAAAAGAGAGACGCAAGATTAAAGCGATGTAGGGAAAAGAATTGGAGATGAGAAATTAGAGGAAGGACGAGGAGAAGATGATGAAGAAAAAGGCGAGGGTGAAGGTTAAAGGGATAAAAAGAACACAAAAGAAAGACGGAGGGGGAAAAAACAGAGAAGGAAATATAATTAAGGTTAGCTCCTCAGAGATATGCAAAACCACACACTGCAGCTTTTTTTGACACCGCTGTGTGCATGACTGTGAAAATGACAGCACCGCCAAAGTAATTGTCTTTCGACCCTTGAACCAATTCAGCACTAACAATAACAAAGGCAACATGAAACTGATTGTAATCTGGGTGCTCCGCCATCTCTCGTCCTCGTCGCTCCCTTTTCACTTTCTCCATGTTTACGCTCTTTAACTACCAATTGTGAGCAGAAGCATCAAAGTAAGTGGCAATTCATTTTGTTTACGTGAACTTGTTTCCACTGAGTAAAGGGGGAGAGAGCCAGCGAGAGCCAGCGCATGTGAGAGAGAGAGGAGAGAAAGATGGGAAGTTTTTTTTAAATGTGCTGCAGTCAATAAAAGACCCTGAAATTCTAATGGGCACAAACATAAACATAAAATGTCCATGTTTTAGAAGAGTGAGTGTGGAAGAGTACTGGGTGAGGGACATGCTTACAATTCCTCTATTCCTCTAAAAAAACATCATGGACCCATCACATTCATAGAGAAAAAAGAGGTACTTTTCCTTGGCAGGTCATATCCAATATAACCTTAAAAAAACCCAATAAAAAGGTGCAGTTCAAGTGAACTTTCACATTAATATGAATACCTCCATGTTTTCACGTTCCTCAGTAAATCAGTGAAATGAGAATGTGTTGAATGAGCTAACTTCCAGTCATATAAAACTTTGAGTGCTTTCATCTTTTCTCTAATGGGTATATTGAACGAGTAGTGTTTCGTTCACTTAATTTATCAAGCTTTGTGTATGCAATTAATAATACAATAGCCGAGTTTTGTGCACTTGAAGGCAGTGAACACAACACCGACATTCAGCAACATTATCATTCACCTGGTGTTCCACCTGCAGGGGAATCTCCTTTTAGCTCTGTTTTTGGTCTCCACCAACTCCTGAGGGAAACAACTGGCTCGTTAGCTGCTAAATGCTCTCCTGTGTTCACCTGTGAGTCGCTAACGTTCGTCTGCCATTGGGTGCTGGGTAGGTAGTGTACTTCTAGTGTACTTCTCTACAAGCAACCACATCAGGATTTGATCGATTCTTTTATAAAAATATTGACAAAATTGGGTCGCTGCACTCTTACAAGCAATCAGGAATTACGGCATAGCATTTCTTGGACAGGTAGGGCTGTGATATATGAGTTATTTTTAGGGTGGGCTGGATCTTCAGGAGTGTGTGCTACAGAGAGGAACGAGGAGCGAGAGAGCTGAGAGGTGCAGTGATGCCTGACTCAGCATAAATTGCCACCTTTTGGAGCAACTCCGCATTCTGTTGCTGTTCAAAAGCCAGCACACCTCCTAATCCTCACACACACGCACGGACACACGCACACACACACACACACACACACACACATGAATTGACAGCTGTGTCCTTGACGCATTGATCTGTTTGCCTGAATTAAAGGACCTGGCGTGTTCTATGATGGATTCTCCTGAGACAGAATTGTCAGGCTTTGTTTTACACTCATTAGGAGACAGTGGAAACATTTTTTTTTTGTCTACCGCAGACTTGATTGATTGAGTTGATGATTAGAAAGAAATTGTTCTGTATGTTTTTAAAAGCAATGGACGACAGAGGTCCAGGCATGAAAACCCAGACTGAAGCACTGATTTGACAAGATGATAGTAAAACATTGTTGACGCTGTTGATGTAAAGCAGCCAATGACTATTTATTTTTAATGTAATTTTAATGATAATATACTACTAAAGCTTGCCTTCCTCAGAATTACAAACACGATGATGATGATGATGACCATGTGAAGGAGAAAGAGGAAGAAAAGCACGGATGATATACATCATTTAAGGTCTCCATCGATGGACTGGAAAGGCACACTGTCGAATAAATGTAAAACTAGGGGGCGCCATCATGAAAATGTTTTCCTCAAAGGAGAACACAGGCAAAGTGATTCATAGAGAAGATATATTTGCTATAGCAGATGAGAAATAATGCAATTTCATTTAATTTAAATTCCACCTTATTGATCACTAGAGCACTATGTCGTCTGAATTTGACTCATTCTAGAGACAGTCCTCGGACCAGTGGGCAGCCACAATGGAGTGCTTGCTCTTATCATTCTTATCTGAATGATGAGAGTGCTCTGGTAACACTGTACTTGAATCCCCTCCCATTCAGCTTCCATTAGCAGTATAAGACACTGTAGTTGTAAGCACCAAGCAAACTTTGAGACACTGAATGATTGTTCTTTGAACGTCCAATCAAGACATCAAGGCATTTGCGTGTTTTTTATATTTGAAAAATGGGCCCAGGGTAATGCACATAACCAAAACCACATGATTCAGACCTGTTAAACAGGCAGGTTGCAGGTTTTGGAGCACTCTTGTGTTAGCGCTGTCATTCCAAACTGTATGAATGCTGCAGCCATCAACGCCAAACTGCTCTTCAAGCTGTATTTTGTTGAAAGTCATTTGCTTGGGAGATTAATTGCCTAGCTCCACAAATTGCAGATGAATGCATACAGTGCATTTGTATCTCTAATTTATTTAGGATAGTGACAAGATTACATTCGACTCATGCGGTTACCCAAAATAAATCACCTTCCACAGGCTTGAAAAATGAACCTGTAGTCAAAAAAAAATCTTCACTCCTCCTATACTGCCAACTTAAATTCTGGTAAATGTTTCAGAGTGAAAACTGATGCTGACTGAATAAATCACCGTGCAATCAAAGCTAGCAGATCACATCGTTAGAGGATGCTATACAGGAGTTTGTAATCTAAGACGGAAAACGGTTTTGTATTTCAGAGGACTTGAAAGAAAACTATCCAACTTAAGACAACGGGATTAACAACATGTCTATTTCTAAATGTGTGTTCCTTGATTTATTTATGTGTGTGTGTGTGTGTGTGTGTGTGTGTGTGGGTGGGGGGTATTAACCAGTGTCCTTGGCCTTGAAGTGGGGTTGGTGATATGGCCCTGTATCATGATTTTGTTGGAAATATTTTGTAACCAAACCACTTCCAAGTCATTATGATGATCATTTTCCTTACCATACTGAAATACCATACCGATATTATCATGAAGGATATGATGTGGCGAACCCCTAGCTGGGGAACATGTTTACCTACTGCAGGGAGGTCAATGGGGCATGGCTGAATGAGATGAGTTCATGTATAAGTGTGTGCAGGAATGCATGAGCACAAGCGCGCGTGTGGTTGTGAGCGCTGGCCTGTTTCATCGCCGGTCGGGTGTACTTCACGTGGGTGAGCTTCGGGGGTGCCGTCCTTGGTTCTTTATGTGACACGTCAGCGGGAGTGTGTTTGTGGCAGCGTCGCCTGTGCGTGCCATTGTGTTGCGCGGGTTGGTATGCAACAGGCGAGTCATTCTATAGCGGGCCATGTATCATCTATGATAGCCAACAGATTGCCTCCCCAATCCTCTGTGTGAAAGATTAATGGCATGCTGTTCCTCTCTCGCTTGCTCTCTCTCTCTCTCTCACACACACCATTCTGAGCTATACAATTTCCTCTCATCCAATACATCTGAATTTCCTCACCTCACAGAAGAAACTGTAATTTTTGGCTCCATGTGTGTTTGATCTTGCAAGTGCTTTTTATCCACTCTCATATGGACTAACGGAGGATAACGATGTTTCCTGTAGTTCAATCATCAACTTATTTCCTCATTGGCTGCGTACAAGAGTGACAGTAATCACAACCATCTTGGCAGAAAAACCTGTTAATACAATTGCCGTAACAACAGCTCACAAACACACACACACACGAACAAACGTGCCTATGCACAAACATATAAAAGCATTAAGTATGTTGACGCTGACACACACCACTGATGCCAGACATACCAATAACAACAAACCGAGCCGGGGCTGCGTAGTTGTTGAGTCTTTGAGTTTTTGTGTGCATACAGTCGGCTTAAATATTTATTTGAATTTGAAATTAATGCACATTCTGGCAATCTAAATAGCTTTTTGCTAAGTAGTCGCTTGCCCATATGCACTGTGAAACAGTTTTGCTTGCTGTAATTGTCCCTCCTGTTTATTCTGGCGTCAGCTTGATCTGTTTGTGTCCACAGACAGTGTTTCTGTGCTTTAGAGCGAGGAGAAGAATTTGGATGATGCCCACCTGATTTTTCCAACGCAGACCGTGGAAGCCTGATGTTGGCTTCAGATAAACTTTGGAATATATTTTTACACAGAAGAAAGACTGTGGATTTTGCCCCTCGTCACTAACTCTGGATGTTTGGAGGGAATCTCTTTAGGGCCAAGATGAACAGGAGAAACGAGTAGTTTTACGTGTTTTGTAAATTAACAACGCAGAAACGTGATACACGAAAGAAATCAGCTGGGTTTTTATGTTCCTCTTGTTGCAAGAAACATTATGACAACAAAATTTCAAATTACCGTGGACACATCAGACATCACGGGTGACATGCTTTCCATTTGATTATGCAAATTGTCAGCTTGTTAAAAACTAATTTCCTTGTTTGTTAAGACGTGCTGACAGGGAAAATCCAATGCTTTTCGCTGTTATCCAGTCGGGGAGCAAACAAGACGTGTTTCATCAAGTTACGGTGACAGACGTGCTTGCATACGTTGAGTCTGACAGCTACTCGTGTGTTTGATGTGCTGGGAAAGTGTCAATGTCTGATTTGTACAAAATCACCAACTGAAAGAAAAAATACAGATATAAATACAGACAAACGTCCTTTTCTTCCCCTTGTCTTTCTCCTCTTTCATCTCTCTCGCACACATGGGCTACAGGTGTGACGCAAAGTGAATCGACTGGCTGATTCAGACACGCGCAAAGACTCTACAGTAGATGGAGGTGGAATAAAGGGCGTGAAGGCAAACAGCCTCACATGAAAGAAAATCAGATTAATAGATTGGAGATTAGGTGCAGCAGGCAGATAATGAAAGGCATAATGAAATGAAATAATAACAGCGATCATAAAAGTGAAGCAGGAAAGATACGACACACCCGGAGAGAGAGATTATTCAGTAGATTTATAAGCTTTTACTGGTTGAAACTCATGAAGGCAGTCAGTCAGTGCGACTGGCTTCTAATCAGTGACCTTGAGACCAATCATTAATTAGTCAGTAAGCCTCGGTGCTCCACTGTAGTTAGTTAGTCAAAGCATTAGCTGGATCTGTTGCTACCATTAACTATTCAACACACCCACGGCCATGTACTCAATACTTACACATGACACTCACAGTGCTCTTACCCACACACACACACACACACACACAGTCACACACACACACTCTTGTGAGAAGAGAGCTGTAATTTCAGATGTTTATTGACACAGACAGATCTAATCCCTCTGAGATGTTCGCTGGTGATCAGTTTACCTCTCTCTCTCCTGCTCTTGCTCTTCCTCAGTGTGCACCCCGTCACTTTCCTGCCACTTATTCTTTTCTACTTTCTAAAAATTCCCATCCCATCACCTGACCGTCCATCACTCTGCCGGCACCCTTTCGTGCAGGGACCAGGCCAGGCGGCGACACTGCGAACCCGAGAAGCCCGTGCAGAAAGGTGACGGGTGCGTAGCGCAAATGCCATCCCAAGGTCACGATGACATCGCGTGTGAGTGTGTGTGAACGCGTCCGTCTGTGCCGCCAGCCATTACCTTCTGCTTGATCGGAGAGGTGATCGACGGAAAAACGAGTGCCTGGTGTTTGCAAGAGACGGGGAGAGAGGTGAAGCGTTTTCTATCACGGCCACACAGACATGCCACAAACACGTGTGCTTGTTATTTCTAGCCATGAAAATGTGAGTGACTAAGACGAGTGTTAGACTATAAAGCAACAGGAACAGACACAAGTGAAAAAGCAAAAAAAGAGGAGTTAAAGGCTGTGAAAAGAAAGGAAAAATGACAGATAGATAGAGAGATAGATAGATAGATAGATAGATAGATAGATAGATAGATAGATAGATAGATAGATAGATAGATAGATAGATAGATAGATAGATAGATAGATAGCAAAAGTGGGAGAGTTCAATAGGAGTGTGTGTTATACTGTGTCTCCCAGACTGCAGAGATGACTGCAGCAGGAAGAGAGGGACCCACACTGAATACCAATGGACCTACTATGGCAGCTCAATACACAATACACAACAGACACGGTCTCTCTCTCTCTCCCTCTCTCTCTCTCTCTCTCACACACATAAACACACACACACACTGCACAGTGTATAAAGTCAAAAAATCCGTGTGTAACACTGGACCAGTTGGTGAAAGGTGCTCGTAAGGGTTATAAGACGACACATAAATGAGACGGGAGAGATGTTTACTTTTAGATAGAAAAACACAAGTACAGCGGAAAACCAAACAGGCGGACTGCAAAGCATAAGAGGGATTCATTTGCATAAACAGATATCTCTGTCTTGATTTATTTTCCTAAATCGTGTTTTTGTCTCCGGGGGAATATCAATCAAACTGCTGTTGGGTTGGCATTCAACCAGCCATTGAGAAATCTCCTCCTGTGGTGGCTGCCTCCTTCCCTGTAGCTCCACAGTAAATGTCAACCTCCATGCTATGATCCCTACAAGTGGCAGGATGGATGAAATGGATAAAACCAGAACAAGCACCTCATGGTCCAGGCAGACAAGTGGAAGTTTTCTTAGACTTCTACGATGCTTCCTGATAGGGAGGACTAGCTGGTATTAATAATAGCAAGCCTCCCACAGGACTAATTAAATAAAATAGGTGATTCATTTGGACTTTAATGCTATCATTGAATTCAAACCCATATAATCTCAATTCGGTGGCTCATTTTGCATCACAACACCCCAGCACAGTGACTTACTTTTAGTTACATTCAATTCTTCACCACTTCGTCTACTGCTTTTAAGCAATTTACTCGATCACCGAAGCATACAGAACCTAAAGCTCCGCTAGTCCAGATTTCTATGTAAAATTATACGTGCCTTATTGGCCTAAATCAACACTTCACACAAAAGAACTGTTATGATCTGTAATTGAGACCCTGTGGATTTGATCTGTCAGTGAGCGGAGACACTAGCAAGAAACATCCCCCAGTTCTATTATGTATTCTCCTTTATGAGTGTGTTGTTTGTAGATATTGCTATCCAGCTCATAGTGGGCAAGTAAACTGAGAAAGTGAATATGCGAAGATGTCATGGTGTATTCTTAATGCAGTGACAAAAGTAAATGTTAAATATAGGGTATTTCATTTCGAAGGACGTGTGAAGGAGTCTTGTGATATGATAATGTCTTTGTCTTTGTTGGAGCTATATAGCACATGCTGTCAGGTGTGACTGAAGTTAGCATTATGACTTTGCCTGACTGCAAAGGTGAACAAGGGAGATGGGAGATTAAAGGAAATTTACTGAGGGGATAAAAAAAATGATATGACACGATGACAGGCATGACACGTCTCCTTTTTAAAGGGCTTGAGCGAGTGTTTCTGCAGAGCACAGTGCTGCAGTCAAGGCTCATCTATCGAATGGTTTTATGGTCTGGTCTGCAGGATGATTTCATTTCTAATGAACAGGTTGACTTTTTGACCCTTATCTCTTTATATTTTTCTCTTCTGGCGTAATCATAAATTGCATCATTACTGACGGTGGTTATGTGTGAATACGAAGACATCAGAGCATGTCAGTCAAGCCTCGTGACTCCCTGCGGCATAGACTAGAGAGCACACCTGGAGAGATTAGGGAGCAACTCACTGCAGTCAGCAGCTACAGGTGAATGCTGGGGCAAAGGTACGTTTAATAACATTATTTACATAATGTTATTAAACGTAAGCAGCATGATGATGACGATGATGATGCAATGATGCAGACAGTGAGAACGAGTGTGCTGCTTCACTCCCTTGTATTTTGTTTAATGTCAGAACCACTGAGAAACACTGATAAGTGTTGTTCAGGCAGCAGCACAACATTAACATATGACCAGCTGCTTATTTATAAGCAATCAATTATCGTTCATTTGGAGTCGTGTTTGTGGCCACCTGCCAAGCATAACTTCAACATCCACTCTCCTTTTAGCTCTGTTTCTGGTCTCCACCAGCTCCTGAGGGAAATATCTGCCTCTTTAGCTGCTAAATGCTCCACTAACTGTGTCTGCCTGCCGTTTGGTGCAGAGCATGTCCTCGCATGTCCCCATACTGTCAATATTCCAATTAAGAGCGGTGCATCCCCAAAGTTCTGTTCTGAGCACACCAGGGGTTGCACACCCCGATGCAAATCAGCAGTGTGTTTCCACCAATTTGCTCCCCGATCATCCCGGGAGCAGAGCCGCACCACTAAATACAGCTGTCCTACTAGTCCTTGCTATGGTCATGGGACTGACATTGTGATACATTAGACATCGTGATGAATTTAAATGAGAAATTATTACTACATGAACTGCCTTTATGAGAAATGCATCTCAGATTTAAGTTTGCACTGAGACCTCTTGTCTTGTGTGAAAATCCAGTAAATAACATGAAATGAAGGAGAGGAAGGAAAAGTATGTAAGTGACAGATTTCTCATTCTACAACTATAATCTGGCATTTAGAAGTGCGGTAATCCTGGCCTATGGAGGAGTTGTGCTATATTGGAGGCGACAGGGCCAGGTGATTTATACGACGAACACTGGCTTTATGTTAAGTATCACATTATCGCTATGACAGCTGTAGCTTATGCACACACATCTATACAAGCCCTGCGAGTGATGGAGACGTCTGCATGTGCGTGTTGGATCGTTGAGAAACTGCACACTGGGTGTTTTTCCTACATGTGTGTGTAAGCAATATAGCTGTGTGAAGTGTTTGCGTATTCGTGTGCACATCCTGTGTTTGTGTGTGTGTGTGTGTGTGTGTGTGTGTGTGTGTGTGTTTGTGTGTGTGTGTGCAGCTGGTGTGAGTGTTTTTTTTTTCTTCTCCATTTTGTGTGTTGGAGCTAGAATTGGCCCGTCAGTCACAGTAAAGAGTGGAGGAGTGGGAGACGACAGGTGTCGGGGAGCGGGGGAGAGAGGAAAAGAGAGAGCGTGAAAGAGAGGAGCTGAAGAGCGAAAGAGAGGAGGAAGAAAGTGAAGTTTGGGCAGCCAATGTAGAACTCTTGTTCTTTTCCCAACAGTGAAATGCTAATGGGAATGCAGTAGAAATGTCTGAGAGACACTCGGCTTAAAAGTGGGTGTAAAAGCAGAAGAAAAAAGTCCTTGAGATGTGAAAAAGATTGTTAAAGATTATATGTATGTCAGCGATATCTTGTTCTAGAGCCTGGACATGAATTGATGTTAATATTGAGAAGGGACTCCTGGGATTAAAGAAATCACCAGCCTTTTCACATATACTCACAATACTGAACATTGAAATTCTGAACACCTACAAGATAAACCCTAGGAATTCTTTTCTGCTGCGCAGGCAGTGATACGTTTTAGAGTAAAAGCTTTTAAAATATATGAGAGCAATAACAACAGTTTGTTTGGAAGAAAAAGAAAGTTAAAGAAAAAAATGCCTCCATTGAAGGTAAAACATCACACCGACGACAGGTCAAGACAAATAAGATTCTTGCACATCACCACATTAGGGACACTGTCCATTAAAGGGAACCTGAATTTGCAACTATTCGTGTTTGTCCTGCAGCACTCTACAGACCTCTGACCACTTCGTGTCCATGTCCACGCTAAAGTGAGAGTCTGTTTACATACTTGTTACCACTCTTTATTGTCTCAAGCGTGCATGAATCCTGTTCAACTGCTCGCACCTCTTCCTTCTTTTAGCTCATCATCTATCGCTATTTCCTATCTGCTGCTCCTTCTCTCCTTAGATTTGCTCCCTAAAGGTCCAGAGGATGAAGGCCATGAATATTTCACTAAACTGCATTCTCAGGTTATCAATAATAAAATGCCATATTCTTATAAATATTCTAAAAATACAGCCGGACTCTGCCTCTTCAGTGGGGAATTAAAAATTCATACACATCTAGCAAACTGCTAAATCTCCCACCATAGCAACACCCATATGTACATGACCGCTGGACGGTGTCCAGGTGTTTTCTTCCTCTCACTATTGTGTATCTTGCGCGTGTGCATGTTTGTGTGTATTTCTAGAACATCTTAAGCGTCTGTAACACGCTGTCTTGGAGAAGCAGGCCAGTTCACTGAAAGCCAGAAAAAGCGCTAAGAGAGGTGATTCACATTGTCAACAGTCTGAATCATCACAGCCAAATTCTAAAGGGCTCTAACATTACAGGCAGTTAGACAGACGTGTGCTTATCCTCAGGCCAGGCACACACGCTTATGAACACATCCTGAACACACTCAAGTACACAACTCAGTACTCAAATAATCTATTACTCTCTCAGTCTTATGCACACAGGCACACAATGCACTGTACAGCACCCCATTTCCCAGCCTCACCGTGGTGAGATGTCGCAGCCCTGTTGCATGAAGGCTCCCAGCGAGAACCACAGGGAGTTGAAGATGCCAAACTCATTGGGAGGTTGGTCAGTGGGGCCCAGCTCTGTTGTGCCTTCCTCTGGTTCCTCGGCATGCCACTCATAGGGGCTAAAGCGACTCACCTGAGACAGTGAAGGAAAAAAATGGTGTAGATGATTTGGAGGTCTATGAAGGAAATAAAACCCATGCAGGTACATCAATAAAGACAATAATAAAAACACATTCATTTCTTCTAATATAGATTGAGGGAAATGAGAAATATGTTCAGCAATGATCATAACAGCTAAACAACACGTACAGAAATATAGAGATCGCACGTCTTGTGATTTGTACAAGACAAAAATGTTTCCTTGAATGTGCAGACACTCAGAGGAGTTGATTGCTGACTGTGATTGAGTGTGATTACCTCTGTCCAATAGGACACCTTTAAGTAAGCTTTCTTTGACACACTGTTGAAGGGTTTTAATAATCCTTAAAACAAACATATATGTGTATATCAAGGTGCACCATTATTATAGCATCAGAAACTGGTATCCAGCAGTAAAAGCTGCCATGAAGAAAGTATCCTCTCCTCTATTTATGTCATTAAAATCGAGCCAACTGACTTCTGATCAGCAGGACAGACAGGGCACCGTGTGCTATAGCCCACGAGTCGAGAAATATTTTTAGCCTGTGAGCCAAATAAAAGATTCTATTCATCCCTAAACCCCAAGCTTTTAAAAAACTCTTCAAACTGTTAGAGCCCCTGCAATCCAACTCAAGTGCCGACTTCTAGTTTTTAACAAGCACTCACCAAAAACAGCACAACACTGACTCCAATGTAAGCGAACACTATGCACATCCAGATCTCGTAGGCCAGTGGGTCCAGGAAAGAGAAAACACCTGGTTTTGACTTCTGGGGCTTCTTGATCATGATGGAGATTCCCAGAGACATGAAGGGCTTCGAGAAGTCGATCACCTCTTCTCTCACCAGAGTGATGGTCAGCGGGGCTACGGCAATTTCTGCTTTCTGGGGAGGAAAGTTCTGTTCAGTTTAGTCAGTTCATTTGCAGCAACTTCATGTAAAACAGGTGAATTATGGTGAGCAGGAACTGCCTGTGAACCTCTTCCCCTGCAGATGGGGGAAGTCTGAGGACAAAAATAAAGAAGGGAGAGACAAAATTTGAAACACAAGGGGCTGGTAAAGTAGACAAGCACAGTAAAGGATCAGTGGAGTTTGAAGCAGGAGCAACATGAGGAAGGGAGTGAAGGAAATAAGGGAGGCATAAAGGGGGACTGGTACAGCTGGGGATAGAAAAAGGGGAGAGAGAGAAGGGTTGAAAGAGAGAGAGGAGGTAGAGGGAAAACCAGCAGAATGACAGAGAAGTAATTCATACGTGGGCATGAAAGTGACGCTGCCTGAATATAAATTAGTCTGCAAGGTCTCTCACACACACACAATCTGTAGAAGAGTCAAAAACATCATTCATTCAGCACACTGAGTATCTGTTTCTGAGTAGCGGCGTGTGTCTAAACAACGTCTGCAGTCTTAACTGAAAAAGAGGCTGCCATAGCAGCATCAAGTGTTCCCTCACTACAAGGAGTGAGGATGTTACAACGCAAGGGGAATGGACAGCAAAAGAAAGACAAGGAAGTCAGAAGGCATATGGAAAGAAAACAGGGGACAAGAGGGCAGAGGAATATCATAAAACCACAATAGTCTTCAGAAACAGGGATGAAGTAAATTGGAGACCGAAAGCCGGAGACAAAAGCACATGGCATGACAGAAATGGGAAGAAAGTCACAAAGATATATAGAAAGTAAAGGACAAATAGATGCTGAAATCTTTTAAATTTCTCTGCGTGGCAGAGGAGTCATCAGTGAGGACTGCGAGTGTTTGGAACAAATCAAACCCGATTAGTCAATGCAATGTTCTGGGGTGTCACCTTCCACTCCGCGGAGCCCGCAGGCTAATTAATTCTGCCGCTGCTCCGCAGCGACGTCTCCGCTTTCGCTCTTCCGCAAAGTGACGACTGACACGCTGATAAAGTTTGCATTGAGACAGCACTGCGAGATCTCGGCCCGTGCATCGGCGCCAATGGCATAATTAGCCAGCTTGCCAACAGCATGTCTGCAGGAAACCGACATGGCAGCTCAGGAGATGCTCAGCTGGAGATAAGTTTATATATTCCATAAACGATATTTGCGTGATAGGGTCACAATAGCAGGAGCACATAGTGTACTGGGTAATGCAATCAGTTCTGAAGACGCAGTGTATTGATAAAGTGTGGAAATTACCTGACTTAACTGCATTGAATCACTTAATCTATTGGTGAAATGATGGAAAATTAATTAACAAATAATGGCTTAATTGGATTTGATAATTAGTAGGAAAACTCATCTTTTTTCTCTGTGCTGTGCTCCCTCTTGTTTCCACGGGCTGAGTAAACATTTAACTGATGTCTATTTTGACATCTAGTTATCTCAGTTCTGTTATTGTTGTATTATCGCTCTTAATTCCTTCACCTCGGTCCTGTTGTTGTATTAACATTCTTACCTCTATGTTTGGGATACTGCATGTGTGTCTGCTGGTAAGCATAGCCTCATTGTTATTTTTCTATGTATTTTAACCTGAAAAGTGTGCCAGAGATGCTTTGGGTGAAACTATAAGCGCACTGAAGTTGAAGCCGAGCTGAGTTAAACTGAATAAACAATTTGAACACATCATCTTGGGATCTGAGAGCTTGTGATGGACATTCTCCACTGTTCTCTGGCATTACATAGACTAAACAATCAAAAGACTCGTAAACTGACAAGATGATCAATAAGATTCAAATATTTTCCAGTCAAACTCACCCCATACACAAGCTCTCCAACCATGCCGTTCCATATCTTCGTCTCTGGATCCCTCGCTCCGTATTTCCCATCCGGTACAATGGAGATCTTGTACTTGATCCCGATGTGTTTGGCGATCTCCGAAGCCAAGTCCACACAGTATCCCTCAAACTGGTCGTTGCCTTCATAAAGTTCCCAGTTCTTCTTCAGCATCACATAGGGACCCTCCTACAAAACCAGCATAAGGGGAGAAAGACACAACTGTTTGGAGGAAGAACATGACAGCAGGGATTTTTAAAAGACGAAAATGAAAACTTATCAAGAGGAGACAGCAGTTTGGTTGTAAACAGTGTACCAGGGGGAAATGCATGCCATACAAAGAAAAATGATACCAATGAAAATTATTCCTGGGGAAAAATATGGGTATATACATTTTCAAAAGAAACTTCCATTACTTTTTTTTTTATCATACACAAAGGGGCACAGCCCTATGAAATACACCAGTGCAATTCTGCAGACAGAATTCAATTCTCCTTTGACAAATTAAACTCCACACCAGCCTGTATGAAAGCAGATCTATTCTTTCACAATACATGAAGGACAGTAAAGTGAAATTAACACATTTTCATGCAGATCCATAGTGTTAAAGTTCTCATAGAAAAATAAACATGGGATAACAGCCACCCAAGATTTGATAGAAACAGCTGCACAGTTTATAAAATGGGAAAAATATTAGAGCTGTTTTTTTAAAAAAGAGGTAGCTGTGGTAGATCTTGTGTTTCTGACTTCTAGTGCCTTGTTTTATGCCTTCATCTGACTCGGAACGCCTCCACTGGGACCTGCACCTGACTCAGTGCAGCACTAATGCTGAGAGGCGAGAAATGAGAGGAAAAACACAGGGAGAGAGAGGAAGAAGAGAGGAAGACTGCTGCTTTGATATGTGCTGTAAGAGGTAGAATGGTTTCAGTGCATGTGCAGTTAACGAAGATGAAAGCAAACAGAGAGTTAAATAATGGTGGGTGCATTAAGCATGACACATAAAACACGAGCATGGTCACAGAGAAGCATGACATATTGTCACACCTGTGTGGGATATCAGGTATCGCAGAGAAAAGAAACACACACACACACACAGACACACACACACACACAAACACACACACACAGACTTATGAGTGACAGTGCATGCATCAGGAGCATTTGAGTTGTGGTATGATGCCTGAGGCTGCTCACCCTGTAATCCAACTGAAACCAAGCCTATTAAAACGCTATCAAACCCTTTTTAATCAAGGACTAATCTCATCTAATTAATCAAACAGGCTTTTATAATATCCAACACCGCCAGGCTGTGAAGCGGTTTATGAAGATCATAAAACACAATACGAAATGATAACATTTTTCGGATTGAATTCCTCACTCAGGAAATTGATTCACATCAAAAACAAGTGCATTTTAATCAAAGAGAATTGTTGACTGACATGTTTCAAATGGGGTCAAATGAGCAGAAAAATCACTCAGACACAGATTTGGGGGGAATCAACAGAACAGATCTTCAATCCAGGAAATTGATTTACAGAGAAAGGGAGTCTAGATCAGAAGCAAGCAGGAAGAGGGATTTAAAAAAGATCTTACAACGGACACTGAACTATACAAACATATCCTACAGCGGGAAGCTGGATTTATATGTTGATTCTCTTTCTCCTCAGTAAACAAAGAGCTGAAATAAAAACATTTCCTTGTGTACCTGTGTATGAGTGACAGGTATGATGTTGTCAAACGGTTACTCAATTGGCTACATGCATCCAGAATAAAAATGATTAACATACACTTACTTTTATTAAGTACATGTCCAATACTGTGGTTTATGACTAAATACCTTCAAAACTAATGATCATTACTATCAGCCTCAGCTGTACGGTGTGTTGTGTTGCACTGTACTGTGTTTAGCGCTAATTAGCAAATGTTAACATGCTAGCACACTTAGCTATTATGGCGAACATGAGGAAGGCTATATGTGCAAAACAGCAACATTCTATCGTTGTCATTGTTAGCATGTTAGCATTCTGATAAGAGCATTTAGCTCAAAGCACTGCTGCTGCAAATTACAGCCTCGCAGAGCCGCTAACATAAATACAGCCTCTTCCTGTTTCTAAATTTAAATGGAGTTCATCATCTTCTTCTACCTAGCAACTCAGTTTTCTTCCTGTTAAATGGTTTTGTACGTTTTAAAGGTCCAGTGTGTAGGATTTAGTGGTAAAAACTGCAGAAGCTCCTCTCTAGAGCCAGTGTTTGGTCCATTCTGGGCTACTGTAGAAACACGGTGGTGCAATACAGTGGAAGAGGACCCGCTCCCTCTGTAGCTCATTCTAAGTCAACAAACACACAACAATTATTAGTGATCTCAGGTGAATATACTCTAAAGAAAACATACTTATAGATATTATATTTTTCATTTCTGCCATAAGATTGCCCTAAATGCTCCACACTGGACCTTTAAAATGCACTGCTAAGTGTAAAGCCACAATTCCAGCAGTTGTCAAAAATGTACTGGGGGATGTTCATGTTGACTCCTTTGTGCATGAGCAAATAAGAACAATATAAAATTATAGAATAATCTTAGATTTACACATGAAAGGTTGAGAAACAAACACATTTTCAAAAAACAAAAAACACCCTATGCATTACATCATCACGTTTTGTACAAACCATTATTCAGTCACCAGTATACGATTTCTTAAAACAAAACACATTTTTTCCAAAAACCAACCATACAAATGAAAACTCACTTCTTAATTTCTGCTGAACATTTTTCCCAAACACTTTAGTTTCATCACCATCAACATCGTCATCCAATACGAAAAATGTCCCTGTTATGTACAATGTCAGAACATACAAAAACATTTCTCCTAAAATGTCATTATCAGGGACATTAGCAAGTCCTGAGGCGCTCATTCCATTGACTCAACATGAATCATAATGTTAATGAACAGCAAAACAGTTTCAAGTAAACTGCCTCTAACCGATCACCACAGCCATGAGGACTGCTCTGTAACAGGGATTAAGACTGGGAGAAAGGAAAATGTGAGCTGAAAAACAAAATTTAAAGGACAATACCTCGACTGTTACATCTTATTTACATTTTCACAATCATCTTGCTCTGCATAGCATATACTGAATGATTATATATTTCTACAATTCAATTTTTATTGTTTCGCAATCATAAACTTGATAATTTTCAACCAGGTGTGATATTAACTGCCCAGAAACACACTGACTGGGACATACATAAATGTGACGTTATAGCTTGTGAGGAAACATGTGACTGAAGGATTATTAAGTGGCAGAGAATGAATTTGGTGTATTTCTTCAGGTGATCGACATTAAAATGCCTGCAATGTGTTTTCTCCACTTCAGTGAAAATAACTCAATTTGACCCTAAAGACGACGACAAAACAGAAACTTTGTCCAACATTAAAGTAAAGCAGACTTGACAATGACAACAAGGGGATATTTGGTTATTTTTAAGCATGTTTAAAAGAGCAAATGATAGCAATGATGTAACCAGATGGGCATAATTATATTCATTAAAAGTCATTAAAACGCTGGAGCACGAGGCAAACTCATTCTGGAAGCGGCGAATCATAAATTCAACAATCTGGAACCACTGAAATTGAAACTTTAGGGCCAACTTTGTACAGACGTTGTTATCTATCTGCGTAATTTATAGAAAGAATTTATACTACAAACAGCAATCTTATTGACTGTTCTTCTTCAGCGATATTAAGGCAGCACACAACGCTTCCATTGTTTGTTTGTTTTTTACCTTTAGATAAAGCAATGCTAACTTTCCCTACTGTTTTCATTCTTTATCCTAAGCTAAGATAACCAACTGCTGGCTCAAGCTACATTATATTGGACAGACATGAGAGTGGTATCAATCTCCTTATTGAACTCTTGGCAAGAAAGCCAACAAATGTATATTCCCAAAAAGTTGGACTATACCTTTAAAAATATTCATTCAGAGATATAATTGTCTATAAGAAGCTTTTTGGTGGTGAGATCTTGTCGAAGTCCAGGAGGGTCAGAGGCACAAACAGGAGAACCAAACCAGGAGATCATCTTATTAGTGACCCTCCCTTGAAAAATGTTAAAAGGCTGCATTGCTTAAATCATTGAATCTCAAGGGGAACCGCTCACTTAATTTGTACAACCATCTCAGTTGCCTCCATCAAATTACCCTCATGTTAGAAGAGGGTCAAGTGCTTGATATCAGAGCAGGCTACTTAATTTTAGTTAAGAGTTAATTTACTATTATGCAAGCAACTACTAAGTGGGAGCTCTGCTAACAGTGTTTCCTTTTAAAGCCTCCTTTGTTTGTTATCAGTTTGCTCCAGACGCCTTTGTCTTGGTGTGAAGGTAGTATTGCCAACGCTGTGCGTGAGTGTGTTTGTGTGTGTGCGCTGGATGTTTGTGCCATCACGCAACACGGACCGTCAAGGAAAGGGAGTTGAAAAAGGGTGGAAATAAGAGCAAAGATCAGGAAGTTGAAAGGAAAAAAGAGGGAGGGCATAGTAAAGAAATCGGAGGAAATGCAGATGGAGAGAGGGATGTGGGGCGTGTTGGCTGCATAAAACTACAGAAGAAAGATGAAGGAGCAGATCAGAATACAAACAGATAGCTTCAGGGAGAATAGAGGATAGATAGGGACGGAAAAAGGGAAAGCATGAAAGACAGATAAAGTGACAAAGTGAAAAATGAGGAGGAAAAGAGGCAGAAAGCAAGAGAGAGGATAGGATGAAAAGACAGACATGAAGAGGGAAAATGGATGGGTGAAAGCGGGGGAACAGCTTTGTAGAAGCAAATGGTTGGGGCTGATAAGACATAAAACACTTCACACTGCAGCCAAAGAGGCAGACAGGGCTTGCTATGTAAGCCAGTTAGCCAGCCAGTGAGAGGAGGCACCCGACTGGACAGTCACCTTACTGTCCAGTCATTCATTCAGGCTGCCAACCAGACACTCGATCAGTTCAGCCTTTAAAAAGCCAGACCGTCCCACAAAGACAGTTAACCAGCCTGCGAGCTGTCCATTCATATGGCCAGAGAGGAGAGCCGTGCACTCAGTTAGTCACAGCCTGCTTCAGTCAGTCAGTCGGTCAGACAGTTCATTCATTCATTAATTAGTGCAATTACACTACATAATCATCTATCCAGTCACATATCAGGCCTGTGAGTCTGCATGATTATCTTACAGCTATTCAGCCATAAGGAGAGCGAGGCAGTTCAGCGATCAGTCAACCAGTAAACCAGTGGCCAATTGTCAGTCAGTCAGCTAGTACCCAGTCTATTAGTCACCTGCCAGTTAAACAGCTTTTCACTCTTAGTCAGCCAGCTACAAAGACAGTCACAAGCCAGTCAGTCCACCAGGTAACTAACCAGCCAGCCAAACACATGCCTTGTTGTCAGTGTAGCCAGTGATTCCACCTGTTCAGAGTCATCAGCCAGCCTCCACAATACTTTCTGTTAGTCGCTTTTCTGGCTGAACTAGTTACATATTTCTCCAAAGCCAACATTTTCAGACGCTTGCATATTTTGTCTTCTGTTTATGTAATTTGACCTACTTTATACGATCACATAAATTATGTATCTCCCTAATATCAATTTCCCATCTTCTGCCCTGCATATGAGGGCCCTGCATCATGACAAGGAGCCCTGTGGGGTATCAACATTGACCTTTCATTTATGAGCACGCCGTGGGACGAAAGTTTGACAGGGACTGGACCACACTGCTTTCTTCAAGGCTGCGTGTGCTTCTGTGCTTTTTGATGATCCATCCGTCATCAAAAATACATCAAAAGGCAACTTTCATTTATTTTTCATCGTGTAATTTTATATGAAAGCTAATTAGACATACAAATAACTAAAAAAGCATTTTGCATGCTGCGTTGACTGAGGCCAAAGCAAAAGCATAAACAATAGATTGTCATATCCTCAGGGACTATGTTAACAAGTACAGCAAGTACTTAAAGGCAAATGACAACAGGCTTAACAATCAATCCCCATCAATGCACTTTGCTCACACAGGTTGTTTTAAATATGTATTTCTTACAGTGTAAGGGCTTATGTGCATGTAAGAATAGTTTTCAGGGTGGCTGCAAGGCTAGGTGCATATAAACTACTAGAAGGGACATCCCTTCTAATTTTTCAGTTGGATAGTGATAATGCCAGTATCAGTATCATTAATTGGAGTTGTGCTTTTGGACAACATTTAATCTCACACCTTTAGTTTTTGTGTTGAAAAAACAGGTCCAATGCTACTGTGAAAATTATAGACAAGTTCAAACATTCGGTGTGGGGATCACTGGTGCTTCAAGGGCCCCTAGTGTTGAACACCTTCCCTTTCAGGTGCTGAGCTCTCAGAGAAGCTGAAATACAGTAGAGGAAAGTTGACCAAGTAAGCATGACTGAGTGGATTTACAGAGTGAGGGAGATGAGGATGGAGGCAGGGTGGTAGCAAAAGGACATAAGGACCCGTCCACGAATCACCCTCGTCCCACCCTTTCTCTGAAGGAAAAACAACACAGAAAAAATGTGAAAGTGTGGAAGAATTATAAATCTTTGTGAGGTAATTTCTCCTGCAGCTGCCCTGCAGTGCAACTGAGAAGGTGGTGGTGTCTGTCCTCGAATATTGTGAAAAGAATCTGAATTAACAGGGCTGTCTGATGGTCCGGTGATTTTGTGCGGCCGAATGTCAAATCTTGACAGGATCCCTCGCAGAGCTCTCGTCCAACTGTGGATTTTGTCATGAGAGGAAGACAGGAGCACAGCGAGCAATGAACATGGCCGCCATGAATCTCCTTCACATGTGTTTAGTTCCTTTTTGTTGCCATGTTAATGCAGGACAAGCAATTTTAAACAAAATATGCATGAAAAAAAGTCATCAGGGCAAAACAAAAAGTCTTTGTACAGAGCTTTAGAGACACTCAGTCTATCAGTCTGTCTGTCCTCTGTCTTTCCCAAGGGTTTGCAACTCAGGAGAGTCTGTGTTTCAGTCTGCTGCTCTGTCTGCAGACCCGGCTTCAGTGTCGCAGCAGAGGCTTCCTCATCATCAGAGGCTGCAAAGAGGAGGAGGCGGCTGAGCTAACGTTAGCCAAGGCCTGCTGAGGTCACCATCCACAGAGAAATATGCAGGTGGGGGAGGCATGGAGGCAAAAACAAGGGGTGTGGGGGATGAAGAGATGAGTGGAGTTAAAGAAAGACAGCAAGATAGATTGAGAGAGACAGAGAGGAGATATGTAGAGAATAGGGGATTTGGGGAAAGTCAGATGATAGACAGACATGGAGGGAAGAAACAGGGAAGGAACAAACATCGAAAATACATATGCAGTGATGGCAAACTCTGTTTTGCACACTCATCTCTTTTACAGCCACACAAACTGAATGTAATTAAAAACACAGGCCAAACAGCCATGCAAACGGCAACAGACTGTGATATATTCAAACAGTAACGGTATATCAACATAACACACATATAATTCAAAATAGGATTTTTGTCACAGAATGAAAGAATGACCTGCCTTTCAATTTATTTGATTGTTTTGATGTGTTTGTATTTGCTGGTCTTGCGCCTGGCCGTCAACACCACACCACGCACGGCACTGAGGTGTAATACGTTGCCAGTTGAAGTGTGCATGTCTGGAGGCTGGGCTGTCACTGGGGACATTTAGTCCGGCTGAATTCATTTTTCTCATCTCTTTCTTGGCAGCATGTGTGATCATTCTCCTCTGTGCAGACCTGACTGGTCTGGTTGCTACCACTTCTGGCCACCGGAGGCACTGTAGACTTTTGCTGCATCATCAAATCAACCTCTTTGAAAAGTTTTTTTTTTTTTTAGAGGTGTACTACACTGCATGAGCACTACATTACTGTAAGAACAACTATGGATATTTTGGTCATACTAAGGCGCTTGCTGAATGAAGCAATGTGGCTTGAAACAAAATGCTGAATTGCCAAAGCTCAAGCATCTGTGGCTTGTTTTATCTGAGGGCTCAAATTAGTCTTTTGAGTTACTTTCACTTGCATCATTTTGCATGCCCAATTGAATTAGACTGATTGCATTTACAGGAAGGGGATGGCCACCATAAAAAGGCTGCAGATGGATGAAGTGAAATCAAATGTAAGCAGAGGATGTGCACAAATCCACCGATTAGGCCTCCTTTATCTGCGTTTGTAGAAGAAAGCGGAATAATTACACTGGGCCGCAGACCAGTGGCTATGTGAAGCCATTAGAAGAGACTGGACAGAGGTCCCTTCTAAATGGTGATCTGAGGTCGGTTTTAGATTTGCCTACTAATGAGACATTAGTGTAATCTTCCAGCTGGACGAGTGCCACACCCTCCTGGCTGTGCTCTGGGTGCTCACTACAACTCGTACAGCTCATCATGCTCCAACCCAATTTTTCTCTTTAACATTAAGAAAACTCTGCCATGTGGCAACCTTTGTGTACTTCGTCCTCTAAATGCTTCCTATAAGGCCACTAAGGGAAGTAAAGTCCTGTCTCTAGCCTATGGTTAGCCTATAGCGACTTCCCTTTTTGGGTTGTGGCCACTTAAAATTAAACAATTCCAACTTGCTACCCCTGACCACTGATTGCATATATGTCTAATGTCTCTTTTTTCTATTTGATTTATGTAAAAAAGCCAAAATAACTGGACAATCTGCTCATTTTCTATTTCTATATTCTCTTGTGACGCCTTAGATGTGTCTTGCATCCCCTTGTGGTTGGAAACCGCTGCCCTACAGTAGGAAAGCATGCCTGTAATAAAATGGTCATGACTGCATCTAGTCCTGTCTCACCACATTAATGCTGTACCCACTGTTTCACAGCCAGTTGACACTGCTGCATGTTTTTTTCTTTCCCTGAAATCTAAGTTCCCTCTCCCTGTACATGTTTTTTTATTAAGCACGTTACATGGGGTATTACTGTAATCATCTGCTCTACACCTGATTTGCATTTACAGCACTTTGCTTCTCCTAACTTCAAGCCTCTACTTGAGGTAGATATGAGCTGGAAAATCATGTGGGAGCAAGGCTTTGGTGAAGAAATGAAAGCAGTCTGAGGGTACATTACCATGATGGTTGTCACGACTACTGTTCGGTTCTCCATCGCTGAGCTGTCGTTGGACAGAGCATTTTCATTTTGGACCAACACAAGTTTGTCTATGTCGTTCCAGTAGCCAATCTGAGAGTAGCAGAGAGACAAGAGAGAGAGCGAGTGAGCCATAAAAGAAAAACAGAATTCAATCTATCAGACTTTATGGTGCAGTTCATGCAAAAATGAAGTTTAAAATGCTTGCAATAAAATCAAGACTGACAAAAACACAAATAAATAGATATATAAAAGAAATAGAACCTATGTGAGATGAAGAGAAAGGAATAGAAAGACAGAAAAGAGTCAACAGAATAGACTCATTCCGGCAGATTTCCCATCGGAACTGTAGAAGATATTGAGAGATATTGAGTGTGAGCCAAGAACTTTCAATAAACACACATTGCTGTCGAAGGAACACTTGAGAAGCGGGAACATGGTGTTATTTCTTTATTATAGGTGCTACATGTATCCTTTTTTTTCTGGTAAAGAGGAATTATGACTACTTTCAACTTGAACCTTGTCCTCCGACTTTTTCCTATTATGAAGAAGGATTATGTTCAAACTTTCCTTATTTACGTCACCGCAGAGTTTTATGTACCCCCAGGTTGTCTGAGAGCTACTCTCCAATGAACACTTCAAAAAGCTATTAAAACCCATGCTGCGATGGTTCTGTGGCAGCTATCTGAGGATATCTGTAACACCGTTATTAATTAAGAATTATGGAGGTAATTACGCAGCAAATGAATACATTTTTCAACAATCAGCCATCATGAGGGATAAAACAAGAAAAATGCTGCACACACTGGAAGCTACAGGAGTTATCCTTGAACAGTAACAGTAAGCTTGTGTCCTTTCACTGGTAATTGAAAGTAACTTTCCTGCAATGATGAAATGCTGAAAAACATCTAAGATTGCTTTTCAGCACCACAACCTGAAAATATATCACAAACACTGAATGGAATGAGTTGGCTGTGGCATGTTTTTGATGTGGTCCAACTCACAAAGCGTTGTTGATCTTTGCGTCTGAGCCATGAGGAGAGCTTACCTTGCGTGGTCCGTTGCTCTTCAGCTCAAACACGTCCATAGTATAGTTGACCCGCCGGCCATAGTGGTCAAACTGAATGTTCCCAGTCAGGCCCTGAATGCGCACCTGGATTCATAGTTAAAATGATAACAAGGAAGAAAAATAAAAACAGCCTTTGAAGTTAAAATCCTCATGATTTCAGTCTATACCTATAGCTGCTGATTATTGCTGCAAGTGGTTTATAGCTGCAAATCCCAGAATTCTGGGTCAGCAAAGACTCTGAGCAGCTACTTAGTCAAAAACACAACAGAGAAGAAATTGGTGTGTCTGTTCATAATGGAGCCAAACAGCAGCAGAGGAAATATTGGGAACTTGGTGAACAATACCCAGTGAGGCTCATGTCAGCCAGACGATATTACAAACAGTGACACTGGATCACATGTATCATTTCCTGTGAATCCCTCTTGCTTAGGCAGGCAATGCCTCGTGCAGAAAGGTCGGACCCCCCGCTAACAATGAAAACCGCTCTATAGTAAATTCATTACTGAATGTAAATATATTGAATGGCTATTGCAGAACAATATGCTGACCAGAAATAGTGTTAAAAAGATTGTCAGATTTTGTGAAAATTAAATAGTTCTATTAGAAGTAGAATTATTACTAGGAGAAAAACGTATCATGCTCTTTCTTAATGCTAAGGTAAGCACATGAGAAGTGAGTGGAACTCATTACAACGTCCCCACAAGTGTTGCAGTACAAGTCGGTGTGTTACAGTCAGTATGTGTGGACCCCCGGTGGGTACTCGATCAAAGTCCCAACAAGAATTTAAGGCTATAAACGCCGGCATGGATTTCTGGAACATTTCCTGCTTTTTCGTGCCAGCTGTTTTACAGACTACACAACGTCAAACTTGTGCCAACCTGTTTGAGCGCACGCTCCATATCTATTCCTTGGTTCCAGGGAGCAGCTGGATTGGCCAGGCAGTCACCCGCGTTGCCACGGCGACTGATATCAATTTTCTGCCGGCGAAGGGTGCGGAAGGCCTCGGCCATCACAAGGACGCCGTCGTATGTTAGAGATGAAGTATACTAAAGAATGGGGGACAAAAACAGCAAAGGAAAATGTCATTTTGACAAGTTTTTAAACTTGGCAAATAAATTCTTCTTCACAGGATAGCAGACATGAACCCTTAGGTAAAGCAAAAATCTGAAATTTTATCAAAATATAGCTGAGGTGTATCCACATAAAAGTTGAAATTATATTGTTATCAGAAAATATACTACTAACTTAGTGTTAAGTTTGTGAATTAACAGACAATCAGCTCAAAGGTCATAGCTTTTTCCAGTCATGAGATCCTAATTTTGGCGGTGGGTGATTGACTGTGCCTTTGAAGGCAATATTACCACATCAGTGTTGCAGTCCAGTCATGTCATTACTGGAATCCTCTGGATTTTTCTGATGTGTTTAGTGCTGAGCGCTATCTTAAAAAAGCAAACAAACAAACCCAAAAAAACGAATTGTCTTTTCAATGACGGCAGCTCAGTCTGCAGGACTACATGAACTCAGATACACAACAGTGTTTGAATAGATAGTTTCTGTGATTTGCAAAGCCAAAGCAAGTAGAAAAAGTTCATGTTGCAGGGCCTTACCACAGGCCGATGTGAAATCCATGTGAACTATAACCTGACCAGTATGCAGACATGCTGACCTGTGCCTCAATTCATCTCACTGCGCTGACTTTTATTAGACTTCCACAGTTAACACTGATGAACATCAATCAGCACCACTGTAAATGTAACACCACTGTAAATGTGCCAGTTTTAGACAGGCTTATAGTTTTAAAATACAGTCACTGGGCCATTAAGATGACATTAAAACGTATTTAAATCCACTTTGTTATGGGAATTCACTTCTGTGGCATAATTTAGATTCCCAAGATTTATGAATGTGGTTTCATTGGCTGATATTTAGGATGCAGCACTTTAATTGTGACTTGTTGATGTTTCAAGGGACCTTTGAAATATGACAGCGAGTACGACAAAGAGAAAAGGTTAGAGATTATCACTATCTGTTCTTTAATGAAACTCTTAAAAGCGGTGGTGTTCTTGACAGATCGTTTGACAAATTCATTACAGGTAAGACGCGGCGCAGCAGGGAACAGCACCACACACTCAGCTGCAACAAGCCCACACAGACACACACACAGCACCACACAGATGGAGGCAGTCAAACACGCAGTGGGCTGCCTTCACATCACCGAAGAGACAAGTGGTGGGGTGAAAGTGGGAGGAAAGAGGGAAGTCGGCTGAGAGGCTCTGCCGATGCTCTCCAACGCCTCTGCAGGTAGTTTTCTCTTTAACTGACATCCCTTGATTTGTATCCCAAAAGGCGTGTTTTGGGAAAGCTGAACAACCATGTCATCCTCCTTTCATCTCTCCCCTTTGAAACTTAAGAAGCCTTTAGGCATGTGACTGACAGATGACGACTATAGAATCCAAATCAAGAAGGAAACAACAACAAAACTGAGCCAACTAGCATATTGTTTTCTGTTTCTGTCAGGGGTAGGACAGAAACACCTTCGGGACACATATAAAACAGTACTGCTTTTAAAAACACCAAATTCTAGACAATATTTCTAGGATGACTTCAAATCTCCAAGTTCTGCTAAAATCCACCAAGTAAAAACAGATTTTCTCTGTAAATGTGGATTCTGGTTCAATATTAATTTACTCTACAGTTGTGTTTGAGACCAGATTTATAAATGATGTACACAGTAAAAGAAAGCACATTCCCCTTTTCACACAGAAACTAAACCTAATAAAAAATGTAAGCAGTGCATTTAGAATGAACATATCTGCATTCATGTTTTACACCACATGTACAAAAACTTTCATGAGTGAACTGAGCTGAGTGAGATGAAGCAACGTTGTGAGCATTTTTTTTTTTTCATTCATTCATTTATTCATGTATTTTTTGCCGCACTCTATATATGGCTGTCAGCCGGTTGGTCAGACCACCACTTTGTCCCCCTCTGGATGAATTGTTACCTCTTCAATGATCACATGATGTCAAGGCATATGACTGGGTCCAAAACTTTGGTTGATGCCCAAATACCTGGTAAACTAATGGCATTCCCATCAGCCACAGCTGTACTTTGTGTTTGGAATGAATAAGAAAATGTTAGCATGCAGACAAACATGGTGAACATTACACCTGCTAAACATCAGCATGTTAGCATTGTCACTGTGAGCATGTCAGAATGTAGCTCAAAGCACTGATGAGCATAAGTGCAGCCAGCCTCACAGAGCTAGCAGGCATGGCTGCAAACAGTCTTGTTTCATTTCAGCTCATACAGTAACGCCTCAAGAGTGCTGTGTATAATAAAGATATGGACTTATTCATATGATATTGCCATTCACATCACAAAGTAGTGTCAGAATACAGACAGTGCAAATCATATGAAAAAATTGGAATCAATCATCAGGACGTAATGACTCACAACATTAACATATTGACACAAAAGTTGATGCGGCACATTAGACACTGCTGACGTGCTGTTGATAGAGCTGCAGGCTGCTGCCTATGACACTCCACTTTATTGACCCTCTAAAAAAGAAGAAAATCAAACACAGGAGATTAGCTCCATGGTATAACCCTCAAACCGAACATTGCAAAAGCTTGAAAGGAAATGATGTTCCACCAATACAGAAGAATTTTGTCAAGCCTAGCAAGTCTTAAAACAGATAAGAAGACCTTCCCCAGCGCCGAGGCAGCCTATTACTCATCGCTAATAGGGGAAAATAAGAACAACACCAGTTTTCTTTTCTGCACTGTAGGCAGGCTGACAGAGGGTCATAACTCTATTGAGCCATGTATGCCTACAGCCCTCAGTAGTAACGACTCCATGAGCTTCTTTAATGATGAAATTCTAATTATTAGAGACAAAATTCATCACCCCCTGCCCTCAGCAGGTAGCAATTTATCTTCAAACACAGGAACCTTAGAATCAGCTCTTAACACCTGATATATATTTAGACTGCTTTTCTCCCATCGACCTCCACCAACTAACTTTTTCTTCATCTAAACCATCAACCTGTCTCTCAGACCCCATCCCAACTACGCTGCTTAGAGAAGCTTTTCCCTTATTGGCACTTAATGTGATCAACAGTCTTGCCCTGTCTAAACTTCCTTGAGAAAGTAGTTGCTGGATTCAGTTCTTCCCCATAACAAAAGTTTAATTGAGTTATAGTACTTGGCCCTCTGTACCTTAGAAACCTTCTTTAATGATAAAGCTACTGCAGATGGCATTGCCCTGGCCTCCAGCACCACTGTAAGGAATCTGGGAGCTATCTTTGATCAGAATACGTCCTTTAACTCCCACAAATTTCAAGGACTGCCTTTTTTAACCGACATAACATTGCAAAATCAGGCACACACAAAACGAGAAAAACTAGTCCACGCATTAACTTCTAGGCTGGATTATTAGAATTCCTTATTATTAGGCCACACCAATACGCTGCTAAAGACTCTCCAGCTGATCCAGAACGTTGCAGCACGTCTTCTAACAAAAACTAGGAAAAGAGGTCATATTTCTCTTATACTAGCCGCTCTGCACTGGCTCCCTGTACAATCTAGAATATAATTTAAAATCCTTCTTCTTACCTACAATGTCCTAAAGGGTCAGGCACTTCATATCTTAAAGAGCTCATAGTACCCTATTACCCCACTAGAACACTGCGTTCCCAGATCACAGGCTTACTTATGATTCCCAAAGTCTCCAGAGAGAAAGCCAGAGCCTTTGGCTACCAGGCTCCTTTCCTGGGGAACCATATTCGGCCCAGGGGGCAGTCAACCTCTCTATGTTTAAGAGTAGGCTTAAAACTTTCCTTTTTGATGAAGCTTACAGTTGGGGCTGGCTCAGGCTTGCCTTGGCCCAGCTCCTAGTAATATTGCAACAGGCTGAGACTGCTGGGCGACTTCCCATGATACACTGAGCTCATCTCTTCTCCTCTCCCTTTCTATCTGTACACATTCATTTTCCATTAATGCATGTCAATAACTTGGCTTCTTTCCTGGAGTCTCTGTGCTTTTTCATCTTGCAGGTTTCCATAGATCTTGGCTCTCTAGCTGGGTATCTTTGGGCTAGACCTGCCTTATATGGAAAGTGTCCTGAGGCAACTTGATTTGAGATTTGTAGCTATAGAAATAAAACTAAATTCAATTTAATTTAATTATCAGATTCTGCCAGTGTCAAAACATGCCTGGTTTGTCACCTTTCACCATTGTTTTATAGATAACTATGCAAGGGCCATTTGCCTCATGCATGTGTGCATCTTAACAGGATAATTTATGAATAAATCCAGTGCAAACACTGTGTAAACTCTTCTACTTTTTAATGATATTAAATAATGTCACTATAAACTGACTTACTGCTATATAATAATATAGCAGAGGCAGGGTTAATGACACACTGAAAAACACAAAGCTCTTTCATTATTTTTTTTTGTCAAATTGTCAAATGACATGAGAAGTTGATCATCATTCATAAAATGAGCTCTGCACTGGTGTCTGGTAAATATTAAATGCTTTGCACATGGACAAATATTGATAAAGGTTGCCCCATTGTCTATTAAATATACTAACACAGATCTTGCAGATTTACTCATATTTCAATTACGAAATCAGGGGAAGTGTGTGAAAAACTACATGTCAAAGGAAAAAAAAATGAAAAAAAAAAAAGACAGGAAAAGAAGCATTGTGCCTGAATTTTGATTAGTTAATAAACTACTTTGCCAGGTCACTGATCATTTTCATTACGTTTCAACAAAATCTCCAGGCACACCAGCTGAGAATCACCAGGTTAAGAGATTTTGATTGATGGCTATAGCAGCTAACTCAAAATCCAGCCTCCAGAGCAAAAGGTCCCAATAGTGCTTTTCAAACTGCACATTATTAGACCAGAGTTCTCCTTAGCCCGAGGCCATGAGTTGGCCCAAGGCTAACTGAGCTCAGTTTTTACACAGCACCAATTAGCCTGGAGCAATTTGGAGGCATCTGTTGTCACTAGAGATAACTGTTTTTTTTCCCGTTTGTCTTGTGTTGAATCATTAAAATTGTGTTTTCTTGTTTGCAAAGGCAGAGGTCAAATATCATTTTTTGTGGTTTCAGTGGAAAGAGAATCACTGATGAACGTTAAGGACACTTGAATTTGTGTTTAACTTTATTCTGTACATCCCAGCATGCTTACTGAGTCTAATAAGTTTACCTCCATTAACACACTGTGTTAACGATAAGGGTCGATTGATGCATCCGACATCCACTAATGAGAATTCATCAGGTCAATCTGACAATGATGATGAGCCAATTAATATGGTCCCTGGGTGAAAAATGACATTCCAATAGTGACACATCAACCATAGGGACCATCAATATGTATTTGTAAAGTTGAGAGACTCATACACAGCATCACCTTTTTATGGTTATGACATGCGTATGCAGTATGATGTATATTTAATAGGTAGGTGGACATTTCTGCTTAATATATGCAGAAATGAACTGCAATTGGTTGCAGGTCAGTACTTGGTCAATGGGGGTGTACTGAGGGAGGAGAGATGGACACAGACAGAGACAGATAGGGAAGGGGGAGTGGTAGAGACTTAATAGAAGCACAATAATATGACAGAGAGGGATGCTGGTAGTGAGAGAAAACAGACACTGAGGACAGTGAATGGAGAGAAGACAAGGAATATACAGTGAGAGAGACGATGAGTCACAAGGAATGCAATTGTGCATTGTGATAAAGAGCTGCAGGCAAGCAGAGGCAAAACACCAGGAAAAAGTGAAAGGGAAAAGGTGAGATGTCATGGAACAACATCATGCTAGACGGACATGATAAAGAAGTCTTCAGTCTGAAGAAACTGCATGCAACACGCTAACCTTGATGCTAAACCAGTGAGTCATAAAGGAGTTTATGTATTCAATCACAGTAAGATCAGCCAATTCACCTCTCCAACATCCTGAGGTCACACTCTGACTGGCTAAGAAGCTGAACTAAATGCACCATATCACAGTCTGAATGCAGCACATCGCCGTGTCTGGCTACCTGTTTGAAGAAGCTGTTTATTTGTCATCTGTGTTGAATTTCAGGTACGAAGAACAATTTGCACACCAATGCCACATGGCCAAACGTGTGTGTGCGTGTGTGTGTGTGTGTGTGTGTGTATGCACTGCAAAAATCTGCATGTATCTGTGCACAATTTTCTTGTGTATATATGGGTGTACTGACGGTGTGTTATAGGGGAAAAGAGCTTGTCTCAATTTCTAAGGTAAAGTGATGTTTAGCAATTTTTGTTTCCTGAATAATGTAAGCCTTGCTGAGGTAGAATAAGGGCTGCTGAAGAGAACAACATCTTGAAAACAACACCAAATATTGCAAGCACTTCAAATGGCAGCATATTTATCACCTTAGGTGGGCTTTCAGATCCAGGGTACTCTCTCTGATCCAGTTTGTTCCAGCGCTGCATCAGTTTAATAACGATAGGCCTGCTGAAGTCCACCAGCTGGAAACCAGTCACATTGGCCCCACCGTGCATGAACCTTTCCAGAGATATGTCCTTAAAGCCCTGAGAAGGAGGAGGAAAGGTGGAAAGATGAGGATGCTGCAAGGCCAGAAAAACGTCCAGCTACAGGAGAGGGGCAGTAGACAACAAAACCCTCTGATGGAAAATGTGCGCCTTTGTTGACATATCATACTCTGCATTTGCCAACAGTTTACCTGATTATTTATACCCCTACTTAATATAGAGTGGCTTCCACAGCTGCAAGCGTGACTTCACACAGAGTGACACTTCACAGTGAAGTGGTCGTGGAGAGGGATCCATTTGGGAATGGGCCACAGACAGTGGTAGACAGTAGAGACATGTGAGGGTTAGCCGGGGTTGATGGATGCTAATTGCTAAAAGCTCTGAGAACCGATCTAGCTTGACCTGAGTTCACTGGCCCCTTTTTCTCTGTCCCGGAGAGAAATGCCGGGGAAGAGATTGCAGGGATTAAGGTTGAAGCAATACTTCATTTCCGGAAGTGAATTCCAGCAGCGACCTGCAGCTCTGACTTTGTTGAGGAGAGACAACTCATGATATACTAATTCTGAAGTAAAGCGGAAAACGGCACCTTGGTGGCAATATTAAATGATGAAAATGGAACTGGCAAACATGGTTTCTTTTTTCTGTTAATAACTGCAACCTTGGGACAAGCTGTAAGTCAAAGCAGGGGTGTCATGTCTCATAATGTTGGCTTACAGGACTGACCATGTTGCAAAATAACAGCCAACAGCAATGTCATTAAGAGTTCTTACCAGGTTTGCTATGATGTAATGGTAGCCTTTCACATGTTTCCCCACACTGACAGCCTGGGGAGAAAAAAGGAGAGCGAGAGGATCATTTCTTTGCTTCTACTGGCAATGCATTTATTGTATGACAAACCAGGGGACACGTAGGATGTGCAATTAGCTTACAAGCCATTGAGTTAACTGAGGAGAGAACTTAAAGTTGTTTTAATTTTGTTTCCGGGAGCAGGGCAGGGGATTCAAACTACAAATAAAGGAGACTCCCTCCCATCTGTCGCCTCACCCAACAGCGGCTGTGGCTACTTCCTTATGCTGATTAAAAGCAGAGGGAGCGATGAGCCTTTGAGGACTTTACTTGTCCTCTGCACCATGCTGGCTCAGACTCTGCAGCCTGTTGGAACATTTAAAGAGCTTCAGCAACGTCTGGGTCAGGGCTGTGTTAACTGGTCTGATCCAACTTGAATAAAAAAGACTTTGCATCCAGTAAAAAGGATGATCTAGCTTGTTTTGGTAATAACCTTAATGAGGTGCCTCGATCCAATAGTGACAGCTTGGCGACATTTACAAGAATTACATTCACTTTTTGTATAAGAAAAACACAATTTGGGGAAATGTAATGTGGGCTTTAAAAGACACTCCTATTGACACATTTTGCTGATATATAAGTGCAACATAAAACACATTTTCAGTATTTTTCAGCTTTCCCTAAAACATTTACTTATTGTTGCTGCAGCCTGATTAAGATGCGGTTATGTTCAGGTAGCTAAAACCATGACACCTGGTCTGTGAAGTCAAAGGCACAGCACACCTCCTTGACCTCAACACCTTTTCTCCTCCACTTCATGCACTGTCAATACATGTTGCCAGTGAACAGAAATCACTACTGATTGTCTGTCTGGTGTGTTTGCATGACTTACATTCAAAACTGAAACAGTTTTTCGTCATCATGCTGCCTGTTCAATGGGATGTAATGAACTATGGCACATTGCAAGATTTTTTTTTTTGACAAAGGAGGAATAAACATCTTCATTAACATGGTGCATAAACCTAATTAATAAATTGCTCACATTTTTTCTTTCTGTCTCTCTCACCCACACATATCAACAACTATATACTGCCGCAGACAGATGCACACGCGTGCACACACACACACACAGATCGCAGCTGGCGGGGGCAGGCAAACAGAGCAGTCTCTGTCTCAGAGCAGGGATGCTCGCCAATGCCAGCACTGCAGAGCCCACTGTGATGCGAGTGTGTGTTTGTGTCTGCATGCTTGTCTCAGTATACACTAGTGTGTCTGTGTGGCTGTGTTTTTTTTTTTTTTTGTGTGTGTGTGTGTGTGTGTCTCCGTCTGTCTGTTCACACACCACAGAAGCCAATTAAGGAACTGTCTTTCTGTCTGTCTATCTGTCTGTCTGGGATGCTGCTACTGGTGCATGTTTATGTGTGTGTGACTGTGTGAGTATGTGCATTTAAGAGCTGGTGTGTATGTTTGTTTGCCTGTAGTTTGTCTTGCACTGGTATATATTTTCCAAATAAGCGTGCATGTGTGTGTGAGGGGTATGTATGTGTGTGTGTGTGTGTGTGTGTGTGTGTTTATCTGTCATTGAGTTTGTCAGATGTGCTGACAGGTGGCAGAACCAATGGGATGTTACACTGAAACCTGAGTCAAAGGGCACACACACACACACACACAGACACACACACACGCCACCTGTCAGAGCTCAGCTATCAAGCAAGACAGATAATCTAATGAACTTGGACAAGCGTAAGGTGTCAGAGCATGTGCCTTTATATACAGTATGTGTTAGCGTGTGTTTGTGATCTGTAAATCTGTATCTAAGAAGACAGTATGGTGTGTTTACTGCAATCACACGCTGGCACAGTTGCTGGGAGAGTCACATTTTTCTCTCAACGTTATGAACTCTGGGGAAAAACCCAAATCTTGTTTTCTTTCCAGATGACAGAAAGCATAAGGAGTGCTGCTGCAACTAGCTGAGTGAAGCAGACAGCGAGCAGAGAGACACCACTGATACAGTGAACAAATAAATAAAATGGGATGCTATAATTGGTAATATACTACTCATTTGAATTGTTGCAAAGGTTCTGGTTTCAATTACTTAAAAAAGCTTCCTCTGTACTCTACTGGCTGTGGTTTAAGGTAATAACATGTCATTATTAAGTGTTAAGTGCTGTTAAGTCCAGGTCAGTGAAGTAATCTCCTTCCTGTTTGTAGTAATCTCAGCGATAGTAACACTGCCACATAAAACTATAGTGTGGCCTCCATTAAAGCGCTATCTCTCGAACTACAATGCTGCAGGGTCCTTCAGGTTCCAGATCAGTGTCAAATATCATCTTGTGCCTGCAGAAAGCTAAAAGCTAAGCTTTTTTCTTCATCCTTTGATGTACTGTAGCTGGGAACTATAGTGTTTAGTGCACCATGTGATATAGCTGTAAATGTCCACCAATTAAAAGCTCACATTGTTAATTAGCTATTATTTCATTTTTACATGCTACCTTTAGGCTGTGTACAGTAAGTTGTGAGCATCAATATTACTTCGGATTCCTGCATTCAATGTACTCTATTTTGAACTTTATTACTATTATTCAGTGGTTTTATTTTCCATCTTATGTTAGGCATTGTCTTTATTTTCATCCTTATTCCATCATATTTTTACTATTATTATCAAGTGGGTTACAGTCTATCCCTGTTTTTATGTTCATTCTATGTCTTTTTTATGTGAAGCACTTTCTTTGTTAGTGAGTATAATTTTTTATCTTATTTTGTTCATTCTCTCTCATAAAAGACTGTGCTGTGTTTCTTTTTTCTTTTAACGACCACAGCAGCACAACGATGTTTTTTTGTTGTTGTTGTTTTTTTTTTGAGAGACAGCTCCAGGCTGTGCCCGACACAGATAATACCCACAGTGAGGTTAGACCCATGGAAAGACATTCTGGGGTAGGCTGAAATGGGCTTATTAATCAAGCCCAGTGGTGAATCTGTGATCATTGGAAAATTGGGAGACTCTATTATGCTTGTTTGCTTCAACAGCCTAGAAGCTGATTGGTAGAGTGTGCATACAAGGTGCACTCTACCGGTTGTGGCTTATTAGGTCTCAAATTGCTGACTGTCATTTTATTAAAGAAATAAGAGAGTTTGAAGACCACTGATGCATCTATTTTCAGCCTAATTTGCATCTTGTTATTATTATTTTCAAGTAGTTTTTATTCTCCATTTCTTCTTTTTATGTTCATTCTGTCTTTTTTATGTGAAGCACTGTGCATGTGACTTCTTTGTTGTAAAGCGCTTTAAGCTGCAATTCTTCTTTGAAAGGTACTATACAAATACAGTTTTCATCATTTTTATAACAATTCTTATTATTATAAATGATGGCATATGGGTTAATTAAGGTGGTGACTGATTACTTTGCTCTTGTGCTGTAGTGCCATGCGCAAAGAAACCTTGGTCAGCAGTACAGTAATATTACCTGTTCTAGTATGCTCTGTAGTCTCTCAGGCTCCAGGTCAATGACATATTTCCTCTCCTGACGTCGGTCCAGGTCCTCTAAGAGTCGGCGATATGCTGCCTCATTGAAGCTCTCCACGCAGATGGCGCTCACCTAACATACATGCATACATTCACAGGTGATGCGTATGTGCACACAAACATGAACAGCATGTGGCAATAAGGTCATGCATACAAACCACAAGCAAGTTAACCGCTGTGTTTGAATTAGAATAGAATTAACAACAAGAAGTATGTGTGTGCACTGTGTGTGTGTGCGCACACGCATGTGTGTTTGTGTGTTGGCCTGTTTCCAGGAACTTGTGTGTTTGTGTGTCCTGACCTGCCATCCGTTCTGCCCCGCTCTCTCCATAATTGCCTGCAGTATTGCATAACCTAGACAACAGAGAGAAAGGGAAGGAAAAAAAGTGAAATAGATAATTAATCCTGTATGAGGTAGAAGACATACTTGGGACATCATGTAATTATATTCAGCAATTTTTGGAGGCACAGATAAAAAAAACCCCACAAACTTTTATTTGATCTCAATTGCCACAATGTCTTTGCGCAAAATGCTAATGTCTTGTCTTTAGTCGGCAGGATAAAATGTTTGGCACCTCAAGCAGGAGTCCCTTTGAATGTCACTGTATCAACCAACACACAGAGCTTATCAGGACAAAGAGTAATGTGCCAAAACAATAGAAACTGTCGGTCGCACTGATGGGGACCTTTCATTGACATTAAACTACCCATTGCTTCTTGTTCAGTAGTGAACTTTGATTCATATTATATAGCTGGGAACAAAACACAGAGATCTTTTTCAGGACGCTGTAGCGCAGTTTTGAATAGGGTGAGTACGCCCCTTGGCTTGACATTAGTTGAGTTTCAAAGTTAATGTGATCCTATGAGCAGCAGGTGGCAACATCAGCGACAATGAATCACAGTATATTACATCAAACAGCTGTCAAGAGGGCTCAAAACAAGTGGGAAAAACCAACAGTGGAAGACAATATCATAACAATATTCCTTCACAATATTGGCACTCAGCTAATGTATTTTTTATCATAATGGCTGTTGTAATCTCTGTCAAACCTACAAATATGTTGTTTATTCTGCTCTGAACTAAAGTCAGTCACATGTGTGCACACAATTCGTGCATGAAATGCAGTGGCACACATATATACAGCAGCAAAAAACAACACACATACCCACATACACACAAACACACACACACAAAGTGCAACAGTGCCAACTGTTACCCTGTTTTTTTCTACTTTGGTGGAGGCAGCTATTTACTGCTTCAGTTGAAACAAAAAGCACATCCGAAGCCTCAGTAATCACAGTGTGTATGTGTGGGAATGTGTGTGTATAATTGTGGTTTATGTTGCAAAGAAGTGCAGTTTGCCTTTACGTGAGGTGTGAGGCTGCGTTTTCAACTTTCCAGCCTCTCAAGTGGTATTGTAAATAAGTGTGTGTCCTAAATGAATGTATTTGTGTTGAAGGCTACACTCTTCTGTGAGTTGGTTATGTGTATGTGCTTTGTTTGTACCGTCTCACTGATATTGATGTAATGTAATGCACAGATGCACATGCATTCGTCTGCTATATGTGAAATGATGCACATCTTGGTGGGTGTGTGTATGCGTTTGTCTTGTATGCAGGTTTGTGGACAGACCACAGTTTGTTTGTGTGTTTGTGTGTGTGTGTGTGTGTGTGGCGCATAAAACAGATCGCAGCGTTACTGCCCATTTTCCAGCACATTACCGGCAGCAGGGCCTGATGGGAGCCTATAATGAAGGGCCCTGCCTTGGCCTAGTCAAGGGTGAGCACAGCCCAAACTCTACGCATCCATCCTCCGCTCCATTTCTCCCTCCTTTCACCCCCTCCTCCTGTTATATGCTACTGTATATCCCGAGAGGCTTGTGATCCCGTCTATCCTCTTACTCCTCCTTTCTGTAATCCCCCCAGTACCTCCCTCCTCCAACTCCCACCAACCCCTGCTTTCTCCTCTTCCTGTCTCTTCCCCTGTCACCTTGTTTGTCTCCTCCTCCCCTTTCTCGCAGCTGTCTTTCCTGTTTTCCCTCTTTTCGGCTGCTCCAGCAGCTCAACTCACCTCACCTGTCTCTCCTGCTCGTCCTCTTCCCCCCTCTGCTCCCTGTGGGTACTAACTCAGACAACCTGGACCAGAGGGAGGCTGGCAGAGGCACAAACAGAGTACACACACACACACACATACACAGTACAACTCACTGATTCCCTGACACACAGCTATACCATGGTCTGGGGACTCTGCGTCATGTTTGACCTGTGTTTCTCTCCCTGTGGCGGGGAATTAGTCTGTGTGTGTGTGGGCTTCGTGTGTGTGTGTATGAGAGAGAGAGATAACGTGCCAAGCATTCCCATGACAGTGGCTAGGGGCCGGGGGCATCAGCTGTGTCTGCTCCACTAACTTATGTGTGCTGCATGATAGTATGGTTAAATTAAAGGCAGGTGAATGCCGCAAGAGTTGACGCCAAACTCTAGTTTCTGGGTGGAAAGCACCAAACTCCACCCTTGTTTTTGGAGCTGTATTCTTTCTTTAGGAAATTGTAGAACAGCCCTTGTTCTTTTTCCACAAGAAAACTAGGCTGAATCTGGGATTTAAATTAAGGCCAAATAAACTCAGGCAAATAGTCTTTTCGAAATATCACAATGACTTGACGATATAATAATACTGTTCTCAGTGTGCCATGCCAAACCAAAGTCAAACTGATGGGTAATTCTTCATGCAAAAATGTGTGAACTATTTGAAAAGCTATTTTAATCGTTCCTAACTTTTTAATTTAAGATCAGATAAGGAAGACTGCAGATCTACCCAGTTAGCTCCTGTTATCACCACCGAGTGGATGAATCTCTGCCGTAAGGACACCACGCTGCTGCAGTCACAGTCATTTAAACAGTTCTGGTAGACAGCGAGTATGCATAATAATACTGAGTCACAGCTCTTTAAACGAACTTTGACCTTTCTCTTTAAAAGCCACAAGTAAGGAAAGCGGCGTGGAAAACAGATGAGTGGTTGTAAGGCGAAGGCTCGGTTACAACAAACGATGATACTGTACTGCAGCACTTCGATGGTGGAATTTAAAAAACAAACTTATACTTTAAGTCATTCCAGTCATTCAAGTGCCTCCCTCAATCTCTGAATCCAGTGACTAGTTATGACTAATGCTTGTTTTATGCTGCATTATAAAAGCAACATTCAACTTCAAGGTCCAACTGTGTAAGTTATTGATTTTCCCATGTTTATACTTGTTCTTATGGAAACCCCTTTTAAAACAAGCAAAGTAATATATTGTTTTGGTAAAAATAACAAAAAAAACTTGTAAGGAAATTATATTGTGTGATTCTTCATTTTATTTTGGAACCCAAGCTCTTCATATGCTTTGTTAACGTATTCATCACTGTGCGTTTACCTCTGTCTGTGTCGTAGAGGAAGACAAATCGACTCCAGTCGTAGTGGTCCAACAGTGACAGCAAAGCCCCTCTGATGGACGGCCGGAGCTGCAGGGTGAACTGGCCCTCTCCCTCAGTGGGGAAGCTGGGCGTCACTAGGCTGATGTGCAGGGCCCCACAGAACGATGTCAGCGTGTTGACCGAGCGCTTGTCATAAAGGCCGAAGATGGCGAAGACCCCTCTCGAATACTGAGAACAGACTGATGTGAGGAGGGAGGAAGGAGGGCGGCGTGTTGGAGATAGAAGTATCCAGACGGAAAAAGGGAAAAAAAAGAGAGTGAATTAAGAAAAATTAGCACACAGAAAATACAGCGTACACTCAGAGACAGTGTTTTTGAGAGCTTTGCAATGACAAATGAACAGAGTAGACGAAGAGCAAATAGGTGGATGGGGCAGAGGAAGACACAAGGTCCTTAATTAAATTCACACTGTGGAATCTGGTTACACATGTCAAACATTTTAATGAGCAACAGCTCCAGCTTGTGTCAGCTATACCTTCCCGTTCCTAATTAGACCTGCAAACCTGCTCTTTGTGTGGTGTGTGTGAGCATCCATGAATGTGACCGGAGGAGTCTCATGAAACTGAGATTCAGCTTAAAAAATGCATCAAGCAGTTTTCCAGGATATCTTGTTGAGTTTCCATGAGGCAGATTTAAGGCCCTAAAATCAAAATGCTTCTCTGGCACATCACATACATGTAATTATAAAGTACAAGCACACACATTTGCGTGTACGTGGGTGGAAATCGGACAACCCTACAAGCCCCTGGCAACACAATTTTCCATTTTCTGACTGGCACAAAATCATTCCCACTAGCCAAAGCTGGCATGGCTGCTTACATTATACAGTTGTTAAGGAAATTACAGTCAAATAATCCCACCTGCTTAGAGCTTAACATCCTTAAGATCCATCCATGCACGCGCACACACACAGATACAAAACCCTTGACCGAGCCGCAAGCTCACTTCGAATGTGAAGTCATTTTCCACTACAACACTGCAACTCAGTCTTCAAACACCCCGAAGCTTTCAACCATGACAGAGAGGAGAGTGAAAAGCACTGACGTCCTCCACTATCTCGCTTCCACGAAAATCTCTCCTCTGCTTCAGTTTGTCGCTCGTGTGCGCGGCTCGACCGGAAAGCGTGTTTGAACAACAACGAGACAGAAGAGCTCTCGGGTGCGTGAACCGGAGAGTCCCGCATACTCCGACAAATCGACCGAAACGTGCACACAAACACGTGCTTCACTTTCTAAGGATTCAGCGAGCGAAGGGGGCTAGAAGTGTGTGTCGACTCGTTTTTCTTTGTACACCCCTTAACGCCTCTCTTTGTCTGCCCCCTTTCCTCTTTCATCCTCTTATTTCATCCCCTCCTCTATCTCTTTAGCCCCATTCATCCTTTCAGCTAGATTCTTTTAGGCTGGCATGTTTTGAGCTTGAGCTCTATCCTGCGTCATAATTCACTCTGCACCCTGTAATACGTCACACTGGAGTAAACAGTAAGACGGGGGGTACTGCAGACTTTGCTTTTGGCAACAACCGGCCATCACTCTGTAACCTTTTCTCTCTTTCCACCGCTTCTGATCGCCTCGTGCATCACTACACCTCATACCTTCTCCTCTCTCTTCTCAATTGAAGGCGGACGCTGCATCCATCCTCTCTCTTTCAGCTCCCACCATGCACTTTCCTTCATCTCTTCTCTCCCTCTCTTCCTCTCTGACTGCCTCCTCTTTCTGTTACTCCCTCTCTCCCTCCTCCCGGGACTCAGAGTAATTCCATTATCAGCTATAAGCCTCAGTGGGGGTAAACACTGAGGGAGATGCGGCTTTGACGGTTCGGCTTGTGGCAATTAAACAAAGCCGAGGCCCCTGCACCCAGGAGGCGATAAGGCAGGGATTTAGCCTCCGATTATGACAGGAGCTAAATGTCTTCAATCCAGAGAACTAGCATACTACGTACTTAGCATGCGTCATTCAGGAGCTGAGTCATGGCGTCCTCAAAGTCAACGGACTTAGTGTATTCCAAGACAATTTTTATGGCATTTGCAGGTTTTATTTGACACTTCAGAGCACATAACAACATGAAAGATGGTTTCAGAGATGAGACTGTAAGTGATAAACTACTTAATGACAGGTGCTATATTTTACTGAGACACCAGAACCTGGAATGCACAGAGATGTTTACACTGAATTTGTATTAAGTGCTCACAAGATAAGAGCAAATGTTCACCTGAAACAGTGAAATGACAAAAGGAGTGAAGCAAACAGCAAGCAGAGACAGTTTGGTGCGATGATGCGTGCATATGTTCAGACTGAAACACGCAAAGAAAGTAACACTTGGCTTTCATTCAAGATGGCAGCTTACTGATGAAAAATGGCTCTTGGCTGAGAGAGATGATGTCCTTACTCTGTCTAAGGACAAAGTGAACCAACACTTGATTTCTTTGACAGCAGCGTCGCGGCAAATGCCATTCCCTCGCGTTCAAATGAATTTGTGTTTTCGGCATCAGCTGTTTTTGGGAACGGAGCAAAAACAGAAAAGCAGCAGAGCAAAAAGAAAGCATGGCGCATGTGAACTGACATACTGATGATTTTTTTTTTGTAGGAAGCTACTAAAACTGCTGGCCTAGATGCGGTTTGTGACATCACTATCTGCACATTTGATTTTTTTAATCCACCTCCTGGGTCTCCGTCAAAACTTCAGGATATATTGACACCAGTAATCCCAAACCATTACATTTCTAAACAATATCTGCAACCATACGCACAGACACACACAGGCCCAGAGCACATAGCAAAACCCTCTATGTATGTCTCATTCTTCATTCATCGACTCTCTTTTATTGTTTTTCTCTTCTATCTTTCACCTCCTCTCTCTCGTATTCCCTTTTCCTCTATCTATTCCTTCTGATCATGGTGTTGCCTCTCTGACTCGCTCATCCTCTCTTTCCTCCCATGTTTCCCTTTCTGATGCACGTCTCGATGGGCTTGCTCCTCCGCAACCCCCTCCACCACCACCAACAACACCACCTCCGCCGCAAGGCTGGAATGTGCCAGACAGTGGCGTCATTGTAATAAAATGTGTGCTAAGCTTGCTTTATAAAGCTTTAATGAGAGGAAGGGACCAGCGGCACGGTGCATCATCACCACAGTAAAAGCATCGGACACAATAGGTCTCCTGGGACTTCCTCTACCTCTCCCTCTCCCTCTCATTGCCTCCCCCTCGCTTGTTCTCTCAGCATATGTTCGATTTTTTGTTTTTGTGTACAATCTCCTGTCTTCTTCAGGCTCGTAATTGCTCGGCCTGTCTGTCGAACCTCTCTCTTTCGCTGTGCAGACCTCTCCATAAATCTCTCCTCCTTTATCTGCATTGCTCTATACGATATATCAAACCTCAGCATCCGTGCATCCACCTCTGCAGCTACCCCTGCCTCTCTCTGATTCATGTCATTTGTGTCTCTGTGCATTTAGAAAGCTCTCTCAATCATGTGTGTGAGCTGCACATCACTTTATTTCTTGTTTTTCCAAATTCAAATTGATCAAATTTGCATAACGGGCAAGAATATGTATTGCTTAAACAGTGCAATACTTTACAAACTAATATCTCTCTTGTTGTCTATGTGTTCGCCCTCTCCCATATTTCACCCCTCCCTCCCTCCCTCTTTCTTTACCTCCCTCAGCTCGGTGCCTATGTCTCTAGACCGGCCGCTTGTTTGTATTTCACACAACAGCAAGAACAGATGCTCACAGATAAACCTGCTACTGATTTCACTGTCACTGCACTACAGCATGACATAAAAAGCAACACGCACGCACACAAAAACACACACACACACACACACACAGTATACGCATCCTGAACACACACCAGCATATCCTCCAGCACACACCTACAACTTTCTGACTTTCTGTCCTGATGCTGCAGTTGCTTCTCACCCATTAGTCTGAATAACAACCCTCTAGCTGCAGAGACATTCTGCAGACAGCCACAGAAACACTGCAAAAATACTGTGAGCGCTCATTACCTGCAGGTAAAGGCCAAGATAAAGGAAGCACCTGAGCAAATGAGGAATACAAACTAGTTTAAAAGCCATACTGTGTATTTTTCGTCGCATTGCCTGAGGTTGCCTACAGTGCAGCACAGTGATACCTACAGGGTGAAGGAAAGTAAATGCCAATAATAAGCTTTTATGAGCTATATAATTAGGGAGAAATCGACCGCCCAATGCCTTACACTGACATTTCAGTTTAAACCATTTACAGTAGTATCCTCGAGAGAGGTAAGCTCCTGTTTCTGTTCCGTTTCAGCGCGGCATGAGTATTTTTTACAGAGAAAAACAAAGAGAGGAGCATCCTGCAGCAATTGGTGCAGCTTCTACAATGACTGAAGCTGTAATCTAGACTGACACAACTAGTTTATAGTCTGTGATGTAGTGTGGGGAATACACAGGCATATGGTGTATACCTACTCATTTTTAATGTCTGCATTCCGTATATAAACCTCTAAATCACCCCTGTGTGTGCTGCCTTTTATTTTATTTTTTTTAATTATCTTTTATAGGATAACAAAGGCATGTCCTGCTCTACTCTGCCTCTGATTGGCTAGTACTCATTGCCTTTGTTGGGTGAGTTGATTATACATACACAGGAGGAGGTTAGATTTAGGCAGGAGGAGTCATGATTGGTTATTGGTAACTCTGAGTTGAGTAGTCTACATGCTCTGTTGGTATACCTTGAATTATAATGCAGGATACCATAAAGTCCTCCAATGAACACAACTTTTGGATATTTAATTAAAAAAAAAGAAACTGTGAAAGTGCAATAAAATCACAAATTGCAAACAGAAATCAGGATCAAATCTTATACTGGTCAGGTTCTACTAACAAGACTCCAGCTTTTACAAACAGAAAATGCTGAGTCACACAGAAAAAAACAAAAAAACACAGCTACTACATTGTGCTGAAAGTACCTGAAAATTGATAAAACTACTTTCTCATGATACAAAGATAGCAGAAGAAGCGGTCACACTCTGTTCTCTACTTTGCCTCATTATCAGTGTGGGAAATTAAAAGTAATATTGCTGCAGAATGACCAGGAGGAATGACTGAGGTACACTCATATTAAACATGAAAATCAGTTTTAAATGCACTCTAGCAGATAGGAGAATAAATCAGTTAAATGCTGATTGCGGCAAGCCGAGGTTAAAATGAGACAACAGATGTGGCTGTTCCAAGCTCGTCTCCTGCACACGAAGTATAAAATATACCGCTAATTTGTTTTTCCAGTTACTCTGCGGTGACAAACACTATCGCTGCCTGGATTATGTTCACAGACAACATGTTTTTAAGATGTGGGACGCACAGGAAGGGGGTCAGTGTGGACGCTTGGTTTCAAGAGTGGAGGACTTTGACAACAGAGTGGTTAGTTTCAACAACAAAAGCACTTTGGTCATGATGAGTGAGAAGCTGTTGTCTCGGTTAAAGTTTAATAAACTCAGTGTGTCTTTTCCTTTTTTTTTTTTAGACCTTGATCTTAACCAAGCAGTGTCAGGGCCTAGACATAATCATAAAAAGTTTCAATAAAAATCAAGTTTTTAATTAAGTATAATCTATATATAAGCTGCTTGCATAGCATTAGCAAGATAAGTTTCAGTACTTAAAGTTTGAATATTTTGCCATTTACCAGATACATAAATAAATAGTCTGTCACTATGATGACAGAGAGCATAATGTGGGCAAAGTTTCCTCCAAAATGTCTTTGCACAAATTACTGGTATATAAACATCATTTCTAGGGCACCCTGTACAGAGAAGTGACAAAAGCTTTGGTTTTGAAGTGAATTATTATGCTAAAATATCTCGTAACCATCCCACTTGGAACCAGTACTTTAATGTCAGTATCTTTCCATAACATTTGGGGGGACCATTAGTTGAATAGAGCCACTGCCTCTCAAACATCTGGGCATGCCCCTGGCTTTGTGGGCAGCATTACTGTGTAGTGAAGAAGAATGGGGACATCTGTGTGTCTCAGTGATTTCAATAGCGTAGCTCTCACTAGGTGGATGGGACTTGCATGCTGGGTAACACTTGCTGCTTTCCTCTTGTGTTTGATAGCTGTTTCTCAGCTCTCCAAAGCAGAGGCATTGTAAAGACGGACAAAAGACACGAAACAGAACGCGGCACAATTGAAACACTGGATAATGACTTACAATACAGAACTGAAGGTAATCATAAAACTGTGGCATATATAATTAGCATGTTTTCTTCGTATTGTGCGGCTTATGAATACCATTTTGAAGGACTATAGGAATGGCGAAATGCTGTTTCCTGCATCTATTTTGATTGAATGATTGAATGCCGTGCAGGAACCAACAGAATATAATGGATAAAAAAAAAAAGCTGTGACTGTAGGAAAATAAAGGTTCCTTCTGTAAAGACAACAAAACACTACTTTCATACTGACAGTGACACCGCAGCTCCATTAAAGAGGAGCACTAAAAAGACAAGACAGAAGACAAAATCTGGGGATCAATAGTATCTGGCAGAGGGCACAGTGACTGTATGGATTTCATATTTGTTCCTCTACACTATAACATACTGTAGTTTATGGCACAAAGGAGCAACTTCTCAGCAAAAAAAAAGAAAGAAAAGACAGAAAAAACAACACCGGCAACTCAGAGGTTAGGAGGAGCTTCATCACATATGATGCTTGTAATCACATAAAGGTAAAACATACAAACTTATTTATCATTTACAATTATTTTTTAACACTGCTTTCCATTAGAGTTGAAACAGTCTGAAACAATACTGTCCATTAGGTCCATCCCCAGACAACATGGGCCGATTATGATGACGAGACAAAAGCCTGAGGATCAATGCTCTTTGAGAGAGCTTGGTTATTTTACAGCATCGAGGAAAATGAGAAGGCAAAGAGGAGCTTTTGAAGCAGTGACCCGCTGTTTTCAGGAGAATCATTTAATTCTGCAGCTTCCTCCCCGGAGACCTATGCTAATCGTAACTTATAGCGAACGGGTATGTTGTAATTGTCTTGTTTAATAAAATACATTTCTAACATGAAACATGCACACATGCAAAGTTTAATCGCTGAGATGTTTTTATTGACAGCAAGCCTCAAGTGTACTCACCAGCACCACTGTGAAGACGAGATAAAAGATAATGCTTGGCGATCAATACCCTGGCAGGGGAGTCCTGCCACCTTATGGATTTCATATCGGATCCTCTCCACTAGAACATAGCTTACAAGATAACTGAGCAGCAATAACTTCATAAACAGGCCGGTGATTATTGAGAGTGATGGTGTATTGTATGCTGTGCTGTATCTGAGTGTGTGTGTGGGGTTCGCTGTGCTTGTGAATGAGGCCATTCATGCCTCCGTCTACCCCCTCCTGTCTGTCTAACGTCCCTGTTTCACAAAACTGCCTCAAGCGGAGAGGAAAAGGGGGTTTCAGTTGTTCTCGGCGAGGGAGGTAACGACGAAAAAGGGGAGAGAGAGAAAGAGCAAGAGAGGAAGGGAGTTGTTCCAACACCCACGAGGGGGCTCTGACAGTGACGAGAGAGCATACGTCTGCCAAGCAGACACTGCAGACAGAAGGCAGAGGTAGTGAAAAAAAGTAGAAGAAATTGGATACTGAAGGTGGATATAAAGAAAGAGAAAGTGAGAAAATGTTACCCTGCAGGCCAGTGAAGGCAAAGAAAAGAGTGGAAATTAGTCCTTAAATGCTCTCACAGCTCCTCGTGAGTATGTGTGTGTGTGTCTGTGTTGGAGTTGGATCGTCAAACAAACACAGCACACACACACACATTCAGGCTCCAATTCATGCCTAACTACCTGAAAGGCCGGAATACATCTCTCTTTTTAATTTTGGCACCCATGTCTGAATACAGGACTGAATCTGGGGTCAGAGGTGAGGGACAGCAGGAGAAAAGGCTCTTAGTGAATATGCTAACAGTTGCTGACGCATGGCTTCCTCATTTGTGCCGTCAAATAAGAAAAAAAGACAATATTTAAAAAAAACGCAAAACAAGAAAACAGTGACAGTCAGCCACCCAACTGTGCGATGACTCCGTTTCCACTTGAGGATAATTTAAAAAGTTATTATTTTTATAGTCAGCTGCAATGATTTGAAGTGAAAATTTCAATAAAAATCACAAAGTGGAATAAATGAGGAAGGTGGTGGGAACGTAATGGCTTCCAAATACTATTGTTCACAAGGGTTTTGTTTAGAATACAAAAGGGACGATGCTGGCTTCGATCCTCAGTCTATTTTCCAACTGGCTTACATATTATTTTGTTATTCTTTACTGTTGTGTTCTGTGACAGCTCATTTACTCATTTACGGTGATGTTTCTCTATCGACTGATGAACTGTGCCATCAGACTGTCTAAGTCTGCCCAGCCCTGTTTCAAATAAATCACATGTACTAATTTGTAACAGCAAAGTGGCAGAGCAATAAACTCAGAGAGCAGGTGCAAGTGGGGCAGCAAGTTGACTTCTTTTTTGCCCTGGGCTTTGCCTCTCAGGCTACGAACAGGCTGCCCTACCTTATAAACAGAGTTTGTTGGGGCTGTACAGATATTATTCACTGTGTACTTTACTTTATATTTCATTGTTGGCCACGTCTCTGCTTTGACGATGCAGTAATATTTCAATAAAAAAGTTCTAGGATTGAACATCAGTCAAAAATTAGACAGCAAAGGACAGTGTTCTTTATAGTCAAGATGCAAATGCAACGTTATCTATCATTAAGTGTCAGGTCTCGATCAAGAAACCTCAGTGTGCTTTTAATTTGGGTTATATTACCTTAAGTACTGTGTAATTAAATAATACACAAGTTTATATAGCACTTTTTTTGCCCCTACCCTTATTACTGAGAGCACAATAACCAGTTTCATCCTCATACATAAATACTGTGGGCTATGTGATTTTATTTTACTTGATTGTGCTATTTATTGTTTATGGGTTTACCTTTTGCATGTTGCAATGTGTCACAATGAAAAAGAACAGACGTTGAATATACTGTCTTTTATTTTTTGCTTGTATGAACAGTGAGACCAATAACTTTTAGACCTGCATAACTTAGCAAATAAAAAGTCATTTAAGTAGAAGTTATATTTTTTTTAACAAAAAGCTGTTGCTTTATCAATACCAAATGGTAGTAGGACTGTGAAAGTGACATTTCATAAAAAGACAGTTTTTTTGATTTCACGCAATAATTTTTAATATCCTGTTGTGATGTGGCGTGGAGCCCTGCACATCACGGAAATCACAGGCCTCAAAAATTACCTCTTAATTTTAAGTTTGTGACATTTTTCTGCATTAGTCAACAGTGAAAATGGAGAGTTACTAGAAAATGGGGAGCGAGGGAATTACATGCAAAAGTGATTGAACACTGATGTTGGTGGTAACTGGTACTATCTCAGTTCAATGAGCCATGGATGTGACCAATCAGCACTTCTGTTTTCCATTCTGCAAAGATATGAGGAAATGAACAAATTTTGGTGACATCTCATTAGTGTCTCAAGTTCATACCTCCCAGCTCAGCACATTGTTTGGTACATCAGGCTCGTCTGGGTCAGACGATCACACATACTGACAGAGTTGGGCCTGGTTGTTGCTCTGCCGCCAAACCGACCAACGGGCATCTCCTACAAAAAAGCTGAAGTCAAGTATTCTAGCCATTTCCTGCAACTGAAGTCCACTACTGTATAACCTGTGGCAGTCTGACAACCTAGACAATTGCCTCAAATGAAGTGCAGGTGAAGTACCTCCACAAAGTATTTGTCACAACATTTTTAGACAATTTCAGACAGGCTGTAATAGATTAAGCAAAGTCACCATTTGCTTAGTTGAGAGGGCTTTATCCAAAACAGCCTTCAAAATGTTGCTATTATTTTGATTGAGCTGTAAAATTAGAAACACGCCTCTAAAATCAAAACAAGTACATAAATCAGGAGTTTGGGTGGAGTTGGGGCTGTAGTGTCACCATCTTGTATGCATCACGGTGTACCAGAACAGCACTTGACCACAGCCTAAAAACAGCAGGGTAACCTGGGGCTGCCGTTTTATATTTAAGTCAGAACAGATGAGAAAGGGTGCCCCTAATCAGGACAGCTGCTAAGCTGACGACGGCTGCCATGTTCATTTGATCTGTGACATCCAGAAAATTGATTTGTCACCACGGCAGAGGATCATCTGTGTCAAACATTCTAGCAGCAGTTGCAAAAAGCATCTCAACCGTCTAAATCTCACACACTTTAAGGAAGAAAACAACGCTCGTTATGGTGGCAACAATATTGAAAAATGTCCTCAGGACGGATCTTGTAATACTGAACCCGGCGAAAAAGAGAAGCTGTGACACAAAGCATATCTGCTCACAACATGATATACCAATAAAACATGCACACACACATGGATACGCACAGATACACACACACACACACACACGTACGTTATTGACAATGTGCTGCGAAAAGTCTGCCTCACCAATGAGGTCTGCAGCCACAGAGATAAAAGATAGAAGGCTGGAGACAGAGGCGAAGAAAAGATAAGAGAGAAGAGAGGAGAAAACGACATGTCACCTGTCATAGTGCTGTGCTGTGTACCCCGAGGACACAATCCTTTAAAAAGGGGTAATCTATGTGTGCACGTGTGTGTGTGTGTGTTTGTGTGAGAGAGAGAGATAGAGAGAGAGAGAGAGAGAGAGGTGTGACAGAGAGCCTTTTTACTCCAGTCATCTTTAAGCACTACTAACAGTAGCTAAAGCCCTGCGGGCCTGTCCAGTACGAACGCAGCCATTCATCACACACACACACACACACACACACACACACACACACACACACACACACACACACACACACACACACACACACACACACACACACGGCTGATATCAAAACCATTCATCACAGCAGACAGGGGGAAAAGGAGGAGAGGAGAAGAAAGTGAGGACGGGAGGAGAAACTCGCTCTCTATGCTCGCCTCGTACTGTATGGAAGTCCTGTGCTTTCATCCCCCCCCTGTGGGAGCGATCAGACAGAAAAACCTGCAAAAAACACTGATTTCCTATGGTATGGCACACTTGGCATGCACTTATCTCTTGTAATGTGCTTTTGTGATTTTTTTGCAGCCATGCATAGACCTTCAAATATTCTCATCTTGTCAATTTCACACGCGGGGCCAGGCAGCCCCAGGTGCCTGGAGCCAATTTTGCCCCAACGTGGTTTACCTATAGGTGTTTTTTGAAGCAAGTGCCTCTGTTGTAACATGTCTCTGTGTGATCGCTCCTTAAGAGTGCCGAAGCACGATGAGCGTTCTGTACTGCGATCCCACAGAGAGCTAACTAGGGCATAAGTATACATATTATTACAGAAGTGTGCAAGGAGCAGGAGGGCTGAGACTGTAAAAATGCCAGTTAATATCAAATGTTCTCTTTATTCTTCATGTTGGATCGTAAAACAGACTCAGACTTTGTATCAAACTTTGCCTCCACATTCATAAACCGATGAAAATATTGCATAAAGTGAATGGAAATAAGCAAAAAGCTGTCCAAATTGAGGCATATCAAAATATGGCAGTTAGGTTAGGCCCAAACATGACTTGGTTGGATTGAGAATGGTCTAGGTTAACTGTTCTTGAATTTAAACAAATTTATTTTCCTGAAACCACTGATGCTGTCATTTTTTTCTTGGAAGGACAGGCTTGAAACTTCAGCTCCAAACTGGCCGAATTTTCAAGTAATTTCAACTTTGGATGCATCAGGATTTGGATTAGTGTCCGAAGCCAAAGGTAGTGCTGCATCTGGTGCTCTTTCCACAGCAGAACAATAGCTCAGTACACTCTTAACACACAGCAAGTCCAAGAAGTAATACTCTCAGAGTCCATCAGCTCCTGTCTGAGGATGATTTATCTTCTGGGGGCAACGGCCGGTGTTTCAGGGCTTCCGGTGTGGCCGTCGGATATCTGGATAACGAGGCCGGAGTTCTTCTTCTGCACGGCAGCTTGAGATGTGAAGACAACATAAGACGGCTAATCTCTACGAACAGATATGTAGATACATTTAAAAAAAAAGATAATAAAAAGCTAAATTGTCATCAGATGATAGCCAATGCGTTCCGCATCTTTTGCCCTCCACACAGACTGTTTACCTGCATGCAGGCCCGCTCAAATGAGATTAGTCAATACAACTCGGACTACAAACAGAAACCATACCAAAATCTTGTGCCTTGCCTACAGATTATGCATTCATATCTGTTTATAGAGATTAATGAAGTAACTCAGAGACAGTGAAGGTTTCTAGTCTGATTTCAAGCATCGGGATGGTGATCTAATCTCAGTTTTCTTGCAGTGCCACAGAACAAAGCCCTGACCGCTGATAGGCGCATAATAATGCAGACAGTGTGACGGACTGAGAAGCTGTCAAGGATTAATTTGTGTAACCTTCTCTCATAGTGCAACTGCTGTTACCTGCAGCTAAATGTCTGTGTGCCTCTAGCCTTTTCATGTCAAACTCCAGCTCGTCTCTCTGCTTTCATGATAAAATTTCTGGGTATACAATAGTCAGAGATAAGAGGAAGGGAGAGATTGTTAATTGAGTGTGAAGGTGGTTTCGTAGGGGACCAGAGAGTTGAGACAGAAACATATTCTGAATCTGTTTGTGTGTGTGTGCGTGTGTGTGTGCATACATCTATCCTTTCCCATTCCTATATCCACCAGGAATGGCATATTACTTGATGGACTGTGCTAAATCCATATGTGCGTCTGGAACACACACCCACCCACACACCCACACACACACGCACACGCACACGCACACGCACACGCACGCACGCACGCACGCACGCACACACGCACGCCCACACACAGACACACGCACAGTGTTTCCATCATTTTTGGGGACACAGTGCATAGACTGCCATTCATTTCCTCAGTTTGTTTTCCTAACCTGAACCCAAGTCTTCACCCTTGAAATTCAATGATTTACATTATGGGGACTTGCGTTTTGTCCCCACAAGGAAGGCGAGTCCCCACAATGTGACTGTGTAAACAGATTTATGTCCCCATAACATGAGCAACACACACACGCACGCACGCACGCACGCACGCACGCACGCACGCACGCACACACGCACACACGCACACACACACACACAGGTGTTTGTTTGTGTACGCCCTTCCAGCCGAGCAGGTCCACAGTGTGTGGTCACACAATAAACAGAGCTGTAATTTAACAGAGGTAATGACATCCCACCACCCATTTTCTCCTGCTGTCTCGCTCCTCACCACACTATTCCTCCTTCTTCCTCCCATCCATCCATCTCACTCTACTTGTCTTCTCTGTCATCTCCGCAATCTCTCCTTATCCTCTGGCCTCTCATCTCTGCTCCTCTTTACACTACCATCAGATCAAATTTGACTTGTTTTGATATGATTTGGTCAGTTCAATTGAATTCAGTTCAATTCAGTTTGGTTCAATTCAATTCCATTCAGTGCAATTCAATTCACCTCCAGTCAGGTCGATTTTAGCTGGGTCATCTTATCACAACATGATATGCACAGGCAGCTGTGGAGCAGGAGGCAGAGCCAGCTGTTGATAGACTGTATGATTGCTGGTTTGATCCCTGGCTGGGGGGGGGGGGGCGTCCAGCCTGGACATTCGACAATGGCTAGCATTAAGCTAGCTGGCCCGTCTGCCTGCCCAGACAACAGCTGCACACACGCCCCTTGAATCGGGCTATGGGTTGCCAGGTTGTGGTGACAGATGGACTGAAATTCTATGTAGTGAGTTGTGGTGGTGTTGTGGTGTGTTTCACACACAATCTGGCAACTTGGGTGATATTAAACAAACATATGACGATCAACTATGGCGATGATGAAATACAGGAGAAACCTGGGAAAAATAGGAGTGCTGGAACGTATAGGCTTCAGGATTTGTTAATCATTTATCGATACAGTCAAGTGAGAAGACATAATTAATTCTTCTGACTTAATATTTAAATTAATTTGAATAAAAAATACATATTTTTGAATCAAGATTACCTTTGAGCTTCTTCATAGCATTATTCAAAAGCAATCACACACTTTTAGTTTGCTGGTTTTCACATTAGAAAAGAGCAGAGGGAGGAGTTGCCTGTTGTGTTTGGCAAAGTCTTCTTCGATGGCCTCTTAACCTGCTTGTTTGCGATGAAAAAGCTGCTTGCTTGGTAAAAGTTCTAGGAGCTGAGCATATTTTGACTCAATGTGCCACTGTGATTAAACTTAAAAACCAATTTTACTCAAAGAGCTTTGTGCTTCCAGTAGTCTCATATCGTCTCATAGCAACAGTAGGACCCATGACTAGCACTTTCCCCAAGCATCTGCTAAGTGTTGCTGCTAGCTAAAAAAAGAGGTGCTTGGTGCAGCCCTAAGTGCCTCATATCTCTCCTTGAATGAGCAAAGACAGCTATTTAATTAGGAGCACCAAAATGCATTTGTTTGTATTTTATTCCAGTTCAGTGATATGCCTCCTGCTCCTGCACATCCTGACTCTCTGGAGCGTTGCTGACACTGTGGTCTGACCTGCTGATGGAGGTGAAGATACCATGTCAGTACAGGGATCAGTAAAGTATTAAAAGCTTGAATATATTTGGACCTGTTCTACATTAAAGGGTCCTGTGTGGTTTCTTATCCAAATTCATGAGACAACGATAAAGGCCCTGAAACATTTTGTCACTAAAATAGCAGCGTTTCTTGGCCTTAATTCACTTTTTTTACTCATGACTTCAATTTTATACATTACCTAATGCAGTTTGGTCATTAGCAGCATACTGTACAGAGTGGTAACACTTCACACAAGGCAAGAAATTTGACCAAACACCAGTATTACCTACTTTCACAGCCACTAGCAATATAAAGTGCAATCAGGGACATAAGATGACATTTTCTGGACTTGCTGGCTAACTGCAGAATTCGCTACAGAGATTTTTGCACCTCCCTCTGTACAACAAATGTAGGATCGAGGTGCTTTATAACCAACCCTAGTGTACGTTTGAGATCAAAAGCCAAAAACGTACACATGTAATGAGCACATGTGCACTCAAAGTAACAGAGAGGACGACCTGGCAACCACCATGGGTGTGACTGTGAAATGGAAAACCAAACGTCAAAAACCGGGACCCGGAAAGTGTATTCTCTCAAAGCCGAGCACCAGACTGTGGCTACTGTGAGCCTGCTGAGCTCCCAGCCTGGATAAACACAGACTGTATTAGACAGAAGGTTTGGGAATCCAAAACCAACACATTAATCATTAAAGAAAACTTGTGAACAAACTTGTTTGGTAATGACATGTTGTTTCCATTGCTAATGTAGCTGTAAAGGACTAAAACGAGGCCCAGACATGTTGGAATAAATTGGGCTAGCTGGTTTATAAAACGCGGATTGGCACGACAGATAAAGCTAATTGGCAAGTTCACGCTGCATAATCTTGCACAGTTTGCTTAATAACAGGGGTGGCTAGTTGATGTATAGTGAATAGCCTGAGTATAATAATATTTCAGGTTAATTCTATTAACCTTCTTATTCTACCAGTAGATTTTGCTGGAAGGAATGTACCAGTCAAGTCCAGTCCATGGGGACTAGAAACTCTTTGTGCCCTGAAATATTTTTGAGATACAGTATTTCGTGCTTAGAGAGAAGTGGACTGCACCTCACTATGGAAAAAAAAAGCATTTGTGCAAACACTGGAGTGGGACTCACCATTAGATGTCTCAGAGTGTGGACTTACACCCAGGTGAGTATAGCCACATGACAGCTAGTTGGCTATTTAAGGCCATCACCAGGTGATGCAGGATAGAGAGCGACACAGGGATGAGGTGTGGTGGATGAATCGGTCAAACACTGGACTTTCACCCAGGAGACCAAGATTCAACTCCTGTGTGAACCAATAGTTGTTTCTAAACTGAAAATGGTAATAAACTAGTTGTAAAAAGAGGGGAGATTTACAGTAATATGTTTAAACAGGAGGACAGCAGGACAGAAAGGTACAATACAGAACATAGAAATAGAAATCTAGAAATCCTACGGGTCCTTGCAATATGTTAGAAAGATATTTGGATTACTATAAAATTATGATTGATACCTCAGAATTAGAGCCTTCAATTTACTTTAAAAGGTAAACAGCAGATCATTGGCGGTAATATTATTTAGACTTTGACGTTTTATCTTTGTGTTTACCAAACATTGTGATTGCCTTGATTCTTAATCAGTATGCACCTACACAGAACTCACTGATTGATTAGCACTTAGCATGATGTAATCAGCAATATCCCCGATTAAAATTGTCAGAGGCAAAGCTGCCACGCTGTTGCTGCATTTATCTCCTGGACCATTTGGCTCACAAGCAAAAGGTAAAATGAGAGACGGAGACTTGACGAGACAGAGGGAGTGTGTCCGAGAACGGGACCTTTCCCTCTCCTTGTTCTGGTGAGTGTCCACAGTTCTGCCCTGAGTGCAACTACGGCTCCCGTCCCCCTGGGAGTCTCCATGCCCAGACACACTGCAGGGCAGCAGCACAGTGAACAGTACTTGTCCTCAAGCAAAAAGTCAACCTCTGCTGATGAAAGCTAAATAGATACACCCACCCCCACACACACACACACACACACAAACACACACACACTCTGTCTTATTCACCATCTCTCTCTGCGCAAACACACAAAAATCACAATCAAATAGAAACACGTTCCCTTGAGGCTTGACCACACATGATCATAGTTGAAAGAGTTACTCAAAAACTAAACCATACACGAAGGACAAATCCAGCTTTTCAGTTTTCTGTAGAAACATTTTGCCGCTCCAAATCTTGGGCTGCCCACATTCGCATTTAAAGCGACCTCTAAAACGGAACTGGGACCTTAATCTGTTTTGCACGTTGTCCTTGGTTTATGAGGGCAGTTTTGTGCTGCCCTTTCTCAATGAAAGGATAATGAATTGGCTCCAAGAATCTTACGTCCCTAAAGGTTGCTGCGTGCTCTTCAACCCCTGTTCTTTTGCAAAATATCTCAATTTACATTTTCGCCTTTTGCTGAGGTGTCCAACTGGAGAATTACAATGAGTGAGTCGGTAGAGTTTCAATATAATGGTCAAGCACTTCAGCATCGGGAGACCGGGAAACTATGGTCCTGGTCTTATAGTCTGTCAGGACGGTGACCAGAGGATGGCTGATTCAAGTGTGGTAAAGTGGAAGCAATGATTAGTGCTCTAACTCCTCTCATCATCGACTGCTGAGGTGCCCTTGAACAAGGCACTCAATATTTATTGCTTCACTGGAGCTGTTCAGTGACCGGTGAGAAAAGACAGATAAGGTTGTAAGGACAAGCCTCCAGTGAATTAATAAGTGGGGCCACATGGGGGCATCGGACTGGGAGGGAGAAAGGGGACTGACAGGGCCCGAATGTGTGCAGAGGCCACAGAGATATAGAAAGAATGGCTGTGGGTTTGGGGAGGGGCCCTGTGTACAGGGCCCAGAATCTTATGCTGTTCCATCTTCATGTATTTTCCAATTGGGGCTTTCTTCAGCTGAAAACAAATAAGTATACACTTCTGTAGAACTGACAGCTAGTGTAGCAGAAGCAAACTAGCAAGATGGTTGAAACACAGCTCCTGAAATCACCAATCAAAGTTCAGCTTTCTCTTGTGAACACATGCGCATGATATGATATGTGTGTGTGTGAACAAAGACATGAGGAAAACTGGAAACACTGAGCAGCAGTAATGAATACAGCACACGTGGTCGAAGCAGCTCATCCTGTGTTCAGGAGCTTAAAAAGAGGTGAGAGTGCGACACTTTCAGCGCAGCTCCTCTCCAGGTTTGCCAGAGATGACAGAAGCTGAAGCCCTCGCAGTTTTTAATTGACGGCGACCAGAAGGCTGTCAAGTGATCATGTGCACGTGTACATACTAGAGCTGCAAGATGCATGAACACGCTGCAGCTATTGTGCAGGTCTTGCGTTCACAGTGCACAGCTGCGGACACAGCATTCTCTTTTTAAATTTTCCTCACACTGTGTTGTTCAGTGATTTATTTTTTTTTCCTTGGGCAGGGAATCTAATGCCGAGGATTTGCCCACTGAATACAATGAAAAAAGTTTATCAGAGACGCACAGCAGCAGAATGTCCTAGTTAGAAAGCCGTCTGAAACAGATTTCTCCTTGACAGAGAAATTGTGTGAAAAGAAGCGTTAAGCAGGTTTTTTTTTTTTTTTTACACTTTCGACATTGCAGCAGTTGATGCTGCAGTTTTTAATTAGTAGTGCAGCCACAGCTGACACATGTATGTGAAACAGACACATACAAATCCAGGCAAGGACATGAACAGGTGCAGTTCAGCCCTGTGGGTTCAGTAAACAATATCAATTTACAATAACTGGCTTGAAAACTGGGGACGAACCACAAGTACTCACATATTTTTCTTAATCCCAGGGCTATATTAATTAATCTACAGATAAACAGCATTCTGTTAAGTGCAGCAAACGTCCATGGACTGGTTTTAGATCAGCCACATGATTTTCCTTGTAGCACAAACCCTGGTATTTACATACACCCCTGGGCACACACACGTATCACTCCATGTGCAGAGAAACGTTCAGAGCCCTATCTGCTCATCAAGCTCTCAGGAGTCCTGTTTGATAATGACTCATTCTGCCTCTTTCTTGAGGCGAAGCTGTTTGCATGCAGATAACCATAAACAAACAGGGCAGATAATTGCACACGCAAAATGAAATATGAAGAAGACATGTGCAGGATATGAACAACTGCTCAGACGGACGGTTGGATGAGCACGAATGCAGGAGCGCACACATTCAGTGAGTACCGCAGTTTGCCTCCCATTATCTGCCTGAGGGAAAATATCCCGTCTTGTTCCAATTAATAACGACAGACATGTTTCCCAAGCTCATTGTTTAGTTGATGTCATATGTGTCTTTTCCTTTCACCCAGCTCTTATTTTCGCTCGGTCGGCAGCGCTGTATGGAGCATCCGCAGCAGGCAAACACTCAAAAAGTCCAGGGAGCTCGAAACGCAGAAGTCATCTCATGAAAAATAGATTTGCTCTATAAAAAGAAGCTACAACCTATACCCTCCAGTCTACTGCTGTTTTTCCTACAAAAATGGAAGTCATTTGGAGGAGTATACAGCATAATGACACTCAAAAACATAAACAACAGTGACTTGTAGTTAAGTCATCATATGTGGTGATAATATGGGATGAGGCAGCAGTTAACCCAGTTAGAGAAACTGTATTTTGATCCAAACATATGAAAAGCGCGTGGGTGATAATCTCTGCATTACAGGAGTTAATAGAAACAAGTAGCCATCACAATAACTACAATATATTAATCCACAACATGAAGTCATTAAATAAACCAATTAGTATTCGCAGTACATTAGTATGAGTGATTTCACATAAGATGTAGGCGTAATTAAAGCCATTAGCAATTTGTCAACATGCAACTGGATGCAGCTCGTCCTCTGTGTGCTGCATTGGTCTGTGTTGGAATTAAATCAGGGGGGAAACCAAAGAGAAGATGCTTCATGACATTTTTTGCTGCAGTTTTACTTGGATGGGTGACGCAAATTCTACTGTGAAATAAAACTGTGAACATGTTAAATCGTCTTTCTAGTTGAACCAAGAAAAAGTTCTGCAGTGACATAAACATTTACAAACCCAACAGGGTTTTTGTTATTCACTTACTAATAAGTGGTTTAGAAAGGTGTAAACACGGAGTGTGCACAGGAATCACCTGCACCTCACAATCACCAATCACCTCTTACCTCACCTGTGTGCATTAAACGACTGGAGAGACATAACAGACCTGTCAACCCTCCCAGTTTTCCAGGGATTCTCCCGTATTTCACCCTTCTCTCCTGCCACCCTCCTCTTTAACTACTGTCCGGTAAAGTAAGAAGATGGATGGACGTGAGAGGGATGGAGCACCCACCAAAAAGGCTTTAAGTCTCTGGAAGTATCTCATCAAATGAGAGGAGGCTTACCCACACTTGATGAAGATAAACGCTGGATAGAGTCACGCTTTTTGTAAAATATGCCACACAGATTTTAGCGTGCCACGTGGAGGGAAAAGTGACAAACCTGCCAAGCGACATCGCGCCCAAGAGGCGTAGAAACATGCTCCACCGATGACTGCATTCATCACCCTTTGCTACCAACTGTCTCTTTTGCCAGTAGCCTCTCTCAAAATCCCAACTGAAGCATGATGTGCAAGTGATGTCTTCAAGTTCTATATATTTAAACTAAGCACTGAATTTATCTGCCCTTTTGTGTTTTCATTTCTGTATCTGGTTTGGACCACCTGATCGTAGTCACTTACTTAATGTAGCTAACCAAGTAAGTGCTTGGTCTAGTTTATAAAATTGACCGTCCTGGCTTCTAAAGTTAGTCTTGATTAAACATTTCAAGACACAATGAGTTCCTGCATCATCATCTTGAGCCACACAGTGTCCCCAATCATAACCAAGCTGTGTATGATGGCAAAAACTCCAACACAATGTTTCAATATCAATATGAAAATATATAAAACTCCATGCAATGTTTGAAGAGGGGAGAGGAAATATGATCTGATACAGATAAGGAAAAGAAAATATTGCTCAATGGACACCGACAGCTGTGCTGTCTTTCTTTTTATAACTACATTTACTGCTGTCTACTTACTATAATATATAAACAGCAATTATTCTACATCGCCATATTCAGTCCTGTACAATCCTGTGGCCATGTACCACAGACAGTCAGCCTCTCTCTCCCTCACTGTCTTTCTGCAGATCTAATCTCCCTCTCTCCCTCTCCCCGGGCGACGGCTCTGACGATATTACCTTCCCATATGGAGAATATTACTCTAGTATGCCATCTGTACTATCATCCTATCATCCCCTCGAGCGTGTGACCATTTGTGCGTGTGTGTATGTGTTTGTGTGTGAAGAATAGAGCGTGTGGTAGAATGAGCGGAGAAAGAGCAGGACGTGTGTGTGTGTCTGTGTCTGTGTGTGTGTGTATTCCTATAGTTAGGTGAATGAGTGAGCTGGAGGGAGAGCTTAAGTGCATGATGCCTGTTAACATTCCCACACCGTCAAATACCGATTCTTTGTCATGCCCCTTGGCGTCTCATACAGACAATATTAGACCGTCCGGCCGTCCAACAAGTTCTCAAACCTGGGAACGCACAAAGCCTTCCTGCCAGAAAGCCTTGCTACGAAACGGTCACAGATTGGTTAGAGTCAGGAAAAGATCATCCTCTTTTGGTTTCACTTTTGCTTTCTCACTGGACACAAACCCTGGTCTCCTGAGTGAAAGCTCCCCTCTTCCTTTCTCCATTTGCAGACTTCCTTGCTCTTTATACTGCGTCACCTTGCCCTGAGCATCTAATATTGCCGTGGACGGGTTTACAGTGGAGTTAGTTGAAAGCACAGTGCTAAAGGGTGCGTCTGTATGAAACGCTGGGGGCTTTGATAAAGTGGTGGTATTTGACCCCCTGGGGATGAGACTAGGCTTGTATGTCTATAGTTCCTATAGTTACGGACAACAAACATATTATATCTCACAGCAGGTACAGTATATATGTCCTTGCCTGTCACCAAGGAGACAGGCATGATCAGATAAAAATGGCAGCATACAGACAAATATATAAGCAGCATCTCTTGGTGGCCTGAAGACTTGCGTTTGTCTTAATTTCTCTCTCATCTCTCCCTTTCTCACCCCTCCCCTCCCCTCCTACAGCAGACACAAAACACATTCCTGACCCAAATCTTTCCCTTCTAGTTTCACCTACTGCCTTACAAACACTGAAACCTTTCAGAGGCAAAAAGAAAGCCAGAAAGAAAGAAAGATAAGCAGTCATGCTAGCAGTGGCTGTAGAGTCTTCAGGCTTGGACATACAAATGTTGGGCTCCCTCGGACCTGAGCGAATGGCAGCATTTACAACACGCTGCATTGTGGTGCTTTGAGCAAAATGCTAACTACATCTTAATTGAGCATGTCAGCACGCAAGCATTTGCTTATTAGTTCTAAACATGAAGTACAGCCAAGGCTGATAGGAATGTCATTAGTTTTGTGGGTATTTGGTCGGAAACCCAATTTTTGAGCAAGTTGAAATTTTGAGCTGATGATGGTGCTACATGAAAGGGGTCACCAGAGTTATTGTAATTTATCCTCATGGGGACATGAATATCTCTACTAAATTTTATGGCAATCCATCTCATAGTTGAACAGACATTTTTCTGGAAAACCAAACCAAACCTCATGCTGGTGCTGGAGGAAAAGTCTGGGAGGGGAACACTAAAGTCACTGGGAAACATCATCTGGGAACCATGAATATCTGGACCAAAATGCCAGTCCATGTGGTAAGTAAACACTTTGACCTGGTGGTGGTGCTAGATGAAAAGTCAGGGGCTCAGTGTGGACCAGAGTGGCAAATCAACTGATATTACCAGAAAGAAACAAAGGAAGGCTGCAGAGCTTATTTTGAACAGAGAAAATAATGGGCTCTATCTTGGCACACAGAAAACACTCCTGCACACAGTCTTACACTTACCCACAGCATTCTACGCGTGTACTAAATGTACTATTGAAATCAGCGGAGGAGTTTTTTTTTCCTGCTGCTCAGACAATAATAGCTGCTAATGAACAGTATTTAGCTGCTTGAATTAAAATGGCGTATGTACTGCAGACACATGGATGGACTCAAAAAGAAGTCAAGAAATACTTCTATTTATAATATGAGCATTTACAGAGACAGTCCAGACACTGCTGGATAAATATGGAAGGACAATGAGCGGTGCCCTCTACCTTGAGAAAATTAGACAGGGAAAAAATCAACAGCAGTGGGGTCCTCCAGGCAGTTGGTGATCCCATTTACAAGCACCCTCTGGTGTCTCCTCCAACTAAAAGGGCCCCTGATGGGAAGGATTTGACCTTGTTTTGAACTTTTTCGGCACTGCCAAGATGTAACATGGATGCTTTGCTAGTTCATATTTCCCAACTCAATGCCTCTCTAAATGGAAGAAGAACAGAATACGGTGTCACTGTGATTAGCACACAGATTGAACCTGCTAGACGCACAAAGTTTTACAATTATGTTTTTATAATTTAGGGGTCAAGAGGGAGCAAACTCCACTTAGTTGAATTTAAGCTTAATAGGCTTCCAATCAAGCTTTGCCTGGGTGCTGTTTTGATTGGCCTTACAACGGGAGGAAACAGAGTGGATTGTCAGTGAAATAATAAAGAGCGGTAGTGTCCTTGAATGTTAATGCTGCAAATGTCACAGCCTGTGGAAAAATATTTCCTGTAAGTTTTTCATGGTTCTACTGAGGAAGTATGCTGATCATTAACTACTGATTATAATGTTTTACGGCGATTTAACCAATATTAAAGGGGCCATTTTACTGCTTTTACTTTTGATACTTCAAGTTCATTTTGCTGATAATACTTACATATGTTTACTTGAGTAAGGTTTTGAATGCAGGTGAACATTGACAATGTGGTTATGTTACTTTAACTTTTATCCAGTAAAGCACACAAATACTTATTCCACCACTGTGATTAGGTGGTTGTTTAAACTGATCAGCTGGGATGACTATGGTGAGCTGGCAGTGTTTGTGCACTTTATATTAGATCTTCTCCCCACCAAAATCAGACAGATTTTCCTTCCAAAGGTCACGAAAACACTGATGACTTCACAAAACTGATGAATTTCACATTGCTATATTTTGTTATTTCTGTTTTGGTACCTTTTAGCTTGTTATCATTCATCTTTTGGTATTGTGTGTTTGTGACTATTTTGTTTTTGCTTTCATTATATTACTGTATATCATTACTGTGTATTTCACTTTTCTGATCTGTACATGTGGTTTACTGATGCTGAGAGTTTAAATTGTGGTCTTTCTTTAACAGGACCCCAGGCATACTAGCAACCACTTTGTGGAAGCTAATGGGGGTCCAGAGAAGGAAAACTCCTCTGGAACCTCCTTGTGGGACAGCAAGTGGCGCCATGCAAAGCTCTGCCTCACTGCTGCCTCCAAAGGAGGCAGAATGAAGAAGATTTGGAAAAAGCCTGCAGGGCTGCTGCATGGTGACAAACACACACTAGTCACAGAAAGGCAAACAATCGCGAAACATCCCCCCAGAGTAGTTTGAGTTTTTTCATTATCATACAGGCGACTTTCTCCATGTTTCTATACTTGTGAAGATAAGAAGGCAGACTCTCAGGGGTAAAAATAGAAGCAAGGGAGTATCCATCCATCACTGTGACTGTCTGAAGGGCCAGATCGATTGTGTATGTGTGTGTGTGCACCCGTGTGTGTGTGTGTGTGTGTGTGTGTGTGCATGTTATTTGATGCACTCCACTACCTCAGCAAGAGCCAGAATGTGAGTGGGCAAACCGTGATGTGACTTTTGAAACACACGCACATATTCGCACATACTCTCTCTCTCTCTCTCTCTCTCTCTCTCTCTCTCTCTCTCTCTCTCTTTCTCTTTCACACACACACACACACACACAAAAACAAACAGGTAAACCAGTGAGCTTAACTAGATAAATACCATTGCTGTCAGAAGGAAATTGACCTCCTAGGCCAGTAAACACACAAACAAGCACACATCCAAGGATACACAGCAGCCATCTTTCTGTCTAGCATAAAGATTAGATGATCTGCTTTAACTATGCTGCTGCTGTGTGTGTGTGTGAGTGTGCGTGTGTGTATGTGTGTGCATATGTGTGTGTTCCAGCCCTGCCTGCCTGTTTATGTGTATCTTCCTCCACGATAATCACCAAAGAGTGCATAATTAATTATTTTCCTCTATTTCCATGAGAGCCTTTCTCTCTCTTCATATGAACCCTGCTTCTGCTCTGATCGCTTTAATAGCTTTTTTGCTTCCTAGTCTGTCTCTTCCCATTTGTAAGTGTGATGAATTACCTGCTGGTTAGCTAGGAATCTATTACACCTGCAGAATACCAATGGGCCATTACGGATGAATTGGTTCAATGCCGACTCTGGCTTTGAGGTGTGGGAGAATCTCTATAGTCCCAGTGAGCAAACAGGCTTTAACCACTGCAGACCAGCATACACACACACACACACACACACACACACACACACAGACGCGCCAGTTAAAGGCACAAATTGGGAACAGTTGTCTTAAATGGTTCGATGAAAATGAGTGAACTCAACTCAGGATTTTTTTGTGTGTGCATTTGTGTGTGTGTGTGTGTGTGTGTTTGGTGGGGAGGGGGCCTGCGTCTCTCTGTGTGTGTGTGTGTGTGTGTGTGTGTGTGTATAAAGGTCATGCCTCTCATCTCTAAGTGAGCCTCCGTGAGAAGGACTGAGTGGCAGCACTCATCAATATTAACTAATGCCCTTCCTTTCATCCACATCATAAATCCATGGAAACAAACACACATATGAGGGTTTGGGGACAGGTTCTTGTGTGTGTGTGTGTGTGTGTGTGTGTGTGTGTGTGTGTGTGTGTGTGTGTGTGTGTGTGTGAGGGAGAGAGACAGAGAGAGAGAGAAAGTAAGACTGCATGCATGGTAAGCCTGTGTCCAAATCAACAGTACAGCGGTAAACAGTGCTATTTAAATAGACATAATT